>NC_060079.1:17375000-18000000 GCF_922984935.1 Meles meles | reverse complement strand
CAGAGACCTTAACCCACTGAGCCACCCAAGCGCCCCCTATAAACATTAATCCTATTCATGAGGCCTCTACTCTCATGACCTGAGCATCTCCCAAAGTCCACACCTCCTAATACCATCATATGAGTCATTAGGATTTCAACGTTTGAATTTGGGGAGGACACAGACATTCAGACCATAGCACTTCTATTTCTCTCTGCTTCTTTTTCCGATCAGTGCATTCCCTTGTTTCTCATTACATGCAGACAGCTTGATCCTTAAGGGAAACCTCTCACCAGAACACACACTCTGTCAGTCAGACAGAGATAGCAAAGAATATTCTGCTCCCAAAGCCAACAAGGCTATTTGGTGATGGGAGACATGAGGGAGAAAGAATGGAAACAGAAACATTATTTAGGAAAACATTGAGTTTGACATTAAATGTTTTCTGGAAGACTTTTGATCAATTTGTAGAGAATCAACTCATAGGTAATTAACTTGCTGAAATCTAAATCTTTGAATACATTCCTATGATCATAACCCTAGCATTTTAAAGAATGTTCAATTTGTTAAAAACTAAAACTTAATGAAAATGGCTTAGCATTTAGTATCATCATTGAAAAATGTATTTGGAAAAAGAATATGTTTTGGTTATAAGTTCACATGCATGGAAGACTCTCCTAAAAGCAAGATTCGGATAAATTGGTAAATTTAGAATCCTAGGTGAATTGGCCTCTTTGTAAGTTAATCCTTTGGTCAATTGACTTCTTGAAATATTAGCTTTTGGATAGTTACCTAGCTTCCCTTCTGAAGTATGTTTCAGCTTTCCTTAGGACAAACCAGAAAATTTCTCTCCTTGCCCTGCTTAGCAGGAAAAGCATGAAGGAAGAGATGGTTTTAAGTCTTACAAATTCTTTCAAACAGCCAGACTAGTCTCTTCATCATACCCTTTGAGCCTTTAAAGAAACAAGACTCTCCCCTCATATCATTTTCTGTTTTGGTCCATTTATGTTCTACCTGCTGATTTCTGATGTCCTTAATCATCACCCTGCTTTTTTTTTTTTAAGATTTTTATTTATTTATTTGACAGACAGAGATCACAGATAGGCAGAGAGGCAGACAGAGAGAGAGAGGAAGGGAAGCAGGCTCCCTGCTGAGCAGACAGCCCCCTGCGGGGCTCGATCCCAGGACCCTGGGATCATGACCTGAGCCAAAGGCAGAGATTTAACCCACTGAGCCACCCAAGCGCCCCTTACCCTGCTCTTTTATTCATCCTGATGCCCCATACCATTTTCCTGAATGTGTTTCCCTTTATTGTGAGTCAGGTTCTTTTTTTTAGTTATGCTGCTTCATGGGGCCTGGAAACATCCAGCCCAGTTTGGACATTCCAAGGAACTATTATCTCACTATAGTATCCAGTCATGATTCCAGTGGGTTCCTTCTGGTCATTTCTACCTTCAGAACATTCTTAGAAATTTTGTTTTAAAGTTCATAAGTATACAGTTAGAACCTAATAACCAGGCATTAATAGTAGTGAGCCCAAAGCACCATTGACACCCCTAAATATATTTGTGTTTAAGTGATATATTAGCCACGTAGTGAAAGGCCTGCTGAAGAGATCTTGGATTCTCAAGAGTGTGATAGAAACAAAGCAAGAAGAGGAATTCCCACTAGCCATCTGGCTAGTGGTAGATCTGTAGAACCCATATGAGACTTCTTCCTGATGTATTCTTTCCCAGATATCACCAGATTTGTGTTCTCCCCAAAGATCATATGTCAGTTTGGACACAGGTGTGTAGCCTCTAAACACAAAACCAGTAACACGGATTTTATATATAAATCTAATAACAATGTTGTCCACAAGGGGGCACTTGGTATTTAACCATGCAGAGGGCTGTGTTCATTCATTGCAATTGCCTTCATTGAAAAAAGTACAGCATATCCAGGAGCTGTGATTATATATGTATTATATTTTTCTTTTGTAAGCATTCAGTAGAGTGATTTTTTTTTACTTGTGGTTTTTATATGTTCTTTAGTATAGTATAACAATTACCATTGCTTAAAAGATAGGTGGTAATACAGCTTTGTTTTTTGTTTGTTTATTTATTTATTTATTTGACAGAGAGAAATCACAAGTGGACAGAGAGGCAGGCAGAGAGAGAGAGAGAGAGGGAAGCAGGCTCACCGCCAAGCAGAGAGCCCGATGCGGGACTCGATCCCAGGACCCTGAGACCACGACCTGAGCCGAAGGCAGCGGCTCAACCCACTGAGCCACCCAAGCGCCCCTACAGCTTTGTTTTTAAGATAGAAGAAAAGGACTTTAAAAAAAAAAATCAGTAACTACGAATGTTTGATTTCATGTATGTAAAAGTATCCTGAAATTTCTTATTCTTACCCTGTTGTTTCAATGTACTGTAGGGAAGTGACCTTTTCCAAGCAAATTAAGACATGAGTGTAGGTGAAATATTAAGGACTGATTAGCATCAGAAACAAAACAAAGCAACCCCTGTATGATAAGAGAAGAATTAACTTTTATGTATCTAATTTCTTTTTGGTCGATTTCCAGTGGAATCTTCAATTGAGCTATGGCTTTAGTATGTCTTTTCAGGCTATAGTTTTCTAGCATGTGGCCATTGATTATATAATTAGCTAAAACAAGCTCCTTGGAAAGATGAAGAATATTAAGTTATGGGTCTTCTAATGGATTATAAGTGTGGGATGAGAGAATATGTGCCCTTGATAAAACCATTTTTAAAAGAACAGTTCATTTTGGAGTCAGTAAAATAAAGAAGCAAAATCTAGAATGAATGTTGACGTTACTATAGTATAATTTTTTAATTTTAGAGGATTTCTGATGTTTATAATAATTTTTAAAATGGATAATTACAAATATCTTGCTTTTAATGACCCACGGCACTTAATGACTAATACAGTTTTTACAAAATCCAGAATGTATTCTCCTTTTCTCTCCAGGACAATTTTTTAAATTAATTAATTAATACCTTTTTTTAGAGTAGTTTTAGGTTCTTAACAAAATTGGAAGGAAGGTGCAGAGACTTCTCACATACTCC
The DNA here is from genome assembly GCF_922984935.1 of Meles meles. NCBI lineage: Eukaryota > Metazoa > Chordata > Mammalia > Carnivora > Mustelidae > Meles > Meles meles. The sequence continues at coordinate 17,996,953 of NC_060079.1, read as the reverse complement.
CTACCTCTACACATGCATAGCCTTCCAATTATCAACATTATTCATTCCATTACTAGAATGAACCTACATTGACTGATCATAATCACCCAAAGTCCACAGTTTACCTTAGGGTTTACTCTTGTTGTACATTCTATGGGTTTAGAAAATGTATAACAACATATATCCATCCCTGTAATCTAATAAGGAGTATTTTTAGTGCCCTAAAAATCCTCTGTGCTCCACGTGTTCCTTCCCACTATCCACCCCAACCTCTGGCAACCACTAATCTTTTTATTGTCTGCATAGTTTTGCCTCTTCCAGAATGTCATATAGATGTAGTCGTACGGTATATAACCTTTTCAGATCGGCTTCTTTCATTTAGTAATATGCATTTAAGATTCCTCCGTGTTTTTTCATGCCTTTATAGTTCATTTGTTTTTAGTGCTGAATAATATTTCACTGTCTGGGTGTATCACAGTTCATTTATCCATCCACATACTGAAGGGCATCTTGGTTACTTCCAAGTTTTAGCTATGAATAAAGCTTCTATACACAGCCATATGCGGGTTTTTGTAGGGACATAAGTTTCAACTCCTTTGAGCAAATACCAAGGAGTGCAATCACAGGATCATATGGTAAGAGTATGTTTAGTTTTGTAAGAAACTGCCAGACTGTCTTCTTCTTTTTTTATTTTTATTTTTTTGAAATATTTTATTTATTTATTTGAGAGAGAGAGAACAAGCAGGGGGAGGAGCAGAGGGAGAGAGACAAGCAGACTCCATGCAGAGCCTGACTCAGGGCTTGATCCCTTAACCCTGAGATCATGACCTGAGCAGAAATCAAGAGTCCTACCCTTAACTGACTGAGCCACCCAGGCACCCCTGCCAGACTGTCTTCTAAAGAAGCTGTACCATTTTGCATTCGCACCAGCATTATATGACAGTTTCTATTGCTCCACATCCTCATTGGCATTTGGTACTTTCACTGTTGTGGATTTTGGCCATTTTTATAGATGAGTATTGGTATCTCCTTGTTGTTTTAATTTGCATTTCCCTGATGACATATGATGTGGAGCATTTTCTCATATGCTTATTTTTCTTTTTTTTTTTAAGATTTTATTTATTTATTTGACAGACAGAGATCACAAGTAGGCAAAGAGGCAGGCAGAGAGAGAGGGGGAAGCAGGCTCCCTCCCAAGCGAGAGCCTGATGCAGGACCCTGGGATTATGACCTGAGCTGAAGGTAGAGGCTTTAATGCACTGAGCCACCCAGGCGCCCCTCATGTGCTTATTTTTCATCTGTATATCTTCTTTTATGTATTTGTTAAGAGCTTTGGCCCATTTTTAAATCAGATTGTTTGTTGTTGAGTTTTAAGGGTTCTTTGTGTATTTTAGGTAACAGTCCATTATCCGATGTGTGTTTTGCAAGTATTTTCTCCCAGTATGTGGTTAATCTTCTAATTCTGTTGGCATTGTCTTTCACGGAGCAGAGTTTTTAATTTTAATGAAGATCAGCTTATTTATTATTTCTTTTATGAATAGTGCATTTGGTGTTGTATCTAAAAAAATCACCATACCAAAGATCATCTAAGTTTTCTCTTATGTCATCTTATGATGTTATATATCAGGAGTTATATATTTTTGCATTTCATTTTATTATTTTTTAAGATTTCATTTATTTATTTATCTGAGAGAGCGAGAGAGATGAGTGGGGGCATGGAGAAGTAGGCTCCCCACTGAGCAGGGAGCCTGATGGCTGGGCTTGATCCTAGGATCCTGGGATCATGACCTGAGCTGAAGGCCGCACTTAACCAACTGAGCCACCCATGCGCCCCTAGTTTTTCATTTTACATTTAGGTCTGTGATCCACTTTGGATTAATTTTTATGAAGGGCATGGCTTAGATTCGTTTGTTTGCATGTGGATGTCCAGTTATTCTGCACCATTTGTTGAAGAAACTATCTTTGCTCTGTGGCATTGCCTTTGTTCTTTTGCGGAAAAAAACATTTGAAAAAAGATCTATTTGTTCTGGGTGGTCTATTTCTGGGCTTTCTGTTCTATTTATATATCTATCCTTTTGTTAATAGCAATCTTGATTACTATAGCTTTTTGGTAAGTCTTGAAGTTGGTAAACATCGGTCCTCCAATTTTTTTTCTTTTTCAATGTCATATTGGCTCTTTGAGTTTTTTACTTCTATAAACTTTAGAATAAGTTCATCAAATATCCATAACATGTTGGGATTTTGATTGAGATTGCATTGAATCTATAGATTATGTTGGGAAGAACTGACATCTTGATAATAAAAAGACATCTTGAGTCTTCCTATCTATGAACATGGAATATCTTTTCCATTTATTTAGTTCTTTGATTTTGTTCATCATAGTTTTTTAGTTATCCTTATCCAGATCTTACCCATATCTTTTTAGATATATATCTAAGTATTTCCTTTTGGGGGTGCTAATGTAAATGATATTGTGTGTTTTTTTATAAAATTTCTAAATTCTACTTGTTCATTGCCAGTATATAGGAAAACAATTGATTTTCATATATTAACCTTGTTATATATTCCATATATATTCCATATATAACAAGGTTGTCATTTGGCAATCTTGTTATAATCACTTATTAGTTCCAGAGTTTGTTGTTGATTATTTTGGGTATTCCACATGGATGATCATGTTATCTGCAAACATAGTTTTTTTTTTTAATCTTCCTTCCCAGTCTATACACATTTTATTTCCTTTTCTTGCCTTATTGTATTAGCAAGGACTTTCAGTGTGATGTTGTAAGAAGTGGTGAGAAGGGTCATCCTTGCCTTGTTCCATCTGATCTCAGTGGGAAAGCTTCAAGATTCTAACCATTAAGTGTGGTATTATAGTTGTTGTTCTTCTTTAAGATATTCTTTATCAAGTGAAGAAAGTTCCTCTCTATTCCTAGTTTACTGCGAGTTTTTGGTATAACTGGGTGTTAGATTTTGTCAATTGCCTTTTCTGCATCTATTGATATGATCACGTGATTTTTTTAGTCCGTTGATATGATAAATTCCATTAATTGAGGCCTTTTTTTTTTTATGCTTGCCTTATTACCATGAGGTTGCCCCAATGAACCACCCCACTTTCCCGAGTTATGGCATAATACCAGAGTATAGCGCATCTAAAATTCAACTAGGCAGCAGGCTCAAGGAAGAAAAGTGAGAGGGGTCCCAGGAATTCTACTTGTGGGAGTAGTCCAAAGGCTAACCAAAGAAAATAAAATACTTTGTGTTTCTATACTGAATCTAGGGGAAACAAACAAGCACAAAGCTAGAGATGGTGTGTTATAGGCCAGAAGGATAAGAAATCAAGATGTTAAAGGTGAACGTGGTTATAAAGAAAGTCAGAACAAGCAAGGGGTCCACATCTGATATGAAGTTTCAGCTTAATAACATTTTCCATATATATCTACAAGTTTATGAAACTAGTATGTTGCCATTTTTTGTTGGATGGATTTACAAATTTGTTTATTTATTTATTTATTTATTTAGATTTATTTATTTGACAGAGAGAGAGATCACAAGTAGGCAGAGAGGGAGGGGGAAGCAGACTCCTCACCGAGCAGGGAGCTTAATGTGGGGCTCTATCCCAGGACCCTGAGATCATGACCTGAGCAGAAAGCAAAGGCTTAAGACACTGAGCCACCTAGGTGCCCCCAATTTTATTTATTTAGAAATAACTTCAAACTTACAGGAAAAAATGCAAGAATAGTGCAAGAAACTTCTGTTTTCAAGAACCGTTTTAGAGTAAGTTGCTATCACTTCTAACTAGAATCCACAAGGACTTTCTCCTACGCAATCATAATGTAGCCATCAAAATCAAGAAATTAGCACGGATTCTTCACTGCTCATACAGTTTCATCAGTTGTCCCAATAACGTTCTTTATACAAATGGGCCCTATTCAGGATCATATATTGCATTTAGTTGTCATGTGCTTTAGTGACCTAAATCAAAATAATTTTTCATTGATGGGGAACAGACTTTCTCCATATCTATCTATCTACCTATCTATCTCAAATCATTACATTGTACATTTTACGTCTTACGTTGTAATTTACGTCTTTTACGTTGTAATTGTACATCTTAAAATTTTAATTGTTAGACCCCAGTAAAGCTGGGGAAAAATAGTTTTTCAGATTTTCTTTGACTTTCAACCTTGACACTTTTAAAGATTACTTGCTAAACATTTTGTAGAATATCCTAGTATGTGTGTTTAATGAGTCCTTATCATTAAATGCTAATTATACATTTTTTTGTAAGAATGCCACATAACTCAAATTGTGTTCTTATTTTATCCAGTCAATTGAGAGGTTATTTCAACTTGCCTCATAATTGTTAACATTAACTTTGATCACTTAATTAAGAAGATGTCTGTCATCTCCATTGCAGTTATTCTTTTTCCCTTTGTAATTAGAAGGCATTTTATGGGGAAGTATTTTGACAGTATGTAAATATCCTATTCCATATTGACTTTCATCCACTATTTTAGCATCTATTGATATTTTTGGTTGGTAATTACTATCATGTCCATGACTTTCACTATTTATTAGTCAATCTACTATGGAGAAAATCTTTCTTTTCTATTTATTTATTTATTTATTTATTTATTTATTTGAAATAAATACTCATGGATTTCTATAATATAACTTTATGTTACATACTTTTATATAATTTTTAGCATTATTATCTAATTTGATACTCAGATTTTCCCAGCTTTAGTATGTTGCCATTTTTAACTTAACACTTTTTAATTTAGGGATTCCTAATGAAATCTTTTATACAGTTTATTTTATAATTCATAGTGTTTGAGTACAAAATTATTGAAGAACTATTAGTGAAGTAGAATGGTGCTTTAAAAAATGAGCTTAATTATAATGGTTCTCATTTTGGCCAAGATTTTTTTGGTTATAGAATTCAGAAGGGAGATAGTGTATGTAGTAGGCTCTCAGGCCTGAGCTCTGTTAGTAAAAAATTTTTAAAGATTCCTATAGTTCATTGTTTGACATATTCACTCTTACATGACCCTATCTTACAAACCCATACTCTTCTTCCCATGTACAAAATTCCTAAAATATTCCCACTTAATGAAATCCAAATGTCCCTTGCAAAATTAGAAATCTATGCTTGGTACCATTAAAGCATTGAGTTTATTGGGATATAAGTTGTGTAAAGTTGTAGAAAGTGGTTTTAGTAAAACTGAGCTTGAGGTGTCAAACAAATGTTAAGAATAGGCACAGATTTAGATTTGGATGTGATATTTATTATCAGAGAAGTGATAGCTTATAATCGAAGTGAATGGATAAGAAGTATATAGAAGGAGATCTCAGGAGGTGGGAGATTGATTGAGTGATTGATTTTAAAGATTTTATTTATTTCTTTGACAGAGAGATAGGGAGAGCAGGAACACAAGCAGGTAGAATGGGAGAGGGAGAAGCAGGCCTCTTGCCTGAATTTTACCTATTTCGTATGATTTCTTCTATGAGTTTCTAGAGTTTTGGGTTATATCTCACTCAGGTCATCTTTAATATAAAAATAACTTGTATTCCAGTAGTTTGTTGATAAGCTAATTTCTTTTAAAACTTAGAGTGCATTTTCCCATTGAAACAATATTAAAATGAGTAGGTTCTTTCTCTTTTACATTTATAAAAATGTATTTAACAAATGATGTAACTAAGCCATATTACTATGGTTATAGTATATACCATATATATGGTAGACTAAGCTTGAAATTATCCTAGCAAGGATCTATACAGCAAAATTTTGAACTACTTTCATCACTCTTTGATTATTTCTTCAAAAAACGTTCATGCTTGAGCAGTGGTTTATTTCATAAGGGTTTAATTTTCTATAAGATAAGTCAGTTTAACCTCTTAAATTTATGGGGCTTTCATGGACTTTCTTCTGGAGCAGGTTTTTATTTGGGAAGGGAGACTGAAAGCCCATTTATGACACCAGTGCATGGTTTTCAAAGACAAATAAGACCTGCCTGTGAAATATCACCCAGTTATGTTTTAATGGTAATCAAATATGTATAGTGGAGAAATGTCATTTGTATTATCACTGATGTTATTTTTAGAGACAAGAACTTGCTTGTTTCAGCTGACCTAATTATCCTATTGATACAATTTTTTATATTCTAGTAAGTATTAACAAGTATCTAGGAGAGAATAAGTTTTTAGAGAATTAGCTATTTTTTAGGAGGAGGTTATGAGCTCTAAAATATCTTGCAGTTTTGCTTTGTGGAGATTTAAATCAGCTGCTTCTGTTTTTCTTTAAATGTTTCTTTTAATAACTTCAGTGACCTAAATCATGACCAACAAGTGTTATGTAGAATTCAGTCTGGAGAGTTTTTTTAATGTTAATGAGGTAATGTGTAAGAATACGAGAAAAAATTGGAGTTACTGCAAATAATTAGTTATTGGTTTAGGGATTAAAGTTTTAAACCACACTGCTATAATGCAGTATTTTTCTGGCATTTGGCTAAACCTCTACTCAGCTTCAGCTATTTGTGATGAATGACATTTGGCTTGAGGTCTTAGTTTCCAGAACTGTCCTACTCTGCAATATTTTTTCAATTTTCCTGGTCATCAACTATTTATTTGTCTGTTCTTTTCTATTGTACTGTTGTTACACTGGTACCAGTCATATGAAAAATATATAATAATATTGTTTAGCATTTGTCACCTTTGGAGTCAGATTACCTGGGTTCTTTTTTTTTTTAAATATTTCATTTTTGAGTAATCTCTACATCCAACATGGGGCTTGAGATCCAGAGTCTCATGGTCCAATGACTGAGCCAGCCAGGCACCCCAAAATACCTGGGTTCTAATTCCAGTTCTACCATTTATTAGCTGTGTGTCTTTGGACCAGTTACTTAACATCTAATAGATGCAATTTTCTCAACAGTAAAATGGAAATAAATATACTAGCCATCTTCATGGTTTTTATGAGGATTAAATGAAATCGTTTGTGGAAAGCACTTAGCACAAGTACTGACTTGGAATATTGTTAAGGTTAAATAAATATTGTAATTATTATTATTGTTATTACTTAAAAAGTACATTTTTTTAAAAGATTTTATTTATTTATTTGACAGACAGAGATCACAAGTAGGCAGAGAAGCAGGCAGAGCGAGAGGAGGAAGCAGGCTCCTTGCTGAGCAGAGAGCCCCATGTGGGACTCTATCCCAGGACTCTGAGATCATGACCTGAGCAGAAGGCAGAGGCTCTAACCCACTGAGCCACCCAGGCACCACTTAAAAAGTACGTATTATAGAATTTGAAGTCACGGAATGTTATGAGGTAAAGGCATTTGCCAGTGAAGAAATTTCTTACTATTATTTAGAATATGAGTTCATGTAAAAATTTACTATTTTTACTTTCAGGAATACGTAAATACATTACTTAAACAGCTAGAAAAAGAGAAGAGAAGCCTTGAAAATCAAGTGAAAGACTGTGCACTGAGACTGGAACAAGAATCAAGGGTTTGTTTTTATTCTATACTAGACATTTCTTTGTAACTGCCATTACTTTTAGTATGTTATCTACAAACCTACTATATTATTATCACAAAATACTTACAAAACTATTTCCTATACTATTTTTAAAAACAGCGTAGAAACATAAACTTGACTTAGGAATAGTCTTGCTAGTATCGCAAATCCTCTCTGATGTTGGATTCTTTACCTTTGTATTTTTTCCTGTAGGCTTACCACGAGACCAACGATGAGCGCTGTAGGTACCTAGCTGAAATGTCTCGGGTAACTTTTCTTGTCTTACTTCTAAATTTTAAGAGTTTTCTCCTACTGTAAATTACATTTTTCGCTTTTCTAGGCTTTTGATTGGTTTGGCTTGGTATACAAACATACATTGGAATTATGGGGAAAAAATCCACCAAGTTTCTAAATATGAAAGGTAAAAGGAAAATTTATGGGTTTTATAAAAGGGGAAAAAGGAGATAAAATTTGCCCAGATTAAGGGAATATTTTGCATACTTGCTTCCTTAGTTATCCTTTTAGTTTGATCTATAATTTCTAGAATTCAAACAAATAAGCAGTTATCCCTCTGCTATCATGAAATTCATGGCATTTTGTGTCATAATTATGCACAGCGAGGTCTAAGACAGATACAGCCCTGCTATTACTAGAAAGGTTGTATTTACGATACAGGATAGGAAAGTGTGTACATACATATGACAGGACAGGAAAGTGATCAGTAAATTATGGATGATGTACATATTTTCCAGAGTTTTTTATTTGCCTTTCAGTTTTAGTTATGATGATGTTAGTATTACTGAGTTTTTGTTTTGATGTTATCAGAGTTATCTTTTATTTATGGCTTCTGATATCGTAGTTTAAAAAGTCTTCATTGCAATATTTCATAACATTTATCACATCTTTTTTTAGTACTTGGCTAAATATTTTACATTTATTTAATCCTTGTTAATTTTATTTTGATATATATTTTAAAATCAGTATCTGAGTTTAGTTTTCAATGCACACTATCTACATGGAAGTGTCCAGAGAGCAGTTGGATATATGAATCTCAGGGTAGAAAAGATAAAAATGGGAGATACGTCTCTCCCATTATTAGCATATAAATAGTAAATGAAGCCATTTGAATGAATGAAATGCTTCAGGGAGAATATACAGGGTGAAAAGAAAAGATAGTTTAGAATATAGCTCTGAAGAGTTTCAACCATGATAGTCAGGGGAGGTAGACCCAAAAAGAAGGATGGAGTCTTCAGGACATTAACTAGGTGAGGCAAGGAAGTAGAAGACCTTGAGGGCTTGGTTTGCCATAAAGAAAGTCTGCTAATTACTAATCTGGCATTTTCAGCAGATTCATGAGAGGATTGAGAGGAAGGGAGTTAGGATTGGGGCTTGGAGCTGATAAGGAGATGTATAGAACAATTTGGGAGTGAAAGTCAGGGCAGTGGTGAATAAAGGGAGGCCCGGACTTCTAGGAGTGACGAAGATTAAGTTAGGAAATTGAGACAAAATAGAATCAATCCTTGTAGTCTCTTACTTGTAAAACAGTCAGTTCACACGTGATGGTTCCTGGATACTCAGTTGGCATCAATACTCCTGCAGCACAGGCACCCTCCTGCCTTTCCTCAGACCATGACTCCACCTGCAGTTTGCTGCTTTTTGTGCATGCTAATTCCGCTTCCTTCCAGTTCTAGCATAAATGCTAACTGCTTTACAAGATGTGGTTTGAGGAAAGACCACAGATTTTGGAGTCATTTAAATTTGGATTTAAATCCCAGCTTGGTACTTAATTGTAATGTGACCTTTTGGGGCCTAATTTCTTTCCTTCTTGGTAGAATGGGAAATAATAGTATTGCCTTGCAGGGGATTTGTGAGCATTTAGAGATGTAATGTATGTAAAGTGCTAAGTAAAATGCCTAGCCATAAATATGTTCTAAATTCTAGGAAACGGTGAACATTATTTTCCTGTTTTCTTTCCTGATCTCCCTAGCCTCTCTCTCTGTGACAGGGGCATTAGAATTTCTAGTTGCTTCAGCCTTCCTCCTTTGCCTTTGTTTGTCTGAAAAATTGACTTAGGTGGAATAGGTTCTACTCTGATTATACAGGATCACTCAGCATATAATCAAAGCCTATTTTAACAGCTTCCCAGGAAGATGTAATCCTGTTCCCCAGTATAAATGTTAATAAGGATTTTCACTCTAGAATGAATTGTTAATCGTTGTAGTCAAAGATGGTTCTGACCTGTGGATATTAGGGTGACTGGAAAGGTCAACAGATGATCTGCAGTTCTTTCCATGCTGAATACATAAATAATTGATTCTTAGGTAGATAACTAGAGCTATTTGCTGAGGCTGCTGTTTATACTTCTGCTGTCTTCACTGTTTTGAATGAAATTGTGTGTTTCCATATCACAGAGTTTTTCTAATTTATGCAGTATGTATACAGTACAGACACTGAGGTTTTGGGTTTTTTTTTAAAGGTTTTTTTTAATTTGTTTGTTTGTTTTTAATTTGACAGACAGATCACAAATAGGCAGAGAGGGAGGCAGAGAGAGAGAGGAAGGGAAGAAGGCTCTCTGCCGAACAGAGAGCCCGATGCGGGGCTCGATCCCAGGACCCCGGGATCATGAACTGAGCCGAAGGTAGAGGCTTTAACCCACTGAGCCACCCAGATGCCCCCAGACATTGAGTTTTATGATACATAGGTTTATTGCTTTAAAGTCAGGCAGAAAGTCTGTGTAGAACTTGTAACACATAATAAACTTAAGTTCTGTTTCCATAAACATAGAACTTTGTCAGTAGATCTGAGATATTGTTGAATATAATGTTTTGGTTTACAGATAATGAACCTGAGGCTGTTCTGTTTCATTGTCAGGCAATTCTAATTATTAGAATTGTTAAAGCATCATATGATGCTCTTTATTCTCCTTCCTTAAACCATATTGATTTTGGTTTCTTCCTCTGAATAACACAGAATAATTCTATACATTTCCTATGTGACAGCTTCTCAAGATATGAAACCAACTCTTAAGTGATTCCATAGTTTTTCCCCTAAGCTAAAATATTAAATTACCACAGAAGTTACACTAGCAATTCCTTACATCATAGGTTCCAGACTATCCAGCTATTTCTGTTGTCTTTTTGGACAAATCTATTTTATTATTGTTTGTTTGAAAATAGAGCTCCCCAGATTTACTTTTATTTTCTTCTTAAAATATTTTATTTATTTATCAGAGAGAGTGGGAAAGAGAGAGAGAGAGAGAGCATGAGCAGGGGGAGGGGCAGAAGGAGAAGCTGACTTCTTGACGGGCAGGGCTTCAGATGGGGGTCTCTATCCGGGGACTCTAGGATCATGATCCAAGCTAAAGGCAGACGTTTAACTGACTGAGCCACCCAGGAACACTAGAGTTCTCCAGATTTAAATCTAGACTTTAAATATAATCTCAACAGCATAGCTATTAAAATCTTGCCCCCACCCTACTCAATTTTTTTTTCCTCTGCTGCCTGAGCAATCATTCTGGAATGTAGATGTGGTGTTGTTCCCTGTTTTTTTTTTTTTTTTTTTTTTAAGGATTATTTATTTATTTGAAGGAGGGAGAGGTAGAGAGAGAAAATTCCCAAGCAGACTCCCCGCTGAGCATGGAGCTGACTTGGGGCTGGATCCCAGGGACCCTGAGATCATGACCTGAGCCAAAATCAAGAGTTGGGCACTTAACTGACTGAGCAACCCAGGCACCCCAGTGATGTTCCCCATTTAAAGCCTTCAGTGACTTTGCATTGTCCAGGGGATTTCAGCAAATTTCAGTGTAGTCTACAAGGTCCTTTCCAACACCCAGTGCCTGCCTTTCCAGCTGTGTCAATACTCACACCCTGTACTGCAGCCAGACCAATGATATATGTGGTCCCTGCATATGTCATGCTGTCTTATTCTTGTAGGCCCTTCCTGTTTTTTTCTGCCTGGAATGTCCTTTCCCTAGCTCTTAATTGGCTACTCTTCCAGGCCCCTGATGGCTTGAACTAGCATCTGCTTTATGCTTACAAAGCACCTGTGCAAACCTCTGCCAAAACAGTGAATTGTACAATCTATTTATCGTGCTCCAATAGATTGTAAGAACTATGACTTATCTTTGTGCCCTGGTGCTAAACTAGAGGTGGCACCTAGTGGATGCTCCCTAGTGTTTGCTGAGTGAATAAATGAATGAATTCCATCTTCTGGTCCAGTGTGCCCAAAATTGTCCCACTTAGCAAAGATGCTCTAACATCTTCACAAAGATGCTCATCTCTTCCTCCAAAATAAAGCAGAAACCAACTTTTATTTTACCCCCCTCTTAATCAAACTACTACCTCAGCTTTCCTTTTCTCAGTCAAACTTCATGCAAGGGTGAATATACTCACTGCCTTGCTTTTAATCTTTGACCTCTTTCAAATTTCTGACCCCCAGCACAGGGCTCTGGCACAGTTTACTTTTTAATAGCCAAACATAAGACTTCTTTTCAAGCCTCCTGGTAGTGTAGACATCTCTTAGGAATTTCACATTGCTAACCATGCTCACTTTTTTTTTTTTTAAAGTGGGTATTTTTATTTATTTGTACTTAAACCTATCCAACCAGCCAAACTGGTACTATTATCATGATATGTTAAAAATACAAAACATCTTTCTACAAATACTAGAATTAACAGTTCTAGTAAAACTTCGCAAGGAGCAGAGGAAATCAATGAAGCACATTGTAGTTTTACCCTTCACCATTAAAAATTAAGGTTGTTAACAAGAAAGCCTCACAATCTCAGAAAATACCATTATCCTTTATCACATGTCTTTGTATCTTTACTTCCTATTCTTGAGGTTAGATTCTAGAGCCTGAAGATACACCAGTAGGACTGTATCCAGTTATCTACAGTCAGAAACACCTGTTCCATGTTGTGCACAGCCAATGCTACTGAGAGCTTTGACTCCAATCAAACCCCCTCAAAAGGTACAGTAAGAATAATGGGAAACACAATATTAAGGCAAAGATACAGGACTCTAAAAGACAAAGCCTAGGAGACGTGATACAGTCATTGCCCAAACCAAGATCGAGTAATACTCGTCGTCACACATCTTCAGGCTGTATGTTCACAGAGTAATTTGGGAACAAATCCATGATTTGCTGGGTACTGAAATACTTAGCGGACTGCTGTATTACACTATAGCTTTCCCCAGAAGTTTCTAAGAGGGACTCCAAATCACTGACGGAATTTTGCTGGAACTGGATCTGGGGTTGCAGGGATTCCTCTCCACAGCTGTGGAGCTGACTGTTCCAAGCTTGGGGGCACCAGGTCTGACTGGTCCAGGAGTGATTGCTCCAAGACTGGCCGTTCCAGGAGTGGTTGCTCCAAGATTGGCTGTTCCAGGTCTGGTTGCTCCAATTCGGGTTATTCCAGGTCTGGCTGCTGCTCCATATTGGAAGGTTTCCAGAAGTGTTCATCAGGTGTCCCTGGTGGTAGGAGTAGAAGGCTGGGTATTCCGTGGCTGCCGTGCTATTCTGAGTCACACTCTTGCTCTCCTTTGGCCAGTGGTTTTTCTGCCACCTTTTACATTTCATTCTCTGGTTCGGGAACCAGGTCTTTACCTGCTTATAGCTAAGGTTCAGAATGTTGGAAAGTTCTTGCATCTGCTGGAGGCTGAGGTATTTCTGCCTCTGAAATCGATCATTGAGGACATAGAGTTGGGTCTGAGAGAATACTGTCCTGATCTTCTGTTTCTTGCCCTGGGCTGTGTCTTCCTTCCTCCCTGTTCTCTCCTTTGCAGAAGTGGGCGGTAGTTTCACCTTGGGACTGGTGGAGGAATCCGGGCTGTCCTGAACAAGCAGATCCACGGAGGAAGGAAGAGGAGAGATGGTCTCCGCGTGGGGCGTCTCCGCAGATGACATTTGTAGGGACGCATAACTTTCTTCAGGCCTGCAAACCTCAGGCATTGGAGAAGAGTCCCTAGACCCGGGCGGTCTGGGGCCAGGAGGGGACTGGGGCAGAGCTGGATCCGCACTCATGTTGGGGAGTTGAGGGTAGAGGGGGAAAAAGAGCAAGATTGTAAGGAAGGCCCGGGCTTCTGGATCAGGTGGAAGAGTCGAGATGAATAGGAAGACGTCCAGGTGTAAGAGTCATGCTCACTTTTTTAATATCACCCACCTCTTGACTTCCATGAAGTATGTTTTTCCTGGGTTTTCCTATTCTTCAAAGGATGGCATTTAGTAATTCTCCTGCCCCTTAAAAGTTGCTTTCTCAAGTTTATATCCTCAACTCTTTTACTTCTCTGTGTGTTCTTACCAAGTGATCTCATGTACTCATGTCTTCAATTGCCATCTCTAAGGTTACCAGCCTCAACTCTTCCTGTACTAGAAATTTTATTTACACCATTTATAGGAAGTCTCCACTTTTGTATCACAGAAGTATCTCAAAACAGACAAGAATGAAAATATGATCTTGTTTTTCTATTTCAATATACGTACAGCTTCTATTGTTATGTCTTTCTTAATGACAGAACATAGTATTTATATTCAGTATCTATAACAAAAACTTTTAATGGTCTTTATGCCACAAAGATGATATGATTGTCAAAATTTCCTCTATATTTATTTTAAAAATCACATGGAATGTGTGGTTGAGATGAAGGAGTTTACATAATCTTTAGAAACCTTTTAATACTGGAGAAAGCCAGGGGTGCCTGGGTGGCTCAGTGGGTTGAGCCTCTGCTTTCGACTCAGGTCATGATCTCAGGTTCCTGGGATCGAGCCCCACATCAGGCTCTCTGCTCAGAGGGGAGCCTTCTTCCCCACCTCTCTCTGCCTGCCTCTCTGCCTACTTGTGATCTCTCTCTGTCAAATAAATAAATAAATAAATAAATAAAATCTTTTTTAAAGGTACTGGAGAAAGCCAGAATTTCCCATTATTCTTTAGTTTCTCTTATGCATACCACTTAAAGGCCTGGTTAAAAAGAGTTAGTTGAGAAAGGACTGTTCCTCTTATCTCCAAAATCAGTCATGAAATAAGAGGACAAATTCTCAAATGTTTATATTTCAGGTCTCTGACTCATACCAAGTTTTTAAAAGGCAACAGATGGATCAACTGCCTAGAATGAAACAGAATCTAGTGAAAATGTAAGTCTAACTCTATCTTTCCTTCCTAATTAATTATATTTACATGTGAATGATACTGACAAAACAGGTGTCCATTATATTTTGGAAGTTCAACTTCTAGATTTTATAGCAATGATATAAAATAACAAACAGATGGTAAAAGAACTTAAAGAAATTTGTGCTCTCTACTCACTACTTACATACATTTTTGTAGATCCCAAGAATATGTTTTGTCTTCCAACATGATAAGTTCTTATTTTCTAGGCTAAAACAATACACTACCCAAGAGGAGCCTAAATCTATACCATGAACAACATAAATACAATTAAACTACCAGCCTTAACTTTTTTACTGACAAAATATTGACACTGAAATTAGTGTAAGAAAACAGTGCAGTTTAAACTGTGTTTTCCAATGCAAACAAAAATAATTCAGGATGAATAAAGAAGAGAGGAATGTTTTATGGGTTTAGGGGGTTATGTCTACACATAATTTTTCCTATTCTGTACTAAGTACAGAATAATTTGTCAGGCAATCCTTGTCTTATATAACCTTTTCTATGTAGGGGAATATATTCATATATAACAATACCAAAAAAGTAAACCAGGATATAAATTAGCAATCAATCAGAATTCTTTTGAAATACAGGCATTCAAGATATATGCAATATAGCAAGTGTTTTTGGTAGAGATTCATGGGATAGGAACATTTTGTCCAATACGTGGCTAGATGGATAAAAGTGTATTCTTCCTTGAGTAATCATAAATATTATAAGTTATAACTTATTATCCTATACATTTATATCAATAGAAATATAATGTAGTTAAAGCATTAAATTCTGGAAAATGACTTCCCTATGAAAAATATTATACCTCTGTGCTGGGGAGCCTCAAGACCAGTCCCGTATTCAGTGATTTGCTAGAACAACTCAGAAGACTCAGCATATATTTGTGCATACAGCTAAAATGTATTGCAGTCAAAGGATACAAAGAAAACTCATCAGAGGAAAAAGGCGTATGGGGAAGTTTGGAGGAAACTAGGTACAAGCTTCTAGAAGTCCTGTAGTGCGGTCACAGAGGACAGCCTCCAGACATAGGTCAAGGAACATGTGTGACAACACATGAAATTTTATCTTCTGGGGAAATTCATTAGGTACTTAGTGCCCACATTTTTTCCTGGGTTCAGTCATGTAGGTACCCTCTGCTTACTTAGCACATAACAAATTCCAGAGTTCCAGAAGGAAAATGTGTCCACAGAAACCACATTGTTTGTACAGTTTAACTACAGTAAGCCATTCTTTTTCATTTAAGGAAAGTTTTCTATCAGTTTAGGGAACTTTTTACCACTAAGTTCCCAGACACCAGCCAAGGGCCAGTCTGGCAAGAAGGCCTTTCTAAGAAGAGAAGTTTCAGACCTGCTACAGTAACTCTTTCTGCACGATCACCTACATATATATTTTTTTATTTTTACCATTTATCTTCCAATTCATATTTTTTATTTTTATATTTATCTTCCAATTATCTTTTAGAAAGATAATACTCCTTTTATTCAAATTTGCTTAAATAATGGAGAAATATTTTGAAAATACAAATAAAACTCATTCTATTCATCTATATGCACATTCTATACACATCTATACCACTAGACTATAGGTCTATTAGGGCAGTTTAGTTTTCCACTGATACTGTTGTAGGTTGGATCTCTCAGGGAGTAGATTCTGAAATGGAAATCAGCACGTAGGAAGTTTACTTGTGAACATTCTTAGAATGACTACCTTGAGGGGAAGGGAAAGAAATAGATTTGGGCAGAGAGAATAGGGCTACAGTGTAGCTGTAGTCTCATGTATCAAGCTGATTCATCAGTAAATGAAGTGTGGGCTTTTTCTTCTTCTAATGGGGTTACCTACTGTGAGAATTGGAACCCTGTTTGTCACATTCTTTCCAGGCCATGTATAAATGGTTCTCATCCACTTAACTGTCAAATTGGACAAGGTAGTACTAAAAGACACTCAAGTAGATGACCTGGATATCAAACCCATTTCTCCTTGCCCCCCGCTATATCATACCTGATGATCAGTTTCTCTTTGGGGCCCCCCAAACCATAGGTCTGAACTGAGCTGCAGGTTCTGGTGCATTAGAGGTGGATG
Organism: Meles meles; assembly: GCF_922984935.1. Lineage (NCBI taxonomy): Eukaryota > Metazoa > Chordata > Mammalia > Carnivora > Mustelidae > Meles > Meles meles. The sequence goes on along the minus strand of NC_060079.1, from coordinate 17,980,197 downwards.
ACATGGTCTGGGATACCTGCTCAGTAAGCTTGTCTGTGCCTTCTGGAAATGCACATGCTCCATCTCAGATAGGTCTCTTCCATCTTTGGTACAGCCTAATGTTGAATACAATGCCTGGCATAAATAAATGTTTGCCAGTTTTTTAATGAATGTAGGAGTGAATAAATGGTCGTACAAATAGGAAAAAAGTTCTTCACTTTCTTGAAATATTAACAAACCAAATAACTCAAATGATAGAAACATTTCTATATACCTATAATCTTCTAAATTAGGTATGTGTAATTGGTACTACTTTAAAGTATTGTTGTTCTGAGTTATTGCCTCAACTTTGGAATTTAGTATACTTTTTGACTCAAGTTTTAGTCTTTAAACCAAGTTTTAGTGTTAAGAACCTCACAGAGGAGGATATTCTAATGGCCAATGGACTCAACACCATTACTTACTCAGTGGAATGCAAGTTAAAATTATGAGAGGCCACTACAGATTTTAAAGGTTGGTGATTCCAAGTGTCAAAGATATGAAGTGTAAATGTATGCAACCATTTTGGAATAGTGTTTAGTATTACTTTCTACACTTAGCCGATCATACACCTACTCTATAACCCAACAGTTACACTCTTAGTTGTACACCTAACAGAATGGTACATATATTACACCAAAAAAACCTGTGCAAGAATGTTCATAACAGCTTTATTCATAACAGCCATAAACCAAACTCAAATATTTATCAGTAGTAGATCGCATAAAATTTTTAAGAGATATGTATTCATAATATATATTATTCTTATATAAAAACAAATATTCATATATTTATGAATAGTAACAAATATATTATATATATGAATAATAACAACAATAAAAATAAATTTCAGCTCACACAACATCATGGATAATTATTACAGTTTTGGAAAAGATAGGCCAGAAATAAAAGAATACATATAATATGATTCTATTTATATGAGGTTCAAAGACAGGCACAACTAAACTGTGGTGTCAGAAGACAGGACAGTGGTTACCAGTGGGAAGGAGAAGGGGAATGATAATTGGGAGGAGCACAAGGTCTTCCAGTGTGATGGCAATGTTCTGTTCTGTTGCCCTGGGTGGTGGTTATATGAGTATTTGCATTATTATAATTCATGGCACTTACATATCTATTTTGTGCACTCTTTTATTATGTGTTATACTTAAAGCGGTGTTTTAGAAATCAATTTTTAGTAGCTTTTAAGGTTTGCTCTGGTTGATATTCTTACATATGCTAATGTTAAATACTGACTTTTGGAGTTTTCCTAATGTTCAGAATAAATGAGAGCATTAGAAAATACCCATAACGGGGTACCTGGGTGGCTCAGTTGATTGAGTGTCCGACTCTTGATTTCAGCTCAGATCATGATCTCAGGGTCATGAGATCAAGCCTCGCATTGGACTATGCATTGGGCACGGAGCCTGCTTAAAATTCTCTCTCCCCCGCTCTCTGCCCTTACCCCCTCCCCACCCGTGCACACCCTCTTCGTTCTCTTTTTCCTTCTCTTGAAAGAAAGAAGGAAGAAGGGAGGAAGTGAGGAAGGAAAGAAAATACCAATTTGATCGTGATATACTATTAAAAGAAATCTTTCAAAGAGGGATACTGAATATTATCTATTACATATAATACTATGGAGTCTGCTTGTCCCTCTGTCTCTTCTCCCCCGACTCATGCATGCTCTCTCTTTCTCTCAGATAAATAAATAAAATCTTTAAAAAAAAAAAAAAAAGGACAAAAATCAAGAGGTGGCTGGCTGGCTCACTGATGAAACGGGCAACACTTGATCTTGGGGTTATGAGTTCAAACCCCACACTGGGTGTAGAGTTTACTTAAAATTTTTTTTTAAAATATAGAAAAAAATAAAAATTAAAAAACAAAAAAAGAAAAAAAGCATAAATATTCAATAAAATAGAAAATAGAGAAAGTTCATCTACTAGAATGACTATAGAATGCCTCAAGTCAAAATACAAGTGTAAATATTTGTCTGGGTAATGCAGTCTGATATTTTTAAAAATAGTGAGTGTGGTAAAAGTAAGGTGGTAAATGAAAATTTGCACTGTGTTTGGAGCAGACAGATGAATCAATTTTTGCCTCTCTCACTTATTATTTAATGTGATCAGTGATGTTGAGCATTTTTTTATGTGTCTGATAACCATTTGTATGTCTTCTTTGGAGAAATGCCTATTCCTGTCTTACACCCATTTCTTAACTGTATGATTTGTTTTTTAGGTGTTGAGTTTGGTAAGTTCTTTATAGATTTTGGATACTAGCTCTTTATCCAATTTGTCATTTTTAAGTGTCTTCTTCCATTCTACAGGTTGCCTTTTAGTATTGTGGATTGTTTCCTTTGCTGTGCAGAAGATTTTTATCTTTTTTTAGAAAAATATTTTATTGGGGCGTGTGGGTGGCTCAGTGGGTTAAGCCTCTGCCTTCGGTTCAGGTCATGATCTCAGGGTCCTGGGATCGAGCCCGGCATCGGGCTCCCTGCTCAGCAGGGAGTCTGCTTCTCCCTCTGCCTCTGACCCTCCCCCTGCTTGTGCTCTCTTACATGCTCTCTCTGAAATAAATAAATAAAATTAAAAAAATATTTTATTTATTTATTTGACAGAGAAAAATCACAAGTAGGCAGAGAGGCAGGCAGAGAGAGAGAGAGGAGGAAGCAGGCTCCCTGCTGAGCAGAGAGCCCAATGTGGGCCTCGAACCCAGGATCCTGGGATCATGACCTGAGCTGAAGGCAGAGGCTTAACCCACTGAGCCACCCAGGCACCCAGAAGCTTTTTATCTTGATGAAGTCCTAATAATTCATTTTTGTTTTTGTTTCCTTTGTCTGTGGAGATACGTCTGGCAGAAGCTACTATGGCTGAGGTCAAAGAGATTGCTGTCTATGTTCTCCTCTAGGATTTTGATCGATTCCTGTCTCACATTTAGGTCTTTCATTCCATTTTTAATTTATTTTTGTGTATGGTGTAAGAAAGTGGTCCAGTTTTATTCTTCTACATGTTGTTATTCAAAATTTAGCCTTTAAAAATGAAACTCATTGCTTTTTGGTATATGCACAATGTTGCACAACCGTCACCACTATGTGCTTAAAAGAACATTTTCATCTCCCCCAAAACCCTTTTACCCTTTAGCATCATTCTCCATTCCTCCCTTACCCCAGCCTCTGGTGATCACTAATCTACTTTCTGTCTCTATAGATTTATTTCTTCTTGTTATTTCATATAAATGGAAGCAAATAGTATGTGCTCTTATGTGCCTGACTTTGTCACTTAGCATAATTTTTCAAGGTTCATTCACGTAGGAACATATATCAGTACTTTATTACTTTTTGTGGCTGAATAATATTCCAGTTCTTAGATTTGTCACATTTTGTTTGTCCATTAATCAGTTGATGGACATTTGGGTTGTTTATACCTTTTGACTGTTCTGAATAATGCTGCTATGAACATTCTTACACGAGGTTTTGTGCATATATGTTTTTAATTCTGTTGGATATATGCCTTGGAATGGAATTGCCCAGTCAATTGATAGCTGTTTTATCTTTTTAAGGAACTGCCAAACTATTTTCCGGAGCAACTGCACCATTTTATATTCCCACTAGCAATGTATGAGTGTTCCAATTTCTCCACATCTTTATCAACATTTGTTATTGTCCTTTTTTTTTTAGCTATTCTAGTACGTGTGAATTGTAGTTTTGATTTGTACTCTTATTATAGTTTTGATTTGTATTTCCCCGAAGACTAATGATGTTAAGCATCTTTTTGTGTCTTTCCTTGCCATTTGTATATTTTCTTTGGAGAAATGCCTATTCAAGTCTTTTGCCCATTTTTTAAAAGATTTTATTTATTTAATTATTTGAGAGAGAGAGAGCACATGAGAGAGTACAAGCAGGGGGAGTGGCAGAGGGAGAGGGAAAAGTGGGCTCCCTGCTCAGAAAAGCAGGCTCCTTGATGAACAGGGAACCCAACGCAGGGCTTGATCCTGACCTGAGGTAAAGGCACACACTTAACCTACTGAGCCATCTACTTGCCCCCATTTGCTCATTTTTAAATTGGGTTGTTGTCTTGTTGTGTTATAAAAGTACTTTATATATTCTGGTTACTAGACCTTACAGATACATGTTTTGCAAATATTTTCTTACATTCTTTGTTGTTATTTTTTCTTTGTTGATGATTTCCTTTGAAGCACAAAAGTTTTGATTTGGATGGAAGCCAATTGACCTTGGCTTCCTAGGATATTTTTTTCTTGGTTACTTGTGCTTTAGATATTACATCTAAGAGATTTTTGCCTAATCCAAGAGCACAAAGATTTATATGTATGTTTTCTTCTTAGAGTTTTATAGCTTAAGTCCTTTTTGATTCATTTTTGAGTCAATTTTTTTTTAAAGATTATTTATTTATTTATTTGACAGACAGAGATCACAAGCAGGCATAGAGGCAGGCATAGAGAGAGGAAGGGAAGCAGGCTCCCTGCTGAGCAGAGAGCCCGATGCGGGGCTCGATTCCAGGACCCTGAGATCATGACCTGAGCCGAAGGCAGAGGCTTTAACCCACTGCGCCACCCAGGCGCCCCTTGAGTCAATTTTTATATATAGTGTGAGACTGGCATCCAGTTTCAATCTTTTGCACATGTCTATCCCATTGTCCCACACCATTTATTTTATTTTTATTGAAAAAAAATTTTTATTGTGTTGTTTTAGTCACCATAAAATACATCATTAGTTTTTGATGCATTGTTCCAAGATCCATTGTTTATGTACAATACCCAGTGCTCCATGCAATACATGCCCTCCTAATACCCACCACCAGGCTCACTCATCCCCCCACTCCCTCCCCTCTAAAACCTTCAGTTTGTTTCTCGGAGTCCACAGTCTCTCATGGTTCAGCTCTCCCTCCTATTTCCCCCAATTCACTTTTCCTCTCCTCCTAATGTCCTCCCTGTTACTCCTTATGTTCCACAAGTAAGTGAAACCATATGATAATTGACTTTCTCTGCTTGACTTATTTCACTCAGCATAATCTCCTCCAGTCCCATCCATGTTGATGCAAAAGTTGGGTATTCATCATTTCTGGTGGCTGAGTAATATTCCATTGTACATACAGACCACATCTTCTCTATCCATTCATCTATTTAAGGGCATCTTGGCTCTTTCCACAATTTGGCTATTGTGAACATTGCTGCTATAAGCATTGGGGTACATATGGCCCTTCTTCTCACTACATCTGTTTTAAAGACTATTCTTCCCCATTTGATTGTTGTGCACCCTTTTAAAAAATCAACCATAAACATATGAGTTTATTTCTAGACTCTAAGTTCTACTCCATTGATCTATAAATCCTACATGCTGTCTTCATGACTAGGTTTTCAGTAAGTTTTGAGATAAATGATTGTAATTCCTCCAACTTAATTCCTTTTCAAGATTGTTTTGGTGGGCACCTGGGTGACTCAGTCGTTGAGCATCTGCCTTCAGCTCAGGTCATGATCCCAGGGTCCTGGGATCAAGCCCCGCATCGGGCTCCCTGCCTGGTGGGAAGCTTGCTTCTCCCTCTCCTACTTCTCTGCTGTGTTCCCTCTCTCTCGCTGTGTCTCTTTCTGTCAAATAAATAAATAAAATCTTAAAAAAAAAAGATTGTTTTGGTTGTCCAGAGTCCCTTTAATTTCCATATGAATTTTAGGGTCAGTTTTTCAGTTTTTTCATAGGGATACCACAAAGCTGGGGAAAGGGGTCTCGGGCAAGTTAAAATGCTACAAAGTTCAGTGTTTTTGCTGAGTTTCAGCTCTGTGTGTGTGTGTTTTATGTGGTATGTAGTGTGTTTAATAAATTCTCTAGGATTGCTTCAAGTCCTTGGTTAATTTCCAAAGCTCTGAAGAAGTTGCTTCTCACCATTTTTGCCAATTTTCCCATTGCTTTTATGGAGGAACAAATTTTCTAAAGCCATTCTGTCATTTTTCCTGACATCACTCCCTGAGTAAAACATTTTTGAAAAGCACCTTGCAGGGAATTGAAGCTGACTCTACTCTTAAGTAAGAGGGTGGGAAAGTTGGCTTTATAAAGATATGTAAATCAATGAAGGAAAGATGGCCCCATGGAAATCCAAGAACAGGAATTCCAATATAACAGGGCCCACAGATATTAAAACTAGAGGTCAAGGAAGCTTTACAAGTCTGAGCAGAACTTCATAGTTCTTCACTTTAGTTGTCTGCCATACAGAAAAGTAGTTAAAGGCATAGACATTGAACTCAGCCTTTCTGGATTCAAATCCTAGATCCGCTTACAAACTATATAACCTTGTTTTCTCACCTATCTAACAGGGCTAATAATCATACATACTTCATAGGGATTTTGTGAGGTTGATATGAATCAATTAATAAATAGAATTTAGAATAGTTCCTGATATAACTTATGTGCTTTAAAAATGTTGCTGTTATTATTTCAACTAGTTCAGTCTTCTACTTCACTTTTCTTCTCATTACCAACTGCCATCTTCACTTCTATATCTTTTTAATATCACAGACCTTGGTATATCTTAGTTTCAATTTTATTATAATTTTAGGTGACATACCTTTGGCTTACTCATGGATCTTATTTCTTTATTCTCCCTGCCCTACTTAATGGCTTCTCTCTATTTTCTTAGCTTTAATTAATATTTTCAGAGGCAATATCAGAATGGCCCCTCTTATCCCTTTTTGGTCAAAGCTTTCTGCATTAGGATGCCTCATGGACTCCTTTCTGGCTTTTGGACTATCTGCCCTTGAGTTGGTTTCCTCTCTATCTGTAATGAGATATTATGGTATAACATATGGCTGTTTACGATGGTACTCTAAGCATATGTTTTTGTGATACACAATGATGACTTTAAAATAATGATTAACACTTCTTTTATTTCAGGGGAAGATATAAACCAGTTAACCAAAAGAAAATGAATGCCAAGAGAGGACCAGTAAAAAAGATTACAAGATCAAACCATCTTCCAAAACTCAATCTGCAATTCTAGAACTGGGTGGATTTCTATTTCTTTCTCTTTTCATCTGTAATATTCAACTTGTGAAGTTAATGTTTAACTCATTTTTCAGGGAAGGAAATAGATAAGAAAGAGCTATCAAACATCTCTTTAGCTCCTTTTCCAGAAGTTTATTCCTTTGTCTGTATGAAAGTAATTTTCTAAGTGATCTTAAAGTATCTAATAGCATTGCTTACGATTTTTAAAAATATCCTAGAAAGCCTGAAGGTTGGCATTATTACACTTACTTTTAATAATATATCCATAATCTGTGCTGATAGTAACATTGCTGTATTATGTTTGGTTTCTAGTTGACTAGAAATGTGAATAATGTGAACTCATAAAAACATTTTGCTGTTATAGGCCATATCATGTTCAGGTCTTTTAAACTTATGATTTAAACAAAGCTACAAATCTGATGGATTTTAAACTTTGATTTGAACTTGGATGGTGTTATGGAAATAGCCTTCAATCAGTAATCAGCTTGGTTATAATTCCCAACCTGCCATGAACTTAGGAGATCTTAGACAGGTTCCATTTTCTCATCTTTATGTCCCACATCTATAAAATGATGGCGGCAAATGATACAAACTCCAAGGTCTGTACTTTGCTAGAAAACCAATATTTATTCAACTACAAGGTCCTACTACTTAGCACATAGTGATTTAAATCATTTTATGATGTTTCTTAATTCATAGTGATGGCTTAATTCTTTAGACCATACATTGCAAGCCTTCACAATGCTTAAGTCTCAATGTGGAGATAGACTGAGGAGAGGAGAGAGGTTTTGTTTAAGGAATTAATACAGTTTATTGAATTTTTCTATATATGTTTAGGTGGTTTTATAACTTTTACCTAGGTTTGGAACATACCTATGATTTATTTGCCCAACTTAATAAGTAAAATTATTGGGACTTTATATTTCTAGAATTAACTCACAGCTACCTTAGTTTCCCACTAATGGTATTCTCACCTTATATCTGGAACTAAAACTTCTATTCAATATCAACAGTAATGAATACTTAATGCATTTCTATAATAACTTTTATAGATACCCACTTTCTTTAAGGAAGCATTCATAAATTTCATGTAGACAATTCTTTCATGTGACTTTATAAAGTAATACAGAAAAATACAAAGTAACTTTCTATAAATTATTCCAAACAGGAACTGTTTGGAAATATCTCCCCTGCCCTTTTTTTTTCCTTTTTTTTTTTTTTTTGAGGGAGAGAGTTAGTGAGAGAGGGGTGAGGGAGAAGCAGATCCCTTACTGAGCAGGAAACCTGATGTAAGGCTTGATTCTGGGACTCCAGGATCATGACCTGAGCTGAAGGTAGATGCTTAACTAGCTGAGCCACACAGGCACCCTATCTCCCCTGTCCTTAAGCTAACTGCAGAGGTCAGATACCATAACCCATATTATTAAACAAATAATAGATTTTAAAATCTTATACAATCTCTTTTAGCATTAGTAGCAAACTGATGACTTAAATTTTCATGATTATCATCACAGAGTCAACACTGAAAAATAAATTTATTTCTCTCATACAGAGCAAGCCATTGTGGGGATTGGATTTGGAATATTTAAATTTATCACCATCACTAGGACAGGATATTAATTGAAGTTCTTTTTATGCGGACTCTGTCATGTTTAAGCATTAGCTCCGCAGGAGCTACTCGGGGATACCTTCCAATGGCAGAAAAGGCCTGTCTTAAACAGAGGGATGGGGTAGCATAAAGAACTGAGAGGGGGACTGTCTACCAGCTTGCCACCTCTATGCTTCTGAGATTGAAGTCACTTTTACTTTTCATTGCCTCACTTTCATCATTTATAGAATTGGGAATAAATTTCTGTGCAGATCAAGGATACTTACTGCATATTTATTCGTTTACTTTTTTATACCCTCTTTCTAAAAAGGATTGTGTTAGCTTTTACTAAATGTAGAGGTATAAAAACAATGATCATAACGGATAACAGTTAATGTTTTGTGAGAATTCCCACCTAAGAAAAGCTCTAGCTTTTAAGATTTCTAGCAATAAGCACAAAGAATGAATGAATTATACAACTCTCATTTTTTTTTTTTTTGTAGAAGGAAAATACAAGAGAAGTTTTGCCTAGTTCTGAGGTTTAAAGATAATGTATCATGTGAAGTGTTATAAGAAAATGCAATTATTGGGTGCCTGGGTGGCTCAGTTGGTTGAGCAACTGCCTTCGGCTCAGGTCATGATTCCGGACTTCCAGGATCTAGTCCTGCATCATGCTTCCAGCTCCTTGGGGAGTCTGCTTCTCCCTCTGACCTTCTCCTCTCTCATGCTCTCTCTCACTCATTCTCTCTAAAATAAATAAATAAAATCTTTTTAAAAAATGCGATTATTTATTGAAACAACTAGTGCAAAAATGATAGCTTGGGATTTTAACTTTAATACTGAAATATGTATTAATATCAATGTTTTTTTAAAAGAGTTTAGAATTCATAAAGCAAAATATCAGTAAACAATCTTAATATAGTTCAAAATTTTGATGTCTAATATATTGTAAAATATCAGTGTCATTTATAAAAACAAATGTTGCTATAAAAAAGTCAGATGATACCTGAGGGTTTTGAAGGGTCAGGGGTGGGAGGTTGGGGGAACAGGTGGTGGGTAATGGGGAGGGCACGTTTTGCATGGAGCACTGGGTGTTGTGCAAAAAGGGTGTTTCAGCTGTTACGCTGAAAAAAATAAATAAAATGGAAAAAAAAAACAAAAAACAAAAAAAAACAAAAAAAGTCAGATGATGGTGAGTAAAAACAAGGATGTGGAGAAACTGGAGCCCTCATATACTGCTCATGGGAATGTAAACTGACACAGCCACTTTGAAACAAATTTACCATATGGCCTAGCAATTCCACTCCCAGGTATATACCCTAGATGAAACCTATGTCTATGTACTAGGTAGGTCTACATAATGAAAATTTATGTCTACGTAAAAATGTGTTTATAAGTGTTTATAGCACCATTATTCATGATAACTAAAAAGTAAAAACAATCCAAATGTCCATCAACTGATAAATAGATAAGCAAAATGTGGTATATCCAAACAATGGGTATTACTCAGCAATAAGAAAGAATGAAGTACTGACATATGCTACAACTTGGATGGACCTTGGTAATATCATTGTAAATGAAAGAAGCCAGTCACAAGAGAGCATATATTGTATAATTCCATTGATATGAAAAGTGCGGAATAGGCAAATCCATACAGACAAAAGTAGGTTAGTAGTACTTGCCAAAGGCTGGTGGGGCTGGGGGAAGGGTGAGTGATGGGAAATGACTGTTAATGTGTACAAGGTTTCTTTTTGGGGTTTGGTGAAAATGTTGCAAAATTAATTGTGGTGATGGTTGCACCACTGTAGAATACTAAAAAACATTGGGCACTTTACATGAGTTAGTGCATGTTATATGATTTGTACCTCAATAAAGCTGTTATTAAAGAAAACAAATATTAAATATGCTAATATTTTAATAAATTAGCAGATAAATTTTAATTAAATGTTATTTGATCTTCCTCAGAAGATGTGATCTTAAAAATTAAGATGCATCATCATTTGGTGCTATTGTTGAGTGAAGAGCATAATTTTCAGCATGATTTTCCAACTAAAAAACTTTCAGATACTACACTAGTCAGAAAAATAGTGAGGATTAAGGGCTACTTCCCAATATTTCCTTGATATCTTTTGAATAATTTCATCTCTTGCTTGATAATCTTGTGGAGATATTTATAAAACACCTTTTGATTTTTTATTCAGATTAGATTTTTTTAATTCATGAAGTGCTATGTAGTTTTGTGTCAAAGAAATTATTTCTGGTTTCATCATCTTCATTAGTTTTATCATGTGCAGCTAGACATTCTAAAGCAGAGTTATCTATTTCAATTTTAGTACCATGATATTTGTATTCTACTGGACAAGAAATTCTTTATTTTGGACTAAAAACTATCCGTTTAACAATCTTATCAATAACACTCTTTGGTTTCTTTTTTGTTATGTGCACAATAAGTAAGGACATGTCTAGACTTATGATAGTCCACATATTATGTGTCTTTTTTTCATAAATTAAGTAGTTATATAAATAATTTTGATTTTTTTAAAAAAATACCAGAATAACAGAATTATGACAACAAGGATGCTAGGGGTTTGGTATTTAAAAAGCATAGTGGGATGTCTGGGATGTCTCATTTGGTTGAGCAGCAGACTCTTGATGTCAGTTCAGGTCATGATTTCAGGGTCCTGAGATCTAGACCTATCTTAGACTCCACACTCAGCATAAAATCCGCTTGTGTCTCTCCTTCCCCATCTGCCCCTCCATGTTCTCTCTCAAATAAATAAATGAATAAAGTAATTTTTAAGTAAACAGATAACAAAAGGTTGGAGTATACCAGAATACTAAAACTCTTGTTAAAATCACTAAACATGATTGAAGTATGAAAAAGTATTTTTAAAATAATAAGATACTACTTAAATGGAAGATAATTTCATGATAGTTGGGCACCATTTTAAAAGCAAATAGGATAATTTGATCTATGAATTAGAAAAATTTTGAATTTACAGAACATCCTTTTAATTTTATCAAAGGACGTTCATAGATATTATCTCAGTTACAGGAAAAGTCTTATTATCTGAAGAACCACCCAACAGTGAGTTTCTCATTATTGGAAGTGTTTAAGGCTAGAAAGCCCTTTGTCGGGGATATCATAGAAAAAATTCTTGCAGTGGGTGGAAGTTGGATCCAATGACTGCAAATATCCTTTCTGTGATTCCCTGATTACTTATCAGATAAGGAAACTAGACAAAAAAATCACTTCTTAAAATATGATTGTGTCATATAGACTGTAAATATGGACTTCCAAAAACATTGCTTTACCAGTAGCCACAACTAACAAAATCAGCTGTAATATTACTAGTGGCCATTTGTTAAAAGTAGTCCAAAAACAATTACAGTTTTTCATCTGTAATAAGCAGTGGTTTTCCAAAAAGATAATTTTCAATGCTAATATATCTGAAGCTAAAAAATTCTAGTATACTGCTGGTGGGGGTATAAATTAATATATTCTTTTGGAAAACAATTTGATTATATTCTCAAATAGCCTTAATGTTCATACATTGACTCAGTAATCATATTTCTAATAATCTGTTCTAGTGAAAAATCATACATATAGAAAACAGGAGGGCAATCGTTTTATCATCATTTAAAATACCAAAAAATGGAGACTTCCTTAACGTACAATTATATGCATAAGTGGATTCATCCACTTGTGATTCATCCACATGGTTATTATGTAGCCATCAGCAGTTTCTATATTATATTGAAATTATTTCACCTCATATATTTCCTGCACTTAAAGCACTTCAGTGTCCTTTATCTCCAGCACTTAAATGAACAATTTTATTCATCATTTGTCACCAGTTAGCTTAGTACCTAGTATATGATGGGTACTTAATACACTTTGTTAAACTTAAATGAATGTTTGCAAAACAGAGTTTATAATATCATGGGACGTCTTAATACTAAAATATTAACACAATGATACAAAATCATTGATTTTAACTATTTAAACGTATCTGTAGGAGAGGCCTACAGAAAGGGAACTTTAGACTACTGACGTGTTTCTATTCTGCAAATTTACTGTCCAACTCTACAGAAGAATGTGAGTTGGGCTCCAAATGGTGACCTAGCAAAAGGGGTAAAGGTGGAGCGGAGACCTGTGGAGTAGAAGGGAACACACTGTCTAACTTAGGAAAGCTTGCTTGACTTCCTGTCAGGTTTTTACTTCATAGAATGGAGATAGAAATAATCAATTTCAGGGGTGCCCGGGTGGCTCAGTGGATTAAGCCTCTGCCTTCGGCTCAGGTCATGATCTCAGGGTCCTGGGATCGAGTCCCGCATCGGGGTCTCTGCTCAGCAGCGAGCCTGCTTCCCTCTCTCTCTCTCTGCCTGCCTCTCTATCTACTTGTGATCTCTCTCTGTCAAATAAATAAATAAAATCTTTAAAAAAAAAAAAAGAAAGAATCGATTTCAAATGTACCCTTATGGGTGTATGGCACAGAAGGGGAGTAAAAGTCTTTTTACTGCAACAATTCTGATACCATAATGTAATAAAAACAAGTAATAGAAATTACAGAACATCATAAGGTATTTGGAAAATGTATATTGACTTGCAAGTGTATAAATGGTTAAAGTCTTGAAAGTAGCTGATAGCATTAGAGTAATGTTAAAAGAATTGAGGCAAAGAATAAGTAAATAGTGGGAAGAGGTCAGTGAAATAACCACTCTAGGATTTAGGAGCTTTCAAGGAGAATATTTTATCTCTATCCTTTCCTTCTCCTTGTCATTGCTACAACTTAGTTAAGCCTTTATTATAGCCAGATAGCTAGACAAAGGAGAAAAAGGTGGTGAAAATTTCATACTAGGATGTTGAGAGTCAGTTAGTAATGCTTACTGCTGACGGACATGGAGAATCCTTTAATCTTCCTAACTAGAGTTGACCTCTTTAGTAACTGAATGCCTACGTTTAACTTCCTTGCTTTTGCCACTTTTGCGGCTCTAACCACCTTCTATCCTAAATAATAGGTTTATTTTGTTGTATGGTTTTGGATGTCTTTTCTGTTAAAAAAGAGTTCGCTTCTAGCGCAGGTTTTGAGTCAGGAAAGGGTAGGATGTGGGTAGGGCCATGTCTTATTCATCTTTGTATCTCCATCAGAACTTAACCCAGGGACATGCATATTTTTGACGCTCAGTAAATATCTGGAACGAAAAGGTGGATCTGGACATAAGGTAAATGTTCCTTAAGGACTCTTAAGCACATAAGGAATTAAAAAGACTTGTAGTGTATGAAATATAAGAATTACAGCAAAATATTAACTAACAACCCAAGGATTGAGGTTGAACCCTAGTTTGAGAGTAACACTTAACAATGATAACCTGCCAAGAGTTAAAGTTAAATGGGAAATATGGGGGAATTGCACTAAAAGAATTTTTAAAAAAGATTTTATTTATTTGACACTGCACAAGCAGGGGGAACAGAAGAGGGAGAAGAAGGGAGCCCACAGCAGGGACTCAATTCCAGGATCCTGAGTCGAAGGCAGTCACTTAACTGAATCACCTGGGTGCCCTATAACTTTTTTTTTTTTATGTTATCGCCTAAATAAATTTTTTCACCTTAACCACTGAAACTTACACTGCATAAAATGATTAAACAGAGCTTTGTCTTGTCTTTCTTGGTGGGGAGCTAAGTGTATTCTGGGAAGAAAGGAACAAAAGGATATTTGATGATCAAATTGATAGACTGTGGTGAAAACTGCCATGTGCTTGCCAGACTTACCTTTTTTCTAGTAGGACAGAACAAGGCCACATTTTCCATGTGTGAAACACAGTGTCTACCAGCGCCTGGTGCATACACGACTTTTTTTAATGATATATTTGTGAAAAACACTATTGGGTAGTGAGTAATGTGCATGCTGCCATGTTTAGAAATCACATCTGTGAAGCGTTGTGTGCAGCTAGGTGTGGCCTTGTGGTTGACGTTAAGCCAGTATAATCTAAACATACACGATCCATGTCGTTTTTGTGACTGGCCCATAGAAACCTCCCAAGCGATCGTTCTTCATTGTGCTCCTTGAGAATTTTGTTTGATGAGTGGACGTCTAGGGTTGAGAAGTCAATGCCAAGGCTCCAGGGGATGGTAGAAGCACAGATGGAAGACACTCGTGGGCCTGAATTATTGCCCACCTTTGGGGATGCACAGCTTCTAGAGCTCATTTTCTGTTGAAACAAACATAAGTATCCTGACAGGGCTTCAAAGTTCAAATAGTCAAAAGCTTTTAGTCAAAGTTTATGGTTTCTTGAATAATATAACTCCATCAAACTATTAGCAATTGAATGTATAATAATGATCATTTCAGAGCATGATTTGTTTCTTTGGCATATACCTCTTTCTATCTAATGGCAGCTACCTTGCAGCTCATAGGTCAGGGTGTAAATTTAACACCCATAATCTGATCTTTGCCACAAGGCTGCTTTAGTGGACTCCCATGGCTCAAAACCCTTCTCTGTCTTATCTCTTACTTTTTGGAGTCTAAAGGCATTGGCCTTTCCAACCCTTGAATGCCCTTTGATGCCCCAGATTCTAGACTCTCCTTCAGACCCTATTTCTTTTTATTTCTCCTTGCAAACTGGCTAGTCATATCCTAAGCTCATCTTCTCTTCTGCCCTGTCAAAGGCAGTCAGTAACATGTATCACAAATCGTTAGTGGTAGGTTGTTGGGAACATCTTTTCCTTGACCTACAGGTTTGGCAAGCACTCGGTCTGCTCTATGTAACGGGGAAGTTCAGGCCACTTTCACACTTTGCCCGGCCTCCCACAGCAGATCTGCTAAGTTAATGCCTCCCCACTTGCTTTATTTTAGTATTTGGTTAATGCAGCACCAAGTTATTCTGCATTATGACTATAAGAAACAATTCCAGACTTCAGAGGCTTAACAAAAAGGTTTATTTCTCTCTCAGAGCATAATCCATTTAGGTTTTAGTCGCTTTAAAAAAAATTAATAAGTAAGTAATCTTTATATCTTGGGAGATAAAAAGAAAGATAAAGATAAAGAAAAGAGAAAGGGAATGAGAGAAGCACATAAAAGATTTCAAAATTATTGGTAGTATCTGCTAGGTGGGGGTCATACGTATATACATTTATATGCTTTATATTGTATACCTGTAATATGTGTACTCTTGGATATGTACAAAATTTTCCACAAAAAGAAATAAAAATTACTCCTTTTATTTTATTTTTTTTTACTCCTGACTTTTAAATCATTCGTATACATCTAAGTATTACAAGGAAAGTGTGAACTACATTTTTTTCTCCTTCATTTTATCCCCACCTTCACATACAAGAAACTTCTCTCCTTTAAGAATGTCTGACTTCTTTGTGTTACAGAAATTCCTCCTGACTCCCAAGTTGGTGGTCATTGTGACCAAAGAAAAACTAGTTGTTTTGTAACGACGTGACCTGCTAGGTAGTAGAGCCCTAATCAATAATCCCAGTGGGGGCTGCTTCTAAAGACTCTGCTGTGTTGTTGCCCTCGGAGGGTGCCCTCCCACTTAATCAGTGGCCAGCCTCTCTCTGAACCTTGTGTGACAGAGTCCCCCCCCCCCCCCCAACCAGCATTAGAGTGTCACTTTGGTATAGCTCCACAATTCCTAGCAAAGACTTGTGGTTAAAATGAGGCCTTTGCCTCATTTTAATTTCATAAAACTAACCCCTGTTTTTTGAAAACAAATTAATGTAGGGACACCTGGGTGGCTCAGTCAGTTAAGCGTCTGCCTTCAGCTCAGGTCATGATCCCAGTGTCCTGGGATCAAGTCCTGAATCAGGCTCCTTGCTCGGCGGGGAACCTGCTTCTCCCTCTGCCTGCAGCTCCCCCTGCTTGTGCACTTTCTCTCTCTCTTTCTCTGTCTCTGACAAATAAAATCTTAAAACAAAACAAAACAAAACAAAAAACAAAAAAAACCCCCAAATTGATGTGTTGGATGATGAAAAAACTGTCACCACTTATTGAGATGATTATAGGACATCACTGCAAGTTGCCTTTTTCTGACCTTTACTGCTGTCTACTGGCAATGGTTCCTAATTCTTCAGGGAAAACATGTATTTATTGATCACCCTCTATATTCTAGATACTAGGATATGAAGTCTAGTAAAACAACCTCTGCCTTAACATTCTACTGAAACATAATTCTAATTGTTGAACAGAAGTATAAGATGAAATTAGGAATTCTTTGAGAATTTTCCTGTTGTCTTCCCAGATTGCCCACAAAAGGAGAGAGAGGGTAGTGTGGGAGAGACACTGAGACAGGGGAAAGGAGAATGCTTAGGGTAGGTGGTTGTCAGAACTGAACCTGCAGTTTGGGAGAACTGAGCCAGAGGCAGGAAGGAAGCAGGTGAGCAGGAGAGGTCCGAGCCTTTTGGACACAGGGATTACAAGACAGGTAAAATTTTTAGACTGAGGTCACAATCAAAGAAGACCAGGGCAAAGAAGAATTAGCAGCTGGGAAGGATCAGAGGAAATATCCAGGGGAGTTCCCAAATTAGTGATCTGTGCTCACAGAGGTTTTCTGGCAAATACTGTCCTTTAGAAGTAGCTCAGGATCTCTTGAGGCTTCAAATGATCCCTCCCATTGGCCCTGAAGTTCCAAAGAATGAAATTCCTCAACCTGATTGTGGAGCTCCTACACTGGACACTATTGGGGGGAATCTCAGGACATTTTCAGGGAATAGAAACAAATCTAGTCAACTTGATTAAAAGCTGAATCTAGAAAGCCAAACTGGGCAAGATAATGTGGGCCCTAATGCCACAGTGAGGAATGAAAATTTAATGTGATAAACATAGGAGTCTGCACATTTTTTAATATGGAAAGGACAGGTTTAAAACATCTTTCATCTTTTCTGTGACACAACCAACACAGTTTATACTAGTTTCCAACTATGAGATACCAACCTTGTTGTTTTAGTACAAACAATATTTTTTCCTTTCCTCCAAACCTTGTGTTTTTCTTTCCACTACAAAATGAGTAGCATTATGAAATAGAGGACAGATCATAGACAGTCAGGAAGACCCGGACCCAAGTCTACATATACCAGGCCGCTACTGAGGCATTCAAATAAGTGCCTGCTATGAGCCAGGCTACGGCGATGGCAGCAGATAGTACAGACAGATTCCCTGTCCATGAGATGAGAGAAAGATAAGTAAAAACAAATACATGGGCTATATAACATAGAAGGGTGGTATAAAGAAAAACAGAGTAAAGGGTTAGATTCTGATAGGGACTGCTTGAGGGGACTTCATAACAAAAACAAATGAAATGGAGCAGTCCGAGGGGAAAAGAGGTAAGAACATTCTAAGCAGAAGAAAGAACCAGGACGAAGTATTGATTTGTACTTCCCTGGTATTCTCCAAAGAAGGCAGTGTGACTAGAGGTCGTGAAGGGTCGTAAGAATGGCAACGTATGGTTGGAGAGGTAGAGTCAGATGATATAAAGTCTTGTTGGACATGGAAAAGAATTGGGACTTTTTTCTGAGGGGATGATTTTGAGAAAGGGAGCTAATATTTCAGTTTATATTTTCAAAGATTATTTTGGCTCTTCTATAGTGAATTGCTTGAAAGGAGGAGGGGGAAGCAAAATCACCTTCCTCAGTTAACATTATGAAAATATCCTTGCTTAGGGGCGCCTGGGTGGCTCAGTGGGTTAAAGCCTCTGCCTTCGGCTCAGGTCATGATCTCAGGGTCCTGGGATCGAGCCCCGCATCGGGCTCTCTGCTCAGTGGGGAGCCTGCTTCCTCCTCTCTCTCTGCCTGCCTCTCTGACTACTTGTGATCTCTCTCTCTGTCAAATAAATAAGTAAAATATTAAAAAAAAAAAAGAAAAAAGAAAATATCCTTGCTTATAATTCTATAATAGAGCTTAATGTTTAGTCAAGTTAGGGTAGAGTCCTGGATTTAATATTTCAAAGATAGTGTAAGCATGGTGTTCTAAAGTGTATTTATTATCTCCCAGGTTTCGACACCAAATTAAAAAAAAATGAATTCGGTGCATTATTAAATGTAAAAAATTATTAGTAAAATGATTGTAATTAGTTACTTCTCTGGCTTACTTACAAGAGTCTTACTTACGAGAACATTGTTTGGGCCTCAGCATCTTTGAAAGGGAAGGGCAATTAGGTAATCTCTAGGGTCTCGTGGAGTTCTCAATTTCTGTGTCTCTGAGAACAAGCCTGGTAAGCATAATAGTGGACATAGCTTTATATATATTAGTTCCTGTAAAACAGCTGGATGGAAAAGTTCCCAACATTTTAAGCATAGGTTCTTTTCAAGAGCTCATCTGAACAGACCATTATACTATAGTACTTACAAACCTATTCAGGGTTGTATGCTTATTGTGAAGAATACACAATTGGAAGGGAAAATACTGTAAAGTTTATACTATGAATGTTAATAATCTTAAATGACAAAAAAACTATATATTTAAAAGTTTTTATTTATTTATTTGAGAGAGAGCAAGAGAACATAAGCAGGGTGAGGGGCAGAGGGAGAAGCAGACTCCCCACTGAGCAGGGAGCCTGATGCGGGACTCATTCTTGGGACTCCAGGACCATGACCTGAGCCAAAGTCAAACACTTAACCAACTGAGCCACCCAGGGATCCCAGAAAACTGTATTTTAAGAAATAACTTAATTTGGAGTGCAAGTTTTATTTTTATCTGAGAGAGTGCAAATGGTAGGGCGGGGCAGAGGGAGAGGAAGAGGATCTCAAGCAGACTCCACACTGAGGGCGGGGCCCAACGTAGGCTTGAATCCACGACCCTGAGATCATGACCTGAGCTGAAACCAAGAGTCAGACACTCAACCAACTGAGGCACCCAGGTACCCCTTGAGTGTAGGTTTTAAAGTACATTTCTCTGTGTAGAATTATTCTTGTCCTATTTTATAATTCATCATATTCAATTTTCCATCAAGAGTATAAGTAGCATATTATTTTTGGGAACTACAGAGAGCATCCATCTGCCCACTTTTCTGCCCAATGACTCAAGAATGTTAAAGGTGACAAAGAATTAAATGCTTTGCATTCTATGTTGTAACTTAGAAGGTTTATAGTAGAGTTTCTCAATCTCAGAACTCAGGACATTTTGGGTCAGATAATTCTCTGTTGTAGGAGGCTGTCCTATGTATTGTGGGATGTTTAGTAGCATCCCTGACCTCTACCTATTAGATACCAGCTGTGACAACCAAGAAATGGCAAATATCCCTTGGGGGGCAAAATCACCCCCAGTTGTTTTATAGTAGATATCTGCTTCTTTGTCGCTGTTTTAGGAGATTGGAAACTTTTAAAATATCTAAGTTGATTCTATGAAGCTTGTAATCTTATATTTTGGATACTGGAGAGATTTCTTTTTTCTTGCTTTTTTCCAACAAAGGAATGGTTACTCCTTCTCACATAGACTTGGGGGCATTACCTCCTCCAATTTAAAAACAATGAGTTGGGTGCTTGGGTGGCTCAGTGGGTTATGCCTCCGCCTTCGGCTCAGGTCATTGATCTCAGGGTCCTGGGATCCAGGCCCACATCAGGCTCTCTGCTCAGCAGGGAGCCTGCTTCCCTCTCTCTCTCTCTGCCTGCTTGCCTCTCTGCCTAATTGCAATTTCTTGCTCTGTCAAATAAATAAATAAAATCTTTAAAATAAAATAAAAACAATGAGTCTGTGTGAATTACAGCAGTGTCTTTGTCAATATTAGATCAGATTTGCTCATCTCCACCCCTCATGCAGTGCCCTGATTATCATACGGGGGGAAATGCTCAAAGCTGCCTCAGTTCACCCCCCGGCCCCAACACAGTGCTTGGGCACTTTTGCCCAATATTTGTGAGCAAACTAACTGCCTCGGAGATATTTATCCAGATACTCAGTTTCCTGATTAACTGGAGAAGCAAAGAGCCAAAATTCGTTAACTATTAAAATGTGTACATTTACTTCCAAAAATATTGCAGAATGATTCCATCAGAAACATCTGCACACCTTTTCTTCCCCTCAAAATCAGAGAACTACAATAATATTTTTGCACGTTCTCATGGTCAACATCAGGCCTTCCGAACAAAGCACCACCTCCTCAGGGAACCAACCAAAGACTTTCCCAGAGACGGCAGGCACTGGTAATTCCAGGAGAGCACGTTTGTATAACATGTTCAAGTGAAATCCAGAGTCTAGGGAAATCCAAAGTGACAAACCACCAGATACCATTCTCTACCTCATTCTCATGCACCCCCCACCCCCAACTTTTGGCAACGGGAACAGTAGTTA
This sequence comes from Meles meles, assembly GCF_922984935.1. Classification (NCBI taxonomy): domain Eukaryota; kingdom Metazoa; phylum Chordata; class Mammalia; order Carnivora; family Mustelidae; genus Meles; species Meles meles. The sequence goes on along the minus strand of NC_060079.1, from coordinate 17,959,298 downwards.
AGACCTGCAAGAGAAAGGACTCCCCTACAGGTCCTGGCACTCCTATCAAATGTCTAGCCAAGGCTGAATAAAGTGAGTTACACAGCAGGAGCTACCGGAAGGCTTTTTGGGATTGTCGAACTTTCCCAGTTGAGAAAATGGGGACCATGTGGAGTGGCCAGACGAAATGAAATACTTCTAAAAATTTAATTTCTTAGTGATTGGGAAAGAAAGCACTAACAGCACTTGCCTTCTCTAGCATCTACGTATATTTATCTAGGATAAAAAAAAGTTTGCTAATCCTTAATATTTAAAACTTTAAAGACTTCCCCTACGATAAAAAGATTTTCAGAGCAGCCCGAGAAAGGCAACGCTTCCGCTTTCTCCTGGCAAACATGGCATTCTACTAAAGCCTGGCGCTGTGTGTCCTCTCCACATTACGGGGACTGGAACTGTGTGTGGGCACCGTGCCAGTGACGCAGTGACAGGGTCTACCACGGACCCCACAGGACACCCTGGACAGCCCTCTCCCCGGGAGCCCCCCGCAGCCCCTCCCCCAGCCCAGGTCCCACAGGGCCCCTCCCAGCAGCCTGCAGCTCCCCCAGGTGCCCAGGCCGGGGCAGCAGGGCCACTTTAAGGCAGGCGGGGGCTAGGGGTGGGGGCGTACGCACCCACAGCTGCGGACCAGGAGCCATCAGTGCGGCCGAGCGGGCGGCCAGGACGCGGCGGCTTGGCCGAGTTTCTCCTGCGGTGAGGCTGCCCCAGGACCCGGCACGTGGGCAACGGGCCATGGCGGCCTCAATTATCCGCCCAGAGCGCGGCCAAATCTCTGGCCAGGTAAGAGGAGGAGGAAGGGGAGGCAGCTGCGTTTGTAACCGCGCGCGGGCCCTGAGCCCGGTGGCCCCCTTGGCCCGCACAGGCATCTCTCATTTGGGGGACGCCGAGGAGCACGGCTCCAGGAGGGCCACTTCCAGGGGCTTGAGCCGGTACCCGAGGCGGGAGGCCGGAGGGGAGGGCCGGCTGAGCGGTTTTGTTACACAGACATGCCTCCCTGGCGCTTGACGCTTGCCAAACTCAGATTTTCAAGCCAGCCGCTGGGAGGGTTACCCGGGAGCGGAACTTAGTAGGTATTCCAGAATGTGAATGACGACAACTTTGGTTTTACTTTGCATATAGGAAAGTGTTTTTAACACGGGAAAGTTTATTTTGAGCATGCTTGTCTCTGCACAGCTTGGCATGCTTTTTTCAGTTCGCCTGCGGGCATTGGGTCCAAAAAGTCCTTGCGTGTCCTTCCTCATGCTTACACCCAAACCGGCAGTTGTGCCTGGAAACCAAAGCCCGTTGGCGGGAAAAGGCATCTGTGCTGTTCACACGTCCTCCCACCCTCCCGGGAACTCAAAAAGCCCACTGGCCTCTTTTGAAAGCACCTGATTTATCTTCCCCTTAGCAGAAGCATAAAACCATAAGTGGTTTAGAATAAAAAGAAAGAAAAAAAGAGGGAGGGTGGAAGGCAGGCAGGAAGGAAGTTAGTTGATGATGATTAGCCTTCTAGAAACAGAGCATAAAGCCTCGCCCACTTCAGAAAGCAAGGCAAGCTGGTGTTGGCTTTCTTCTTCTTCTTCTTCTTTTTAATTTCTGGATAGAGAAATAGGAGAAGCAAAACTTTTGGGCGGCCTGAAGTTTTGTTAGCCCTTAGAATGTTCTGCGTACTTAAATCTCATTCCTTAAGCACAAGCTTTCTGAAATTACCACTTTGAAGTTTAATCGGTTTTCTTAATTATTTCAAAATAGACGCACCTATTTAAACTCGAAGGAAAAATAGTATTTTATGGTGCAGGATTAGGCAAAGCTGCACAAAATGGAATTCTGCATAAAATATCTGATTATCTAGTTGTGCAGAAATGATCGAGGCTTCCTTCCCTTAACTGAAGCCCCAACTGAACCTTTTGTTTGCATTTGAAGAGCAGCTTGCTCAGTTTCTCCAGATAGAGCTGTTTAAATCCCTTGACTCCTGGGGAAACCAGAGGCCAACAATTGCCCTGTGAGAGCACCAGCCCATGCAGCTGCTGCTGATTGTCAGCTCTGCTCCTGGTGATAAGAGTGACATAAATAACAACTCACTAAAATGGAGGAGTGATTTGCTTTAACTACTTCATCACCTGCTGTTACTAATTAAGGGTTTAGCCTGCTGCAGATTGCAAATGGAAATCCAGTGTTTTAAACATGGTGGAGACTGGAGTGCCCTGTGTGATGTTGTGATTTAGAAATCAAACTGAGTGGATATAGACCAGAGGTGACGATTGTGTCGAAATTTAAAAACTGCCTACACTTCAACGATCTATACCAAGGTGTTAGCAGTGTTTATCTCCGAAAGGTGGAATTAAAAATACCTTTTAATTCCTCTTTAGGCTTTTAAAAATTTTTTTCCAGTATTTCTCAATGTATATGCATTGCTTTTGTTTAAAAAAAAATGTGCAGTAAGCAATTCAAATAGAAAAAAATTTCCCATGTAATAAAGTCCCACCATCAGTCGAAGTTGTGATACTCACAGGTGAAAATCTTGGATGTACTAAAAAAGGCAGTTTCCCAAAGCAAAATGTCATAGAAAGTTTTGTTCGTTTTCATTTTATTATTCCCGTCAGTGGATTCTTCTCATCACCTGTGTTCATATTACACTGCCAACAAGATATTTTTAACTGCATGAATATTCAAATTTAAGTTGATTAGAAGCTATTCAGTTAATTCAAGTCACCTTAGGATAGTGGACTAGGACAGTGTTCTGATTTGTCTGATTGTTAACATTCCACGTGTGCTATGGCACCAGTTTTGTAGGACAGAGAAGGAAGCCTTTGGCAGGAGAGCAAATCAGTTCTTTCCAGAGCTGCTTTATTTCATGCTCCTCTGTGAAGTGCCTTGCATCATGGCGCAGAACTGTAGATGTTTAAGCAAAACGGCCTGTTAGTGGTGCTGTATGGCCTTATCCCTTTCTGGATCTTTCCTCTCAGATCTCCCCCCGGTCCTCATGGCCTGCTCTTCAGAGCTTGCTCTTGACTTCTCTCCATAGGAGCTGAGGGGTTCTGGGGAAATTAGCCACTGAGCCTCTGAAGGGAATCCTGCAGTCAGAAGCATCAGCGCTAGTAGGAAAGGGTTCAAGCTAGTCGCTGTTTTCTGTTATTTAAGGCTTTTCTCCTCTTTGGGCCCTGTTTCCCCTTCTCCGTGGCTCAACATAATGAAAGAGCCATTTGATTTAGGGCGGTTTTCACCACTTAATGGGGACACACGTTCCCCCTCTAATTCCACTTCCTTCCTTCCCCATCCGATTGACCGGATGTTTTCTGTGTGCAGGCTTGGTATTATTTCAGAAAACATGGCCATAACTACCAAGTACAGGACATCGTACTAACGGGGTAACAGCCTTGGGATTTAAGTATTATCACCTTCCAGACGAGGATCACAAGGGTCTTACTCAAAGCTGTTATTAAGTAGCTGGACTAGGCAACAGAACCTGGTCTCTGTGCCTCGAAAGCCTTTGCCCTCTGCCCACAGCATCCGGCTCTTGAAAAAGAATCAGTAGTAGCTTTGGTAGAACTGAGGATTATACATGATTCTTTCTGTGCTCTGAAGACTGAAAGCTATATTTAGCAGCAGAAAAAAAGGATTAGAATGTCAGCCCCATGAAGGCGGGGACCTTGTCTGTCTGTTCACTTTGTATTCGCAACACAGCATTGTCATGCAGCAGGGGTTCAATAATTCTCTCTGGGAAGAGAATAAATAGATAACAGTCACATTTAAGTGATGCAAAGTGGCACGATGTTTTAAAGGAAAGAGAAAATAAATGTTGGTAGTAGAAAGTTTTATAGGTTATTAATAGCCCAGTATACCTTTGTTTATATGTATTATTTTAGTGCAATTATTTTTTTTATTTTAGTGCAATTATTAATAGCACTCTCTTTCCATCTCAAAAGTGTCTCAGTTTAGAAGATAAATGGTCACCTTGTCTGTAGTAGATAGGTTAGTTTTGGACATTCATAGGTTGCTTCAGTTAACCACGTTAATTAAAAAGCAAAACCATAACCACTCCTTTTATGATCACTTGTTAATGACCATTACAATTCTTGGCATTTGGTTCACAAAGGCCTATATTAGTATAGAAGAAGCCCTGTGCTACAGTGGAGATTCATAATCTGAGCTCAAAGACATCACAGTAGCTTTGAGTCCCACATTGCTCCTAAAGTGCTATTGGAGATGGAGGATGTTTTTAAAAATGAAAAGGAAACATTCTAGAAGGGTCCTGATACTCTGTACTGTAGAAATTCCCAAGTGTTATGCTGCCTTCTTAGAACAGAGGACATTTGAGGGAAATAGAAGGAAATAAGGCTAGTGACATGGGTTGATACCAAGCTATTGAAAGGCTTTGCTAAGGAGTTTGAATTCTTACCTGTTTAAAACAGGGTGGGGCAGGTGAATGAGACTGGGTCCTGATGGTGAATGGAGCGCACAAGACAACTTCCTGGTCCAACCCAGACCCCAGAGTAGGACATACTTAACCATGAGCTGATATCTTCAACAAGGAAATAAATATGGGGGGAAAAAGGGAATGTGTGTGTGTGGCGGGTGGGGGTGGTGGCAGTTGGCGGGGGCTGGAGGCAGCAGGTAATCCAATTTAGAGGTCCAAGTTTGACTTAACCAAATGCAATGTACAGCACTTCATGGAATCTTGGCTTAAAGCAGCTTCTTTCTGACCATTGGAAAAAAAAAATCCACAGGGAAACTTGAAATTTAGAAAGCAGATGTGATCAAATTGCTACTAAAAGAAAAGTACAAAATCACGGCTTAAAAGATCTAAAAAAGAAAGGCAGAGGGAAAACAATTCTAGTGGTAGGCGAGGCTGAATGTTAGAGGAAACTGATGAAAGTTGACCAGAGTGGGCTCACCTGGTGATGAATTAAGTATATGCAGATCCCCTGGGTGAGGTGGGCCCCTAGACTCTCCCAACTCACCCCTACTTCATCCTGAAGAGAATGAACTGTATGTGGGACCTGGGTTCCTAGTGTTGGTAATTTCCAGAACTTTATAATTGACCAGGAGAAATAAAGGAATGGCAGGTCTGCCCGGGAAGGAAATAGACTAAAGTGCTTGGCTTTCAGAGTATCGCCTTCCGTTATTATTTTGACAGTGAGCTGGCCTCAGGCTCTCTGGTCTCCAGCCTTGCTTCCACTGTCTTACCCACTCACACCAAGCCCACAGTTGTCCCTTAAAGAAGCAGCCACTGGGGAGACTACTTGTACATGATGACTTCGTCCTTGATTCATACTTATGTCTGGATAACCAAGGATCTCCAGACATTAACAGAACTAGACACAAATGCAGACACTAGACACAACTATTCCAGAGACAGGTTATTAAGGGAGTAGAAAAAACTTCTAAAATTCTGATTTGTATTCTCAGTGAGGGTATCACATCCTAAAAATAGCAAGTTATGAGGAATTACCAAAAAACAAAACTCTTAGAAGTGAGCAATTCACATTAAATGAACTGAAATCATACAGATCTTTGGAAGGACTGAAGAATGAGCTGGTGATATAAAAAATGAAGTTAAGGGACTCTCTCTCAGAAAAGCAGAGACATGAAGGATCAATTGTGGATGTCCCACATCTAGCGGAAGATTGCCAAGGAGGGATGAAGACAGAGGGAATTGGGAAATGGAAGGAAACTTTCAGAGCCAAAGTTCCACTGAGCACCAAGTAGGATGAATAAGACCTATGCTCAGACACATTCTAGAAAACCAACAGAACTGATAGCATAAAGCATAAAGAGAAAAGCACAGACGGGAAAACAAAGCAGCTTATTCTTTTTATCAACAACCGGATGCTAGAAGAAAATGGACCAATAGCTTCAAGGTTCAGAGGCAAGGGATTTTTGACCTTGGAAATATTTACCAGGTAAAACTAGCGCTGAATTGTGAGCCCTAATGCCACTATTAAGTAACAGAAATAAGGGGTTTAACTCTTGAAGTCTTATGGGAACAGCAAGAGGGAAAAAGGAAAATCCAATCAGCCTAACAGAAGGCATGGGAAAAAAGAAACATAATTACTGTGGATGAGAAACGTGAAATAACCAATGAAGGGAATAAGACCATTTCACATTAAGTTATAAAAGTTTTACAATTGATATCATATGATAATAGTTAATGTACATTAGTTAATGCATTAATGTAATTAATTAAATTCCTACATTAAAGCTAAAATCACAGATTATGGAAAGAAACCTAAAAATTCAGATATATACTATTTACAGAATACACACAAAATTAAAATGATATAGAAAGGCTCAAAATAAAGAGATATGAAAAACGACTATATACTAGAAAAAATTTCAAGTGAAAAGCATTAAAAGGACAAAGTATATTTCAAATATATAGTTTTCTGCCCATAAAATTATCAATGTATGATCTATAGACTTAAAATATGTTATATAAACATTTAGGTTATTATATAATATATATCAAATATTATAATTATGTTTTTATGTGAATATGTGTAATTATCATGAACCTCTTTATACCTACCCAAAATTAGATACAGTCTGTAGTTGGAGAAATTTATAAATTCACAAACTATAATTAGGAAAGATTTTACCACATCTTATAAACTGAAAGATCAAGTAGACCTAAAGTAAGAAACAAAACAATAAGTTCTGTCTAAAAAATAGAGAATACATGCCCAGCACATATGTGCCCAGCAGAAAATACACGTTATTTTCAGGTATCCATGGAACATTAACAAAAACTGTATTACACCACAAAGAAAATACCAATACATTCTAAGAAGAAGTCATGTAGGATACATTTGCATCGACAATGCACTGAAGTGAGAAATGACTGACTAGTCAATAGCCAAAGAAATTAAAAACCAAAACCCAAAACACCATACTGCTGAAATTTGAAAACAGTTCAGATAGGTGTTTAATGGAACTCTGAGGTTAAAATGGAAGTGTAAAGTGAAATTACAAACTAAAAATGAATGAACATAGACACAATATATTTCAAAATCTTTGGGGGACAACAGAGTGCCACTTGGGGGACTGTGCCATCCGAAAGCACTTTTGGCAGTGATGACAGTGTTCTATAATCATGCTGTCTGAGACGGCAGCCACTTGCCACGTGTGGATATTGAGCACCTGAAATGAGGCTAGTGCAACTGAAGTGAATTTCAAACTTTAATTTTAGTTAACATAAATTTAAATAGCCACATGTGGCTGTCAGGGTGCACCACACAGTTATAGCCTCTGATAAAGCATCGCCAAGGAAAAGAAGATAAGAAAATATAATTATATATTATCCTCCAGTTAGAAAGCAAGAATAACAATGCACATAGTAAATATTATATACATTTAAAAACTAATACATTTAAAAAGAATAAAATGGATTAAATATATATATATGTGAACATAATTCACTTAAGGTAGAAAATCTAAATTTACTGGTAGTCATTAAGGAACTGTAAAAGGTACTCTAAAATCCATCTCTGTAAATGGCTTTAGGCCCAGATTCTGCAGACATGTTTATCTAAATTTTAAGAAGCAGATAATTCTGTTTTATAAAATATTCAAGACCATAGAACAATATTGAACTTTCTGTTTCATTCTTCAAAGCTGGCATAACCCTGAGATACCCAAACCAGATAAGACAATACAATAAAACAAAATTGTATCCAGTTTTACTTATGAGCATAGATGGAGAAATCTAAAATAGTGTGAATGAATTTAGTCTACACATTATACATTATCCCAGCAAGGGAATTATGGCTTGACATTAAGAAATCTATTAATGTAATTCACTAACAGAATATAGAGTAAAGGAGAAAAAAGTATAATTATGTTGATCCTAAAAAAGCATTTGGTAAATTTCAGCACCTCTTTCTGATTTAAAATTCTTAGTTTCCAAATAGAAACTTTGTTAATTTAGTAGACGGTATGGACCAGAAACTTTCTGTATCATATTTAGTGGCAAAAACATTGAATTATTTCCACTAAATTCAGAAACAAGACAAGAATGCCTAGTGTCACTCCTACTATTCACCATTGTTTTGGGTGTTCTAGCCAGTGCTTTAAGATAAATGAATAAAAGCATAAATTCTGGGTATAGGGACAAATGTGTCATTTTTATTTTATTTTATTTTTAGAGAGTGTGCGTGCATATTCACAATTGGAGGGTGAGAGAGAGGCAAAGAGAGAGGAGAGAGGGAATCTCAAGCAGGCTCCTTGCCCAGCTCAGAGCCTGTCATGGGACTCAGTCTCATGACCCTGAGATCAAGACCTGAGCAAAATCAAGAGTCTGACCATTAACCACCTGAGACACCCAGGCACCCCCCCAAAGTGTCATTTTTGAAGGCAATATGATTATATATCTAGAAAATTCAGAAGAATAAACTAAAACGTATTGGAACTAAAGAGAGAGTACCATAAAGTTCTTGAAGCAAATTCTTCATATAGAAATTAGTAGCAGTCTCTGTGTTAGTAGTAATCAATTAGAAAATACAGAGAGTGAGAAAATCTATCCCCTTCACAATGACTCCAGAACTTTGAAATATCTAGGACCAAACATGAGAACATGTGTAGAATCCATATGAAGGTAACGTTTAAAAGGCCTGAGGAAGGCACCTGGGTGGCTCAGTGGGTTGGGCCTCTGCCTTTGGCTTGGGTCATGGTCTCGGGGTCCTGGGATCGAGTCCTGCATCAGGCTCTCTGCTCAGCAGGGAGCCTGCTTCCTCCTCTCTCTCTCTCTGCCTGCCTCTCTGCCTACTTGTGATCTCTGTCAAATAAATAAATAATTATTAAAAAAAAAAAAAAGACCTGAGGAATTGTTGAACTACTGTGAGAAAAGCAACTCACTTTTCAAAGTATAATAACCCTTTTGTGAAAAAAAGGTGTATATATAAAATTATCTGGAAGGATATAGACCAAACTGTTGGCAGTGGTTGCTTCTGAGGAGGGGATTAAATGAGTAAATGAAAATAGACTTTTTTTTTTTTTAAACAGAAGAAGGAAGAAAATTAGAAGGCAGATAGAAATGGGAAGTGCCAAAGTTTTGCTTACTTTGAACTTGACTAGCTTCTTGCACCTCAAATCTTCCTTCCACCCACCCCTGGGAAACCAGGCTGAAGGGGAGCAGAACCCCCATGGTGGAACAGCCTTTCCCAGCATCCTGCCTTGCAGATTTGTGTCTTTGGCAAGCTGCCTTTCTCTTCATAGGTGTTTCCAACTCTTGGACCCACTTTTTTTTTTTTTAATATATTTTTATTTATTTATTTGACAGAGTGAGAGAGTGGAGAAGTAGGCAGAGCAGCAGGCAGAGGGAGAGGGAGAAGCAGGCTCCCCACTGAGGAGGGAGCCCGATATGGGACTCGATCCCAGGACCATGAGATCATGACCCGAGCCGAAGGCAGAGGCTTAATCCACTGAGCCACCCAGGCGCCCCTTGGACCCACTTCTTTAGGCTTCAAGTCTGGTCAGCTCCCAAATCTGTTTTCTCACGTGGACCTGTCTGTGGCCTGCCATTTCCAACTGTCTCCTGACTGCATTAATTCAAGCATCCCTGTTCTTTAACAGTTTTAGTGGATTGTGTTCAGTAACTGTAGAGAATAAAATGTAGGAAAATGTGAAGATGGAAATTATATTTTTTTCTGAGTATGCTTGAAAATAATCCCAAAAGGAAAGAAAGATGCTTTTTTGGCCCCAAAATATTGGGTTTTGAATAGCATGTGTATTCCATTTAAAGAAAATACTATGCATGTCTCTTGGAATTTAGGAATTTGGAGCTTACTGTGTTTTCTGGAATGTATGTTTCATCAAAATAAATCAAAATAAATGATTTGGGACAGCCACCAGTTTGTTTTTCTCACTAGTAAACAGATTTTTGAGCAGGATGAGTGATTGGGAAACTGGGCTTTAAGAATACTATCTGTTGTTCCTAGGATGAGAAAGAAACCCGTGCGAAAACCATAGTAGAATACCATTTGTATGCAAAAATATTTTAAAAATAGCATGACCTTCAGATCCGTTCATGACCCCAGGTACCGAAGGCAAGAAATTAATAGTTCCCATCCCTGAGATGCTTCTAGTGGACCGTTCAGTCTACTTGTAGAGTCAGTCATCGTGTTACTTATCACCTTTATTTATTGTATCCTCTTGTACGTGACATTTTCTCTATGCTCAAATGTTAATTATGTGGTACTTCTGCCTTTTTCCTTCTCTTTCAGGCAAAAATAGACCTCTTGTTAGTTGGAGACCTCACTGTTCAGTACCTTGCAGATATTGCACAGAAATCCTTTTCAAATATTGCAAAAGTCACCATAACCCTCAGGGATGTGGGGCAGGCAGCCGCACTGCTGAAGGACCGCCCATTTGACATGGTTTTCCTGAAGATGACTTCTTTGCCAACAGCCGAGTTGCTGGGAGCTATCAAATTAATTAGGTGAAGTTCAAAAACCTTAACTCTATACCTTTATATAGTTTTTATTAAAACCATTTTAATGGTTTTAAAAAACACAAACTTTAAAACAGGTACTATGTATGCTCTAATTTTTAAGATGAGAGAGATTTTCATGGGCAGAATAGGTATACATATTATTGTTTTTGTTGCCAGTTGGACATGCTATTATAAGAATTACCATTTTAATTTGAAAAGTAATAGATGTGGGTGAGAATGTGAGAATTAATTGGTCATCAAAATTTATTCGGTATATAGTACTTTAATCCCACAGCTACTCTCCTTTTTAATAACTATGTCACTTAAAATGGCACATCTTTTCAGAGTTCATTAATTGTGATGGCAGATACTAAAGCAGGGGAGTACTCTCAGCTCTATGTCATGTTAGCAATGGACTAAAATTATCTTTTTCAAAGATGTCCTGATGTGGAAGAGCCTCGAGGCTCTCTGGATCCATCCAGTCCAGATCGATATCACATCCAATATTTTTGCTTCATCTTGTAGCTCCATAGACATTCTGCTTCTTTTTGACCCACTCCGCTCTAGAGGTCTGGAGTCTGGTGGTGGGAGAGTTAGGTGTGATTTCTTGCCTGACTACATAGGATTTTGAGCCATTTTGGATTTTTTTTTTTTTTTTTTTTTTTTTTTAATGAGAGAGATTGAGAGAGGTGAGGTGGGGTGGAGGGAGAGAATCTTAAGCAGGCTCCACACTCAGCTCGAGTCTGACATGGGGCCTGATCTCACAACCCTGAGATCATAACCTGAGCCGAAATCAAGATTCAGATGCTCAACGAACTGAGCCACCCAGGCGCCCTCCATTTTGGATGTTTTTTAAGCAAGGTTAGGTCAAAATGAATTTCTTCCCTGTCTATGAGATTTGAGAGAGCGAGTATAATCACAGATGATATCAGAATATTGAAGGACTTGTAAAAATTACAGGACAGGCCTTTCTGTCAGAGACAATGTTATTATCCCTGAATAACAAGGAGCAAGCCTGTTATGTTAGGGGCCAAGAAAAGTTGAAATGGGAAGAAGCCAAATCGACGAGTTCCTTGTTAAAAAAGAGAGACAGCTGCAGCTCCAGAGGCTTCTTAGAACTGGCGATCCTCTGCATTTCTTTTGGCTTTCCCCTGGGAATATGCACTCTAGACAAATCAGGCAAACTACCTCAAAGTGGATTTCATTTCCAAGATATGTTGTGAACTTCCTTCTGAAGACACACCTCTTTTATTACTTACCTTGAAAAAACGACTCCTATGAATAGAGTTCCCCTGGCTGGGACTTCATCCTAATATCGCATTTATTGTATTTCAGTGCTTTTACAACAGTGTTATGAGGAAGGTAGAGCAGGGTTTTGTCATCCCTACATGACAGATGACGAAGAGTGAAGGGATTTGCCTAAGGCCACATGCCTTACTTTTACAAAGCTCAACCTAGAACTCTTTTCTCTTCATGTTCTTTGTAAAAGTCTGTAATTACTTGGCTTCTGTGCTGAAGCCCCTTATTTCACACCTCTGAGGTTCAATGTATGCCACACTTCGTACAAACATACTTACCATTTTGGAAGAGTACTGGACAAATTAGTGTGGCTAATCTCTCTCTTCATTTCAAGAGTAGGAGCTTAGCCGGGTCCCCCTGACTGTAGTAAAGGCTTTGTATTTGCTAGCATTGGAGCTACATTTTGAACAGGAATAAGATTATGGTTCTATTTAAGGAAAAGTTTTATGTCTAGTTGCAAATATTAAAAGCTACAAGGTTAGAGGAGAGAACTCCCTATCTGATACTCACCTGTGTGGGTTCTCCGCACTGGTGGTGTCTTTGCTCTGAATAACACAGCTGACGACTTTTCCACAGGGAAAAGAAGGTAGACGAAGGTACTAAATATACAGGAAGGCATATGGTAGTACTGTGTTGCTATAAAAACATTTTTTTCAAAAGAAAAAGAGGATCATTCGAAAACACCTGGATATGTTTTTCTTGTCTCTTGTTCTGCTAATACCTAGTATATAGTATAGTACCCCGTACCTAGCTGGGGTATGAGGGAACGATTGTGTGGGTGTGTTGGAGAAATGCCATTCAGTGCAGACATTGCCTTCTAGCTTTTGCCTTCCTCCCTAGAAAAGGGATAGTTTTTGTGGAATCTTTGCCTTTCGTGATGCTAGCTTCAGAGGTTTAGGATGTCCCTGGAATTCCCTTTCTTGCCCTCGGAACTGTTATGAGTTTATGACTTATGAATTATTTAAACTCTTGGGGGATTATACATGTTTGTATTTTTGTTTCTATTTTTGAACCTGTGGTTTTTCTTAGAGTAATGAGTCCTATAAACTTACTGCCCCATTTGTAAGGCATTTAAACCTTCATCATTCCTAAAGCACTGTATCTTTTGAGTTGGAGCTGACATTTAATGTGCAAACCAGAACGAAATGTCTTGTTTAGCTTTTCTTTTGCTGTATTTTAGATTTTTCCCTCTTACATCCTTGTTGCTTTGTAATGTCTCGAAATCTGGATGAGTTCTGCAAAATACACAACTGTTTATGTTCTCTCTCTAGGTATTTTATACATTTCACCAGTGAGTAAGAAGCTTAATGTAGAGTAGAAATGTCCCCATTTATTTGCAGTATTAGAGCCCATAATCACAAATCTATATATTTATAATACATATGAATTTCTACCGAAGATAAGAATGAAGTATATAGCCTGTTAGCTATAACATTAGGCTTTTTTTAGAATAAAATGTAAGCAGCCTATTTAGCATTTTAAAATTTATGCTTATATAAGGACTGTTTTCAGTTTGGAACTAATCAATGATCAATTTTAATCATTCATAAAAACATTGGTAATTTCCAGACTGACATTCTCAAGAATTATGGCACATCTTAGGGGCGCCTGGGTGACTCTGTCGGTTAAGGATTTGCCTTTCCTCGGGTCATGATTCCAGCGTCCTGTGTCGGGCTCCCTGCTCAGTGGGAAGCCTGATTTTCCCTCTCCCTCTGCCCGTCCCCTGCAATCTGTCTGACTCACTCTCTTCTCTCAAATAAGTAAATAAAATCTTAAAAAAAAAGAATTATGGCACGTCTCAATTATAAGTTAATGATCTTAATAGTACTCCCCAATTTGATTTCATTTTACGAATACATTCTTATTGAGTCAGATGAACTCAAATACTACCCACTGATAAAATGTTTTAAGAGTCCTAGGGTTCATATGCTTGGCTTCAGACTTCCAAATTGAACCCCACTCAAAAAGCAGACACTTGATAATTCAAATACATTCTAATACCTTATCTTTCAAAGCCAGGTATGGAAAATTAAAATATGTTTTAAATTCATCGACAATGTATGGATCCCGTCTGAAATTGCGATTTTTCCATTCCATGAAATGTCTCTGCATTTCTTAGAATTCTGTGCTTGTGAGCTCTGAGTAGTTCAGCAGTAGCAAAGGAATGCAGAATGTGGTTCCATCTGTTCTGGCTACAAATCAAGTTTGGATCTGATTTTATTTTTCCCATGTAGTTTCAATTGTCTGATCAGTTAACTTATTACTTCGCTAAGAAAACCTAATCTTGTGAGCCACAGGGATCTAACAAGCTGTCCGTTTGTGTCCCCAATTCCAAAACATCTTTGACTTGACAGTGCAACTCAGTAAATCTTACTAGTTAGTTGGCGTGACCCAGCCCCTGAATGCTTGATGATAAAATAACAACAAGATATCAAAGAAGTTTTGCTAAAAACATAATTCTATAAATTGACAGTTGAGTGTAAATGTGGTGACCCTGACAGGTTCACAGCAAGAGCTCTTCTGAAAAATAGCGTAATGGGAACAGAGCAAACCAACCATCACTATTGACCAGAGTAAACCCTCAGAGCTCAACTAGATTTTATCACAGGTGCCCTATCAGGAGCAAGGGAACTTAACGTTTTCACATGTAAAGCTCTCAATTTTCTCATTAAAAAATGGTTGTTTTAATTAAGTCATTAGCAAAGAACATTATTCGTTACAAGTCCCAAATAGGCCAGCCAGGTTAGTTTGGCTCCAGTGAACCCACAGATGGCATAATGGATAACCGTACTCAAGAAGGCTACCACCCAAAAGCGACACTGGCTTTTGTCCCTTGAAGTCCTTGTACTCTAGAAGTTTCCCCTGGCTTCACAGGGACTTATAAGACACCACTGGTCCTTTTATTAGGTGGTAGATTTCCGAGGCCAGGGCTTTCTTGAGATTCTTTAATCAGCTGTGTGTATGACTCAGCTCAAGTCACTTTATACGACCTTTTTTATTTTTTTTTCAGCTACCAGGGGCCAGGCCTGGGTGTAGGGGCAAGACTGGGGATCTGTATTGCTATGGTTTGAGCTTATTTCTCCAGCTCGAGATACCAAAAACAGGCATAGGAAGGGGACACTAGAATATCAACATCCCGTCTTGTCTGTAGACTATGGTCTCGGGAACTGTGTTGACATTTAAATGGTGTGTTGTGTGGAACATGAGGAGAAATGAACTGTCCCCCAATGAATTGCAAATTTTTAAAACCCAAGAGATTTCAACTGAGAAGGTACTTGTAAGGCCTCAAAACCTGCAATTTGATTTTGGTATATGGAAGAAGTGCGGAAAGAGATTTTTGCTTTATTTCTGTGTTGCTTAGTTTTAAGGTACATTCATTCATTAAGAAGAGGATTTTTTTTTTTCTTTTGTGATCCTGGAAACCCTTAGCTTATCGAACTGTAGAGAATGTGAATGAGCAGCTGAGCTCCAGACCAGGGTTTGGATTCTGGGAATTCTCTTGGTTCGTGGAGCTCCTGTACAGCATCACAATTAGGGTTTCACTGGCAGGAGAAGTGTTGGGGTTGGTAATTGATTCTGTGCTAATGACAAAAATCCAGGAATTCCAACTCTGTCTGATGTAAAGCTTGAAATTTGAAAGTCATCATGAGGGCGTATAAATTCACTATCCAAGTCTAATCTACTTTTGTGCTGGTAATGTCAATTTGTAAAATTAAAAAAAAACAGACACACAATATTTCTAAAAGTAAAGAATCTGTTTTATTTAAAATTCTCTAATTCTAGAGTATTTTAGCTTATAATTTCTCTTTGTGAATCAGGAAAGTATTTTTTATTTCAGAAGTTGAGCTAGACGACCTTGTAGGTTTCTTTCTGTGGTCCTATTTGTTCAGTCCATTTTTCCTTTCCACTTCTGTTTCCCCATCTCATTATCATGCCTCCATCATATCCCACTTAAAATTATACATGAAATGCTTACCTCGTGGCAGGTGACATTCTTATCTCCCTCCATGCCACCATGCCCTCCCACACCAGTAAGCTAATGTGCCTTTCTTACCTCCACGTCTGGTCCGCCAGTCAGTCCTAGGCTCCCTCCCGCATATGCTTGTTTTGTGTTCGTACTTCTGCCTGAGCTTCTCATTTCCTCATAGAAATGTGCAGTCTCTCTTTTTTTCTCTTTTAGCCCAAACTCCTCAGAATTCATACAGCAGAATCAAGACTGAAGAAATCTCAGTTGTGTGCATGTCATATGTTAGCACTGTCCTGCTTGTTTGAAGTAATTAGTAAATATTCTGAATTATTTGATTTTTTTTAAAGAAAGTTCTCTGGTATGTCTACTTTACTCTACCCTCAGTTCTTGGCTGTGTACTTGGGAATATGGTCTCCCAAATCTACCCTGTGCCGTCATCCTCCGTCCACCCCGTCATAGAGCAGTCTTTCTAAAATGCAAATATAATCATGTTAATAGCTTAATAGCTTCCCACTGTCCATTTTAAGAAAATACCAAATCTTTAATTGAGCCTAAAGGTCTACATACCTTCTCTGGTCTTATGCTATATGTCTCTCCCTTAGAGACTCTATACCATCTTGGACTTGTTTGACTTTCTCTATATTCTGGGGCCTTTTTCCAGGGCCTGTTCTGTTTGTCCAGAAAGTAGTTTACTGCTTATCTGCTTCTGACACCCGCACCACCCAGTTCTACCTTGTGTAAGGCTAACTCCTAATCAGCCACAGAGACATTTCTGCCTGGAAGCCTGAGGCTGCAGAATGGGGTAGTTCTCAGTTATATCCTTCTGCTGGCCTCTATGACTTTTCACAACACCAGGTACATATTTGGCTACTTAATTAATTATCTACAGTGATTTGTTCAGCATCCGACCCCCTCAAGAAACTGTTCACTCCATGAGAGCAGAGACCTTCTTTTCCTGTCTGTTCATGATATTCCCTAGAGCCTAGCACAAGTCTGGCCCTTAGTGTGTTCTCATAGTATATGACTCAGATATATAAATTATGTATACAGTTGACCCTTAAACAGCATGAGGGATGGGAGTACCAATTTCTTGCATTGTCGAAAATCCATGTATAACTTTTTTACAGAGGGTATTTTTTTATTGTGTTGAAATCCCATAACCCAAGTGTTACCATCTTGTCCATTTTTTAATGTTCAGTTCAGTAGTGTTAAGTGTATTCACATTGTTGTGAACTGTCCCTCCAGAACGTTTTCATCTTGCAAATCAGAAACTCTATTCCTATTAAACAACTCTCCCTTTACCCCTCTCTGCATCTCCTGATAACCACCATTTTACTTTCTGTTTCTATGAATTTGACTACTTGAGATATTATAAGTAGAGTCATATAGTACTTACTTTTTTGTGACTGGCCCATTTCACTTAACATAACGTCTTCAAGGTTTATCCATATTATAGCATTTAACATCTTTTCCTTCTTTTTAAAGACTGGATAATATATTCCATTGTATCCATATAACACTGTGATTGTTAATTGGGCCATGGGTACTCAGACATTTGGCCAAACATTCCACTGGGTGTTTGTAAGGATGTTTCTGGAATATTTTCACATCATGGTCACAGCAGCACTATTCTCAATAGACAAGAGGGAGAAGGAACCCAAATGTCAACAGACAGATGAATGGATAAACAGTGTGGCTATATTAATCAGTTTGGATTCTCAAGAAATAGAACCAAAAGGATGGCGAGCTATCTATTGATCTATCATCTGTCTGTCCATGTACCTAGAGATAAAGGAGGAGAGAAGTTGATTTATTTTAAGGAAGTGGCTCATGACATTATGGAAGCCAAGAAATCCCAAGATCTATAGTTGGCAAGCCAGAGACCCAGGAGAGCCGATGTGTAGTCATTCAGAATGCAAAGGTCTGAGAACCAGGAAAGCTGATGGTATTAAATTTCATTTGAAATGCTGGCAGGCTCACCACCCAAGAATAGCCGATACTTCAGTCTGAGTCTGAAGGCTGGCAGAGGCCAATGTCTCTCTCAGCTCTGGAGTGAGGCTGGAGGAGTGCCTTCTTACTCAGACTTTTTGTTCTATTTAGGTCTTCAATTAATTAGGTGAAACCCACCTACTTTCAATTAATTAGGTGAAACCCACTCTGCTTTATTCAGTCTATCTCAATTCAAGTGTGGTTCTCATCCACGTGTAACTTTTGACTACCTCCAAAAACTGAACTACTAATTACTTGCTGTTGAACTGAAGCCCTGCTGATAATTTGGAACAATCAATTAATACCTATTTTGGATTTTATATGTATTATATGTTGCATTCTCAGAACAAAGTAAAGCGAGAGAAAAGAAAATGTTATTAAGAAAATCATAAGGAGGGGCGCCTGGGTGGCTCAGTGGGTTAAAGCCTCTGCCTTCAGCTCAGGTCATGATCCCATGATCCCGGGGTCCTGGGATCAAGCCCCACATTGGGCTCTCTGCTCGGCAGGGAGCCTGCTTCCCCCTGCCTGCCTCCCTGCCTACTTGTGATCTCTGTCTGTCAAATAAATGAATAAAATCTTAAAAAAAAAAAAAGAAAATCATAAGGAAAAGAAAATATACCCACTACTGTCCTATATTATATTTATTTAAAAATCTACACATAAGTGGACCCACATAATTCAAACCCTTTTGGTTCAAGGATCAACCCTAATGTGACTTGGAGCATAGAATTGTGTGTCTTTACTTTCAATGCATATATAAGATAACCTAACAGTACTATTTAGTGAGGGTTCTTCCAGGTCCTGTCTTAAGGAATAAATAATAAGCATGCCTAACCAAATACTGATATAATAAATGATGCTTTAAGCATTAGAGAATAGTTATTTTTTCTTAGGCAGTTGAGCAGTTCTCTTTAAAGCCTCATTCACAGTAATATTCTCCTTAGAAAATAATTTCCTTCTAACTTATGCCAATGCTCAGTATCCATTAAATTATTAGAATTTCCAACTTACTGATCTCCTCAGTGTAGTTTATTGCAATGCCACATTTCTTTGTTTTATTTATTTATTTTTTACTTCAATCATATAAAAGTAGAGAGTACAGTATAATGAACTTGCCTGTACCCATAGTACAACTTTAATAGTTACAAATACATGACCAATCTGGTTTCATCTCTGCCCCCTCCTACCTTCCCACCCCTGTTCACTGGTGAATTATTTTAAAGCAAATCTAAGTACTTTCATCCATAAGTACTTTAATAAATTCCTCTAAAAGATAAGGACTCTTTAAAAAAAACCCACAATAACAATATCACACCTGAAAATTAATAACAGTTCTTTAAATTATCAAATACCAGTGTTCAAATTTTTCTGCTTATAATTTAATTTTAATTTCTTTCTTTATTCATTTTTTAAAGCTTTTATCTATTTAAGTAATCTTTATACCCAATGTAGGGTTTGAAACGAGACTCCAAGATCAAGACTCACATGTTCCAATGAGCCAGCTACTGCCCTATATTTTGATTTTTTTAAACTGTTAGTTTATACAAATCAAGATTAAATTTTCCCTTTCCTCTGTTTTAATTTCTTTGTTTCTTACTCTTTATATTTTTAAAAGGGGTCATTTGTCTTACAGAATTTCTCACGCTCTGGATTTTGCTGATTTCATCCCCACAGCATTCTTTAAAATATTTCTCTTTTCCTTAAATTTCTTGTAAAATGGTGGTTAGGTCAAGAATCTGGATATGATTTAGGCTCTTTTTTTTTAAAGCAAGAATAGAAATGGTCCAGCCCTTGAAACATAGCTGATCGGAGATGCTGCTTTTACTAAATTTCCATATTAATGCCACCATTTTCAGTTCTACAGAAAAAAAGGAAATCACTCTAGTTTAGTTCTTAGTAAGGTAAAATACTGAATCCCAATTTTTTTTCCCATTTTATTTATTTTTTCAGCGTAACAGTATTCATTCTTTTTGCACAACACCCAGTGCTCCATGCAAAACGTGCCCTCCCCATTAACCACCACCAGTTCCCCTAACCTCCCACCCCTGACCCTTCAAAACCCTCAGGTTGCCCCAACCTCCCACCCCTGATGATTTTGGTTCATGTTGACATTTTTTCCCTCAGATTTGGCAAGAAGAAAAATACACATTTGCTGTTTGTTTTTATCACCCCTGAACATTTTAAAGGTATGTGCCTGCTGGACATAATATTTGTTTTTTCTCCAAACAGAAATCATAAGGTCAGTATTTAAAACAAAAACTCTTAGGTTGTGTTTCAGGGCACGGAGCCGACATTACTCTAAGTGAACCAATGACCATCGAGAAAATGAGTACTGTGGTAAAGTACTGGAAAACCTATTTCTCAAATACTGGTGAGTGAAAACTAAATATCCAGAGGTTTGAAAAGTTCTAATTAGATCTACAAAAGCTACACGTAAACATTTTCAAGTTGGTTTTCCACTTGTGCTTTTTATTTGCTAAGGATTAACTATTTACTGCTAAGGATATACTATTTACTGTAAAGCACATGCAATCCCTATTAATCATAGTCTAAAGAGAAAATGTGTAAATAAAATAAAAGGAAACACTTGTTGTCTACCTGTGAAGAAAAAATTTACATCTTCCAAAGTTGAAAATGTGTTGCCCAAGGGCAAACACAGTGCTGTGGCAGGCACAGGGTTTTTCTTTTTAGTGCCCTAGTTGCTACCATCATTTCTTACTCTTTAAAATGGAATTAATCATATCATTGTATGAGTGTCTAAAAGCCAAGGCCACTAACCTTGAATTGTATCACACTTTCTGCTTTGCAGAACACTTGCTCATAGATTAGTTTATTTCTTTAAGTTAATAGGGTGGTTATCCTTTCTGTTTTAGATTTTTAAATACAGGTAATTAGCGTCAATGCTTCAATTAGACCTCTCATTTCTAAATTCTTCACCTACATTGTATTATGTTATCACCAGCATCGAAACACTTAAGCTTATTAAATTTACTTTAATTTGGCTTCTGAAAGGACAGACTCCAATTTCTGAAATTAAATTCTACTGGAGTCATTGTTGTTCAATGACTATGGTTTTCCTAGTCCTGGGATACTAAGTAGGATTTTTTTTTTTTTTTTTAATTAAGATGATGTATTTCTTAAAATGGGCCTGAAAAACACTTTCAGGATTATCCTGTATAAACTCCTGCTCCAGATGGTATAGGACTCAGTGATAGCCTGCCTTCCTTCCTTCCTTCCTCTCTCTTTCCCTCCCTCCCTCACTCCCTCCCTCCCTTCCTTTCTTTCTAACATTCAGGGATGATTAGTGAGCCTGTTCTGTAACATTCCAATGGCTCCCAGTCTCTGCAGCCTCAGAGTTCTTCCTGAAAATGGCTAACTGGTGACCCAAATCCTCTTTGCAACCTCTTATTCGGCTCTCAGTGGAAGTAGAGCAGCTGCTCATCTCACCACCTGTCCAGCACCCTCCCTATTGGTCATAATCACGTCTGCTTCTGGTAGTCTCATCTTTGCTCTGAGGATGAGCAGCTGCAAAAAAGAAAGAGGAAAAAAAAAGAAAGAAAGAAAAAGAGAAAATACCAGATGTCATATTTTGACAATACAGCTGCTTACTGTAGACTCAAACATATTTTCTTTCTCTGACATTTACTTATAAATAAGAACTTAATAAATAAACTCAGTTGAATGTGTTTTAAGCACATCTATCACTAAGTTATTAGAAACTGGTTGAAAGAAGATGTCCTGGAGTGAATAGAATGTATATTTTCATTTTGTGTTTTAACCAGGATGGTTTCATGCTTTATAGACTAAAATCTAAGTTGCTTTCTATTTAAAAAAATATTGCTTTGTAAAATCTATTGAATAAAAAGTGGCGACTGCTTTTTGATGAGGGCTTGTATGTATGATCAACATTGTCTCCACCAGTGATTTTTAGAATTAAAATTGTCCCCTCTTTAAAACTTCCAGTTAAGAATAAATATTCTGCGAAGCCTGAAGAACCAGGATTGCCCCTGCAGAAGTCCTGCAGTGAACAATTGGAATATTTTTCTACTGATCTATTTGCTTGGTTAGTTTTTTTCACTTTTTCATAATAACAATGTTTCCTGTATAACTTCTGGAGAACTGACTGATTGTGGAATACTAGTTAGTGTGCTAGGGGTGATGCAAAAGGAAGAAGAAGTTGTGTGATAGAAGGGGGATGGGACGTTTTCTGTATTTCAGAATCCTGAGCTGGGACTGTATGTATATACGTCAGGGGGATTCACTTCAATATAAGGAAGTGCTTCGTAACAATCATGGTTGACCACAGCCAACCAAAGTGAATTGCGAGGTAGTAAGTCCCCCAACACTGGATGTGTTAGAGTCTGGTTATTGTTCATTAAAGTTAAATAATAGCAGTGGTATTCAAACTTTTTAGAAACAGTACAGTCATCTTCAAACAAAAACTTTACATATAGCCTCAGTATTTAATCAGACAAGAGCAGTCTCAGATGTTACCCATCCAACACTAAGCTTCTCCCTGACGTCTTTTTTTGAGCTCCTGAATCTATCTCCCCAATTATTGAAAACAATACTTAAAAGGGTCTTTCTCTGTCCCCTCCTCTTCCACCCCAAGATACTAGAACTGGTGTTCAAATCTGCATTGGACAAGCAGTTGAACTGGGGTGAGACCTTTCTAATGCTAGAATTATCTGCTTAAAAAAAATTCAATTTTTATGAATTTCTTTCATTCACTTTAAGCTATTTTCCAAGGAGATTTTAAATAGCACAGAGGGTTACAAGGAATTAACATAGCTGCTGAGTCCATGGGTGATGATGGTGAGAATTTTGAGTCAGTCACTTCCGGAATTTGTAGAATGTGACCATCAACTATTTGTAGAAATGTGACCATCTATTATTTTGAACAAGGAAAAGACTTGGCAACTAATAAGTGAAGGTAAACTGAGATGTGCTCACTTAAATGATGCAGAGATAGCAACAGGTTTCTTGATTTTTAACCTGAAAGAAATTTATTGTATTATACCTTTTTTGGGATATGAGGTTGGGAAGGGTTTTGGAAGGCTTTGGGATTTTCTTGAATTACTTATAACTTCTTTTTGAACCCCCTTGTCTTAAATCTTTGTTTTTCCTCAGAATTCTACCACTACAAATAAAAGTAAATTTTCAAATCAAGCTATGTCCCTTGGGATTGAAGAAATAGTATTAGTTTATAAGTTTCTTACGTAAATATATACTTTTTTCCCGTAAGATTTTATTTATTTATTTGACAGACAGAGATCACAAGCTGGTAGAGAGGCAGACAGAGAGAGAAGAAGGGAAGCAGGCTCCCCACTAAGCAGAGAACCTGATGCAGAGCTCGATCACAGGATCCTGGAATCATGCCTGGAGCCGAAGGCAGAGGCTTTAACCCACTGAGTCACCCAGGCGCCCTTATATTTAAAGATTTTATTTATTTATTTAACAGAGAGACATACAGTGAGAGAGGGAACACAAGCAGGGCAAGTGGGAGAAGAAGAAAGCAGGCTTCCCGCCAAGCAGGAAGCCTGATGCGGGGCTTGATCCCAGGACCCTGGGATCATGACCTCCTGGGATCATGACCTGAGCTGAAGGCAGACTCGTAACAACTGAGCCACCCAGGCAACTCTCTTAGGGAAATATTTTTAAAAAGAATTAATCAAAGTGCTTGGAGGAGTTTTAGAGAAATGGTAGAACCAGAAGGTTTCTAAATGGAAGGAACTTGACCTCTGCTAATCAAGTTGGAATGGTGTACTGTGGCCCTTTAATACTTTGTGTGGTTTTCCTATAATACACCTTTCAATACAGTCATGTAATTTTTGGTAGTCATAATCAATGAGGTCAGAATATTTTAATCCTGCTTGTCTCTGTTATTCTTTATCTGTATATTTTAGAACTTTGATTAGTCTTTGGACTTACGATGATCTTGATCATAAATTCTTTAGAGTCCCTGAAATAAAATATTCTGCACCAAATACGTAAGGTAAAGTGCTTTGGTATTTTCTACACCTTTGCACGAAGCAGGGGACTTAGAGAAGCACCTTTGATTAGCATATTGGTGCTTATTGTTGAATATTGCCTGACAATTTTCCTCTTAAATCTATGACATGGTTTTCTCTTGTTTCTAGCTCTGGATCTCTAAGAAATGACTTTGGGCTTGATTTAAAGGCTCCGTTGCCAGATTTTGAAAAAAACAAAAAGATTTCTCTTCTTCATTCAAGCAAGGAAAAGCTAAGAAGGTGAATTATGGTACAGTCCGTTTTTAGTATTATTCCCTTCAAGGAAGAAGTTACCTTCACGAATCACGTAATTATTTGTAGTACTGTTAAAAGTCTCTGTGAAACTAGTAAATCTGACAACTAAACACATGCAACTCCCTTATTCCTTTTCATTCAGCAAATATCTGTGAGTATCTGATATGTGCCAAAATATGATTATAGCACCAGATAAAAAAATTAATCCTTGCCCTTCAAGGTCTTAGTCTGGTGCTCAAACAGACTTCTGGATAGGCTGTTACATAGAAAGTTATATTTTCATAAGTTTCATGATAGAGAAGAGCACATGGTAAGCACACTGGGAAAGTTACTTAAGACAACCTCTTTCAAGGGAGCAGGAAGGCTTTCTTGAGGAAATGATGCTAAATTGAGCTTTAAATGAAAAGTGACTATTTGGTTTAAAAGTCGGGAGTTTCGTGAGGCAGGGACAGCAGGTGCAGAGGCTGGCAGTATCAGAGAGTTCAGTGGATTTATGAGCCTGCCAGTGTGTCTATGTACTGGGCTCTAATGGTACAAGTGGAAAGAGGCAAGAGATAAGAAGTAGGTAAGGGTCGTGCACATCACGTTAAAGAATTCGAATTTGAATCTGAAACTGTTGGGGAGGCACTGAAGGATTTTTACCAAGGAGGGAGGTGATAAGATTTGCACCTAGGGAAAAACAAAAAAACCAAAAAGGATTTGCACCTGGAGTGAACAGTAGCAGGATATTAGAGAGTGAGTTGAATCTGGAAGTCTGTGGAATCTGTCAAAAGAAGTGATGAATCCTAACTATGGTTTTAGAAATGGGAGTAGGAAGAACAAACACATTCCAGATATACTAAGTGGGTAGATTCGGTGGAAGCATGGATGTGGGAGGAGTCAAGTGTAAATAGATGTCGGGTCAACCAACTGCCTGGGAAATCTAATAAAATGGCAGACTGGCAGTAGGAGGTGATTTTTGCTCTTCCTGGGTGCGAACACATCTTTTTTTTTTTTTTTTACACAAAGCTGTCCGGTCAGGAGTTGGCCTTAGGTTCTAGAGAAAGATCTAGGCCAGAAATACAGACTTAGAGCTCAGATATAGCATTTACTTAAAGAGTGGATGTAGGGATGGATATGATAACTTTGCAAAGCATGTAGAGAAAAGATAAGTGGAAAAAAGAACCTTGGGAAAAATCTAAGGTATGGGAAGCAGAAAAGAAATCAGGGTAAAGAAAGATCAGGAAACCAAGAGGGATTGGAATTGAGACCAGGGAGAAGAGTTTCCTAAGGGAATGATGTTCAAGAGTATCACATGGCAGAAAACAGGTAAGGGGAGAACTAGTAATTAACTAGTCGTATTTGGCAAAACGTAAACATCATTGGTCTTGGTAAAAAGAATTTCATTGGCATGGGTAAGGAAGAAGCACCATTGTGGAATGATGGAAAATGAAAGGTGGGAGCATAAGTGAAAGGAAAGAGAAAATGAGGGTGTATGATATGTAAAAGGGGATCTAGAGTAAAATGAGAAATTTTGATAAGATTGGGCCAGACTTGAATATGTTTATATTTCTATTCCAAAAGAAAATAGCTGGAAGAGAGATAGAGGTCTTAAAGATACCCGTGTTCTGATTATCAGTGTTGTAAAAAAAAATGGTGCATCTGTGGTATAAAAAATGAAACCAAAATTTGTTGGCTTTATATACGGTTTTATGAATTAACAATTTGAGTAGGGCTCAGTGGGCAATTCTCTTGCCTCTATGACATCAACTGGGGTCCCTGGTGGTATTCAGCTAGTGGATGGTCTAGTCAGGACAGTCCCAGACATTATGCCTGAGGCTTTGCAGGGATGGTTGGAAGGCTAAGCCCACTGGGACTAACAGTTGAAGCTTCTCCAGCATGGTAGTCTCAGGGTTTTCAGGCTTCTTACATGGCAGCCCAGGGCTCCACTGTTCCAAGAGACAGACAGAGGAAGCTGCCACTGTCTTAAGGCCTGGGACCAGAAACAGGCTTGATTCTATTTCTTCCATATGGTGTTGGTCACAGCAGTCACAGAATTATCCCGATCCAAAGGAAGGGTACATAGAACCTCACCTCTCAGTGGGAGGAATGTAAAATAACATGAATTCCCTAGAGCTGAAGAGGGGGGGTTGGTGATGGACTTGGTGTCCGTAAGTAGATAGAAGTTTATAGATTCTAGAACCAGGTGGAACATCTCTTCTACTGAAAATGGAGAGAAGGAGCTAAAGCTAAATGTGAGTAAAGATGAATCTTTTAATGGGGGCCAGAAAGGAAAAGGACGTTGAGTAATTTCTGCTAAATGGCCTCCATTTCCTGCTGAAGATCAATGGAAAGGTGGGTTTGGGGCTTGGTGAGGTGGGCTGGTGGATGGGCTAGTTTGGTGCAAAAGACTCTCACTCACGTGTTTGCTGCTTTGGCTGAATGAAGGCTTAGGTAGGGTCTGCTGGCTAGTGCTACCGCATAGATTTCACTGATCTGCACTAAGAAAAATACAGTGCAGTATTTTTAAAGCTATATATTATGGAATTTATATTCTAAGATTTTGTTTTCCAGATTTTATTTGGTGATGTTAAATTTGTGATATTTCTAAATGATTGCAATGGAAGGATATTGGGAGATGGTACCTCTTTTATTTTTCATGTTGACATCTAACAGTGAAAATCCTGTACTGGTCCTCCAAACTTCTGTGTTGTTTGTATTTTCTTCATTTTAATGGTTACTGAAAACTAAATGGTTGATGAACCACTCATCTACCAGACTAAAAAGATGCTTTGGAGAGTGTATACCCCTGTGGCATTATTTAAAGAACTAGAAATCTTTGTCCCCCACCCCACTCCAAAAAAAAGCTGTAACCGGAGTGCCCCATCTTCCCCTTTAGAGATTTGCTTGAAAGATACCAGAAAGTAAAGAATCCATCCCTAATTATTTTTGCCTTTTCTTCCTCTTAACCCTTATGATGATGCCTGTGAATCTTAAAATGGATGCTTCTAGTCTGTTTCCTTTCCTCCTTCTCCCAGTCAGCTGCTTTACACACGCTTTTCTCTTGTCTTGCTCCCAGTGGTGTTTTTGCATCAAAGGTAACACCATGTTGACTAACATTGAGGAGATAATGGTCCCAGCTGATGGTTTTGAATATTTACATTTAGGAAGTTCTTTTTAAAACAAGTTTAACAATTCTGTTTTCCTTATCAGAACAGACTAATAAAAATTGACTACCTCATTCTAATATTCTTGGTGAAATCCCTTTTGTTATATGTGTTTTACATACATTAAATATGTTTTCATCTTGTTAAGGTATACTTTCCAGAGTGATTCCGATCCATGGTTTTGTTTGTGTGTCCATGAATCTGAAATAATGGTGGTTTAAAAATTTGGGGGTGATGTCTATTCACCTGGAAAGACATGAAAGCGAGCCTTGCTATAGTCTCTCACAAATGAAGGCTTTTCCAGGACTGAGCAAGTCTGAGGAATTCAAGGAAAGTAGAACAGGGAGTTTCCAGAGGGCCCCAAATCCGATCTGGCCAAAAGGCCTCCCTCTGTGAGTTCTCATTTGCTTGAGACACATTTGTGCAGAGGAGAGACCCAAGGACTTAGTTTGGACAAGATCTTTGGCCTCAGATCCCTTAACAGCCACTGAGGATCACTCAACTAGGGGAGAATGACTGAACTTGTTCTTTCCTGACTTATTTGGAATGTATCCTATCCAAGCTGACTGTGGGCTACTGTAATAGATGACAAAGACCAAACATGCCCTTTGACAGGTCCTTGTCTATTGCTGTTCCGTACACAAAGGAAAAAGAAAAAAGGCAGGACCATATGGAGTCTCTGGAGCCTGTTACCCTCTTTCTTTGAGCCAACATCTTCAAAGTTTCACTAACCATTTCCTCCTCACTCTTTTCTTCTGTTTTCTTTTAGTTAAAAAAAAAAAAATCATTGTATAATTAACATAAAGAAGATGCGATGAAATTAACCTACAATGAAATTTTCAATGTATGTTTTTTAAAATCTCTTTGGTTAAGTGCTCATCTTTTGTCTGTCTTTCTACTGGGTTTTTCTGTTTTTTTTTTTTCTTCTTATTGATTTTTTAAAATTCATTGTATATTCTGGATATATGAGCCTTTTGTCAAATATATACATTATAAATATCATCTCTCAGACCATGTGTTGAGATATATATATATATCTATATATATATCTATATATATTTTGTTGTTGTTGTTGTTGTTAATACATAAGACTTGAAAGAAATTCTGCTCCCAAGATGTCACTTTGTGTTGTGTCTCACTCAAAGGATGAAACTTTAATCTCTTTGATCCACTATCACTTAAGGATACGGGTCTCCTATTTTCCCTGCCCTGTCCTAATCTCAAGTTCCTAATCTTGATGTGAAAGCCAGAAAGATTTGAGAAGCAATGAACAAGGCTAGATCTATAATGTTTGCTAATACACTCTCTAGTCTCAGGAATATTTGAAAATTTAGAGTTATACTTAATTGATACTAGAAGATTAAATTACTGTCTGTAAGAGGTAAGTTGCATGTGTTTAAGTGTATGGTTTGATGAGTTTTAAAGAGATGGTTTGTAACCCACTGTTCCCAAGAGGAGGGGGTATTATCATGCCATTCAGGGCTACGTAGGGAAGCACCAAGGCTGGTCACAAGGCAGATGAATGGATGTACTCCTCTAAACCACAACATTTCCATTATATTAGAATGTTTCTTTGTGTATTAAGCATGTCATTTTATTCTGATTTTTAAAAAAAGATTTACCCATTTATTTGACAGAGAGAACAAACAAGAGAGAAAGCACACGTGTGGTGTGAAGTGACCCCTTCCTCTTGGGAACTGCGAGTAACAAACTGTCATTTCAATGGCAGCCATCTCCTGGTCTGTTGGCCTCCCCGTACCTTAATAATAATAAAACCTGCATTTTAAATTACCTCATGCTCTTTCCTGGTCTATCCTCTGCCATCCCCTGGAGGCAGCTACTGTCCTGATTTCTGTCACTATAGATTTGTTTTGCTTCTTCTAGAACTTTATGTAAGTGGAACCCTCAATGTGTACAGTTAGGTCTGGCTTCTTTCGGTCCAGCAGATGTTTTAAGATTCATTAACGTTGTTGTGTACTTTAGTGGTTTGTTCCTTTTCACGGTGGAGGAACATTCCACTGTGTAAATACACCGCCCTATGGTTATTCATTCCCTGGGTTTTATCTACTAAGAATAAAGCTACTGTGGGGGTGCCTGACTGGTTCAGTCAGTGCCGCATGTGACTCTTGATCTCAGGGTCCTATGCTTATTATAAAAAGAAGAAGAAGAAAACTACCATGAACATTCTTTTATATGTGAGTTTTGTGAGCTTAGATTTCCGTTTCTCTCAGAAATAGGGTTGTGTACCACAGGATTGGTGTATGTTTTTCTTTTTTTAGGAGACTTCCAAGCAGAAACCTAAAATAGTAGCATCATTTTGCACTCCCACCAGCAATATATGAGGGTCCTAGTTGCTCCCTATCCTCATCAACATTTGGTATTGTTAGTCTTCCATTTCAGTCATTCTTGTGGTGGTGCAGTGTCCTCTCACTGTGATTCTAAGTTTGTATTTTCCTGAGGATTAATGACATCGAGCAGCTTTTTGTGTGCTTTGGGCCATTTGTGTATCTTTTTTTATGAAGTCTGTTCAAATCCTTTGCCCCATAAAAAAACCTTTTGCTTACTTGTGTTTTGTTATTGAGTTGTAGGCGCTCTTTCATATTCTGGATTCAAATCCTTTGTCAAACTTATGTCTTGAGATATTTTCTAGCCTGTGGATTACTGTTCATTTCTGTGAACTGTTACATCTTTTGATGAGCAGAAGCTTTTAAAAAACTTTGATGAAGTCCGATTTATCAATATTTAAAAATATGTTTTATATTTTCTCTATCCTGTATTAGCAATCATTGCTAATGTTGCAATTACAAGTTGCAATTACATGTCCTTATGTTGTCTACAAGACATTTTAAAGTTTTAGTTTTTATGACTATTTATCTTAAATTAATTTTTATGCACAGGATGAAGTGTTGAGATTGTTTTCTTTCAGATGGAGATTTTCAAAATTTTATTGAAAAAACTTTCCATTCTTTGGTGAATTGCTTTAGTACTTTCATAAAAATCAATTATCATATAACTATCAGTGTATTTCTAGATTCCCTGTTCCACTGATCTGCTTATCTATCTTTTCTTCCTCCAGTATTACATGTAATGATTAATGTAGCTTTACTATTCTCAAAATCAGATAAAGTCCTCCAACTATGTTCTTCATTTTCTTTTTTTTAAAATATTTTATTTATTTATTTGACAGACAGAGATCACAAGTAGGCAGAGAGACAGGCAGAGAGAGAGGGGGAAGCAGGCTCCCCTCGAGCAGAGAGCCTGATGTAGGGCTCGATCCCAGGACCCTGGGATCATGACCTAAGCCGAAGGCAGAGGCTTTAACCCACTGAGCCACCCAGGTGCGCCACTGTTCTTCATTTTCAAGTTGCTTTGGATATTAAAGGTCCTTTGAATTTTTATGTAAATTTTAAAATAAGCTTGTCAATTTCTTCCTTTAACAAATCCTGCTAAGATATTGATTAGGATTGTGTTGAATCAGTAGATCAGTTTGGGGAAAAATTGATGTTGAACAGTATTGATTCTGGCAGTCCGTCTCTCCATTTTTAAAGGCCTTTATTTCTACAGTGTTTTGTAGTTTACTAAATTTATTTCTGAATGTTTATCCAGTTTCTAAAATTTGCTTAAGGAGTTTTTTATTCATATATCCAAAATTTTTATAACTAACATCAGAATTAAATTTATTTTGTATGTTGACCTACTGTCCCATGACCTAGCTTTATCTATTAATCACTTCTAGTCATTTTTTGTGGATTTCTCACATACCCAATTATGTCATCTGTGAATAAAGACATCTTTTTTTCCAATCTTTGTGGCTTTTATTTCTATTTCTTGCCTTAATACCCTGGCTAGGTTCACCAGTTTTTTGGTTTTTTTAATTAGTTGTGATGAAAGTGGTATCCTTGGGGCGCCTGGGTAGCTCAGTCATTAAGCAGCTGCTTTCCGCTCAGGTCATGATCCCAGGGTCCTGGGATCAAGCCCCGCATCGGGCTCCCTGCTGGGTGGGAAGCCTGCTTCTTCCTCTTCCACTCCCCCTGCTTGTGTTCCTTCTCTTGCTGTCTCTCTCTGTCAAATAAATAAATAAAATCTTTGAAAAAAGAAAGAAAGAAAGAAAGAAAGAAGCATCCTTGCTTGTTTACAGTATTACAGGGAAAGTGTGAAGTCTTTTACCATTTCTTATGACGTAGGCTCTATTTTTATATATGCCTTTTATCAGCTCAAGAAAGTTTTCTTCTATTCCTATTTCAGGTTTTCATCATGAATGGATGTAAAATTTTGTCAGTGTGTTTTCATTATTTATTAGGATGATTCTAGATGTTCTTTTTTTTCTGTTAATGTATTGGTTACATTGATTATTTTTAAATTCTATACTCTGTCTTGATATATTCTCTTACTGCTACATTTAGTTTGCTGATATTTCATTAACAGTTTTTGTATCTGTGTTCATGAAGGTTATTGGTCTCTGATTTTCTTATGTCTTTATTGAATTTTGGTATCAGGTAAATGCTGACCTCATATAATGAAACAAATTCTTTCTTTCCTCTTCTGTTTTCTGAAAGAGTTGTGTAAGGTTGATGGGTTTAATAGAATTCAACAGTGAAATTATCTAGGCTTCAAATTTTCTCTTTGGGAAGTTTTAATTAAAAATTCAATTTCTTTCTTAATTATAGGACTAGATTTTCTATGTTTTTCTGCTCAGTTGCTTTAATTTATGTCTTTTAAGAAATTTGTCTGTTTAACCCAAGGTGTTAAATTTATTGAATGACTTTTTGTTCATAATACTGTCTTATAATCCTTTTAATGTCTATGGGTCTCTGATGATATTCCTTCTTTCATTTCTGGCATTGATAATTTGTGCTTGCTTGTTTTTTTTCTTGATCAGTCTGACAAGGGGTTTATCAGTTTTACTGACTTTTTTCAGTGAACCAAATTTTTATTCATTGATTTTCTGTATTATTTGCCCATTTTATATTTGATTCCACTCTGTCATTCCCTTTTTTTTACCTATATTTTGCTCTTTTTTTTCTATTTTCTTAGGTAGAAACTGAAATCATTGATTTTAACCTTTTCTTCTTTGTTTTTAAAGATTTATTTAGAGAAAGAGAGAGAGAGAGAGTTGGGGGGAGGGTGGTTAGGGAGGGTCAGAGAAAGAGGGAGAGAGAGAATCCTCAGGCAGACACCCTGTTGAGTGCACAGCCCAAAACAGTGCTCAGTCCCACAACCCTGAGATCATGACCTGAGCCAAGATCAAGAGTCAGTCCCTTTACCAACTGAAAAAAAAGTTTCTGAAACAGATATAAAAGAATGTGTATGATAGGGCGCCTGGGTGGCTCAGTGGGTTAAACCTCTGCCTTTGGCTCAGATCATGATCCCAGAGTCCTGGGATCGAGCCCCGCATCGGGCTCTCTGCTCAGCGGGGAGCCTGCTTCCCTTCTTCGCTCGCTGCCTGCCTCTCTGCCTACTTGTGATTTCTGTCTGTCAAATAAATAAATAAAATCTTTTAAAAAAATTTTTATAAAAGAATGTATATGATAATTTTATTGTAAGCCATTTTTTATTCATATATCCAAAATTTTCATAACTAACATCTAGAATTAAATTTAATTAACCAACTGAGCCACCCAGGTACCCATCTTTTCTCTTCTAATAAAGGTGTTTAAAACTATAAATTTCCACTTATAAAAGTTTTTTCTTATAAGTGCTTTAGCTGCATCTCATAAATTTTGAATAAATTAGATTTTCACTATCCTTTAGTTCCTTTAGTTCAAAATATTTTTCTCATATTCCTTGTATTTTTTTGTTTGACCACTGATTATTTAGAAGTGTGTAATTTAATCTCCAAATGTTTGGAGATTTTCCAGGTATTGATTTATAATTTAATTACGTTATCACCTGAGCATATATTCTGTCAGGTTTCTGTCTTTTGATATTTTCTTTTTTTTTTTTTTTAAGATTTTTTTTTTATTTATTTATTTGACAGAGAGAGAGATCACAAGTAGGCAGAGAGGCAGGCAGAGAGAGAGGAGGAAGCAGGCTCTCTGCGGAGCAGAGAGCCCGATGCGGGGCTCGATCCCAGGACCCTGAGATCATGACCTGAGCCGAAGGCAGCGGCTTAATCCACTGAGCCACCCAGGCGCCCCTCTTTTGATATTTTCTAAGCTTTGTTTTATGGCCCAAAGTATGGTCACTCTTGATGAGTATTTCATGTACACCTGAGGAGAACGTGTATTCTGCTGCTTGGGAGAATAGTGTTCTAAATATTAATAAGGTAGAATTGATTAGTGGTGTTTTTTATATACATTCTGTATCCTTATTGATTTTTCTGAGAGTTAAAATCTTCAGTGATGACTGTAGGTTGCTCTATTTTTTACTTCATTCCTGTCAGTTTTTGCTTTATGTATTTTGATGTTGTTAGTTGCCTGTCTTCTTTTTATATATATATTTTTTAAGATTTTATTTATTTGAGAGAGATAGAAGGAGCATAAGTTGGGAAGGGTCAGGAGGGAGCAGGAGACACCCCTCTGAGCAGGGAGCCAGACGTAGGGCTCAGTCCCAGGACCCTGAGATCATGACCTGAGCTGAAGGCAGAGGCTTAACCTACTGAGCCACCCAGGTGCCCCAGTTGCCTGTCTTCTTAATGAACTGACCATTTATCATTAAGAAATGATAAGCTCTAATTATCTATGCTAATACTGTATCTTAAAATCTACATTGTATTCACATAGCTTTCTTATGAAAGAATGGTTTTTTTATAACTGAAATATGTCTTTATATTTAAAGAGTACCTCTTGTAAACAGCATCTAGTTGAATCTTATTTTCCTTTTTAATTTGCCCATTCTTTATTTTTTTTAAGATTTTATTTATTTGTTTGACAGAGAGAGACACAGTGAGAAAGGGAACACAAGCAGGGGGAGTGGGAGAGGGAGAAGCAGGCTTCCCACTGAGCAGGGAGCCCAAAGTGGGGGCTCCATCCTAGGACCCTGGGATCATGACCTGAGCCGAAGGCAGATGCTTAATGACTGAGCCACCCAGGCATCCTAATTTGCCCATTTTGACAATTTCTGCTGTTCAGTTGAAATGTTTATTTGATTTACATATAATATAATTACTATTAAGTTTGACTTTAGGTCCATGATTTTTCTATTTGTTTTTACTAGTTCTATCTGTTTTCTTTTCCTTTTTTTCCCCTCATTGGCTGACTTGTTTTGGATTAGTCAACTGTGTTTTGCTTTCCTTTTTATCTCCTCAATTGACTTTTGAGCTAAAATTATTATTTTTAATAATTAAAATTAATAATTTAATGTTGCTCTAGGGTTATAATATGCATCCTTATCTTACCATAGCCTACCTTGATTTGACATTATGACACTTAATATACAATATTATTTTTCTATTTACCTTCTATTTTTGTTATTATTGCACATATTTTACTTTTACATAAGTTATCAACCCACATTTTTATTATTTTGCTTTAAAGTCTAAGCTATTTTTCCAGTTATCTTTTGCTATGTAACAAATTGCCCTAAAACTTGGTAGCTTCAAACAGCACCCTATTCATCATATCTTACAATTTTATGGATTATCAATTTTAGTAGAACTTGATACTTTGATTCTTCTCTACATGGTGTTTACTGTGGTGTTTAGCTGGCAAATCGCCTATCTAGAGTCCCCAGACAGCTTCATCCACACGAATAGTCTCTTGGTGGGAGGTGGTTGAGATGTTGGGCCCAGATGGGTTGCTCTCTTTCCCTGTAGTCCCAGCACCTCCCCACATGGTCTCTCCAGCAAGCTAGACATCTGTCTAGCTCAGGGTTTAATGAGACCAGTGTAGAAGTTACGTTTTCCTAATGCTGGTCCTAGAACTATTGTAGTCACTTCACTGGGCATCCTTTAATTAAAGCAGGCCCAGGCCAGCAAAGTTCAAGGGGAGGGGAAACAGACCCCACAAATTTATTGAAGAAGTGGTAAATAATTTTCAGTCATTTCAACCTGAAATTGTGTTTTTTTTTCTTTTAACTCAAATTTTAGGTTTATTTATTTATTTATTTATTTATTTATTTAAGTGAAAATAGTAACTTTACTATTTACAGGGTTATTTCTGAGTGGCAAAAATTCTCTTTGTGTTTTTTCTCTATTACCTTGTTTCTTCCCCTCTGTATTCTCCCATTCAGGCTGGGCTGCCACAATCAGACAGGTAGAAAGTATGAGAACACTTTGTTCTTGCATCTGTGGTCGAAACTTCAGCAGCAGACATAACTGCTCCAGATCTGTCAGAAGCCTACTTTTGGGTTTTAAGGTATTAGTAAATTAGAAATAGATCAGCCTGATAGGTATGCTACCATACATATTATATCTGATGCCCACCACCTCTTTGTGTAAATCATACTTCATCAGGTATTATTTCCTAACAGTAAATCATGAAATAAGGTACTTTCACAAAAATGACTCAGATTTTGACACCAGCAGACCTGCAGGGTAAGAGAGCTAAAGGATATTCCTTATGCTAAATGGAAACGATAACAAATGGAAACTTGGACCTTTAGGAAGGGCTGAATAGAATCAGAAATGATAAATATGTGAATAAATATTAGAAAACAGACACTTTCCCTCTATATTTATATAAAATGCTTCAGACTGTTGTAAGTGAAAATTACAGCGTTACATTATGTGACTGGTAATACAGTTGACTCTTAAACAACACAAGGGTTAGGGGCACTGATAGCTATGCAATCAAAAATTTGTGTATAACTTTTGACTCCCCACAAAACTTTTAGTTACTAATAGCGTACTGGTGACCAGAAGCCTTACCAATAACATGAACAGTCGATTAACAGATGGTTTACATTATATATAATATATATTATATATCGTATTCTCATAACAAAGTAAGCTAAACAAAATAAAATATTAATAAAATCATAAGGAGGATAAGCTACATTTAAGGTACTATACTGTACTTACTGAAAAAAATCTGTGTATAAATGGACCCATGCACTTCAAACCCGCTGTTCAGGGATCTACTGTTCATATAGATGCAGTGCGTATGACAACTGTAGCATGAAGGATGAGTGGCGCAAAGGTACTTACATGATTACAGCATTCATGTATTTTATGGGATGTCATAAAATTTTAACTCTAAATAGACTGTAAAAAGTTATATATTGTCATCCCTAGGACAACCCTAGACCAACAAAGAGATATGCAGAAGACAGCTTTGAAGCCATTTAACAAATTAAAATTGACTTTTAAAAATGATTCAAAAAGAAGACAAGAAAGGATGAACAGAAGAACAAAAAAGCCAAAGAAACCACAGGGGAAAAAATCATAAAACATTAGATCATTATCCACATATGGTCAACTTATATCACAGATTGTCAGAATGGATAAACAAACAAAAAAACAAGATCCATCTATCTGTTGTCTACTATAAATCTAAAGACACAGTAAGGTAATTAAATAGAAAAATATATACTGTGAAATACATGTATAAGAAGACCAGACTGGTGACGTTAATACCAAATAAAGTAGACTTTAAGGCAACCAGTATCAGTTGAAGTGAAGGGCAGCTTTTCATAATGATGAAAGAATCAGCTTATCAGAATGATGTAACAGTCACAAATAGTGACTATGTAATTGAAACAATAGTTCACAGCATTAAAGATACAGATATCAGTAAGCATTATCGGAGATTTTACATCCTTCTCTCAGCAGTTGATACAAGAGCTGGACACAAAAATCAGTAAGATTTAGAAGCTGTGAACACTTTTAATCACCTTGATCTAGGAGATATTTATAGAACATTACATACAGCAACTGCAGCAGAATACACATTATTTTCAAAGGCATATGGTACATTCACTTAGAAGAAGCATATGCTGGGGGATATAATACGTTTTGATACATTTAGAAGAGTTGAATTCAGGAGTATATTTGCTGACCACAATGAAGTTAAGCTAAAAATCAGTAAGAATTAGATATAAAGGAAAATCTCAAATATTTGAAAGTTTAAAAACGTACTCCTAAATAATCCATGGGTAAAAGAAAACTATCACACAAAAAAATTAGAAAATATTGCACACTGAATGGTGGTAAGAAGAGAATATTTCAAAATGAGTAAGATGCAGCTAAAGCAAAGCTTATGGAAAAACACTATGGCTTTAAATGCTTATGGTAGAAAAGACGAAAGGTCTAAAAATCAATGACCTAAGAGTCCATTTTAAGGAGCTAGAAAAAGTAAAATAAATTAAATCCACAGTAAGAAAAAGAAATAACATACCGATTAGAAAGAAGCCAAACTTTCTTATTTATAGATAGCATTGTTTGTGTGTGAAGTCCTAAGACACCTACAAAACAACCTCTAGAACCAAAAGATTAATATAGCAAGGTTACAGAACATAAATGTACAAAAATTAATTGTATTTTTATATATAAGCAACAAACAATTAGAAAATGAAAATTAGGGGCACCTGGGTGGCTCAGTTGGTTAAGTGTCTGACTCTTGGTTTTGACTCAGGTTATGATCTCAGGGTCATGAGATTGAGCCCTGCCCTGGGCTCCCTGCTCAGCAGGAAGTCTGCTTGAGATTCTTTCCCCTGCTATCCCTACTGCTCCTCCCCCCACTTGCATTCTCTGTCTCTGTCTCTGTCTCTCTCTCTCTCTCTCTCAAATAAATAAATAAAATCTTAAAAAAAAAGAAAATTAAAAATAATTACATTTATAAAAGAGTAAAAAAGCCTTATAATATTTAGGGGAAAACATGCAAAAGACACAAAGGATTATACATTGATCACTCAAAATATTGCCGTGAGAAACTAAGGAAAGCCTAAATCATGCAATATGCCATAACTACAAATTGAAAAAATCATTGTTAAGATGTTAGTTCTTACCAAATTGATATATAACTTTACTCGAATATAAATCATAATTCCAGTAGGATTTTTTTTGGTAAAAATTGGTAATCTGATTAAAAATGAAAAAGACCTAGAATATAAAAGGACTTAGAATAAAGCAGTCTTGAAAAAGTACAATAAAACTGGAAGAAACTGACTTTAAGACAATATACAGCTACAGTAACCAGCATGTCACTGTCATAAAGGTTGACCAAAAGATCAATGGAATCCCAATACTGGATCCACACATTTGTGTTCATTTGATTTTCAGTAAATCACCAGAACAAACTTATTGGGAAATGAAAGTCTTTCCTATAAATGGTGTCAGAATATTTGGATATCCAAATGGAAAAACAATCAACCTTGACCCCTTACTCATACCATATAAAAATTAATTCAAGATGGAGCATAGATCT
Organism: Meles meles; assembly: GCF_922984935.1. Taxonomy (NCBI): domain Eukaryota; kingdom Metazoa; phylum Chordata; class Mammalia; order Carnivora; family Mustelidae; genus Meles; species Meles meles. The sequence goes on along the minus strand of NC_060079.1, from coordinate 17,920,881 downwards.
ATACTATAAAGCTTCTAAAACAGCACTGTTTAATAGAACTTTCTGCAATGTTAGGACTGTCCTATATCTGTCATTGTCCATTGAATAGCTGCTAGTCATAAGTAGTTGTTGGGTATTTGAAATGTGTCTATTGTAACAGGAAGTGAATTTTAAATTTTATTTAGTTTTAGCTAGTTTATATTTATTTAACTAATGTCTATATTTGTCTATATAAACCGGTTTAATGGACTGTATTGGACAGGAAAGTTCTAGAACAAAGTGTAGGAAAATATCTTCACAAGCTGAGCAGCTCTTCCTTAAACATAGAAAGCAATAATGATAAAAGGAAGAGTAGATGAATTAGACTCATCAAAATATAAAACTTTTGCTATCTAAACACACTACTAAGAAAATAAATGGGCAAACCATAGACTGGGAGAAAATATTTGCAAAACAAGTATGCTGACAAAATTCTGGTATTACAGAGAATACAGAACTCCTAAAGCTCAATACCAAAAAGATGCAATCCAGTTAAAATGGGGATACAATACCTAAACAGACATTGCAAAAAGGGAAATATCCAAGGGCCTAATAAGCACCAAAAAAAAAAAAAAAAAAAAAATGCTTAACATACTTTTTTGTCATGGAAATGCAAACTAAAGCACAAGGTACTACCATGTACTCCTCGAAAAGGCCAAAATGCTAAAATTAAAACTACTGACAATATTAAATGTTGTCAAGGTTTTGGAACAACAGGAACCCTCATACACTGATGATGTGAGTGTACAATAGTACTCTTTTGGGAAAAGTTCTGCCAGTTTCTTATAGATTTAAAAAATTAACCCATTAATTCTATTCCTACATTTGTTCCCAGAGAAATAAAAACATACATTCACAGAAGATGTACAGAATGATCTAGCAGTTTTCTACATAAATGACCAAAACCTGGAAACAGCTGAAGTGTTTATCACTAAGAGAATGGATAATAAGCTGTGGGGTATTTATACTGTGGAATACTACTGCTCAATAAAAAGAAACAGACCACTGATAACAAACAGCCACATGGACAAATCTCAAAATTATCATGCTTAGTGAAAGAAATCGTACATAGGGGCACCTAGGTGGCTCAGTGAGTTAGGGCCTCTGCCTTCGGCTCGGGTCATGATCCCAGAGTCCTGGGATCAAGCCCCACATCAGGCTCTCTGCTTGGCAGGGAGCCTGCTTCCCTTCCTCTCTCTTTGCCTACCTCTCTGCCTACTTGTGATCTCTGTCTGTCTGTCAAGTAAATGAATGAAATCTTTAAAAAAAAAAAAAATCGTACATAAAGTGACACATGCTGTAAGCTTTGATTTATATGAAGTTCAAAGACAAGTGAAATTCATGGGGGATGGAAAATATCAGAAACTGTTATTACTCCTTTTGAAAGATAAGATTGGGAAGGAGCATAAGGAGCTTTCTGGAGTTGTGATAATGGTAATTAGGGTTTTTGTTACATAGTTTTGTGCAGTTGTCAAAACTTATAGAATGGTACCCTGAAGACTTGTGTATTTCATGTAACTTTTATTTGAAAATAAAATAATTCTAACTAATGATATGTTTAAGATGTTAGTGCCTTAAGTTTACAATTTATTTTGGAATGCTTCAGTATAATACAATGGATTGATGTGTGGCCAGTGGGATGATTCATATACAACAAAGCAAGGACAGTCTGTGTTCATTATAGATTCTAGGTAGGTGCAATACATACATGTTCTCTGCACAAATCCTTCTTTCAATTTTTAAGAATTAAAATCCTAAATTCTGTCAGTCTTTCTGTGTGTTTGAACATTTTCCTAATGAACATTGGAAAAAATACCTACTATGATTTTTTTAGTAAAAAAGTGACTTGCACCCAGCACAATATTTGGGAAATATAAAAAATATATAAAATATAAAAAATAAAAGGAAGTAATAATATTTTCCATATTTTCCATAACCCAGCCATCCAGAAATAACTATTACTTGATGGTATCACTTATAGTCTAGTAAAATATTTTTATATAAAATATATAAAAATATAATATATATATTTATATAATATATTTATATAATATATATACATATATTTATATATAAATATATAAAATATATTTTATAGTATGTATATACTGTATAGTATACTGTATAGTATAGTATATTTTTATAGTATATATATACTGTATAGTATACTATATTTTATAGTATAAAATATTTTATATTTTTAATATTTATTATTATTTTTATTTTATTATTATTAAAATTTATCATATTTATTATATATAATAATATAATATATAATAAATTTATTATATATAATAAATATATATAATAACATAATAAATATTATTATTTTAAAAATTTTTTATTTTATTATTAATATTAATAATAATATAAAATATTTTATATTTTATACTATAAAATATAGTATACTATACAGTATATATATACTATAAAAATATACTATAACATATTCTGTTTTTCCCTAATAAGATTTATAGTTTTTCGTTTCCACTGCCAGATAATATTCAACTGTTAGTATACTATAGCTTACCTAAGTATCCTTGTATTTTGTGTGTTTATGTTGTTTTTTCTGTCTTACTAATATACTGCTATAATGGATATCATTTTGCACCTTTTGCAAAAAGTTTATTCTGTGTTTTAGGTCCTTATAAGTGCAAGTACCATGTTAAGGGGTGTGAAAATTTCAAAGCCCTTCATGCACATTGTCAAATTGTTGCCATTTTTCCTAGACTAGTCCCTGAGACACCTCTGTAGAACCCTCAAGCTGCTCAAAGCCCAATTAAAACACCACTGACCTAGAATATTTGAGTTATTCACAGGCTATGTATCAAATTGAATTTTTTCCCCTTATGGTAGCAGATCAGGTTTATTTATTTATTATAATTTTTAATTTTTTTATTAACATATATTATTAGCCTCAAGGGTACAGCACTGTGAATTGCCAGGTTTACACCACTCAAATTGAATTTTTTTTAGATTTATTTTTTTTTTAGAGAGACAGAGCATGTGCACACCCATGCAAATGGGAGGGGTAGAGGGAGAGAGAGGACCCCTAGCAGACTCCCTGTGGAGCATGGAGCCCAATGCAGAGTTGGTCCCACAACCCTGAGACCATGACCCCAGTTGAAATCAAGAGTTGGATGCTTAACTGACTGAGCTACCCGGGTGCCCCAAATTGGTTTTTTTTTTTTTTTAATATTCATTTATTTATTTATTTGAGAGAGAAAGAGAGCATGAGCAGGGGGGAGGAAGAGAGAGAATCTTTTTTTTTTTAAATTTAATTTAATTTTATTTATTTGACAGAGAGAGAGAGCACAAGTAGACAGAGAGGCAGGCAGAGAGAGAGGAGGAAGCAGGCTCCCTGCGGAGCAAAGAGCCTGACGCGGGGCTCGATCTCAGGACCCTGAGATCATGACCCGAGCCGAAGGCAGCGGCTTAATCCACTGAGCCACCCAGGCGCCCCCCAAATTGGGTTTTTTAAAAGGATTGATTGATTGATTGATTGCCATTTTGAAGTTCAGAAGTTTTAGTGACTTGCCGAAAATTCCCGCTGGTTATTGACAGAGCCACCACTTGACCCTGTATATGTCAGGGTGCTATTTAGGAACAAACAGGTATTAATGATGTTGGTTAAGTGAACACATGCATAAATGAAGGTACCGAAGTCTTAGATCAAAGGCTTAGATTTACATTTTCAGTGCATTTCCCTTCAGAACTATGAAAGACTTAGGTTATCCGGCAGATACCAGCTTGAATGATATTCTCATTTGCATACTGGTTTATTTGCTCCGTTCATACCTACCTCATGTGAAGAAAGCAGCTTTCTGATTTTTCTTTGGCTCAGAACACAGAATTACATGTAACGCACATGTAATTACAAGATGCTAGTTCATCTGTTGTTGGAAATGTGGTCCAGGTCACAGTGACATGAATATTTCCTGACTTGTCTTTGTCCGCTAGGCTTCTAGTGTGAATCACAAAAGCACCGATGCAGAGCATGTCACTCCCTCCTCTGAGGGAGGGTGCCCTGCACAGGGTCATCCCGCACAGTGCAGCAGGCCTGGGGCAAGGGAACCGGGGGGACCATCAGCACAGACACTATACTTGTCAGCAGTGTGAGCAGACACCCCAGGAAGCCGTGGTTCCAGGGGCTGCAGAGGCTGCTGTCTTCTGGGGACACGGCCTTTCTGTGAAACAGAGACTAGTTGGGGAGGGAAGCAGTTCCTCTGTAAACACACCCAGGAGGAAGGTTTGTTTGTCCTTGTGTATAAGGTAGAAAATGAGACTAATTTTTCCTTATTTACTACAATTCTCTGCTCAGAGAAAGAATCAAGTATTGCTGTGAGCAACTGCGTACTCTGTTGCCGTATATAAAGGGAAGAAAGAATGACTCGGCTTCAATTCTTGAGGCAACAGTTGATTATGTGAAGTACATCCGGGAGAAAATCCCCCCACCCATTATGGGCCAGGTATTTGACCCCGAGCCCTTGAATTTTATCCTCGCACATAGTGCTTTAAAGCCGCAGTTTTATTTCTTATAATTGGAAATGTATGTGTGTTTGTGTATATGAAAAAATACCTGTGTCTAAATAGATTGCGTACTTCCTCTCCCTCTCAGATTACGGACATACTTCAGAGCAACAGGAGGTTTTGTAAGAAGCAACAGATGTCCATCGAGCTGTCCCTCCCAGGCACCATCATGGCACAAAGGTATGATGAGGGCTCTTGTGACCTGGAAGTTGGCTTGTTAGTTTCCTCGGATGTGAACATAGAAGTACATAGAAGTATTGTACACAGGCACTGAACCCCCCTCCCATAATGAAAATTCAACTATTTATTATGAATCCGTGAACTCGGGGCTCCTGGGTGGCTCAGTCAGTTAAACGTCCAACTCTTGGTTTCAGCTCAGGTCATCATCTCAGGGCTGTGAGATCAAGCCCAGTGTGAGACCCCATGCCGGGCATGGAGTGTGCTTAATATTCTCTCCCTCTCCCTCTGCCCTTCCTCCACCGCCCGGGCACCTCCCCACATGCATGCACTCTGTCTCTCCGGGAAAAAAAAAATTAGTGAACTTTTCCCATTGCCATTGTATGTCATTTAGTCACAATGATAAAATATGTAATATTCTTAGCCCCATGATCCTTTCATCATTTGATTCACTCTTATTTCTCTTGTTAATTCTCAAGATCTTAAAATAAGGCTTTATCAGTAGTGATGGTCATGCCTGGCTGACGGACAGAGGCAGGATGCGTTCTAGCATTCCTCTGTCACAGGAGGTCATGGGCCCTGAAGCCATCCAGACCTATTTCAGTTAGGAGTTTTTAAAGAATTTGCTAGTACAAAATGTGACAGGCCAAATGAATCCTTTCTTATATTAATTTATTAGAATATATAAACAAACAAAAACTGTAAAGCAAATCATTCCTCCACATCCTAAACTATCATCATGTACCCTGTTCAACCATTTGTTCTTTTTTTTTTTTTAATATTTTTATTTATTTGACAGAGAGAAATCACAACTAGGCAGAGAGGCAGGCAGAGAGAGAGGAGGAAGCAGGCTCCCCGCGGAGCAGAGAGCCCGATGCGGGGCTCGATCCCAGGACCCTGAGATTATGACCTGAGCCGAAGGCAGAGGCTTTAACCCCTGAGCCACCCAGGTGCCCCTCAACCATTTGTTCTTATGCCAAAATTATTCATAGTGTAGGCTCTGTGTTATTTAGAACATGAATGATAGAACAATTGAACTCAGCAGTGTTCATGTAGTCTTCCTTGCGAATTGTGTAAGGTGGTTTTTGTTTTATTTTCCTGTCCTTTTAAGGGAAAATGGTGTGTTGACAAGCACGTATTCACCTGTGAGAGGGATCAGATTCCTAGCTAATAAGTGCTTGAATGTGTACTCTGTTCCTGCCTCAGGGGGCTCCTTGGATGAAGCTGTGAGAGGTGAGCTCCCCCTGATACCCTTGTGGTTGTAGTATCCTTGGCTTGTGTGGTGTCCTGGGCACCCTTGCACTCCTCCGCATTCATTGCTGTAGCCAGGGAAAGGAGTGTCACTAGACGATTACACCATGAGTCCTTCTGGTATACCTGCTTGAAGTACAAAAGATGGCCACAGGCATTTTTATGGTGTTATTTCAGAAATTGGACTTAAAATTGACCATCATTCCCAGAAAGCTCATCTTCTTTTTATTGAGGAATAATTGACATATAACATGATATTAGCTTCAGGTATACAACATGATTTGTTATATATACACATTGTGAAATGATCACCACAGTAAGTCAGCTTAACATCCGTCAACAAGATTACAGTATTTTTTCTTATAACTTTCAAGATCTTGTCTCTTAGCAACCTTCAAATATGCAGCATAGCTTTATTAATGACATCACCATGCTGTACACTATATCACCATGACTTTTGTAGTCTATAACTGGAACTTTTACACCTTTTGACTGGTTTCACCCATTTCATCCAGCCCCCCAGCCACCAGTCTCTTCTCTGTATCTATGAGCTCAATTTTTATCTGTTTGTTTTTTGAGATTTTAAATATAAATGAGATCATACAGTGTTTGTCTTTCTCTGTCTGACTGATTTCACAAAGCATAATGCCCTCAAGGTCCACTTATATTGTCAAAAATGGCAAGATTTTATTCTTTTGTGTGTGTGTATTTATGTATCTATATCTATCATATTTTCTTTATCCATTTATCTATCAGTGGATACTTAGGTTGTTCCTGGCTCTTGTCAGTAATGCTGCAATGAACATAGAGACGCCTATATCTTTTTGAGTTAATATTTTCATTTTCTTTGTACCCAGAGATAGGTTTGTTGGATCATATAGTAGCATTATTTTAATTTTTTTGAGGAACCTCCATACTATTTTCCATAGTTGCTGTATCTATCCTCACCAACACTGATTATTTATTGTCTTTTTGATGATAGCCATTCTAATGGGTGTGAGGTAATATCTTGTGGTTTTGATTTATATTTCTCTGGTGATTAATGATATTGGGCATCTTTTCATGTACCCATTGGCCATTTGTATGTCTTCTTAGGAAAAATGCCTATTTAGATTCTCTGCTCATATTTAAATCAGTTTGTTTCTTTGCTATTGACTTATAGTAGTTCTTCATATATTTTGGATATTAACCCCTTTTCAGATATATGACTTGCAAATATCATCCCCAAGACCAACATCAAGGAGCTTACCCGCTATTTTTTTCTAGGAGTTTTATGGTTTCAGGTTTTATGTTTAAGTCTTTAATGTATTTTAAGTTAATTTTTGTGTATGGTGTAAGATAGGCATCCAGTTTCCTTCTTTTGCATGTGACTGTCCAGTAAAAAGCTCATCTTACTGATAGATGAGAAGCACATTGGTGACTTTACTGCATGAATAGAATCTAAAGGAAAGGGAAGTACTCACACTGAGTACTAACTATGTACTGAGCATTTAACATATCAGCCTTTTTCCTCCTTCACATCTTTGCTTAAATTGCTTAAATGTCACCTTCTCAGTGAGTCTCAACTGCTCAATCAAAATTGTGTACTTTCCATAGAACACATGGGACTGATTATCCGCTTTCACTACTGTATTTTTTTCATAGCACTTATTTCCTGCTAATATTCTTTATTTGGATTTGTTCTCATGGCCTGTCTTCTCCCACTAAGAAGGGATATCAACTCCATGAAGGCAGGGAATTGTTTTTTGCTTCTTTTGTTCATTGCTGTATTTTTTCTTCTTCTTTTTTTTTTTAAATTTATTTATTTGACAGAGAGGGAGAGAGAGATCACAAGTAGGCAGAGAGCTAGGGAGATGGAGAAGCAGGTTTCCCACTGAGCAGAGAGCCCGATGCGGGGCTCGATCCCAGGACCCTGAGATCATGACCTGAGCCAAAGGCAGAGGCTTCACCCACTGAGCCACCCAGGCGCCCATTTCGCTGTATTTCTCATACCTAGAACACTGACGAGCCTGCAGCTGGTACTCAAGAAACCTTCATCAGATGAGTATTTCTTCTGAAACAAATATTTACCCACCGTGAGGCATTTTGATATTTGGGTTATAAAGTCTAGGCATGCCCCTGTACTTGTAGAAATAAGAAGATGGAAAAAAGCAGAGCCAGAGTAAAAGAACACAGCTACGTTTGTGACTTTTCTATTCCTGACGGTTACTTTTCACTAAGAAACCAGAAAGGCACTGAGATCCTGATCTTCATGTTGGATGCTAGATGACAGGACACCCTGACCTATCTTTTCAGTGCCCGAGTCTGAAGTCACTCTTTTGCGGACTTCCTTGAAGGGTTTCTTCTCGCTTACCTCAGCACCTTCCCTGTACTGGGGATGTCCTTTTTATACTCTACCTGGGGAACTCCCTATTCATCCCTTAGTTCTCAGCTCAAATGTACCTGTTTGAAAGGTGGGGGCACAAGGACAAACAAGATGCATTCTTGTTCTTCTGGACCTGGCACAGTAGTAGCAGAGAGAGTCACAAAAGCACAATATGATTCCTATAGTACTTGAACTAATGTGGTAGAGGCACTGGGCGCAGTATGTAGACCTAGTAAACGCCACAGCAACAAGTGATGTTACTAGGGATGGTGACTAAAGTCAAAAGGAGAAAGAGGCCAAAAGTAGAACATAGCTCTCCTTGTTCTAAAAATCAGATAAGGGGTGCCTGGTGGCTCAGTCCTTAAGTGGCTGCCTTCAGCTCAGGTCATGATCCCAGGGTCCTGGCATCGAGTCCCGAATCGGCCTGTCTGCTCAGGAGGAACCTTGCTTCTCCCTCTCCCACTCCCCCTGCTTGTGTTCCCTCTCTCACGGTGTCTCTCTCTGTCAAATGAATAAATAAAATCTTTAAAAAAAAATAAAAATCAGATAAGATTCAGGGTGTTTTATTAGTTTATTTAGACCCTTCTGACTTGGGGCAGAGGGGGAGAAGAAGCAAAAAAGGGTAGCCATGAGCCATGGTTAATCTACTTCAAGTATTTGTGGCTGAATATCACCCAGAATGATAAAATCAGCACAGATTAAATCAGAAAAAGGCCAGGCCACAGGCATATGCCTGTCGGTGTTACTTCTTGGACATGCAATGCTTACGTCTGTGCTCTCACTATTTATATTCTGCAGAAAGTCTGAAACACTGTTTTCCTGGTGGTAGGTTCTGGCCTCACTGTGCCCCTCCATCTCTTGGTTTTCATCACCGAAAGCAGCTGTTCCTGGAAAGACACACATATACTAGGATCATAGACTTGTTCAGACTGGGGAAGACGTTGAAAGTCATTGAGTCAGACTCCCCCCGCCCCATTTTAATTTTATTTATATACAGTTTTCCATTTGGAAAGCATTATTAGTTCTTCATGAGCCCAGCTAAGATAATCACTGTTCATTTTTAATGTATTTCCTTCAAGTCTTTTTCTATGTATATTTTTCTACAGTAGTACTCATATTGGACACCCCATTTTGTTGTCTTCTTTTATTTAACACTGTGTCATATAGGGGTGCCTGGGTGGCTCAGTGGGTTAAAGCTTCTGCCTTCAGCTCATGTCGTGATCCCAGGGCCTTGGGATGGAGCCCCACATCGGGCTCTCTGCTCCGCGGGGAGCCTGCTTCCTCTTCGTTCTCTCTGCCTGCCTCTCTGCCTACTTGTGATCTCTGTCAAATAAATAAATAAAATCTAACAAAAAAATTTGTTAAAAAAAAACACTGTGTCATATATACTTTAATTTTTTCTTATACAGCCCTTACTGCCATTTTAATAGCTTTAATGTTTTATCAAATAATTTCTAGAAAAATCTCAGCCACCCTCGAATTGCTATATTTAGTATTTGTAGTTTTATGGGGAGAGTGATTCTACATATACTATAAAAGGAACTTTTTCCCCATACATAGATTTTTCTATATTTTGGATTTTTTCTTGGGCTGGATTCCTGGACGTGTATAATGAATGAGTTCAAGAATGTGAGCTCGTTTGTAGTTCATAATGCAGTTTGCCAAATTGTTTTTGAAAGAGCACTGGAACCGTTGAGATCAGTTAAGTCCTCCAATGTCTCTGTCACCAGCTAGGTCAGTAAATTGAAGGGCGGATAAGCGAAATGACCACCTGAGGTCACCATGTGTCTGCTCACATCTGGCTTTGTAACACTGAAGTGCTGACCCAGCTCAGTGTTTAGACTTTACTAGGCTACCTTGACCTGTCCTTCCTATACATCTCTGTCCATATTTGCTGAAATGACCTTTCACAAACATTCTAGATACATTTGTATGCAAAGTGGACATAAAATTTCTTTACTTTCCTTATTATTAATGCCCGATAGAAAATAAACAGGTATTCCCAGTGTTGCTTCAGATTACATTGCTAGCATTCAGGATATATTTTAAAATCTTGTTCTGCCTTCTAGTTACTGTGCAGAATATAGACATATAATTATACAACCCACTTCACTGATAGAAAATCGACCAAACTTTATTTGTTACTGAATAGAGTTCTACTTTGGAACATTCTTCCTTGCTTTGTAGGGATGATGGGGATGGTCATGATTTTGATTATGATGAAAGCCACACCCACACAGAGGCGCACGCACCCACACACTGGCACAGAGATCTCATGCTCCTCAAAAATCTGTCTTCTGATGACACACTAACGCTGATTTATAGTATGTGTATTGTGCTAACTGCTACTACTAAAAAGTTCACTGTGTTTTTCCACCAGCATTGGCGTGTAAGAGTAGCGTAAATTTGTAACATGAGGAAATGAAATAGAAGACAATTTATTTCAAATACAGTAATTCCAAGTTACAGAGTTGTGAACACTGATGGATATTTGTTTTCTTTTTTATTAAAGGTCAGTCCAGCTCCACTTCAGAGAATGCAATTGGTGATGTGTATAAAACTCGAATTCCCAGCAAAGCCCTCTCCCTTAATTCCTTCCATGCTGTCAGATACTATTCTAAAGTCATCCCTTCCTATGATGCAGCTGCTGTAACAAATCAGAACATTTCAGTTCATTTTCCATCAGCTGTGCCCAGAGTCTCCAAGTTTCTTCCTCAGCATTGCAATGCTGTGCTGGGCCAGACGTGCACCACACATCCCAACTGTCTGGTAAGTCCACTGGGGTCTTCGGGCAGATTGGATTCTTTCTTTCCAGTCATCAGGAGGCCCTGGCTTGCACTGTGTTGTTCACACTCTGCTCAGAAGTCTTAGACCGGGACCAGGTGTGCTTCACCCCGGCTCTCATTCCCAGGCTGCAGGGCTGGTGTCTAGACATCCAGGATCCGCAAATCTGGATGGGGCACTGCTGGTGTGAATTTAGGGGCCCACATGGGACCTGATTTCCTCTAGAGCCCTTGCCTTTAACCCCTCTTCTTCTAGGATACCACAGCTCATTCAGCCTCCCCTGCCTCACCCTCACCTGCCCCCCACCCTCCGCTGCTGTTTTATCTCTTCATCTGGCAGCAGTCATGCCCAATGAAAATCTGATCTTCCAACATCCACTGGTCTGATTTCAGATCTCATACCACGGATATTTGTGAAGCATCCCCTCTGTTCTAGCATTGTGCTAAGCACCAAGAATGAAGGGGATACATAGGTGGGATCCCTGCCTTAGTGTCACAGGGAAGTAGATGTAGAAGCTAGTCATTGTGATCCGCGCTGGGGCATGTAGGAGGAGCACCCTCGTATATATGTAGTATAATCTAGAAGAAATACTATCTAAGCCAAGATCCAAAGAAAAAGAATTAGCCCAGTAGAGTGGGAGTGAGGAGGGCAATAGCGTTCTAGGCAGACAGATCAATATATATAAACAGGGATGTCTTTTTTTTTTCAATGTTTCGAGTTTTTATTTAAATTCTAGTTTCAAGTGCTCGCTTCGGCAGCACATATACTAAATTCTAGTTTCGAGTTTAAATTTTTGTTTCGAGTTTTTATTTAAATTCTTGTGGTATCTTTATTTTTTGGAAGAACTCTCCTGTTCTAGAAGAAGACCCAAACCAGATTAGCCCATTTTTTTTTATTTTATTTTTTTATTTCTTTTTTTTTTTAAGATTTTTTTTATTTATTTGACAGACAGATATCACAAGTAGGCAGAGAGGCAAGCAGAGAGCGAGGAAGGGAAGCAGGCTCACTGCCAAGCAGAGAGCCCGATGCGGGGCTCGATCCCAGGACCCTGGGATCATGACCTGAGCTGAAGGCAGAGGCTTTAACCCACTGAGCCACCCAGGTGCCCCCAGACTGGTCCATTTTAAATGGACTTCTGATAACCTTAATATAGTTGCTAATACTTTGCATATTGATAATAGCTGACATGATTTGAGCACGCAATAAGAAATGTGCCAAACACCCTGTGTGCTTAGTGCGGATGCTCTAATGAATTCCTGATGTGACTCATTGAGGTAGGTGCTGTTATTATTTTCCATACAACATCTATGAAATGGGAATAATAGTGACCTTCCCAGAAAACATTTATGAGAAAAATATTTTAAAAATAATTACAAAGGAATTTTGAACTATGAGTTACCTACATATGTAATACTGTTGCTAGCGAACATCAGTATACCAATAGGAAAACCAGGGTAAATGAAAAGGAGATTGTAATTTTTTTTTTTTTTGTTATCATTGACCTATACTTCTGTGTGTAGTTTTTGTTGGAGAATTGTTGTAAGACAATAATTACTTTTAATAACAATAAATAGCACCTATTTTAATTTTTTTTTCACCTGAAGTTTTCACATAGTTTTATAAATCATTTTGTATGGCTTTAAGACGTACAAACTATATTTGTGACATTATGAGTAGGAACAGGCTGAGATTCAATTAATGCGGTTTTCTTTCCCCTTTGCAGCAACAGTTTTGGGCATATTAATAGCATATGTTTGAAATTCACACTGTAGACCACCTGTTGGGTGCAGTTTGACCATACAGGAAGAACGGAACAAAGAAAGATCTTGAAAGCTACACCCAGAGACCTAATATCAAAAGAGTTTGCACTGTAAGGCTTCTGATAAATGTGCTAAAAGCTTCTGCAGACAGATAGCAAAAGTGCTAGCCACCCGCTTTCACTGATCTTCGTCGGTACTTGGATCTCCCCAGCCAGAGCACTACAAGAACAAATGGCCTGGTGACCTAGACTTTTTTTTTTCCTCCAAAAAGATGCCACAATTTATGATCCACTTGATAAAATGAGAAGATTAGGGAGGTGCTTTGATACTCTGGCATCACCGAGTATAGATGTTGCAACCTGAGTCTTATTTTTAGTATCACCGTGAATTACTGTCGCACATTTCTAGGTGGTATCTTTCTAGATTTGACATTTTAGAGAGTTCCCTTTGTTATTCACCATCCAAACTAAGATAGTTTGAGAGAGGTGTTTACCTCCTCACTTGACTCCTAATGAGTAAATTGACATGTTTGTTTCTGTATTTCACAATTCCGTGAGTGAAATGATAGCTAATAGGTAGATTTTCCTTCCTGGATCTTCAGTTACAGCCTAACAGGCTTTTCTTTGTTTTTCATCTCTTCCTCCCTACCGACATTAGAAAAGACCGCTGGAAAAAAAAAAAAAAAAAAAGAAGAAAAGACCGCTGAAAATAAGGGGAGAAAAATATTTGTTTTATATTTCACTTAAATGTTCTTATGCACAATTTAAGTTTTATTGTTAAAGAAAATACTCAATTTTGACCCTGAAAACAATAATCTTTCTTTGTTTTGTTTAGTAAATATGTGTTCCCTCTTTTAGTAGTACAGTGTAGGGACTTTAATTTTACTTTTTGAAAAGTAAGTAAGATTTTTGAAAAGTTTAAAAATTCCTTTAGGCATAGCCTAATTTTCATGTTAAATTGTACAACTTTTCTTTGAAGATGCCATGATGATGGAACCTGTAGATGTTTGACAACTTCATAAAGGAACTAAAAGTTTCCAACTAAGATTGTACGCTTATTATTACAAATGTGTGGTCGACCCACTTGCTTTTAGGAGTAATTGCTTTGATATCACAAAAGAACCTGTTGAGGTATTTTGGGCACTCGAGATTACTTCCTGTGTTCACAACTGGTCTTAATTGTTACTGGGACTTGTACTTTGCATTGGGATTTCCCTAGGTGTACATGTGGATTATGAGAGACAGTCTGTGGCTGGGAACTCAACAGAAGACTTGAAGAGTGAAAGTCGTATGTCCTGGCTCCTTGCTGCTCTTAGTCCCCCTTTCCTTTCAGCATGAAGAGCAAGGCTACCAGATCCATTGTTAAGGCTCTGTTTTTTCCAGTGCTGCTTCCCATTATCCTGAACTTCATGCAAGTGTCCAAATTTGTTTCAAAATTATGTTCTTCAAAGTAAGTTCAACTCTCAGCCAAGGAGGAAGAGTTAGTTAAGTCTTAGCCTATTTTTTTAAAAAAGCAGGATTTTCCTTTTGTAGAATCAACTTGGCTGGTCATGAGACAGTTGCAGTGTTATTTTTACAATGAAAAAGGTGCAAGGAATTTGCCTAGAAAAAGTGACAGCTTTCAGGTTTCACACCGGTGATAGAGAAGACACTGTCCCTGCTTGAACATTTATTGAGCCCTTCCTGTGGTCGAGGGAAATTATTAGACTTTGTCTTGAAGAGAAGGACTTAGTTTCACTCACTTCTGTATTCTCAGTGTCAGCTGTCTTGTTGGACAGACGGTTGGATGCACAGGTGCTTGGATGTGGAGCCAAAAGGTGTAAGGGTCTGAAGTTGAGTAATGATTATGAGAAAGGAAAGCAAGAGACATAGTCAAGCACTTAGGAATCCATTTGAAGTCAAGACAGGTGGGAGAATGAAAGCTGATGTTTAGCCATCACTATAGTTTTCATTAATAGTTGATCAGTCTGTTTACACCTATTTCCTTTCCTTCTTACTAATATATGAGTTAGATGGTCTCCCAGTGACAGAAATGACAGTAATTGGTAATGTTTATAAGCACAACTGTTGTATGTTTAAAGGACAACACTCAAATGTTGAATAACTCAGCAATTATTCAGTCATTTATTAATGTGTTCAGAAACTATTTATTTGAGAGGCATTGTCCTAAATGCTGGGAACATAACTATACTTGGAGCATAGTCTTTTTTACTTTCTATATCCAGGAGCTTGGAGTTTATTGGGAGAGACAGGTATTATGACAGGGGAGAATATAAGGTACTATTGGGTACCTATTAGCATCACATATTCATTCAGGGACTCATGGGAGGCTTTTGAGGATAGTGACATTTAAGCTATCCTCCTCTCTGAAGTACTTGCCTCCTAATGTTGCTGTGAAAGTTAAATGAGATATATGTGCAAGCCCCTAAAACAGTATGTGCCCTGGCACATACAAAGCATTCGATTCCTGGTTGTGATCATTGTGGTCATAAAGATTAAGCTGAGATTTTAAGAACCAGGAGACATAGCTAAGCCAGAAGGTAGAGGTGTGGGGACAAGTGAGGGAGATGAGTTTTCAGGCAGCGAGAACTGCTTTTGCAAAGGTACCAGGGAAGGGATTGCATTGCACAAATGGAGGAGCGCAGGAAACTCCACAGGGTGGTTCGTGGAGCTCAGGTGTGGGATGGAGAAAGAGTGGAGCGAAGAGGCAGCCAAGGGCCATGTGACACTGCTTTGATTGAACTTATTGTGGTGCTCACTACTGTCATGATATTGACATAATCAGATTTTCCTTTTAGAATCACTGTCCTGGCTTCAGGGAATTAAAGGCAGAATGAGTTGAAGGGGGCTAAAACCAATTGGGGGGCCGGGGGGGGTAGCTATTTAGTAATTCAGGAAAGAGATGGCCAGAAATAAGTCATTGGCAGTGGGGATGAAGAGTAGACAAATCTGATGAAGGTTAAGGGGGCAGAGTTAGGAAGACTTGTAGATGATCCACTATGGGGTTTGTGAAGGAGTAAGGCTAACACCTACGTTTCTGGGTTTGGTGGCTCGACAAATAGTACCGATGACCACTGAGGGAACACAAGGAAAGAGCATTTGGAAGATGACAGCTCTATGTGGGGACATGCTGTGTGTAGGATATCCTAATGCAGGTAGCCAAGAGGCATTCAGATTTGTGTAGCACAAGCGGGACATCTGGATGAGAGATGATGTGGTTTGGGGAATCATCACCCTGGGATTGGGGGAATGCTAAATTTGGGGATACAAACATTAAATGGTGGGATTGGCCTGGATGACTCATAAGGACCTTCTAACCCTACAAATTCTATTATAATTCATCATAAGGAGTCACTTGGGCAGGCCCATACTGTTTCATGACATTGTAAGTTTCCAGAGATTTGAGATGCTCTGGTAAAACCCTCAAAGGCAGAGGGCACAACTCGCCAGTGGCAGCTGTGTTTGTTTATTGGTTGTTTTTGGAATTGTGAGGTGTTTCTCTGAATCTCTCAGTTCTGAAAAATTCATAATTTAGGCAATACCGGGTCTATTTCTAGTCTGACAAAGTAGCAATGAACTCCTCAAGTGGGCATCAGTTTACCCTGTTCATTTCCCATCTAGCTGGCCTCAGGAAGTGCCTTGTCTGGTCTCCGTAGGGATTCTGGTGTGACTCTCATATAGGGAAATCACTTTGGATGGGGGCAGCATGTTAAAATGCAGATTCCTAGCCCATATTCCACAGGGACAAATCGGTAGAATTGTCTGGGCTGATGCTGGGGAATCCACATTTTAACACGGCCAGATGTGTTGCGGGTATCTGATTATTCTACTTAAAAACCCAATGCACATAGGGGCGCCTGGGTGGCTCAGTTGGTTAAGCATCCAACTTTTGATTTCAGTTCAGGTCATAATCTCAGGGTGGTAAGATCAAGCCCTGTGTTGGGCTCTGTGCTGGATGTGGAGCCTGCTTGGGATTCTCTCTCTCCATCTGCCTCTTCCCCTCCCTCCCCCACTTATGTACACATTTTCTTTCTCTCTGTCTTTCTCTCAAAACAACCCCCCCCAAACCCCAATTCATATAAATGGATGCAGATACCCAGAGAGGACACAAAAACAGAATAGACAGTAAAACTATACATCACTGACTTCCCAACCTGGCAGTGAATCATAAGCACTCGTAGATTTATGAAAACTATACATATCAGGACTCCTATCCCAGAAATTCTGATTCTATATTTCTAGAATGGGGCCTAGTACCCTGCCTAGATGATTCTGATAGGCGGCCAGGTCTGGGAGCCACTGTTCGATCTATAACCTGCTAAGCATGTGTATGTTAAGGGCTGGTGTCGAGAGGTGAAGCACAAGGAGCGTTGCTCTCCTAAACTGGGCAGGTCAGCACTGAGAGTATAATCAATTCCACACTAGTTGACTGAGAAAGGTTTTGCCGAGGAGGTGAGTTTCAGAAACTGCTTTGGTGAGTCAGTAGGATAATTTAGGTAAAACCATTTCAGGCCCAGAGTATAGTAGTGAGAAAACTCAAAGTTTCTAGAGCAGAGCCAGGGAGTTTTGAGTAAGTATAGTTAAGAAGAGTGAAAACCAAAAACAAAATAAAATAGAATAATAAAGTAGGGTTTTGCTCCCTTTGGTTCATATTGATGGCAGTGGAAACTGCTTACACGAAGGCAGGTGATTTCTCATTTTTATTCAATCTTTCACATTTTATAAAATTACTCTAAAGACATTGTTAAAAGTAGAATGCTACTTTTGCAAAATAATGAAGATTGGAAAACACGTCATTTCTTTGAATACTTGACATTGACATGTCATAACAAATTTTGAGGCCAGAATCTGTTCATTTTCTGTGCAGTTCTCGGGCACACCATTGGTTTTCCCCTTTTCCTTCTGCCAGTATCCCTGTTACATGGAATAAGGAAGCAGGAAGCCCAGGGATCACCTTGGTTAATCCGGTATCAAGAGCTTGTTTCATCACCATGGAAATATGACACTCCCATGGAAGACAGCAAAACCTCTTATATCTGTATGTTTCAAGGTTCTTTTTACATCCCAGAATAATGTTCTTTCTGAAAACAAAAAGCAGGAAAACGTACACATATCACATTACTTAGTATCGTGTATGCTGCTAAATTTTACTCATGAGACTCCAAAAAAAAAAAAGATTTTTCGTATTTTGCTGGAAGCAAAGATTTCTAGAAGTCAGATTATAAAGTAGGTGGGCTTGGACACTGCTGGGAGAAACTTCAGGGAAACAGACTTCAAAAATGCACAGATAAACTTGTTCCGAAAATTCTGCTAAATCATATCCTAAGAAGTCCCTGCAAACAGATATTCCTTTCTGCTTATTTCTTACCCCAAATAATCTTAAGGCTATGTGAGAATGTTGGAAGGAGAGTGTTTTTTTCAAACACTGAATTCTGTCTCCTTTCATCCCGTCTCACTCAGGCTGTTTTCCAGTGTCTCTCAAAATAATAGCCACAATCTTTAAAAATTCTAGGGCTTAGGCCTTTTTTTTTTTTTTTAAGATTTTATTTATTTGACAGAGAGACAGAGAACAAAAGGAGAGGGAGTGGGAGAGGGAGAAGCAAGCTCCCCACCGAACAGGAAGCCTGATGTGGGGCTGGATCCCAGGATCCTGGGGTTGTGACCTGAGTTTAAGGCAGATACTTAACAACTGAGGCACCCAGACGTAGGTTTTATGAGACCCCATGCCTCTTTTAAACCCCAACAACAGATCTCAGTACCACAAGCACTGTGAAAAGTCTTTTTCAGTTCTTTTCCCCCGTAGACCTGAGGTTGATCTCAGTTTTGAGCTAGAAACTACTGGAAAGGAGAAAATCTTTCCATAGCCATGTATATGTCAGGGCAGTTGCACAGAAATGAGAATAAACATTGATTCCTCCCCTTCCCCCCAACCCACTGCTTTTCTCATGTTGTAGTATTCTAATACTCTTAAACTTCTTGTTTATAAATTATTAAGGGGTGAAAACCCCACAGGATTCACTTCCCTATAGGTATTTATGTTTTTTAAAATACTTTTTGATTTTATTTACTATAATGAAAAAAGAAGACCGATATAATTGAAGCACTGGTTTTTATCTCCTCTTGGAGCGCTGTAGACCTACCCTTTTATGACATCTAATTGGTAAAATAATGATTTTAAATGCCTTGCTTAAAAGACTCCAGAACTTTTTTCCAGTATAAAAGGATGTTCAATTCTTTTATAGGGTTAATGAGTCCAGACCTGGACAAAAATGTCTCTAAGCTTTTGATAGAGTCGAAGGAAGAGGTAACAGGGGAGATATCAATTAAGTTATTTCTTTTCCTTTAGAAGTAAAAAACAGTGTTTGGGAAATTTGAATATGAACATACTATCTTGGCATTTAAAAAGCCTCTTTAAAGGGTTAATCCCAATCTTAAGTAACTGAGAAAGGACTGCAGGATTTACTCTAATCTCAAAATACTCCCTTGTTTCTGGTCATGTGAGAAGCATTGTATATGGGGAGGGGAATTCCTTTCTTGACCATCATTGCCCTCACCCTCTGTAGCAAGAGCTGAGTTTCAATGTAAATATTATTACTGGCCACAAGACTTCCCTGCTCCTTTTTAAAAACTTCACCACAGAACCTGACTGGCATAGAATGTGTTTGTACTTAGTATCGCTATCAATTCTCCCTAAAATGGAAAACCTACAACAAAGGATGCAATAAAATGCTGCTCTCGGGGCGGGGTTGTGTCAGCCCAAGGGGCAGTTACAGGGAGATCATGTTGAAGGATTTGTACTTACAACCTTGGCTCTGGTCCAGATAAGACTGGGAAAAATACTCCCAGTTCTCCAGCTCTGCAGCAAATGATGTAAATTCATGCTCCAAGGAGGCAAGGCTTCTGGCCCTGTTTGGGGAAGATGAACTTGAAGGTGCTTGTATGAATGGTTTGGTTGTTGAGACTCAAAATAGTTTGCAAAAAGAGGGTACCTAACCAGGTTAACGGCATTAGAGAAATTGAGTTAAAAATATTAAATCTCAGCTCCTAGAACTGGCTTTGTGTCATTTGGGTATTTCCTTCCAATGCTAATGGAAGCTCAGGAATACTAATGAGATCCCATTGGCAAAGCCAAGCTAGTCACAGCAGGCTTCCAGCTAAAAATTAATTTTCACTGTCTACACATGGATATTCTGCTACCTCTTAAAGACAAGGCAAAGCTGTTGGTGATTGTGTTCCTTCTAGGGCCAGTCCAGGCTTCCCACAGTATGTCCCGAATAGGACTTGCTCTTTTACATTTTTTGTCCTCACCTTTTCATCATCAATGCCTCATGCTCTTGCTCTGTTCACCTCTGGGTGACTGCCTTACACTTGAGCCCCTAAGCCTCCCAGAGTGGCTTGGAAAAAGCATGAGGTTAGAGGTTAGAGGTCAGAGCGGCTTGATGGAAGCCTAGATCCACCACTTAGAAGCGGCATAAATTTGAGCTCATCATTTACTTAGTTGCTCCTGTTTCCTCTTCTGTAAAATGGAAGTGATAACATTCACTTAGTTGATCAGGTTCTGAGGACTGAAAATAATGTTTGTAAAGTTCCTGGCATGCAGTAAAGCCTCCCTAAGTGGTAGTTGCTATTATTTTGCTGCAAGAGAATGTTTGCTTCCCTTCCTGCAGCATCTCTGCTCACCAGAACACGGCCTACACAGAGGAAGAAGAATCACGGTTCTCAATATCATTTCATGCCGCTCTTCCAGCTTTGCAGGACCCTAAACAGTGAGGGTCTCTCTGCAAAGCTGCCTTCCTTCCTCTGTGACTAGCCAGAGGAGCAGAACACTCACAGGTGAAGCCGCCTTCCCCATTGCCCACCACTCCCCACACCTCCCACTGGAGTCAGGCTGAAGCATTTTTGTAGCAGGAAGGGAATAAGCAGTTTGGATTCTCAACATGATTCTAGGGTTGCTAGGGGGCCTGGTCCAGGGTTTCTCTTCCACCATAATATGCCAGCTTTAGGGGCTCATTTATATGAGAGGCGGCATGGCACATCTGAATCCCAGCTCCATTGCTTCTGGTCTTTATTTAGGGCTCATGAGGACATAGTTTCTCTGAAACATTGTTTTTCTCATCTGTAGAGCTAATACCCAACTTGCAAGTTTGTTCTGAGGGTTAGAGAAAATGTACACGTGTCATTGAGGATAGCACCTTTCCCATAGTAGAGGCTCAAAGAAAACAAATGGCTCCGTTATATTTTCTTACTCCTTTTTGCTCAAGGTTTGCTCTCTGCCCCTTGTTTGCTGAAAGCATGAAGCATACCACTGGTGGTTTCCCAGCATAATTTCTGCTTTCTTGCCTTTCTTTTTTTTTTTTTTAAGATTTTATTCATTTATTTGACAGAGAGCGAGATCACAAGCAGGCAGAGAGGGGGGAAGCAGGCTCCCCACTGAGCAGAGAGCCTGATGCAGGACTCGATCTCGGGACCCTGAGATCATGACCTGAGCCCAAGGCAGAGTCTTTAACCCACTGAGTCACACAGGCTTATTTAGACCCACAGACATCAACCAACACTAATCATTTATAGCTTTTTGATCTTTTTAAAGAATTTAATTTGTTTTTTAAAAGTAGCATGGGTTTATAAAATTGAAACAAAATTGTATAAATAGAGTAAAAGTCTATTTCTTCCCCTGAAATCCTGTTCTCTCTGGAGGTAACCACTCTTAACAGATTGGTATGTTTCCTTCTAGATTTTCTTTTATGCACCCAAAAACATGTGAATTATGCATATGGAGAGAAATTTAGATTTCTTACAAAATTAGAATCGTATAATATTCTACATTCATTTTTTTTCCCCTACTTGTTTACAGACCTTTCCCATACCGGTATGTGAAGACTTCATTCTTTTAAATAGCTGACTTTGTGTTCTATTTTAAGAATATCTCAAAATGTATTTAACTAGTTTCCCAATGACAGAGATTTATTTTTCTTCATTTTAAAAATTTTTAAAAAACTATTACAATAAACAACATAATTATTTCTTTGCATGGTTATGAAAATATATCTGTGTGATATATTCAGCCAGGAAATACTTACTGCGAACCCTCCACATAACAAGCACTGTTCTAGCAAACTCTGTAACTTTAAGGAGCTTAATTTCTAAGGGGGGATACCTGAAATAAATAAATATAAAATGCCATGGCTGCTAGTCATGAGCTGTGATAAATACCTTAAGGAAGAGAGAATGTGGGGACAGGGACAGTTGGGATGCTATTTTAGATAAGCAGGTCGGGGGAGGGAAGTTGAAAAGTTGGCATTTGGAAGAAATTTCACTAAAGTCCTATAGCAAGCCGTTTTAGTGATCTGGGAAGAGAGCATTCCAGGTAAGAGGCACAAAGACTACAAAGGCTCTTGGGGGGCTCTATTTGAGGAGGAGCAGTGAGGACAATGAGGCTCGAATGGAGAGGAGAGAATGATGTAGATCCTCAAAGACCTGTGGTTTCTTAACAGATGGAAGCCAGCCCAAGATGGAGCAGGGAGGCACGTGATGTGAGGTACATTTTGAAAGGGCCAGTGTGACGGCTGGGCAGAGCACAGACCCGGGACCCAGAGCAGAAGTACAGAGATGCCGTTAGAACACTCAGTACGAGTGCTGGGATGTATTATTAAAAATAGTGGTTTGGGGGCGCCTGGGTGGCTCAGTGGGTTGAAGCCTCTGCCTTCGGCTCAGGTCATGATCCCGGGGTCCTGGGATCGAGCCCCACATCGGGCTCTCTGCTCCGCAGGGAGCCTGCTTCCTCCTCTCTCTCTGCCTGCCTCTCTGCCTAGTTGTGATTTCTCTCTGTCAAATAAATAAAATATTAAAAAAAAAAAAAATAAAAAATAAAAAAAAAAATAAAAATAGTGGTTTGGATGGCCTAGTGAAGATACAAATCTGATGGGAGGGGTTCGAGAGAGAATGGGAAAAGATGGAGAGGCATCAAGAATAGACAGCTGTAAATGGAGTTTTGCCATGAAGGAGGGTTGGGAAATCGGGTAGTTGCTGGGAGGTATGTGTGGTTAGTAGAAGAAATTTCTGCATGTCTATATGCTGATGGAAATTATCCTGTGAGGAAGGACGTGTTTATAACGCAAAGAGGTGAGGTAATGCTGGGGCAACTTCTTTGAGTAAGCCAGAGGATTGCGGAGACAAGAGCAGGGGTGTCCTGTGGGTTGAGCTAGGAGGGAAGGAAGCACACATGGGCCCAGGTGCAGGAGAGAAGATAGACGTGATGGTGGGAGTTTTGAAAGGCTGAAGAAGAGAGGAGAATGTTTGACATCGCTTTCTAGGAGAATGGGAGTGTGAATGAACTATGGCAGCATAGGGTTGCTATGCGGCCCGAGCCTGCCCTTGAAGCATGTGGTCATGAACCGAAGTGAGACCAGTCAGCCCATATTTGGGTGGTTTTTTTCTCCAGGCAGATTCAGCTGCCTGGAGGATGGTGTTCAATAGGCAGAGATATAATTGGGGTCTCAGTAAGCACTTTTGACAGAGAACATAGGGTCTAGGGAGTCAGTGGAGTATACAAGAAAGTGAAGATAATGAAGGCACAACATAATGGCTGAACTTACCAAAAGCCTCTGTTGTACACCTGAATCTAACTTAACATTGTATGTCAACTATACTAAATATATATTTTAAATATGAGTGTTCTCATGCATATGTGTGAAGGGGAGGGGCGTAGGGGCAGAAAGAGGGGGAGAGAGAATTCTAAACAGGCTCCATGCCCACTGTGGAGCCCCACGTGTGGCTAGATTCATGACCTTGAGATCATGACCTGAGCCAAAACCAAGAGTCAGATGCTCAACCGACTGAGCCACACAGATGCCCCTCCCCCCTCCCCAGTTTTTTTTTAAGTGTCATCTGGGGGTAAAAAAAAGAGCCAGGGAATGTTGGCTAGGTAAAGGAGGTGGAAAGGACACCGTAAAGAAGATGAGTGGATTGAGGTCTTTGTCCTGCATGGATAAAAAAAAAATTGTTGGCATCACAGCATTAGATAGAGCACTGAGATGTAAGGATAAGGTGGGGGTAAGATCAGACGTAGTGGTTAGAGAATGGGACACTCAACATCGTGAGTATGGAGCGGGTGCTCTTATTGATATAACCTTGGGAATGTTCTTTCTCATTTGTGAGAAAGTGATCATCCAAGGTTATTGAGAGAACACATACACCAGTAACTACAGCAAGGCCTTGTTTATCCAATACTGTCAGCTGTTGAGAATTATATTCTGGAATACGAACATTCCAGAAAGCAAATACTTAAGGCATATGCTTCATTTTAATAACTTTGGTAGGACTCTTTCTAATGGCCATTTAACTGAATAGCTTAGATCTTATCACTAAGAGAGATTGCACTTGAATAGAAAATGTGCACAGAGAAAGAGCATAAGAAAATGAGAGAGGGGGCGCCTGGGTGGCTCAGTGGGTTAAGCCTCTGCCTTCGGCTCAGGTCAAGATCCCAGGGTCCTGGGGTCGAGCCCCGCATCAGGCTCTCTGCTCACAGGGAGCCTGCTTCCTCCTCTCTCTCTCTGCCTGCTTCTCTTCCTACTTGTGATCTCTGTCTGTCAAATAAGTAAATAAAATCTAAAAAAAAAAGAAAATGAGAGAGATTGTGTACTTTAAGGAAGTGCCAATATTTTCAAAGAGGAACCATTTCCAGGGAGTTTGATCTTACAAGGTAATAAATTTCTACTTTTATAGCAGATATAGGAAGGGGACTCTAATTATTTGCTGATCAGTTGTTTATTTCCAGTCAATGGCAATTAGTCGGAAACTAAAGATCCAGCAACACAGTGAGAGACCCAGATTAATGTCACCCCAGATACAGAGTTCAGGAATACAAAGTAAGTGCCAAGTACTCAATGTACTGAGGAAGAAGGAAAAGTCCTTAGGTTGATAGAATGTGACTGGATCCAGATGAGCCCTCCTCTTGAGCTGAATGGTAAGTACTTTAAAACGAGAGGATAAAGTTAGCCTTTCCAGTATGTTCAGGGAAAGTAGATTATTCCAGAAACAGTGATGGGACCATGGCTAGCTATGGGAGAAAAGATAGAAGCAGTAGAGCTGCATTCCTACCTCATTCAACATAATTAATTCCTGATATATTAAAGAGTTAGAAATCAAACATCAAAACCAGAACAGTTATTAAAGAAAGCAGATGTATGCTTTTATAAATTTGAAGTGATGACTTCTTTTAAAGAATGGTAATGAAACCCAGACCCATGTGATTAAACATATACGCACACACCATATTTTCAATTAATATGACTGGCAAATGGCTTGTTTCTCTAGCATATAAAGAGCTCTTCAAATCAGTAAGGAAAAGACAAGGAACCAGAAAGAAAAAGGACAAAGTTAATAAGCAACATTTTCATAAAGAAGCATAAGGAAAACAAATTTATGAAAAGATGTTTATGATAATCATTGTTAAATAAAAACAATGACCTATTTCCCCACTACTAGATTTGGCAAAGGTTATAAACTTTAATTCAGTATTGGCAAGGGAGTGGGGAAAAACTGTCACATATGGACAGGAGTTTAAATTTGCATCACCTTTTTGGCAATGTTGGTCAAAATTTAAATGTATGTATTTTTAATTCCATAATCCTGTACCTAGGAATTCAGTATAAGTTCAAGACCTTTTCCTTCAGAGGTGACATAAGGGCCATAAAGACAGCTTGCCTTTTTCCCTCCAATCACAACACAACCTGCCTCACCACTACAAGAGAAACCAGTCCCCACAGAGCCAATAAGGAGAAACAGTTTCCCCTAACAGGCCATGGGGACGAACTAGACCCATGCTTATTTAATTTCGTCTCCACCAGAAGTCCTAAAGTTCTCAAGTTACTCTCCCACCATTATAGCTCTTGACATATCCTATTTGGATCCAATCTCTTCTGGAATCCAGTCATCAGCAAATTCCTTTGTACCATATTCCTTTCTAAGCCTCACCCTCTATCCCCATTCTGGGTCTTATCCCTCCTGACTACTCAAGGACATTCCTCTAGCAATTGTTCTCATCCCTTCTTGAACACTGGATTGTCCCTTAATACAAAGTAGATCTCACAGCACAATAAACATGCTTTAATATCTCCCATTAAAAAGAAAACAAACCCCAAAGGGTGCCTGGCTAGCCTAGTTGATAGAACATGCAACTCTTATTCTTAGGGACATGAGTTCAAGCCCCACGTAGGGGAGGGATCCTACTTAAAAAGCAAACAAACAAAAATCTTTTGACTGTACTTCCTTCACACTCCAGTCTCCATCCAAACTCACTGCCTTCCAGTCACCACTCTGGTTCTCTGGTCTCCTTCAGAGGAAAACTTGAGAGGGTTGTTTTATGCTTGCCTTCTTCACCACCTCTCATTCTCGCTCTCTAAGCATTTTTACTGAAGTATAATTAACCTCTTGAAAGGTACACAAATAGTAGATATACAACTCAATGAATTATCACAAAATGAACATACAGTGAACCAACACCCAAGTCAAGAAATAGAACACTCTCTACACCCGAGAAAACTTATTCCTCTCTTCTACTTACTATACACTCCCTCCTCCCCCCAAAATAACTGCCATTACTTTTAACACATCATTTTGCCTCTTCTGAAAAATTGCTTTGGAATAATATGTATTTATGTGAAATAATATGTATTTCTTGGTGCATATTTTCTTTTGCCCATTATTATGTTTGTGAGATTTAGTCAAGCTGTGGTGTGTATCAGGGGCTGGAACACATACGACCTAGTAGGGCCTGAGGATTCATTTTCTGAGTGAAATGAAGGTTTTAACAGAGGAGCAACAAGATAGGATTTTTGTACTAAAAATCTCATTCAGCTGCTACCTTGAGAATAAATTGAGCTGGAGAGTGAGGATGAAAATGAAAGCAGAGAGATTGGTTAGGAAACTGTTGCAACAATCTGATCACATTTTTCTCCAGCTTTAAAAAGAAGAGGCATTTTAGGTCAGTCCCTCAGTGGAGCTAAACAAAGCAATAATAAACCAAGCTCAGTGCTGGACTGCAAAAATTAGGCCAGCTAACACAGTTTAGGCCCGGGAAATAATTAACACCTTCACAACAAAAATAGCTTTTGGAAACAACTGTAATTTAAAAAAATTAAAATAAGATCATTTATGGCTGAGAATAAATAGAAGCTTCAGTGTTCTGAAAGTTTGTGTCTTAAAAGCAATTAATACTGTATCAACACAAAAAACATACTCAAGGTCTGAAAAGCAAACTAATTTCAGCTCCTGGGGGAAGGACAAGATGGTAATGTTCATCAAAAACTGATTGATAAGCAGTATTAAATGTATAGATTGCCTGGACATACATATTGGAGATACAGTAACACACTACCCAGAATTTTGCATTATTGTTTACATTTATTCTTGTTACTCTTAGCACTTGTGGCAAGAAAAAAAAACCACAAAGATTTGTTTTCTTGGTAAAAAATGTTTTTACTTTTATTTTTTAAAAGATTTTTATTTATTCATTTGAGAGAGAGAGAGCTCAAGCAGGGGGAGGGGCAGAGGGGAGAGAGAAGAGCAGGTTTCCCCACTGAGCTGGGGCTCTATCCCAGGACCTGGAGATCATGACCTGCACCAAAGGCAGAGGCTTAACCATCTGAATCACCCAGGTGCCCTGGTAGCAAGTGTTTTTAAATGACTAGGTTGAAACCAAGGATTACATATGGTTGGGTTTTCATCTATCACTGCATGTTTTGTCTTGGTCCTGAGAGCTCTCAGCTTTTGAAATGGAAATTTTAACATTTTTACTCAGATCCAAATATTTGGTTCTGTGTTGGTTTTCAGAGCACTCTGGACAGGAAATAGGGCTAGACTTGATGGATTTTCTATCTGGGAACATGACAGACCCCAATTGAAACCATACACAAAAATCAATTCAAAATGGATTACAGATTGATACCATAAAATTCCTAGAAGTAAACATAGGTGGTAAGCTCCTTGACATTGGTCTTGGTGGTACTTTTTTTGGATTTGACACCTAAAGCAAAGGCAACAAAAGCAAAAATCAACAAGCGGACTACATCAAACTAAAAAGCTTCTGCGAAGGAAACCAACAAAATGAAAAGGCAGCTTGTGGAATAGGAGAAAATATTTGCAAGCTACACAGCCAATAAGGGGGTTAATATCCAAAATACACAAAGAGCTCCTATAATTCAATAGCAAAAAACTAAACCAAAACAACCCAATTTAAAAATGTGCAAAGAGCGGGGCACCTGGGTGGCTCAGTGGGTTAAGCCTCTGTCTTCAGCTCAGGTCATGATCTCAGGGTCCTGGGATGAAGCCCTGCATCAGGCTCTCTGCTCAGCAGGAAGCCTGCTTCCCCCATTCTCTCTGCCTGCCTCTCTACCTACTTGTGATCTCTCTGTGTCAAACAAATAAATAAACTTTTAAAAATGTGCGAAGAATCTGAATTTTTCCAAAAGAGTCATACAAATGGCCAACAGATACATGAATTAGCTACATACCTACATTAATCAATGTATGTACGTTAGTACATGAATTAGCTACAAACGTACATTAGCTCAGCATTGCTAATCACAAAGGAAATGCACATCAGAACCACAATGAGCTATCATCTCACACCTGCTAGGATGCCTATTATCAAAAGACAAGATAGCAAATGCTGGCAAGAATGTGGAGAAAAGGGAAACTTCATGCACTATAGGTGGGAGTGTAAACTGGCATAGAAACTATAGGAAAGAGTATGGAGGTTCCTCAAAAAATTAAAAGTGGAACTATATACTCCAGCAATCCCATCTCTGAGTATATGTCCAAAGGGAAAAAAACACATTATCTTGAAGAGCTATGTGTACCATGTTCATCGCAGCCTTATTCATGATAGCCAACCTATTCATGGGAAAAACCCGTACTGGTGGACAGATGAAAGGATAAAGAAAATGTGATATGTATATATATGATCAATTTATTTTGGATATTAACCTCCTTATTGGCTATATATTGGATAATATATATTTACATATAAATATATATTTGTAGACATCTTAATATATTTACACATATAAAATATTCGTTCTTTTTAAAAAAGAGTTTATTTATTGGGCGCCTGGGTGGCTCGGTGGGTTAAAGCTGCTGCCTTCAGCTCAGGTCATGATCCCAGGGTCCTGGGATCGAGCCCCATATCGGGCTCTCTGCTCTGCGGGAAGCCTGCTTCCTCCTCTCTCTGCCTGCCTCTCCGCCTACTTGTAATCTCTGTCTGTCAAATAAATAAATAAAATCTTTAAAAAAAAAGTTTATTTATTTATTGACAGAAAGAGAACAAGAGCACAGGGGAGGAGCAGAGAGACAAGCAGACGCCCTGCTGAGCATGGAGCTGGATGCAGGGCTCAGTCCCACAATTCTGAGATCATGACCTGAGCTGAAATCAAGCATCGGATGCTTAACTAACTGAGCCAGCCAGGTACCCCAAAATATTATTTATTCTTAAAAAAGAAATCTTGTTATTTGCAACAATATGGATGAACCTAAAGGGCATTATGCTAAGTGAAATATACCAGACCCCCCCCAAAAAAAAACACAAACAAAACAAAACAAAACAAAAAAACCCAAATACAGCATGCAGCATGATATTACTTATATGTGAAATCTAAACAAAAGAAGAAAACTCGGGGCGCCTGGGTGGCTCAGTGGGTTAAATCCTCTGCCTTCAGCTCAGGTCATGATCCCAGAGTCCTGGGATCAAGCCCCGCATCAGGCTCTCTGCTCAGTGGGGAGCCTGCTTCCTCCTCTCTCTCTGCCTGCCTCTCTGCCTAGTTGTGATTTCTCTCTGTCAAATAAATAAAATATTGAAAAAAAAAACTCTTAGAAATAGTAACAATGTGGTTGCTAGGGGCTAGGATATAGAAGAAATGGGAAGAGAGGGGGAGGAGAATGGGGGAAGGGCAGAGGGAGAGAATCTCATGCAGACTCCCCACTGAACAGACAGTCAGACTTGGGGCTCAGTCTCATGACCCTGAGATCATGACCTGAGCCAAAACCGTAAGCCAGACACTCGACTGACTGAGGCACTCAGACACCCCATGGTTTACTTCAGGTAACTCAAAACCCGAATATTGCTGTCGCTCCATCAGCTGCTCAGAATCTATTTTTTCTACCAACCAACTGAAGACAATGCCTTTGTCTGTATCTTCTGACCAAAAAAGATGAATCAAGTGACTGCCTTACCCCTCTACACTTTGGTCTCCCCATTTGTAAAAAGGAGGAGTTTAATCAAGCCTGACTCTTCAAGTCGTGGGGAAATTCAGTGAGAAAATGGGCTTGGCACATAGCATTCATTATTGTTGGCCACTATGATTATTGTTGTTGATGATGTTATTATTTCCATCTGAGGCCGGGGGGGCAAATGAGTTCTGTGTCAATAGACACACACCGCCTCCCGCCAAATCCTACTGGGTAAGCAGCTGTCTCTGCTTCTTTTTCAGGCTGTTTTGTGGGACTTCCTGCCTGCCGGAGGCACCAATCAATAATAAGAACAGAGCCCTCATGTGAGATGAGGCAGGGAGAGGGAGTTTGTAAGAGAGGGAGGTGATCACAGAAAAAGTCACGGCAGGTCTATAAACCCAGCACCCCAGGCGCGCAGGAAATGCTAGCATTAAATTGGTCTTTACACCTCTCTTTACACCTGGAGTCTCTAACAGACTTTAAAGCTTTGTAAAGACAGAGAGAGTTTCGTCTCTTTCTTGAGTCCCTCCCCATTGGTGATTTTAGGTAGCTAAGTCAGCAGCCCTCAATCTTTTCTCTACTGATTCACACAATGGATGCCATTCCCAGGACTGCTCAGGTTCCCAGGGTTGCTCAAGATGTGGTAACGTTCCCAACAACCCAGCAAGCGGTAATTCCGCCTTATTCCCTGTCCAGAAGGCAAGGGAGAGTGACAAATAGAGGAACACACTTCAGCCAGCTCCAATTCACTTTTCATAATGTTCATGTCTATCTTTACTATTAGTAATAAATTACTTTTGACACCTCACTCTGATCACGGTCACCATTTTGACAAGCAGCTTTCTGGGTGCGATATGATAAAACGGGTCAGGGAGCTGGCTAGAAGGAGATAGGATGAGAAGAGTGTGGGCATGTTTATCAGTGTTTCCCTGCAAGTGTTGTGGGGCTTTTCTTTTCAACTTGACCCTCCTGTAGAAGCAGAATAATTTTTGCCAAAAGGGGCTTAAAGGACTCTTCCTTCTCTTTAACAAATCACAACCTGCATAGAAAACAAGAATGAGTTGCTCAGATGGGAGCAGTGATTTCAATGGCTGGTGTCCAATATAAAAAAAGAAGAATCCCAATGTTTGTAGAATACCAACTTCTGAAAATAATGTTTGCATAATGGGAATATGAGAAAGGCAGGAATAATTACTAAAGGGGGAGACTCAGAGGAGTGAGCTGTATTAGGTCAAAGAAGATGGCCAAGAGGGTTGGGGCGCATTAACATAGTGGGTAAAAGGACACCAGGTCATGGAGAGGGCTGGGTTAAAGCAAATCAGAAGATGAACTCTTGATTCTTTTACCCCAACCAGCCCTCTTCCTCCCACTTTGTAAATGAGCCAGAAAACTTTGAGTCATCCTTGATTCCTCTATTTCTCTCAGACCCTCCATCTGATTGACGAGCAAATGCTGTCTGTTCAAGTTTTAAAATTGTACTAGAACCTAATCACTTCACACCATCTCCTCTGTAACTTTTCTCCAAGCCACCAGGATCTCCTGATGGGTCCGTAATCAAAGGAACGAGACTGATACAAAGCGAAAGTCAAGCAAAGCTTTATTTCGAGCCAAGCATCAAGAATCAAACTGACAGGTCAGGGCCGTCTCTTGTAAAGAGGCGACCCCTCCCAGCCTCGCAGACTAACTTTTATAGAGCAAAGGCCATGTGGTTGGGCCTGGCCACACACAGGTGGCCAATGAGATTGTAACACACAGAGGAAGCTGCACAGTCATGCTAGGTCACACACGGGTGGCCAATTGAATTACAATTCACCCCATAGTAGCTATTTGAACTAGCCTATCACCTTGGTCAGAATGGGCACCCAAAAGGCGGGGCTCACACTCCTTGGTAGCTAGGGAGACAGTATGCCTACTGATTGGATGTCTGCACCTGACCTGATTCATCCCTGCATTTGGGCTCTGTTACCTCCACCTGACCTGACCTGCCCTTGTATTTGGGCTCTGTTATCAGGGACTGGTCGACCATATTCTACTGGTTTCCCAGACTTGCTTTTAAGTAAGTTCCCCTGGGGTGGGGGTGGGGCAGGGTCAGTTTAAGTTTTACTGCATAAACAACAAAATCACTGTTTAACCAGATGGATTCGCTCTGGCTAAATAGGCCCTTACATCTCCCACCTGGGTTATTGCAACAGCCTTCTAACCAGTCTCTACTTCTCCCTCTTGCCCCTTACAGTCTGGTTTTTTTTTGTTGTTGTTGTTTTTTTTAACTCAGTAACCAGAGTGATCTTTTTAATATTTAAATCAGACGTCATTCCTTTGCAAACCTCCAGTGGCCTCGCATTTACATTGGCTGAAAGCCAAAGGCTCTGCCTTGGGTCTGAGAGACCTTGGATGATCTTGACCCTTCCAACCTTTTTTACGTCATCTCAGACAACTGTTCCCTCAGACAAGTCACTCTGCTCCAATCCCAGTGGTCACTACGGTGTTTCTTGAAGAAGCCTACCTCAAGTGCTTTGCACTTGCAATTCTTTCTACAAATTATTTTCTTCCAGAAATTCGCTTGGTTAACAATTCATTCAAGTTGCTGCTCAAAGCCTTCATTATCAAAGAGGCCTTGCCCATCTGTATGGGCACCTTGATCTTCGGCATCTGCTTCAGCAGTCAATAATTGGCGAGGAAATTAGCAACGTTGAACTGTGCAAAATTTCTAGAATTTTTTTGTTTGTTGTGTTTTATTGTGTTATGTTTTAAGGGCCTCAAATGGAAAGCTTCTGTATCAGATTAGTGAAGGGGGGGTATTATTGTCCTCAGCACATTGTCACATTTACATTACAAACTCCTTCTTATTTTAAAGAATGGTAATTTGAGGACTTTTGGAATTTAAATCCATTTTAAACACAGGTATGTATTTTTGTAACTGTTGTTTTTCACACTGGCCCTAATTGTATTTTTCCCACCCTTAGTTCCAGAGACCCTTAATTACAGAAAGCGGAGGGAAGCACAAGATGAAGCAAATTGTATTAATGAGAGGAAAATAGCAAATTAATAGACCTAATGACTTGGAATCTAAGATATTTATGAAGGGTTTTTTTTCCCCACTTCTTCCAAACATAGGTATAATATTATGTGGAGTCAGGAAAGTCATAACTCATTTTGACAATTTAAACCCCCAAAGCTATTTATTTATGAAGCTTTGGGTATTTTGTATTCACCTAATTCCATCACGTGGTGACAATTATGCTTGGGTATGGACTCCTGCATGGAAATAGGCATCCCCTTATTGTGTTCACACAGACTTTTTGCATCTCATGGGGGATGAGCAGCTGTTGTGGAGTCTGAAGAGCCCAGTTCTGAGAGAGAAGGAGCCCTGAAGAAACCCTGGTAGGTTTGGAGGGAGGGCAGAGCAGCGGTTTCCATGTGGGGAGACCCCGGGGAGAACACAGCACGCCTTCATTACAGGACCTTCCCACCGGCCGGGCCGTTTATCTCTCCCCAGCCTCCTGGCAATGCTCCAATGCTCAGGGCTGGCGGAGGAAGGTCAGGCTGTACCACTGCCACTAGCCACATCCTCCTGCTGTGGGAAGACCCTACGGTGACCTCTGCCCTAGGGCCTGACAGCTGGGCTCAGTGCCCCCCACCCCTGCTGCCATTGTTAGGTGACCAGTGATTGGTGATCAGCTCCATCATCCACATGGGAGACGCATGACCCAGCTTGATATGCAGCCTGTTAGCCAATGCCTGGAAATTTCCTTCAAAACCTGCTTTTGCATCTAGAAACCCAATGTTATTAAAGTAATATGTTTAATTCCTACCCCTGGGACTGCGGAAAGTGTTACAGCTCTGTAAACCTCTGCTTTCAGGCAAGTTCTTTCTTTCTCTGCCACCCTAGTTGTAGTGACATTCTCTCAGTTCTTTCTGATTCCCTGTCCAGAAAGATAATGAAGAAATAGGGCCGTAGTGGCTGATCGGAGCCAGATTGGGGAGGCAGCCATATTAGTTAACCGCCCCCAAGGCCAGTAATCCTCAGCTTCCTCAATTGTGAAATAAAGCATTTAAATGAGTTGTTTACATTTTGGTTGCTTTCTGAGCATACATCAGACTCCAAAAATCAAGGCAGTTTCTCACACTGACGTAAGTAGCAATTCCGTTTGCTATTTCCACATGGCAGTATTTTTGTCAATACAAGGGACAGTTGACCGATTTGCCAGGTATCGATTTTGGCAAAAGTTTTTACATTATTTCTCTCTCTCTCTCTCTCTTAGCTTTCTTGATGTATAATTGACAAGTAAAATTGTAATATATTTAAGGCGTACAATATATACACATAAATGTGTGAAATGATCCCCATAATTCAGTTAACACTTCTATCACCTCACAATTTACCTCTGTGTATGTGTGTGTGAGAATACTTTTCTACTCTCAGCAAATTTCAGGTATACAAAATAGTGTAATCCACTATAGCCACTAGTAGATCTTCAAACTTTATTCATCCTACAGCTGAAAGCTGTATTTTCCAAACTTTTCTCCATTTCCCTCACTCCCTAGCCCCTGGCAGTCATCATTCTAGTCTTCGTTTCTATGAGCTTGACTTTTTTTATGATTTCACATATAAGTGATACTATGAAGTATTTGTCTTTTTTAGGCTTATTTCACTTAGAATAATGCCCTCCAGTTTCATTCATGTTGTTGCAAATGACAGGATTTCCTTCTTTTTTAAGACTGAATAACATTCCTCTGTGTGTGTGTGTGTGTGTGTGTGTGTGTGTACATGCATATATTTTCTTCATCCCTTCATCTGTCCACAGACACTTAAGTTGTTTTTATGCCCTGGCTATCATGAACAATGCTACGACGAACATGGGAGTATAGATATCTCTTTGAGATAATGGTCTTTCCTTTGTATCGATACATATCCAGAGATGGGATGAACTATACAGGAGGTCTATTTTTAATTTTTTGAGGAACCTCCATTTTTTCCCACAATGGCTGTGTCAGTTTACGTTCCCATCAACAGTGTGCGAGAGTTATTTTTCTCCACATTCTTGCCAGCATTTCTCTCTTTTGTCTCTTTATAACACATACCCTAACAGGTGTGGGGTGATAGCTCATTGAGGTTTTGATTTGCATTTGCCTGATGATTAACAATGTTGAGCATCTTTTCATGTACCTCTTGGTCCCTTGTATTACTTCTTTGGAAATGGGTAACTTATTTTTTTTCTATTGAATTATATGAGTTTGTATATTTTGGATATTAACTCCTTATTGGATATATAGTTTGCAAAACTTTTCTCATATTCTATAGGTTGCCTTTTCATTTTGTTGATGGTTCCCTTTGCTATGCAGAAGCTTTTTAGTTTGATACAGTGCCACTTGTTGATTTTTGCTTTTGTTGCCTTTGCTTCAGGTGTCAAATCCAAGAAGTCATCACCAAGACCAATGTCAAGGTGCTTACTACCTATGTTGTCCTCTAGAAGTTTTACAATTTCAGTTCAAGTCTTTAATGTTCAGTCTTTAATGTTCAAGTCTTTAATGCATTTTGAGTTGACTTTATTGTTGGGTAAGATAGACCTTCAGTTTCTTTTTTTTTTTTTTTTTCCTTTTGCTTGTGGAGATCCAGTTTTCCCAAAATCATTTGAAAAGACTATTCCTTTCTCATTGTATATTCTTGGCACATTTGCCAAAAAGCTAGCTAATCTTGTATGCATGGGTTTATTTGATGCCAGTACCATATTGTTTTGATTACTATAGCTTTGTAATATAGTCTGAGATCAGGAAGTATGATGCCTTGAGCTTTGTTCTTCTTTTTCAAGATTGCTTTGACTGTTCAGGGTCTTCTGTGGTTCCACACAAATTTCAGGATTGTTGATCATATTTCTGTGAAAAATGTCACTGAAATTTTGTTAAGGATTACATTGAAGCTATAAATCACTTTGAATAGTATGAACGCTTTAATGATGTTAATTCTTTCCATCCATGAGCACAGAATATCTTTCCATTTATTTGTGTTTTCTTGAATTTCTTTTATCAGTGTTTTACGGTTTTCAGTAGATGAATCTTTCACTTCCTTATTTCTAGGTATTTTATTCTTTTTTTACGAGATTGTAAATGGAACTATTTTCTTAATTTCTCTAGTAGTTTATTATCAGCATATGAAAATGCAACTGATTTTTGATACTGGTTTTGTATCCTGCAACTTCACTGAATTTGTTTATTCTAACAGTTTTTTGGTAGAGTCTCTCAGGTTTTCTATATATAGTATCATGTCATCTGCAAATAAAGACAGTTTTACCTGTTCCTTTCCAGTTTGGATGATGTTTATTTTTTTTCCCCCTTTCCCTAATTGCTCGGGGTAGGACTTCCAGTATTATGTTGAATAAAAGTGGCAAGAGTCAATATCCTTGTATTTTTCATGATCTTAAAGGAAAAGCTTGCAGTTTTTCATCACTGAATGTGATGTTTGCTGTGGGCTTGTCATATATGGCTTTTATTATGTTGAAGTATATTCTACCTACATTTAACTTGTTGAGAGTTTTTATCATGAACTTTATCCTACTGAATTTTATTGAATGCTTTTTCTGCATCTGTTGAGAAATTATATGATTTTTATCTTTCATTTTGTTAATGTGTTGTATCACGTTGGTTGATTTGTGCATGTTGAGCTATCCTTGCATCCTAGGAATAAATCCCACTAGATCACAGTGTATGATCCTTTTAATCTACTATTGAATTTGGTTTGCTGATATTTTATTGAGTACTTCGGCATTTACTGTCTTGATTTTTCATATTGCATTAGAGTTTCCCAGGTCACTTGGTCTTGGAATAGAAGAGGAGAGTTAATGGTCACTGTGGGACTTGGTTCTATTAAGTTGTCTTGAACCTTTTCCAAGTGGGCTCTCAAGAATCATGTGCTTTGCTCCTACTGCCACTCTGCCTACAACCCCTGCTTCTTGCTATTTACCCAGGCCAGGCCCTGGGAGAAGAGTGCCTAGGGTCTCGGTAAACATTTTGCCGTCCCCATTTGCTCTTAGGATGGTCTCCAACTTCTTTCTTCATTTGTTCATTTTATTAATTTCAGAAACCCCATAATCTGATTCTGGACCTCTTCCATCAGACTGGAGGAAGTTTAAGCCTCTTCCAACATGTTTCTTGCAAAGTGGCTCACAAAACTGCTTATTTGAGTCAAGCCTCAGGGAAGATCCCTGATTCCACTATGGGTCCCATCCCATGGTTACTGGGAATAATCCATCTCATTCTTTACCATATACCACACGACATCTGTTTAAGTTCCCTCAAGCATCTGGCAGCTTGGCCTACAAGAAGAGACATTGAATTTGGGACCCACAGGCTTGACATTGAGTTCCAGCTCTTCTACATACAAGTTTTGCGACTGGGACGCTGCTGGTCTGATACTTAGTCTGCTTATCTGTAAAATGGGAGTAATAAGAGTTTTATAGGAATTAAATCAAAGAACATATGGCAAAGGAGTATGTGGATTTTTTTTTCAAATATTTTATTTATTTGAGAGAGATTACAAGCAAGGAGGGCAGCAGAGTGAGAGGGAGAAGCAGACTTCCGCTGAATAGGGAGCCCCATGTGGGGCTTGATTTCAGGACCCTGGGATCATGACCTGAGCTGAAGGCAGATGCTTCACTAACTGAGACATCCAGGGGGCCCTGGATATTAAAGCATTTTACAGTGTGTGTGTGTGTGTGTGTGTGTGTGTGTGTGTGCTTATTTATTTTTTGTTTTAATGTAGTGGAGTGTGGTAACTAGGAGCACAACTTTGGAGTTAGACTTCTGTTTGAAGCCAGGCTTTACTATTTAGTAATTTTACAACCATGGATAAGTGACTTTAACCCCTTTCCCCCAACTTTAACATCTATAAAATAGAAGAGATAGAGAAGATAGCAATATCTGTATTTTAGAATTATTGAAATATTAAGTGAGGTATGGTAAGTACTTAATTATAGTTTTAATATATCATAATAAAGGGTAGTTGCTTTTTTTCATTATGATAGTGATTTTGTCTTCATTATAAGAATATTACTGACTCTGAGGATGTTTTTGGTCTCAAAAGGAGGTACATCAGGACCCTTTAGACTTCTAATATACCTCCTTTTGTTATCCACCTCAGAATGCTTATCTTTAGAAATAAATGCATATAGATTTGTCTCACTTAGTTTCAGTGTTTAGAAAATATTTTTTCAGTAGTTTGAAAATATTTTTTCAGTAGTTTGAAAATACAAATACAATAAATACATATAAATACAAATAAAAATATAGCGCACTAGCTTCTTAGCAGCTGAGATTATTTAAGTTGATCCTTGGTTCTCAAATTCAGTCAAAAATTTACCAGGAAATTCCTGGAAGAATCAGTCCTCAGAAACCGGCGTTCGAAGGGAAGCCCTTTCTTGTGGGAATAACAGACCTGAGGTAAGTACTTTGAGAAAACAGTTGAGCAAATGAAACTACCAAGATCTTTTGCCTAAACCCTTTTGCCAGTAAACCAGAAGACTTTATCATTCGGTATGTGTGTCAGGGTTGTTCAGGGGATTTCTTGGGGAAATGTAGTCCAGCATCTCTAGGAGATTCTATCACAGGGCATGTCTTTTGTGTCCACAAGTGGCCCTTCTCAGGGAAGTGAGATGTTTGCTTCTGAAATAGAAAACTGTAATTATTTTTGCTCATGCATCTGTGGTTAGCTAAAAGGTGGCTGGGGGCTGGCGGCTCTAGCATCGTCTCAGCTGGGGCAGCTAGTTTCTGCTGCGAGAAACTTCTTCAGCAGGCTTGTTTTCAGGGCAGTTACAGGAAGCAGGAGCACAAATGAAAGGTGTGCTTATGTTTGAGGCCCAGGTTTCAAATTCCCCTTCACTACTTTCTGTTGGTAAAAGCAATGGAAGGGAAACCAGCCTAGATAGAAGAGGAGAGCAAATAGACCCCCTTTTGATGAGAAGAACTGCAAAATCACTTTGCGAAGGGAGAAACAATGGATCACAGCCATTTTTGCATCCACCACATATGGTCTAACTGCTATGCTGCTCTTGACATTAGCTGTAGTAATTTTTCTTCCCTCTTGCTCGTATGTGAGTGTTTCTGTTCCCCTACATTCTTGGCAACACTTACTAGAACCTAGTCAAAATTTTTTTATCAGTCTGATAATAAAAGCTAACTGGTATCACATTGTTATTTGATTTTAGTCTCCTTATCACTAGTGAGGTTGAACATATCTTTATGTATTTATTAGTAATTTGGATTTCTTCTGAGGATTACTCAATCATATCCTGCTAATTTTTATATTTGTTGGACTTTTTTTGCTTTATTTTTATAATTCCTTTCATATTCTAATTCTTTGAATGCCATATCACTGCAAACTTCCTCCTTTTCATTCATTTGTCCTTTTAACTTTGCCTCTCATGTCATCTGCCATAAACAAAAATGTTGTATTTTTATGCAATGAAGTATGCCCATCTTTTCCTTTATGAGTTGTGCTTTTTGTGACTTAAGTTGCTCTCAGTTTCAACACCTTTAATATATTACCTCATTTCTTTCTTAAAATTGTTTTAAAATTTGCCTTTTTACATTCAATTCCCTCATATACCTGGGATTTATTTCTCTATTTCATATGAAGGCAAGAATCTAAGTTTACTTTCACTTTACCAGTATTCTCAATCTGCTTTTTTTTTTTTCTTCCATTTTATTTATTTTCAATCTGCTTGTTTGAAGTGCATCTTTCTCCCACTGGTTTTTGGTGCCATCCCTGTCACTAACAAGACTCCTCATGTGAGAGTTGGGTATTCCTGTTTCTGATGGCTGAGTAATATTCCATTGTGAATATGGACCTCTTAAAAAACAAAAGAAAAGATTCCTGATGCGAGGGAGTGGGACTGTTTCCATTGACTTATTTGTCTGCTGTGACACACAAAAAATGTGCTCTTTTGTTTATGATAATCTGACTATGGAATAGTTTCTAATGAATAAGAATACTTTCTGTTCTTTTTCAACATTGCTCAGCTATTTTTGCAGCTATACTTTTCTATATGAATTCTTTTTTTTTTTTTAAGATTTTATTTATTTATTTGACAGAGATCACAAGTAGGTACAGGAGGCCGGGGGGGGGGGGGGGGGGGAAGCAGGCTCCCTGCTGAGCAGAGAGCCCGACTCTGGGCTCAATCCCAGGGCCCTGGATCATGACCTGAGCCGAAGGCAGAGGCTTTAACCCACTGAGCCACCCAGGCGCCCCTGAATTCTATATATACTAGAATTTTTAAAAATCTACTTCACTTTTGACTTTTCTGTTCTGAGACGCAATGGGCACACACCTAGCAAATGACTATTTTCACTGGACACATAGAGCTTACTCGTCCCCAATTCATGGTCATTCCTCATCAAGGGGACATGTGGCCAGTAGACAAGGGCTGGAACTATATTCTGCTATACCCCCTCTCATCCTGGTCTAGCCATTTCTCTGTTTCTCAATGTCCCTACTTGCTCAATGATGCTACTAATGTAAAATCCTAAAAACAGTAGGAATGTTTCTTTAAAAGTAAGTAATTATTATAAATCCCATTTCTAATTAGAGCTCTAGTACTTTCTGAGTTCCTATATAATTCCTCATCTCAGATGTCTCAGAATTTAGCCTCTTCTCTTAGTCATTCAGCAAATATTTACTTAGGCCTTATTACAGGGTTGTTCCTGCTTAGGTTCAAGGAATAGGATAGCTTACTTAGCAGTTCTCTGAAAAAGAAGAGACAAGATTATTTTAACTTTATATGTGAAGGAACTAAAGCACACACAAAAAATTCTGTCAAGCTAATTTGATTCAATACAAGTTATATTTGCTGAGTCCTGACAAAAGTTCCACCTCAGACTGTAGGGTAATTATGTTTAAGTTCTCAGGGATGGAAGTGTAGAAGATGGAGATGAAAGGTCTTCCCTTCCAGGCTGGTCTCATCCATTACAGTCTACATATAGACATTAGAGTTGAATCCATAAAAGACTGCTTGCCTCCTTTCTGGGCAGATTTTAATTATTTCTTCAAGCAGGTAGACTCTAAATTGGCTTTTGAAGGATGGCAGTATCATTGTCTGATTTCTGAGGAGATTATCATGTGAGACATACTGAGGGCCAGAGGAGATACTGGAACAAAAGGGACCTTAGGAAAAATACTCATTGCGCAGATAAGGGGAGAACAGGATGTTAGGCTGGTTGGAATGGAGCTACTATTTGGAACATATAGAGGTGGAATGAGTCAGTTCTCTGGTACCTCCAGGCTAGTAGAAGTCCGTGGATTAGGTGACCTGACATAAATTAAAATCATGTGCTGGCTCTCAATTCTTTCTCATTATAATGCTAATTCCTTTCTAGAAGTAACTCCAGTGTAATCTCCTCTTCAAAAACCTTTTATAATTCACCACCTAGACTTAACCATTCTTCCATTTATTCCTGCTGTCCTCTGTGCATTTTTAAATCACGAAGTCTGTCATTGTCAGCATACATGTTGATGTGTCCATCTCCCTGAGAGCAGGGACTCTGTCCTTTGGGCTTTGTGTCCTTGGCAACTAGCACAATGCCTATTAGTTGAATGAAGTTTTTGTTGTTGTTGAATGAACTTTTGTTGACCAACTCACCAGTTGATCCCTATTTTCTACATACCCCTATTTCTGCATATTTAATGCATTTTATGAGGGAGTAGTCTGTAGCACTGATATGATCCTTTGGTCACAGAATCTTGTGATTTTTGTGGGTGTTGATGCAGAGTGTGATGTGATCCCAAGAGGAAAGCTCTAGAAAGTAGACTTGGCCAACAGTGCAGAGAGAATCATCCTTGAGCCACATGTCTCAAACTAGTCTAGGCCTTGTTGAGACTTATAAGAAAGATATTTCCTTAGTAATTGGACATTTTCTTCTGAAATCCATGTACTTACCTTGTTCCGTAAACTTCAAACTCAAATAATTCAAACTTGTTTTAAAAAAAGTGCAAGAAAACTAAATAAGCCTGGTACTTCTTATATTTAGATTTTCTTCTGTTTTTAGGTTAAACATTCCTTCTGAATTTCCCAGATACCCTTCACTACATTTGTCTTGAACTTTGAATGAGTGTTCATTTTGAGAAAGATGGTGTGACATAGCTAGGAAACTCATTAACTATATCTTCCCTGAGCAAAGAAAGGGAATTTGATTTTGCCAACTTGATAAGCATTTACTAAGACTTTGCCATGAGTCAAGTACCAGTCTAAGGAAGAGGAAACATATTGAGGTTAAAAATGTTCAGAATACACTTACACCCTTCAAAGGGCACAC
Source organism: Meles meles (assembly GCF_922984935.1). Taxonomy (NCBI): domain Eukaryota; kingdom Metazoa; phylum Chordata; class Mammalia; order Carnivora; family Mustelidae; genus Meles; species Meles meles. The sequence continues at coordinate 17,878,474 of NC_060079.1, read as the reverse complement.
TGCATTTCTGTTGGGGAATCAACACAAAGCTTAGAAAGCTGCAAATAAGGCAAAATAAAAACATAAGGCTCTGGCTAGTTCAGCATCTAAGTGCTGGAGGGATCAGAGTGTGTGAAAGGATCTTAAGAGGAAGTAGGACAGACTCCTGGGCTCGGAGTCAAATAAATCTTGTTATGAATCCTAGTTCTACTATCACTAAGTAGACATGTAACCTAGGGCAAATGACATAACCTATAAACCTCACTTTAGTCATTTGCAAAACTGGGCTACTATCTACCTCATTATAAATAAAGAATAAGATAGTGTATGAAAAGCACAAGTGTTTGGTACAACAGTGGACTCAATAAGTAAAAGCTACTGCTGCAGCAAAGAAAATCTGAGAACCTGTGTTCAACTACAGTCACCAGAAACACAGTTAAGAGTAATAGTAAGTAATAGTGAACCCCCATGTGCCAGGCATTCTGTTATGTACTCTCCATGTGTTTTCTTGCGTAATGCTTGCAACAACTGTATGAAAACTATCATCACTTCAATTTTGCAAAAGGGAAAAATCAAAGGGAAGTTGGTTAACTTTTTTAAAATTTCACAATTAGTAAATTTGACTTTTAAACAGGCCCTAGTGTCAATTGACTCTAGGCAAGTTTAATCTTCATTCAGGATCAGAATTTATTATCTGACATTTGAATGCTGTTGCTGATCTGTACATACTTAGGCAATCTTTGGACTTTAATTCGCTTCCCGGTTTGCATATTATTTAACAAAGCCAAAGGCCTATTTTATAAAGTCAGCTTCATAATAAACTTTAGTCTGCTCTTAGACTCTTGTTGGAAGTTGAGGCATAACCTGGTAGCTTGATGCTATTTCTGATCTCCAAGCAGGCACATGTAGAAAATTGGAAGTGAGTGTGAGATATCTGGCCAGGCTAAGAATGAGATAAGAGTATAAGAGAAACAAGATACACCAACACCTCACTTCTTACCAGTGTTTAAGGAAGTGCACTTTACAGACAGAGGACTAGTAACTCTGTCCAAAAAGTGCTTAAAGGTAGAAAAATATCAAGTCAACATGAAGCTACATGAAGAGAAGATAAAATTAAACATTTCAGCTAATAAGTATTCTTCTCCAAAAACTAACACTGAAGCAGAACACTGTAACACTACTCTCCAAACTGAACTAAATAGCCTCTAATAAACATTCTGAGATACTGAAAACACTCCCAATTAAAACTTATAAAACTAAAAGCAAAAATGGGCAAAACAAACAGTGCAAAGAAATGCCATAAAAGATACTCAAGCTCTGAAAGAAATCCAATAAGGCATTAGGGACCAAGAGAGAACAGAGTTGAATGGAAATCTAATAAAGACATTTAGGCAGGAAAACAACAAAGAAAATGAAAGTGAGATACAAAGAAGTAAAAAAAGGAGTGCCTGAGTTGCTCACTCAGTTGATCATCCAGCTCTTGGTTTTGGGTCCGGTCGTGGTCTCATGAGGTGGGCCAGAGCCCTGCCTTGACTCCACACTCAGCAGGGAGTCTGCTCGACATTCAATCTCTCTGACCCTCCCCCTACTGTGTGCACGCTTTCTCTCTAAAATAAATAAATCCTTAAAAAATAGTAAAAAAAAGTTAAAGGAAAGTGATAGACGTGAACGATGTGCATAGAAGGTCTGATACATATATAATGGAGAACCTAACAAAATAGTGGTACAGAACTAATATTTAAAAGTATAATATAATAAACCTTAATGAAAGAGACAAGAGAAAACAAGTCGACTTAGTGAAAAGGCTGAGCAGGTACCTGGAAAGATTAACTATGACACATAACCCCAGTAAAATAAAGAAAATTCCCTAGGGCCTCCAGGCAAAAAAAAATCACATTACCGTTAAAAGTAAGGAAATTAGGCTAGCCTCACACTTATCAAGAGCCATATACAAGGGAAAGAAATAGTGGAGCAACATTTTCAAGAAACTCAAGGAAATAAAATGTGAGCCAAGGATTTTTTTTTTAAATCCTGCCAAGATGTTCTTCAAGTACCAAGATTATTTTAAAAGTCCAAACAAAAACAGTTTTGCACATGCGACAGTGCAAAACAAACTGTGCACATGAGAACTTTCTGAGCAATCAACCATGGAGGAACTCATCCCACCAACAGAGAACTGGGGAGACTTGGCAAACGATGGCAAGAATTTAAGATATTTAAGCATAAAGCTAACATTTAAAGCAAAGATGGGGACGTTGGTGGAAGAATAATATGTAAAGGCAATATATTCTGATGAGGTAGAATGAATATAACTGGAAAATAAGAGAGGAAAGAAAAAAAATTGGATCAATGACCGACTTATTGGTAACTGGTGAGTATTGAAGGATACCATTGTAAACGGACAAACTTGTAAGAGGCTAAATAAGAAAAAAAGGAGATTGGCACTGTAAATGATAAAAATACAAAACACTCACTAGAACAAAAATGCAAATCTTTCTTAACACCAAAAGAAATGAAGCAAGGAAGCTACATCAAATAAAGATCAAAGCAAAGTAAATGCAACATAATACACACAAATTGACTTGACAGAATTGAGACTACACAAATTAGTCATATCACTAAGTTTGAGTGGGTTTTAACTCATCCATTAAAAGGGAATAATTTCAAGTAGGCTCGTAATGCAAAGCCCGACTCTATGCTGTTTGCAAGGAGAGTACCTAAATTATCTCACTTTAAGCCATACTGGCCTCTGGGCTGTGCAGACCTCCCTCATTATGCTAGTCCTCTGCACAGCTGTTCAGACAAGTGTCCTTGCTTTGTGGATCCCAAATGCATTGAAAGATTCTGGAAAAAATACTGTGCGATTTGTTGCTGTATCTATTGGGAAGGTTTAGAATATTTTAGCCTGCAGGGTCTTTATTATAGAGCCCTATAGGAAAAATTTCTGCCTGGCTTTTATTTTAAGAACAATTTTATGTCTTCTGAGTAATGTGCTAGTTTTTAATTTTAAAAGCATGACACTTAGAATGCTTGGCAATAAGCTATATCTTAATTGGAAACAAGTGCATATGTCATGAATCTTGTTGTTTTGGCCTCATTCTACTCTATTTTATATGCTCACCTTTATTTTTCTCATAATTTCCAGCTCCACCTTTGGTAATCTTATTATATTTTATTTATCTTTTTAAGCTGCCTTAGATACTTTATGGGAAGGATACAGCATAAAAGCAAAATCAATGAAATGTTTGAAATGTTCCTAATTATTACAAATATCAAAAAGATTAGGTTGCTTGGGAATGAAGTGAAAATTTTCTGCTTCAAAAGAGAGTAGTGGCATCCCCAAGCCTTCATCCAGGCACAGGGAGTGGGAGGGCTTCTGAGGTCCCTGGGAGGTTCCGAGATGCTCCTCATTGTTGCCCAAACTATCTTCATCAGTACTTTTTGCTTTGTAAGCACTTGTTTTATCTTCCCTGTTGACTTTTTTTTTTTTAAGATTTTATTTATTTATTTGACAGAGAGAAATCACAAGTAGGCAGAGAGGCAGGCAGAGAGAGAGAGGGGAGGAAGCAGGCTCCCTGCTGAGCAGAGAGCCCGAAGCGGGGCTCGATCCCAGGACCCTGAGATCATGACCTGAGCCAAAGGCAGAGGCTTTAACCCACTGAGCCATCCAGGCACCCAACTTTTTTTTTTTTTTAAGATTTTATTTATTTATTTGACAGAGAGCACAAGCAGGGTAATGACAGACAGAGGCAGGGGAGAGGAAGGCTCTCCACTGAGCAGGGATCCCCACGTGGGGGCTGGATCCCAGGACCCTGGGATCATGACCTGAGTGGGAGGCAGACGCTTTACTAACTGAGCCACCCAAGGCGCCCCTCCCTGTCGACTTTTAAGGGTGGAAAGCTTACAAACTGTGAGGCAAGTTTTTCTATACTCTTATTAGTTTGTTTCTTGCTTGGGGAGAATATGTTAAGATCCTTAGTTTTATAACTTTTTCTCAAAGGGCTTCTCTTTACTGAACTTGAAAAAAAAGCCCTGTATTTTTAGCCTCCACTGTGTTTTCTTGTGCTTTTTCCTCTCTCAATTTTCTAAAGAGCGAGTCCAGTGCCAAATAGTGTTTATATTTAAAATACACTGTACCTAAGTATTTATAGACATGAATTTTTGGTTTTTTGTACTCTTAACTACTTTTTCTGTGCTTGTATCCTCCTGTAAGGTGACATCAGTCTTATCCGCTCATTCTCCTGTCCCCCTCTTCACCAGTGGCCAACTCAAGTTGCTGTAGTATTGATTCTTATTTAGTGAGAATATCCATAATTGATAGGTTGGAAAAAAAAAAAAAAGAATAGCAGGTCAATTGTAAAGACTTCAAGGACATGGGGACTAACACATAGCAAGAGAAAAAGATATTCGTTCAGTACTCAGCAGACACTGACCACCTGCTATACCGCAGTTACTAACCTCTCTGAAGATGAAGTGCTGAGAAAACACAGCAGCATAGTTTTTGACTTCACAAGTGTTGGCAGGGAAGACAGCAGGCATGTTTGCAGGAAGGGACGTAAATAATAATATAGTAAGTGATGTGATGGGGTAAAGTATGTGCGTATGGTAGCCTGCCAGAGCGCACTTAGCCTAGACTTTGGTCAGGAAGTCTTCCTGGTGGAAATAACGTCCAGGATTAGAACTTGAGAAGGAGTAAGCAGCAGAAAAGAAAGAAGGGAGGCAGGGAGGGAGGGATGAAGGAAGGAAGGAAGGAAGGAAAAAAGGAAGGAAAAGAGAAAAATAGAAAAAAGGAAAGTGAAGAGAATGGGGAGAAAGTTTTAAGCAAAGAAAACAAATTATTGTTAAGAAGAAGCTTGGGGGCACCTGCATGGCTCAGTGGGTTAAGCCTCTGCCCTCATCTCAGGTCATGATCTCAGGATCCTGGGATTGAGCCCCGCATCGGGCTCTCTGCTCAGCAGGGAGCCTGCTTCCCCCCCTCTCTCTGCCTACTTGTGAGATGTCTCTCCGTCAAATAAATAAATAAAATCTTAAAAACAAAAAACAAAAAACAACTTGGCATGGCGCACTTGGGCAGCTCAGTCAGTTAAGCCTTTGACTCTTTTTTTTTTTTAAAGATTTCATTTATTTATTTGACAGATAGAGATCACAAGTAGGGAGAGAGGCAGGCAGAGAGAGAGAGAGGAGGAAACAGGCTCCCTGCCAAGCAGAGAGCCCCATGCGGGGCTCGATCCCAGGACCCTGGGATCATGACCTGAGCAAAAGGCAGAGGCTTTAACCCACTGAGCCACCCAGGCGCCCCAAGCCTTTGACTCTTGATTTAGGCTCAGGTCATGATATTGAGGTTGTTGAGACTGAGCCCTGTGTGGGACTCCATGCTGAGAACATACTTAAGATTCTCCTTCTCGATACAAACCACAAGAGACTCGTAATCTCAGGAAACAAACTGAGGATTGCTGAGAGGTTGGGGAGAGGGATAGGGTGTCTGGGTTATGGACATTGGGAAGGGTATGTGCTATGGTGAGTGCTGTGAAATGTATAAGCCTGATAATTCACAGACATGTAGCCCTGGGGCAAATAATACATTATATGTTAATTAAAAAAATTCTCACCCTCTCCCTCTGCACCCACCCCCCACCACTTGTGTGCACTCTCTCTAAAAAAAAAAGAAAAGAGAGAAGAGAAGAAAAAGCTTGGCATGTTGGGGAACTAAATATGCATTATTATGATTACAATACAGAGTTCAAGATTGAGAAGAATAGTGTAGGAAACCATAAAACTCTCAATGCTTCTCAAGCTATTTCTCATGAAAACCAGTTTTTAAAAATTTCCCAATCTGTCACAACCTATACTTTAGTAAATTACCAGGTAAAAGAATGACTGATGACATGTTTGCATGTTGTGGCAACATCAAGTGACTATAAAGATTCCTAACTGCTTACTCTCTTTCTGTCCTGACCTTGTTGGGGACCAACAACAGTTAGCCAGTCCTTAGCAGGCCAGGGCCACCCTTGAATTGGACTGTTGCGTATCAATATTCACATCCCCATCCTGAGAGTAATGTGGAACCAAGGAAGGTTATTCTGGGGAGGGATACTTGACTGTAATGCACAAATGTCTGTTTTTCTCTTTAATTGTCTCTTCTTCCTTTTAATCACCTTTATCTGGCTTAGATATTCTTTCCTATAAGTCACCCATCCCAAGCCATTCTTGAATGGGTTAGCATTGTCTGGACCTCCTTTGGGTCATCAGAAATCAGTTCCATATGAGCAGCTCCAAAGTTTGGGATTGGATCCTTTGATAATCACTAGCATGTTTATATGAGTGGATTCTGTAGCCATTATTCTTTTTTTTTTAATCTTTTTTTTAATGTAGCCTAATTATTTTGAGATTTACCTGTAATTTATGTATCAGTATTCTGTTCTTTTTTTTTTTTAAGATTTTATTTATTATTTGACAGAGAGAGCACAAGTAGACAGAGCAGCAGGCAGAGGGAGAGGGAGAAGCAGGCTCCCTGATGAGCAGGGAGCCCAACTTGGGACTGAATCCCAGGATCCTGGGGTCATAACTTAACTGAAGGCAGAGGCTTAATGCCTGAAACATTCAGGATCCCCTCCTTTTTTTTTTTTTTTTTTTTGCTAAGTTGGCTTGGGACCTGGTGAGGCTCAGGGGCTTTTGTCTCTAGTAAGACTTCTTATCAAATATGAGCTTCTAAGGATTTCTGATCTCCCAGTTACAGTGCTCTTAGGACTCTGTTCTTCATTCTGGGCTAGGATATGGAAATGATACAGAAATTCCTGAAATAGTTATCACTTTATACAGTAGCAGTGATTATACCAATTCTATAAATTGAAATTATAATTTTTCTACAGAAAATCTTCAACAGGGATTAAATACCATTTAGGCATAAGTTGAAAAAGTAGATACTTTTCTTAGATATTGTTAAGACCCAGATAAAGTAAAATTAGCACATAGGAGATTGCTTTTGGATAGGCTGTACAAAGTTGCAAGAGAACATCAATGCTATCCTAATAATAAGAAAAAGAGGCTCTACTACCAAAAAAGAAGGAAGGAAGGAAGGAAGGAAGGAAGGAAGGAAGAAAGGAAGGAAGGAAGGAAGGGAGGGAGAGAGGAAGGGAGGGAGGGAGGAAGGGGGAGGGAAGAAGAAAGGAAGGAGGGAAAGAGAGAAAGGAAGGGGAAGAAAGAAAGAGAGAGAGAGAAAAAGAGGGAAAGGAAGAAGGGAAGAGAAGGGGAAGGGAAGGGAAAATCAAAGAATTGAAGGTACAAAGAAACCTCAATGAACTATTTCCAAAAATTGATGGGTCCCTCCCAGAAGTAGAGACTGATGAATGCTTTCATCCCCAGTGGAGTGATGGGAAGAGAAGCAATAGATTCATGGAGTGGGAGAAATCAGCTACTGAACTTTTATTTAAGTATAAACAAATACTTATTTATTGAGGTAAAATTGACAGTACATGTTTAAAGTACACAATCTGGTAAGCTTTGACAAATGTGTATACCTGTGTAACTATCACCGCAATCAGAATAATAAACATAGGGGCGCCTGGGTGGCTCAGTGAGTTAAAGCCTCTGCCTTCAGCTCAGGTCATGATCCCAGATTCCTGGGATCGAGCCCCACATCCCCCACATCCAGCTCTCTGCTCTGTAGGGAGCCTGCTTCCCTTCCTCTCTCTGCCTTCCTCTCTGCCTACTTGTGATCTCTGTCAAATAAATAAATAAAATACTAAAAAAAAACCAAAAACAGCAACAACAAAAGAATAATAAACATATCCCTGCCCGCAGGTTTTATCCTGCCCCTTGATGATTCCTCCTTCCTGTCCCTCATCCCCTCTCAAGACAACCATTGATCTGCTTAATATCACTAAGGAATAGTTGCGTTTTTTAGAGTTTATATGAATGGATTCTCTAGTAATTATTCCTTTTTTTAAAATCTTTTTTTTATGCAGCATAATTATTTTGAGACTTACCTATGATTTATGTATCAGCATTCCATTCTTTTTTTTTTTTAAGATTTTATTTATTATTTGACAGAGAGAGCACAAGTAGGGGAAGCGGCAGGCAAAGAGAGAGGGAGAAGCAGGCTCCCTGATGCGCAGGGAGCCCAACTTGGGGCTGAATCCCAGGATCCTGGGATCATGACCTGAGCCGAAGGCAGATGCTTAATGGCAGAGCCACCCAGGCGCCCCTCCATTCCTTTTTTTCCCTCCCTGCTAAGTACTGTTCTACTGTATGGATGTACCACAATTTATTGATCATTCACTTACTGATGGACATTTTGCTTGTTGCCAGTTTGGGACTATTACAAATAAAGCTGCTACAAACATTCCTGACCAAGTATTTTATGGAAATATACTTTCCTTTCTCCTGAATAATTAGGAATAGAATGGCTGGATCATATGGTAGGTATACGTTCACATTTTTAGGAAATGGTCAAGGTGTTTTCTGAGGTGTTTGTGCCATTTTACTTTCCCCCAGCAGTAAATGAGTCCCAATCCCTCCACATCCTTGTCAACACCGGGTAAGTCTAGTCTTTCAGCCATTCTAATGGATGTTTGGTGATATCATGTTGGCTTGGCTTACATTTACTTCACAACTAATGATGTTGACCTTGTTTGCCATCAGTATAGCTCCTTTTGTCCCTTCAGATCTTTTCCCCACTTTTTAATTAGGTTGTTTATCTTCTTATTGAATTTTTAGGGTTGTTTACATATACTGCATTCAAGTCTTTCAACAGAAATATGATATGCAAATATTTTCTCAAATCAGCGACCTTATCTTTTCAGTCTTAATTTTTAATATCGTAATAATTTGTTCCATTTCTCTTAGTATCTTTAATTTTGATAAAATATATTTATTAATTTTTTTAATAGATTGTGCTTTTGGCATTCTATCTAAGACAGATTTCCCTGTCCCAAGGTCACAGAGATTCCTCCTGTGTTTTCTTCTTTAAAGGTATTATATTTTTAGGTTTCACAGTTTTTAATGGATTATTTTTTTATTTTTACTTAAGTATAATTAACATACAGTGTTATGTTAATTTCAGATGTACAATATAATGATTCAATAGTTCTATACATTATTACTCAGTGCTCATCCCAATAAGTGTATTCTTAATCCCCTTCATCTATTTCATCTCTCCCCCACCCACCTCCCCTCTGCTAATCGTCAGAATCAGAGTACTGCAATTTAAGTAGCTTATTACAGAGTAGTATAAAGGCTGTATATAAGTTCCAAATTTAGCATCTGGAATTCTTAGATCCACTTTTGACCATGCGATGAATCATATAATTTGAACAATAGCTAACATTAGGAAAAAAGAAAATAAAAAAGAACTTGATTTCTGGGTTTTGATGATTTTTTTACAAATATAATAATCATGGTAGGACAAATTCTCTCGATGCATGTACTTATATTAGTTCCGTTCCAGCTGTGAGTTACATTATGTTACTCTACCCTTCAGTACATTTCCTTTTTATTTTCCCCACCTCCTTGCTTTTTATTCATCTCCCCTGAAGTGTATTTATTTGCCTTCTAGGCACTTTCTAGGTTTAATGGTATGTAGAAGGAGCTCTGAATATTGAGACAGGTTTGCCCACGAATCTTTATTCTCCCACCTTATAATTATGAGAACTTTTGGAAAGTTACTTTGCCTGTCAGTGAACGTAATTTTCTTAAATAAAAATGGAGCTAAAAGCCAATGTCAGGCAGCTGATGTGAGGATTAAACAAGGGAATACAAACCAAGTGGCTGCCACACAGTAGACCCTCAGCAAATGTTCATTCTCTTTCTTTTCCACTATGTAATGACAGAGGAATATATTATGTTGATCTGAAGTTATGTTACCATAAATTTAGAAGCTTAGATCTAATTTTTTCTAGTAACTCTTAATTCTATCCCTGAATTTCACTGTTTTTATTCATTTCAAACTCTTAAACCAATGATTTACACTTAAAAGGTGCACTCCTGAGATGGGTCCTGATACTATAAATATAGAATTTAACATGTAAGTAGATAGATTTGGAGCCTATATAGCTCAATCTTTTGGTGAATTATGACTTCCTGATAATCCATGCACAATTGTATTGGTATGAGAAAAAGCCAGGAGAAGCATATGACATTTACTTTTCTATGATATGTTCCATAATTGGGGGGTGAAGTGGAAATAGAAGATTTTCTTTTAAAAAAACTTATTTGAGTATAGTTGACACATGATATCACATTAGTTTCAGGTGTACAACATAGTACACTACATCTCTGTACATGACGCTATGCTCACCACAACTCTAACTGCCATCTGTCGCCGTCTAGCACTATTACGGTTTCGTTGACTAGATTCCCTATGCTGTGCCTTTTATTCCCATGACGTACTCATTCCATAACTGGAAGCCTGTATCTCCCACTCCCCTTCACCCATTTTGCTCACTTCCCCACACCGTTCTCTCTGGCAACCATCAGTTTGTTCTCTGTGTTTCTAGATCTGATTTTGGTTTTAGTTTGTTTAGTTTGTTTGCTGACCCATTTGTTTTTTAGATTAGACATATGGGTGAAATTATATAGTATTTTCTTTCTCAGTCTGACTTATCTCACTTAGCATACTACCATCCAGGCCCATGTATGTTGTCACAAAGACATTGCAAATTACATGCCCTGTAAGGGGTTAATATCCAAAATACATAAAAGAACATACACAACTCAATACCCCAAAAGCAAACTACAACTATAAAAATGGGCAGAAGACCTGAATATTTCCAAAGAAGATATACAGATGGCCAACAGATGCATGAAGAGATGCTCAGTATCACTAGTCATCAGGAAAATGTAAATCAAAACCACAATGAGATATCACCTAACACCTGCCGGAATGGCTAGAATCAAAAGGATAAGAAATAACTCGAGTAGACGAGGATGTGGTGAGAGGAACTCTCGTGCTCTGCGGGTGCAGCATGAAGTGGTGCAGCCACTGTGGATAACAGTACAGAGGGTCCTCAAAAAATAGAAATATCGTATGATCCAGTAATTCTACTAAACTGGCTGTTTATCCCCCCAAAATGGAAACACTGCTTTCTATTTTTTCTAGATTTGGTAAATTATATTTTCTAAGAATTGTTGTCATCTAAGTTTTAAAGTGTATTGGTATAAAGTCATTTTAATATCCTTTTATTATCTTTTAAATACCTGCAGCATCCGAAGTCATGTCCATTTTTTTTCCTCTTACTATGACATTTCATCTTCCTTATTTTATTGTTACTTGGTATTGCCAAAGGCCAGTCTGTTTTATTAGTATTTTTAAGGAACCAACTTTTGTCTTTGTTGATTCTCTGTATTTTATCATTGTTTTCTGTAATATTAAGTGAGCTCTGTATTAATTTTCTTTTGCTGTGTGGCAAATGACCACAAAAGTAGCAACCAGGGCAATGACCCACTTTTTATCCTAAGTCTGGACATGGGTTAGCTGGATCCTCTGCTCAGGGGCCCCCCAGACCGAAATCTAGGCATCGGCTAGAGCTATGATTCTCATCTGAGGCCTGGGAGTCTCCTCCAAGCTCACTAGTTTTAGCAGAATTTGTGGTTAGATGACCGTGGTCTTCCCATTTTCTTGCTAGCTGGTGACTGAGACCATTCTCAGTTCTAGTAACCAACACGGCTCTTTGCCATGTGGCCCCCACGGGCTGTCCACAGCATGGCTATGTGCTTTGTTCCAGACCAGCAGGAGAATCCCTGCTGAAATTTTGAATCTCTTTGTCTTCTGTCTCTGACCTCTAGATCTCTTTTTTAAAAGTTCACCCAATTAGGTAATGCCCACCCACATGCCACAATAGGGGATTAGATTGGGTATGTGGACAAGGACAGAAATCTTGAGAGTCATCTTAGAATTTTCCTACCAGAAGTTCTTGTATTTTTTCTTGAAAGAAACACTTATGTTGGTTTTATTCTGTTGTTTTCTTTATAACTTCTGAAATTAGATGCTTAGTTCATTGCTTTTCTAAAATATTTTTCAAATTCTATTGTGATTTCTTCTTTAAGCAATGCATTATTAAGAGTGTATTTGAAATTTTTTAAATGTATGGATTTTTAAATTTATTTCCCTTTAATTCTTAATTTCCTTCTTAATTGCTTTGTAGGAGAGACTATATTGACTGTATGATATCAATACTTGCAAACTTGTTGGAATTTTTCCATTTTCTTCTTATAATGCTATCAATGTTCTTCTTATATTATTGACGTCATGTTATTTTGTGAACACCTACTCATAATCATTGTATCTTCTTGATCAGTTAAAGCTTCTATCATTATGTAATACCTCTTTATCACTAGAAATTTTGAGTTTATTTTTCTCAACTTTATTAGTATTTGTGTAGTATAACTTTTCTATCTTTATATTAAAAATGTTATTGTGTAATTACAGTTTAGATGTGTCTCTTATCAACATATACATCTGGATTTAAAAAATCAAGTCTAGCAACTTGACCTGCTAATTGGAGTTTTCAGTGCAGTTATATTTTTGTCATTACTGGCATATTCTGGTTAATTCCAGCATCTTATTTTATGCTTTCTATCTGTTCTACTGTTCTATGTTGTTTTTAAATTCTCCTTCCATATTTTATTTTATATTAATTAGAAAAAATAATAGAATGATTTTATAGTAAGATGATTAAGAATTAATAACATTATTATTTTAGAAGCTACACATCCTAACCTAGTTTTTGTGATTCTTTTAGATATGTAAACATTCAGGTTTAACCTGCCAATACATAAATTTAATCAGCATTTTAGTTTTCCTTTGAAACTCAAAACAATTAAAATTTAAACCACCTCTCCCAAACATCAAATTCTAGTTCCCTCTTTTTGCAACTCCACATTATTATTTTTACATACTTAGTGTTATCATTTTCTTTGTGTTCATTTTTTACACATGAATGAATTTTTTTATTCTAGAAATGCGTTGTTTTTTTTTTTAGAATTTAAGTGATATTTATAGGTGGTAAACATTTTCAGTTTTAGTTTCTCTGAAAAATATCTTTATACCACTCTGATTCTTTTTTTAAAATATATTTATTTATTTGAGAGAGAGTGTGAGAGAGAGAGAGAGTATGAGCAAGGCAGAGAGCAGCAGAGAGAGGGAGCAAGAAGCAGGCATCCTGCTGAGCAGGGAGCCCAAGACAGGGCTCGTTCCTAGGACCTCCGGGATCATGACTTGAGCCAAAGGCAGACACTTAACTGACTGAGCCACCCAGGCATCCTTATACCACTCTTCTATCCCTACACTTTGAAGAGTTTTGATCAGGAAGGGATGCTGTACTTTATCAAATGCTGTTCCAGAATCTATTGAGAGTATCATATGGTTCTTGTTCTTTCTTTTATTAATGTATTGTATCACATTGATTGATTTGCGGATGTTGAACCAAACTTGCAGCCCTGGAATCAATCCCACTTGGTCGTGGTGAATAATCTTTTGAATGTACTGTTGGATCCTATTGGCTAGTATTTTGGTGAGAATTTTTGCATCTGTGTTCATCAAGGATATTGGTCTGTAATTCTCTTTTTTGGTGGGATCCTTGTCTGGTTTTGGGATCAAGGTGATGCTGGCCTCATAAAATGAGTTTGGAAGTTTTCCTTCCATTTCTGTTTTTTTGGAACAGTTTCAGGAGAATAGGAATTAGTTCTTCTTTAAATGTTTGGTAGAATTCCCCTGGGAACCCGTCTAGCCCTGGGCTTTTGTTTGTTTGGAGACCCTATACCACTCTTATTCTTGAGAACTATTTTCTTTGGTTTGCATTTATAGTTAATAATTATCTTATCTGGGCACCTTGAAGATGTCATTCCTCTGTTCTCTGGTTTCCATTTCATTCCCTTCTGACAAAGCTGGCATTCATTATTTGCAGTAGTTTTATTCTATGAAGTTGCTGTAAACACTGAATTAGGAAATACCGAACTATTGTTTCTAGAGGGAATATAGGGTTACGTTCCTGTGAGCTTCTGGTCTCAACATTTTCATCAATGATCAATATATAACCTTGTTTTATATGTGTTTCATACATATTGTTGATTCTTTAACCCCGAACTCATAGCCAGCAGCACGATAACCCATGACTGAGGGAAGCTTATCTAATATCTGTTTGTCAGACCCATCACAACCTTCTTGCCCTTAGGAACACTAAGATAGCACTTCAGCACCAAGCTTGGGAGGCATTTCAACAGCAAAATCACCAAAAAAAGCACAAAAATGGGAAAGACAAGGCACTCAATAGACTTTGAAAAAGACACAAATTTGCGCTATGAGAGCTGAAATAAGGGGAGGCCTCCCAGATTGACTTCAGCTGGGAACATGTGGTGGGAAACGAGTATTTTGACGTTCTGTGCATGTCCGTGAGTAACCAGGCAAGGGCTGCAGTATTGACTTGGGGGCTACAAATAAATTTTAGTACATAGATAAATTTGGAAATAGAGAATCTGTGAAGGGGAGGATCAATGGAATTGGTCCTATTTTCTCTACAGTTTCACTATAAACTATAGTTGTTATAAACCATACACATAAACTATTATAGTGAAGAAAAAAGCTGCTTCAAAGATTCCCTGTCCCATTCTCTCTCTATCTTTTCCAGGAAATCTATCTAGGTGTATATTTTGAAATTTTTACTAAATTAGCATTTATGACTCTTAACTATTATTTAATGTCTTCTATGTCTTCATTTCTCTGTGTTGCATTATGTATTAGTTCTTTGGATCTAATTTCTAGTTTGCTAAATCTTTTCTCAACAGCGCAGGTCTGCAGATAAAGCCATTGTTCAGAATCTAATTTCAGTTATTTTATTTTTAATTTTTACAAATTCTTTTTGATACTTTTTTCAAAGATACTTAGTCTTTTTCATCATCCCTTCCTCTTGGTTTACATTTTGCATTCTCTCTTTTATTTCTTTAAGCATATTATGTAGATATTAATATTTTTATATACCATGTTTGATAATACCACTAACTGAAATCATTTTGATTCTGATTTTATTTTCACTATTTTTTTTCTGACTCATAGCACCCACAACACCTTCTTTACTGATGTATTTTTATGATATTTTTAAACCATAAGACTATATGTATTTTGGAAGTTTATTAGTAATTTTTTGAGGCTTAGACTATAGATGGGTTTCTTCAATGAGGATTTAGTTTTCTTCTCCTAGGTGCTTGGAGACCGTTTAAACTGAGTACTTGAAGGTTTTTCAAGCTACCAGGACTGTAGAACTTTAGACAGCTAACCTCTATGAGTTCCAGCTTGTGCATCTAAATTCTTAGGGAGTATTTTTCTTCTCTACCTAACACCAAATTTTAAGACAGGGACTCTTTTGCTGAGAGTGCAGCCCTTTGAGGTCACAGCCTTATGAATAGGGTTTCCTTTTCAGTATTTCCTATTGAGCATGTTCTAGCATTTGCTTCCAGTCCTCCTGCCTTGAGTGGCTATGAATGCTGAAACTCCATGCACTCAGGGTAAAGCCAGTTCTGCTTCCTTTCCCTTCTGTGTGTTTGTTCCTTGAATCATGCTTATCAGTTTAAAAAAAAAAACAATGTATTCCATCATTTGGCCTCATGTTTTATTAGAACCAAGAAGGGCTCATGTTTTATTAGAACCAAGAAGGGTAGGGTAGGGTGGTGTTAGTATCACATATGTTTATTATATTTACATACCACTTTTTTTTCTATTTAAGACTATATATATATATTTTTTTTTATTCCTTTATTTGTTTATTTACAGCATAACAGTGTTCATTGTTTTGGCATCACACCCAGTGCTCCATGCAGTATGTGCCCTCCCTATTACCCACCACCTGGTTCCTCAACCTCCCACCCCCTCCCCCCCGCCCCTTCAAAACCCTCTGGTTGTTTTTCAGAGTCCATAGTCTCTCATGGTTCATCTCCCCTTCCAGTTTCCCTCAACTCCCTCTCCTCTCCATCTCCCCATGTCCTCCATGTTATTTGTTATGCTCCACAAATAAGTGAGACCATATGATACTTGACTCTCTCTGTTTGACTTATTTCGCTCAGCATAATTTCTTCCAGTCCTGTCCATGTTGCTACAAAAGTTGGGTATTCATCCTTTCTAATGGAGGCATAATACTCCATTGTGTATATGGACCACATCTTCCTTATCCATTTATCCGTTGAAGAGCATCTTGGTTCTTTCCACAGTTTGGCGACCGTAGCCATTGCTGCAATAAACACTGGGGTACAGATGGCTCTTCTTTTCACTACATCTGTATCTTTGGGATAAATACCCAGCAGTGCAATTGCAGGGTCATAGGGAAGCTCTATTCTTAATTTCTTCAGGAGTCTCCACACTGTTCTCCAAAGTGGCTGCACTAACTTGCAATCCCACCAACAGTGTAAGAGGGTTCCCCTTTCTCCACATCCTCTCCAACACACGTTGTTTCCTGTCTTGCTAATTTTGGCCATTCTAACTGGTGTCAGGTGGTATCTCAATGTTGTTTTAATTTGAATCTCCCTGATGGCTAGTGATGATGAACATTTTTTCATGTGTCTGATAGCCATTTGTATGTCTTCGTTGGAGAAGTGTCTGTTCATATCTTCTGCCCATTTTTCGATATGATTATCTGTTTTGTGTGTGTTGAGTTTGAAAAGTTCTTAATAGATCCTGGATATCAACCTTTTGTCTGTACTGTCATTTGCAAATATAAGACTATATTTTTTGTATGTGTACATATGTGTGAAAAAATTTAGAGGAATACACACACACACACACAACTTTGATTTTTTTCACCTAGAAGATTATCAACAGCAGACATTTAGTAAGGTTCTCTTTGTTTGTAAGACACCTTTCAGAATCCACGTCCACAAATATAAAACAAAACAAAATAAAATACAACTTGGGACACATTCAAAAGTTACCAAAGATTCTTTGGTTTTATGGATGAAGTTATTCGGTCCACATGCATTTTTGATAAAAGTACAATCACTGTAGTCTGACCCCAAGTCTAAAAAGTCCTAGGTGTTTCTGGTTCTGTAGTTCTGCTACATTCCCAGAGTACTTACATAACTGTTGTGATTTCTTAGGTACGTGTGTCCCGTGGAATCAGTGAGAGATCTCAGGGAATGAGAATCAGCGAAGTGGTATATTTTAAAACAAGTGTGCCTTAATGCGTATAAAAAGTGAATCATCTACTTAAGAAATTTCTGGAAGAATGTGGCAGAATAAAATTCTATCCAAATGCGTTTCAGCAAAGGTGATTCTTTTGAGGTTAATTTTAGGATCTTTAAGTACAATTTTTCTTTTGTTGGGGGTACTCCTCCATGACTTAGAACAGTGATAGAATGTACAAATACACACTTTAAAATTATTTTGCTGAAATGATTGTATCAAAATGACCAATAATTTTAAACGTTTTACCTTGGAGATGCTGTATTTAATCTCTGGACTTAAAAAACTACATGGATTTAGATACCTGAATAAGCTCGGATTCCTATCACGAGAGAAACATAGTAAATATGTAACAGCCGGAAGTTTCACTCCCACCCGTTGTTCTTCCCTGCCACCCTCTCCTAGCGAGACCTTGAAAGTGAAATTGTTCTTATTCCCCTGTGCTTCTCCAATATGCTCCCATAGCAGCCAGGAAAGCAAGAGGAGATTTTATTTTTATTTTTAAAAATATTTTATTTTATTTCAGTGTTCCAAAATTCATTGTTTATGCACCACACCCAGTGCTCCATGCAGGAGGAGGTTTTAAACGCGTAGCTCTGATCTGGTCCGTGTTCTGCTTCAAACCCTTGGGTGATTTCCCTTTTCTCTTAGGACAGGGTCCTCATTCTTTAATATGGCTCACGGACTCTGGACCTTGAAGCACCAGCACCTGCCTGCCTTCTCAGCCCACCTCCCTCCAGGCTTCCGCAGCCACTCCGCCGCCCACCTCTGGCTCCTAGAACAAGCTACTTCCCACTCAGTCTTCACAGGCTATTTTTTCTGCTTGGAATCATACTCTTCCTCTCTGTTGCCTGGCTAGCTTCGGGTCTCTGCTGAAATGCTACTTCCTCGGGGAGGCTTTCTCTGAAGCTCTTTGTTCTTTTCTTTCCCAGTACTTAGCCTTTTGGAAATTAAATAATTATTTGTGTAAGATGTTTCACATCTGTCTCCCTATAGGCCGTCAGTGCCACGGGCAGAGAACAGTTGTAATTCTATCTCATGACTACATTCCTGCCACCTAGCACAGTGCCCGGCGCATCGGAGACACTGGACAATTATTTATTGGATGGATGGATGGATGAATGAAAGAACGGTATGGAAGTCCAGGATACAATCCTGGATGTAAAAACACAAATTTTAGCTATCACTGGATCCCTTGACATTTCTTTGCTGTTGAGAACATGTTTAGCCTCTGTAATTACCGAGTACATTGAGGGAGTCATTTGCCATCAGTGTTCAACCTGGAGGGACATCTTGGGCATCTTGAGCCCACAAAGCCTGCTGTGATTGTGTTTCTGTCGAAAGCTCTTATCAACAACTGAGATGAGGATATTGGTGCAGCGTTAATGAGACTGACAAAAAAATCTGGAGAGCGAGTGACAAATTGTGTCCAAAAGGATCTCACTCAACAGGTTAGAAAGGTGGATCAAATAGCAACAGACAATTGAATAAGGAAAAATACAGAATATTGGACCTAGGTGTGCCACATCTAATTGAACAAATACAGGATAAGAGATCTTAAGAGCAAAACACGTGAAATGCATGGAGATTTTAACTGACTGCATGCGTCAGTAGTGTGGCCTGCCTGAGATGCTGATTTGCTGTTAGCCTCCTTTAATAGAAGCAGCATGTGGAGAAGGATGGCAGTCACAAACTTCCCCGGTTGGAACACCCTTGCGGGGCCACGTCCAGTTCTGAGAAGCAGAGGATGAGGGAGAGTAGAATTTGGGAGAATATAATAGGGCTGTCAAGTAAAGGCAGGACCATTAGATTTTTTCTCTCAATGAGGGAAAGAGAAGAGCTGGGCCCACCAAGGAAATTCCAGGGAAGTGTCTCTCAGTATATTGTGAGGAGCTGCCCAGCAGGGAAGTGGGCTGTGCTGAACTCCCCGTCTGCTGAAGGAAATGACACTTGAGGAATTAGACAGGAAAGTACAAACTGAGCTTTGGGAAGCTCTCTGTCAGCTTAGGGAGGGCATCTCAAGGTGGGAGAATCCCTTCCTCCCTCGTGCGTCTCTAGAACCTGGTATAGTTTGGTCCCTCAGCACGTTTGGAGTGCCAAGCCAGAGATGCATGGCCAGTTAGGTAACTATTTTTAGAGCTCTTGTCCGTTGTGTCTAGAATTCCCTGATCTTGCCTAACTCTTAGAGGATAATCTTATTTGTCCTTATTTTTATCACAATGGCCACTGTTAGAAGCAACAGAGAGGAGGCAGAAAAAGTACTTATTATAGAGGGAATTCATGCATGGGGTAAAAATTGGACAGGCTGCTGTCAAGCTCCCTCATCATTACAATTCTATCTTTCCAGTAGAAAGCAGAGGAAGTAAGTGCTCTGTCATTAGGGGTAATTAAGAAAAAATGTGGAAAATGCCATAAAGAGCCTTTATCATACACAGGACGAAATATAAGGAAAATTAGAATGATGATCATATTCTATAAAGCTGTTTCTCACTATTGTGGTGGTCAGTAAATATGCCTGGGTACCCCCACCCAGGAGCACTCTCTCCTTGGCCCCCGAGGAGGACTGCAGAGAGATTACGGAGGAGACAGAGTAAATTCCCCTTCTAGAGAGAAAAACAGTAAGTGCATCTCTTCCTGCTCATATTCCATTTTCTATTATTCTCTTTGAATCTGTGTGATGGAGCTTATTTTCTACGAAGGAGCTAATAAAATGTGCCCGAAAAGAGATACATGGTCAACTAAAAATTATTTTTCTTTAGTTCTCTTTCTCTTCCTTGGTTTGGACCTGAAAACTTACTTTCAGGGGAAAAAAAAAAAGAAAAGAAAAGCAAACACATGTAGCTAAGATTGTCCATCAACCTGTGTCAGAGGGTGACATGCAAATATTCTCATGAAAATTTAGCTCAGAATAGATACATTTGATGTACCCATCACTAACGGAAGCAGTGTTCACATCAGCAAAGAGTTGTTCTCTCTCCGCGTTATGAAATAATACATCCCTTGATTAAAAGACTGCATTTTTGAAAAGAGAGTACACTTCAGACTAGAATTTCATATGGCTTTTCAAGCATATGGGCATAGCAATTGGAAAACTGACTTGAATTTTAAAACATAGGGATTTTAAAAATGGAGTTGGGCTTGGCATTTATTAGCTGCCTGCTATTTGCAAATGATGTAACTTGCCTATGCCTAAATTCCTTCATCTGTAAGGTAAGGATAAGGATGCCTACCTTGAATGGCTCTTATGACTATGAAATAAGAAAATGGACCGATGCCCCGGCACGGCAAAAAGCAAGCACACTCAGCCAATAGGAGCCACTGACAGAGCTGGGGCCACGTGGGGTCAGCCTCGCGGGGTGCAGAGCTGTGGCTGTCTGGAGCAGTGATTGGGGTGCACGGCTTAAATAGCGTTAGCTTTGGAGAGTTGGAGAGAGATCTCCATTAACTTCAGATTTTCATGAGGGAAGGACGCATTAATTCCAATCATTTCTTTGATCCACACCTTGGTAATATAAAGGAAGTAACATCAGTTTTTGAAAATTACTTGAATTAGGAGTTTCCTGGTTAAATTTCATTGAACCTCCGAGAAGTAACTTAAGCACTTCCACAATTACTTCGGTCCAGTAACTGGGTGCCACTTAGCACCAGCCTGCTGTTCTGATGAAATGGTGTGACGGCAGTGCAGAGCCAACAGGGACTCCATAGTGTGTCCATCTATTCTCAGCGCTCTTGGTTCCTTGAAAGAGCTAATGATGCCCAACTACACCTGGTGAGAGCAATCCGAGAGAGTCAAACTCAAAGGTGGATCCTCCCCTCCCCCTGGTTTTTTTAAACACATTATCTGCATGTCCCAGGTAGGTCAGCTAGGAAGGAAGTAAGATGTGGTTGAATTACTTAAAGTGCTTAAGAAATGACCCGGATAGAATATCCATAGGGGTTAGGAAATGGAATTTATTTCTTGGTTTAGCATTTGGGCAGAAATTACTTGGCATTTGTCACTTGCAAGATGAATAGAAGTTCTGATTTCTGTTCTCAAGAAAGTACACTTGGCTTCTTACTTTGTGCTTACCTCTTGCACACATTTTGTATTAGAATTTGAAGGGATGGGCTCAGTAGTTTGCTTTTAGTCAATTTGATGAGTTCACATAGTCTCATCCCTGGGTTATTAAATAGTTCAGAAATAAATATTGCAGCAACTTGTTGAATATGCAACATGCATCTCATTTGAGTGGCATTTTATAACAAATGGTGACTATTTAGTATTTACTCTGAAAGTATTTCAGGTTAGCTCTTATTAATAATGAGTAGTCAAATATGTAACTGGGCTCAATGGGCTAGAGAAAAAGAAAATTTTGATTTTCCACAAAAAGTTTCAAGCCCCGGAAGAGAGAAAAATACACATGGGTCTTTGTATATGTATGCATATATGGGACAAATACATGTCCCAAGCGACAGGACTGAAGGAGATTAAACCGGACCAAAATTTAGGCTGCCAGTGAACCAGGCTAAGTTTTCATGAAGTCAGCGACCTGCTCTCACTCCATGGGCTTTTGTGCAAGGACTGGAGGAAGCCGTCACAGCCTGGGTTCTGAGAACATTCCAGCCCCAGGAGGGGAAGGCTTGTGATGAGCTCATGGGGGTTTCCAGCGCTGACAGACAGCCTTGGCAACCAGGAGTTTCCAGAAGGGAAACCTGGCCTTTAAGTTACCAAGTGCCTTTTTTTTTTTTTTTTAAACATACTTGGCTCTAAACACAGGTCACTATTTAAGTACTGGGGTCAAATGGAGATGCCTGGTGGGGTCAATGAACAGAACTGGACCTTCCCAATAAGGGGACTGAGGGTAACACTGGAGTGTGGAGGTTGGGAGGGTCGGGGCTTGGTCCTTGGACTCGGGTGTGAGAGTGCATTACGTTGGCTTCCATAATCCTGGGAAAAGTGTTAAATCATGATGTCACATAAAGTGTGTGTCGGAGGGCGTGCTGCCGGAGGAGGAGGAAATAATTGTTTCCATTGTTTCCCCTGGGGTGGGGTGGGGGGGCACTCTCCGTTGCGCCACCTCTCACCAATCCCATCTCGCACTTTTCCTGGCTCAGACCTGGCCCCGTCCATGTTCTCTTCCCCTGTCCCCAGGCCCCCATCCGATCTTGCCCTATCTCCAGACAACCACTCCTAAGGAATGGGGAGCTTGGGGGGTTTGTTCAGGCCAGCTGCACGGAGGTCGCTGCGGTCGGAGAGGGCGTAGGGGAGGAGGAGGAGGACCCCGGGCGCAGCCGTGGTAGGTGCGCCCTGCCAAGAAGGGCGGGGGCTCCAGAGCGCGCACGCGGAGGAGGAGAAGGAGGGAGCGGGGAGGGCGTGTGAGAGTGAGCCACAAGAAAAGGGAGCGCGCCCGCCGCCGCCGCCCTCCTCCGGAGAGAGGCTGGAGTGAGGCTGTGCGAAGCGCCGCATTTCAATGAGAGCCGGCAGAGGCGCATCCCTGTTCTAGCGGCTGCAGCTGAGACGCCCGCGCTCCCCAGCTGCTGCAGCCCAGCCCCGGCCCCGCCGCCGCCCCGCAGCCCCGCATCCCCGGCCGCGCCCAGCCCGGTGAGGACAGCACCAGGAGGCGGCCCCGAGCGCGGCCACAAAGACCCCCGGCAGCGTCTCTCCGCGGACCGGTGCGTGGTTTGCCTTCGCTGGGGAAGGGAGCTGCGGGCAGGGCCGGCCCGGGCGGGTCCCTGCCGGGGGACTCGCAGCGCCTTCTCCTCCCGCCGCCGTGGGGCGCCGAGGAAGCCCGGGGCGTGCAGGGCAGGGCCGGTGCCCCCCTTGGCCCGGCGCCGCCGCCACCCTGCCCGCTGTTCCTCGAAAGGCGCTGCCCTGCGGTGGCCAGACTGGCCTCGGCCGGGGGCGGTGTGTACGGGCGGCTCCCGGGCTGCTGGCACCTGCCTCTTTTGTCTGGTGCCACCGGGCTTAAAACGGGGAGTAGGGCGCCCCCCCATCCTCTCCGCCAGGCTTTTCGCCACGTTGTTAGTGGAGATGGAGAGCCAGGGCAGAGGAGCTGGGCGAGGTGTTTGTCATTGTCAGAACTGGCCACGGAGGGAGGACCAAGTCTGCGCCTAGAAGGAGTGGCCGGGCCAGGCCTCTTATTGTGTGTGTGCTTTCTCGTGTGCCCGGGAGGGTGGTGTGCTTGAAGATGGGGGCGATCTGTGCGTGGTGGGTGGCTGCAGTGTGGGTGTTGCAAGTACATTTGCAGGGTCTCAAGTTCCTTGAGGGACAGCGAGGCTGCCTCATGTACAAATTAGTACCTGCAGTGCTAAAAGCATGCGGAGAGGAAATGGCATTTTCCTCCTAGTGGGAGCGCATGCACAGCCCTGCATTGCCCCACAAAAGAGGCTGCTTTTGAAAACCAGGTTTGCGCGGAATCACTGCTGGATTTGGAAAGCCAATGCTTGTAAGAGATGGAGCAAATGAAAGGTTTCATTCAAACCGGCTCCCTCTCTCCGCACCTGTGAGTGTGTGTCCAGGTTATGGTGCACACGCGCGGTGCGCGGCCACACTGCAAGGTGTTCGGTGAATACGTTTTATGAATGTTCCTAAATATATCGCCTTTCCACTGGAAAGGAAAGTAGGACAGTCTTTTAAGTATGAAATGTCACATGAAGGCGGGTCAGAAGGGATTTTAAGAGGGGTTATATGTAGGCACATTATAAAAGATTGGCACACATCCTGTGATGTCTGTGTCCACAGTGGTACATGCACTCTGAAGGTGTGTGTACACGCCTCTTAGTCCACACCTGCCCATCCACTTGCATCCGAGTCCCACTGGCAAAATATCCCTGGGGACTTACAGGTCCAGCATCTGTTTAGATGTGGTAATCTTTATGCCAGATTATTTTTCGGGGTGTGTGTATGTGTAGATCTCTGAAACAGGAACTCATATCCTTATCTAGAGAAGGATGAACAGAGGTTCCTCAAAATGGTGAGAAATCCCACAGAAGACAATTGAGGATGCTGATTTCTTGGCATGGCAGTGTTTATAGGAAGATCTCAGATAAGAGTCAGGCCCCCTTCTTCCCCTCTCAAGTGCCTGTGATTTCTGTGGCTCGGGACTTTTGGTTACCTTCTTGGTATCATGACACTCACGTGCCCAGGCGCTTAGCTGTTGATGGTCCGTGAATGTGTGTCTCTGTGCTTTAGTGGTTTCCTGTGCAGAAAGCAAGAACCTGTAGAAGCCCAGGGAATCTTTTCTAGGAGCTCGTGGTTCAAATATGTGACTAAGCCAACTGGAGAGCTGAGCCAGCCAAGGCAAGAGAAGGAACACCTATTTTGATGTCGCACATAATTATGGAACATTAGGGTGTGTAGTGTGGTTTTTGACATTCATTTAGTGGTAGCTGTAGCCTTGAAAACGATTTCACTTTGAGTGTGGTTTTTCTTTGTCCCCAACATCATTACTTACTTTTGAGCAGGCTCAGTGAAGGGAAGTCAGAGATGTGCTTGTCCTGGTTGAACATATGATCAAGTGCGAGGAAATACACAAATAAAACAAAATCAACTTTTGTCTGTTTTAAAATTGACTTTTTTTTTTTTCTTCTTCCCTTCGGGGGTAGAACTCTTGGTTCCAGAAGCCTGATTCCTCTAGGGAATGCCAACAGTTGCTACATTATTTGCCTTTTGCAAATCGTAAATCGATAAAAGCCCCTTCGCACTACCTGGGCACTCTCTGCTGACATGGTTGTGGCACCCTTTGCTATGGTCCTGCCTGTTGTCTCTTGGTTCATATAGATTTGAGAGGAAACCCCTCAGGTTGGAAGATTGCTTACTGCCTTTAAAAATAAAACAGAAGCTTCAAAAGCCAACCTGGCCTTCGTAATATGTGAAGTTTAAAGAGCTTAGTGAGGTGGTCTGAGTACTCCTCCCTCCCCCACACACGCCTTCTAGAAGACAAAAGGGGTCATGTTAGGAGGAGATTAAGAAAAAAAGTGGGAGCAGTGATACCATGGGCAAAATATTGGTTCTGTTATTCAGTTAGTAGCTGCCTGAGGAACTGGATCACTGTTTTCAAGTTATCCAACTTCAAAATCAACGAAACTACTTCCTATCTACCTACGTATGGTATCACTTTTTCTGGAAAATACAAATTTAGGCTATTATGAGTTATTAAGAGACATGAGGTAGTTTTCATGCTTGGAGGAAAAAAAATACACTGAACTAATAATCAGTCCAGGTTTGAGGTCCCCCCCACCCCTCTCCCTCAGGGTCAGCAGTAGAATGATGAGCAGGTGAAGACCTTATCAGCCTGGCCTGGTGACCACAGTCCCCTCTGTTGGCAGAGGAAGACTTCCTGGGTTAAGTGGCCTCCTCAAGGTCACGGGCCTGGTTAAGAGTGAGGGCTTTAAAAAACCCTATTTTTATGGGGGTAGGGGTCTAGGGAGGATTTCAGGGGGTCTGGCCTCTAAGACACAGCACATGGGGCAGAAAGATGGGAGCGTCAGTTTCAGAGTCAGTCAGAGTAAACCTACTTTCAAATCCCAGCTCCCTCAATTATGACTCTGGGACCCTGCCTCTATCCCGTACTTGCCTTCAGTCATAATATTTTTACCGACCTCACTGGATTGTTGTGAGGGTTAGAAGGGAATTGTTAGCATATTACGCAATTGATTGCTGAATAATAGTGTCAGGCGTGCAATAGACATTCAATAAACGCTAACTTCTTCCACTTCATTTCAGGAGTACACAATCTCTAGCAGTGCTTTTAAACATGAACTTTGAGCCACTCTGAATGGATCAGACGTTAGTCTACTGAGGGTCAAGGAAAGGTCAGGGAGGCTTGGCAGTACTTTTGGTTAGTTTGGACTGACCTTCAGAAAGGCAACATCATCTATGTGGTGGGATTTGGGGAGCACTCATAAGGTTCTTGCCCCAGATTTTCCATTTCGCTTATATTGTATTTCACCATGCCTGAAATTTTGTCATCAAAACTTCTTTCCTTTGAATGCTTTCTAGATTGACCTGTTAAAATCCGGATCCCCTACAAGGGTCAACATCACAAGCCTTTATCACCTAACCCCTTAGCAAGGATGAATTGATCCCACAGGTAGCTTGCTGATGACAGGGCTCTGTAGGAAGTACAATGGGGACCGTGGGGGAGCAAGCATATCTTTCAGAAGGGTCAGGAGATGAAAATCAGCAGGCTCCCAAGGAGCTTTCCTTACCAGAAGGGGGAGATTCAATTCCTACTAGTTCTTTCTGTGACAGAATTAAGAAGAGAAAAGTAGATCTTATTAATAAAAAACATTAATACTTAATACATGCTTGGCACTCTCCCTAGTGCTTCGTGTATTCACACTTAATATTAATTAAGAGGTAGATATGACTGGTGTTCCTATGTGTAGTTGAAGAAGCAAGGCTTTAAAGATGTTGATCCAAACTTGATACTGTACTAACCTTGAGAAATGTCCTTGATCAACATCTCTAAAGCCTCAGTTCCCTCAACCATGAAAATAGAGTGGAAGGAAAGGCAGCGCCATCCCCAAAAGTAACTTTTATCCCTTCTGTTCTTTTTCTTCTTCCTCCGCAACCTTTTTCTGCTTTTTTTAACCCAGCTTATCCGAGGCACGAAGTGTAAGCAAATGAGTTATGGTGAAATCACTTTTAAAAAAGCTGTCATCGAATATGTGAATATGTTGGAAAGTCTTAAGTTGGTGGAACCTGGGGATTAATTCAGTTGGCTCTCCATCCGGCAAGGGGGAGCACAAAACTTCGTGAACCGCTTATAATCTGTTAAATGCTGACCTCCTCCTTTTGGTTCCCGGCCCACCACCACGTCCTATCATCAGCCCTACGGTAATATGAAAGCTTATCTTCCATCTGCCACCAGAGTGAGCACACTGTAGGGAGGTGTGAACTTTGGAGTCAAGCAAACCTGGGTGGGAGGTCTTGGTTCAAGCATTTCTCCATGGTATGACTTGTAGAAGTTTTTCCATGCCTTGTTTTCTTCATCTGTAAATAGGGATAATACTACTTGGAAAGGTTTGCTGTGACTTGGAAGTAACAGCTGTTCAGAGCCTGAGAGGGGTCGGTGGTCCCTACACAGAAGCTGTTTCTAACTAAACTGGGGTTGACTGATAGGCTCATTGCAGAGGGCTGCCTCTTCTACTTCTTCCTTCTCTCCCAGCTTGATCACGCGCATTAAATATATCATCAGTTACGGCAGTATTTCCACCAGCTGCTCTTGAGCTGAGCCTTTCAAACCACGATCTTAAAATAACACCAGTATGTGTCTCTGTTTTTTCTTTCCCCCTTCTGTGCCTCCCAGGTTCCACTTTAACTCCGTCATGTCCTTCGGCAGAGACATGGAGCTGGAGCACTTTGACGAGCGGGATAAGGCTCAGAGATACAGCAGAGGGTCGCGGGTGAACGGGCTGCCCAGCCCAACGCACAGCGCCCACTGCAGCTTCTACCGAACCCGCACACTGCAGACCCTCAGCTCTGAGAAGAAGGCCAAGAAAGTTCGTTTCTATCGAAACGGAGATAGATACTTCAAAGGGATTGTGTATGCCATCTCCCCAGACCGCTTCCGATCTTTTGAGGCCCTGCTGGCTGATTTGACCCGAACTCTATCGGATAACGTGAATTTGCCCCAGGGAGTGAGAACGATCTACACCATCGATGGGCTCAAGAAGATTTCCAGCCTGGACCAACTGGTGGAAGGTGAGCGCTCACTCCCAAGGGACCCTCGAGGATACGTTCTCTGTTTCCACCTGTTCTAGGCACCTGCCCTTGATTGATCTCTCAGAGGCAGCCTTCAGCCCGAGGCCCTGATCCTGTTTGTTCACACATTTGGGAGTTCACTTGACTGTACTGTGGTGTGGAAAGAGAAAAAAACCCCACTGATGGTATTAGGTCGGGCATCTTATAAGAATGGACTGAGGGAAAAAGTGTCTTAATTCTCTTGCATTCTCTGTTCCTTTTATCATTCTCCTACTACATTTTAAAAGTACCTTTTTATATCTTTAATTACATTGTTCAGTTCATTTCACATGAGCTTTTGCTGTTATGGTTTCTGAAATTACTTGAACTAAAAATAACGAATGGCTTGTGAAATTTCCGAGGGGAAAGGAACCTTATGTAGGTATTGAGCCCATTAATTCTGTCACTGGAGACTGAGGCCCA
This sequence comes from Meles meles, assembly GCF_922984935.1. NCBI lineage: Eukaryota > Metazoa > Chordata > Mammalia > Carnivora > Mustelidae > Meles > Meles meles. The sequence goes on along the minus strand of NC_060079.1, from coordinate 17,850,185 downwards.
GAAACTTCGAGTGACACGTCTATGGTTATGTGGTGAGGGTGTGTTGATACTGGACTAGAAATTAGGTTTTCTGGCATTTCTTTCCAAGGTGGTGCTTCCTCTGAAGTTTAAAGGATTGTTGTCTTTCTGTGGTATTTGAAGATATAAAGGCATTAATTTGCTCACTATGTTGTTTTTCAAAGTCGAAAAACTATCTCTTTTAGCCATTTCAGTGGAAGGAGGACTGTTTGAGTCCTCAGGTGAGACCTGCTGTCTTGTGCGAGCAGAGGATGTAGACCGCTTCAGAACCAGCCCCATTTGAATGGCACAGAAAGCCTCTAGTCACCTTAGAAATCACAAGTAGAGTAAAATGATGTAGAGAGAGAGAATGGGTTGAATTCATGCTAAGGTGTAAATGAGGATGGCTCATCCTCTTTGGAGAGTAGGAGTTCCTAAGTCGGAGGTGTTCGGGTCACGACGGAGTAGCTCTAGCACAGAGGAGCATGGGAAAGGAACTTAGAGTGTGGGGAGTGCCTGACTTCACCCTGAGTTCCTCTTTACTCCACATACAGCTATCTGCCTGGATCTGTTGTCTTCCTGGATCCTGGAGGAATGCCACGCACATCATGTCCTCCTTCTCTCGTGCAGGTAGCAGGAAGCATCCCTTTCAGGGTCCCATGGAGTTGGGGTTCCTCGGCCCTGACCACACATAGGCGAACCCTCTTGTCCTCCTATGGAACCAGAGTTTGTATGTGATTCAAGGTGAAGGGAGTCTTGTGTCTTTCTCCCATTTTCCTTCCCTTTATCCCTTGGCAGGGATGCCAGTCCAGTCACAGTATGACGGGACTTGAGAGGGTGTGGAGAGCCTGGCTTTGGTGTGTTTATTATGTGGGAATTCTCATCTCTTTTCAATGACTCGTCACCCTGCCAAGATGCCTGTAGACTTGGCCTTTTTCCTTCTATTCAGATGTTGGCACTTTCAGTAAATTAAAGGGGAAGAATGCACATGAAATCTTTCTGCATTAGCTTTGATTTTTGTGCTCTGCCCTTTTCCTGACCTTGGAAAATACCGGAATAAATAAAACATTTGGTGGGCTATTCTGAGGGGCCTGGATAAAGATGAAATGCAAAGTCAGGTGCCGATCAGTCACCAAACCTTCCCTTTGAGGACTGATGGTAGTAGAGAACAAAATATGCCAAGATCTCCCAGCGCATTGTAAGGCAGCTGGGCTTGCCTTCTCACTCTGTTCTGGAGTCACTTGTGCGGCATCTAAGGGGCGGGGCCGTGTCTTTCTATCAATTGCCCTCCCAGAGCAGGTCTTTACTGAGAAGTGGCCGGAGATATTCCCATGGTTCCTGTCCACCCAGGAGAGGGTGTGCCGGGTGGGAAACAATGGTTCTCTACACACAAGGATCAGCAACATCATGGCATGCTTGCCACCATCTTCTTTGTCGGTTTTCTTAACACCATATAATGCCCGCTCTAAGAGACTGCCGTTCTGAGGAGAATAATGACAGCTCGCAGTCACAGAGCATGTGTCTTGCATATATGAATACGTTTAGCTCACACAATGACCCTAGGAGCTAGGTACGGTGACCATCCTTATACTGCGATGAGAGAAGCAAGGCACAGTGTGGTTAAGTGACGTGTTCAAAGTCACACAGCAAGAAGTGGTAGAGTTAGGATTTGAACCCAGCAAGGCTGGTGCCAGAGCTTGAGCTCATAACTGCCACTGATAAGATACCAAGTGGGGCATTCTCAGTGGCTTTTAAATGAAATTTTATGGTATTAGATTATTCTGGAAAACAGATGTTTTTAACCTTGACATAATTGCAGGAATGACAGCTACAGCTATGACTCCCAGAAACACCGTAATATTTTCATTTACCTCCAAATACTTTTCTCTCCAATCAGTATGAAGCAACTGCCTATTGACAATTCTGATGTTCAAAAAGATGACTTTTGGGGGAAAAAAGTGCTTTTTTCTGATTGAATGAATGATAACTTCAGTACAGTGTGGAAGTTCACATATTGGCTGTGTTTTTTTAAAGAAACCCAGTTTAAACAGATTTTTTTCCTCATTTATAATTCTGACAGCATGCAGCTGCACTTCGTGTTGAAGTAGCTGGAAATTCATTTAGATTGGCCTCTTTGTCAATTACATTTTTGCTTAGTCTGTTAAAATGCAAACGGTTGCTTCATATTCATCATTAGGTTCATATCTCTCACTTTACATACTAATTTTATGTAAACGTCAATGCATGTTATTAGCTTCTCATTTCCCTTTCCAATATGCTGATGTTTGCATTTTAAATTAAATCCTTTTAGTGGATGCAGTGAAAAGTGTATGTATTTGACTTGTAATTTTTTTTTTTTTAAGTTTGTTCTTCCTCACTTACCTCAGACTCTAAATTCTGAATTACAACGACATATGTGAGCTTCTTTATTGTAACAGTTGCATGGTCATTTGCACTGTTATTATTATCCACAGATTATTATGCCTAAATTTGGTTTCAGCTCATTGACGGAGCTGGTTCTTGGCCTCAAGTGTAAATGTATGAGTGAGGGTGTATGTGTCTGTGTGTGCATGATTATAAGTGTGTCTCTTTATGCATGTACATATGCCCACACAGACACGCACACACATATGCAAGAGCAGACAGTGGATCAGCAGTTTTAATTATTTGCTTTCCAAATGGCCTTAATACGTTAAAAAAGTCAGGATAATTAATAAGGAAAGTGGAATTGCAGTCCTATTTCTGCGAGTGGTTCACCTTGAGACTTGGCCTCATTTTCCCAATATTGCCTCTTTTCTCCCCAATTTTACACTGTTTATGTTCCACCGTAGGTATGTAAATGTTGTGAAGGGTAGATGAAGAAATAACTTTAAAACCTTTAAACTCTTAGGAGAAAGATGTCCTGTGAATCCCAAGCATTGACTGATTGGTTTTGTTCTCGATCAGAGGCTGAAGCATCAGTGACGTCTCTGTTGGGGGTGAGCCATCCACGCCCCCCACTTTGAAATCGGCTTTATTTTTATTTTCATTTTTTAAAATTTTTATTTATTTATTTATTTTTAAAGATTTTACTTATTTATTTATTTGACAGATCACAAATAGGCAGAGAAGCAGGCAGAGAGAGAGGAGGAAGCAGGCTTCCTGCTGAGCAGAGAGCCCGATGCGGGGCTTGATCCCAGCACCCTGGGATCATGACCTGAGCCGAAGGCAGAGGCTTTAACCCACTGAGCCACCCAGGCGCCCCAAAATAGGCTTTATTTTTAGTTTAGTTTTATGTTCACAGCAAAACTGAGCAGAAGGTACCGAGATTTCCCATATACCCCCTCCCTCAACACATGAGCAGCCCCTCCCAGTGTCATCAGAGGGGCGCACTTGTGGTTAATGAAGCTGCGCTGACTCTTCATTAGCACCGGAAGTCCAGAGTTTACATTCGGGCTCACTCTTGGTCTTGTGTGTTCTGTGGGTTTTGGACAACAGTGTGATGACATGTATGTACCATTATGGTACCATCCAGAATAGTTTTATTGCCCTAAAAATCCTGTATGCTCTACCGTTTCATCGCCGCCTAACTCCTGCAAGCCACGAATCTATTTGCTGTCTTAAACAGGCATTCTTTTAACGTCTTGTGTGAATGTAGGTATGAGAGGGCCAGGGCATTTCCTGTCAGCAGTAACGTCAGTGCTCTTCAGGTGTGTTGTCTCCTGGATATAAATAAGTTGATTTGTTTGTCAGTTTTGTCTGTATTTGTAGTGAGTCCTTTTTTCCTCAGCTCTCCTGCACCTTGACTGCCCGACTTTACTGTGGACACTGTCTGACTCTGGAGCTGGAGTGTTTTGTTTTGTTTTGTTTTTTAAAGGTTTTATTTATTTATTTGACACACACAGAGAGAGATTACAATTAGGCAGAGAGGCAGGCAGAGAGAGAGAGGAGGAAGCAGGCTCCCTGCTGAGCAGAGAACCCAATGCGGGGCTCGATCCCAAGACCCTGAGATTATGACCTGAGCCGAAGGCAGAGGCTTAACCCACTGAGCCACCCATATGCCCCCAGAGCTGGAGTGTTAGGGCTGTTCCCAAGTCCCCACCAGAGTTAACGTCTCAGGAACAACCCCACACTTCACCCCACATTTAGGGAATCTCTAGCCACAATTTCCGGCCACCCAGTTCTCCTGGCAATATTTCTTCCCCTTGATGTGGTTTCATCGATTTCTTTCTGTAATTCACTGGCTTCTTCTGTGCCTCTTCCTACTGTGGTAAAAGTTTTAAATGAATTCTGGAATGGTTCTAATGCGTACTCTCTCTAAGGCTCCCCTCCGGCAAATAGTTTACTTGTTTTGTTGTTGTTGTTTTGTTTTTATTTTTGTTTTCGAGTATCAGCCTGAAAATACCAGTGCCTGTTAAGGATATACCTATCATTTGCCCAGGAGGTAACTTACCATGCTTACAGCTCTGTGCCTTGCTTTGTGCACTTAACAACACATCCTATCATACAGCTAGAACTAGTGTCCTTTTTACTGACTTCATAGTATTCCTTCATATAAACATATCCTTGCTTATTTAACCTGTCTTATATCAATAGGCTTTTATTGATAGGTTGTGACCAATCTTTGTTATAAGACACAATTTTGCAGTGAATATCCTTGGATTTGAGTTTTCTACCTATGTAGGAGAATCTTTGAAGGACAAATTCCCAGAAGTCATATTGCTGGATAGAGAGGTATAAGCATTAGATTCTTAAGAGCTGTGGCAGATCTTCATAGATGTGGTACCAGTTTATACTCCTATCAGTAACATATGAGATGGGCTGTTTTCCTATACCCTCAACAAGACAGTGTTTTGTCTAATGTTTTGCTACTTGCCAACCTATTATGAAAAGAAAAGCATGTATCCACTTACAGTTTTAATTTTCATCTTTTCATACGATTAAAAATGCATTGGTGTTTCTTTTTCTGTGTTTTGTTTCTTCAGAGTTTTTGACCTTTTTCTACCCAATTGGGGTCTTTTTTTTAATTGACTTGTAAGATTTTTTTTTTTTTCTTTTAGAGATATTAGCTTTTTGGGATATTAATTGAAAGTTTTCTTTCCTGGATTGTTCTTTATCTAGTGACGTTGTTTGTTATGTTTTTTGCCCTGCAGATTGAAAAAAGTTGAAATAATGAAATGTATCAGCCTTTTCATTTATGGTATGATTTTCTTTTTTTTTTTTTAAGTTTATTTATTTATTTGACAGAGAGAGAGAGAGAGATCGCAAGTAGGCAGAGAGGCAGACAGAGGGAGAGGGGGAAGCAGGCTCCCTACTGAACAGAGCCCAATTCGGGGCTCGATCCCAGGACCCTGAGACCATGACCTGAGCTGAAGGCAGAGGCTTAACCCACTGAGCACACCCAAGAGCCTCTATGGTATGATTTTCATGCCTCCTGGGTCGTACTCTGAGGTTATAAAGGTGTTTCCCTCATTTTCTTCTAGTATTTTTATGTTTTCACTTAAAAAAGTATTCTGATGAATGTCATATTAGTACAGTGCATGAGGTAGGGGTTCAATTTAAACTTTTTCTCGGCTACTTCCTCATTTTTAGAAGTTTATATTTTGAAACTAACATGGACTTATTAGAAGTGTCATAAAAATAAGCAGTTCTCATATGCCCTTCCCACAGTGGAACATCATACACGACCATTGCACAATGATCAAAAATAAACGTTACCTTTGCAACAATGGTAGTAACTATAGGCTTTTTTTCAGCTTTCATCAGTTTCCCCTCTAACGGCCTTTTTTGGGGGTTCCAGAATCACATGTTGCATTCAGTTGTTCCGTCTTCTTTTTGTCTGCCAGGCTGTGACCTTTCTTCAGTCTTTCCTTGTCTCTAATGACTTGACCATTTTGAAGAGTACTGGTCAGTCAGAGAATGTCCTTCAATCTGGGTGTAGCTGATGACTAGATTAAAGTTTGGTATTTGTGGCCAGAATTCCACAGAAATGATGCTGTGTTCTTTTTGGTGCATCATTTCAGGGTACAGGGTGTTGCCGTGTCTTATTACTGGACAGATTAGCCATGATCAGTTGGTAAAGATGGTGTCTGCCACTTACCTTCATGCTGAAGTTACTATTTTCCCCATTTGCACTGAATACGTATTTGGGGGAGAAACTTTGAGACTATGTGAATATCTTGTTTCTCCTTCAATTTTGCCCAGGAATTTTGGCATTTCCTGGTGGGTTTGCCTATAGCAATCATTGTGGTGCCGTTCGAATGGTGAATTTCTATTTCCCTCTTTACTTGTCTCACCCTTAAACATAGATGTGCTCTACTTTTCCTGTCTTTGAAGCTACTGTGATGTCATCAACTCTTATTATTTTAACCACTCTTTTAAGGCCCATTTCTTCCAAATAGTAATAAAACCTTTCTTCTTCACTCCTACCACCTGGATATACTTAACTGATACTCTAGTCCTCAGTCCTTTCTAACTCAGCCAGCATAAATATGACCTCATTCTTTTCCACTACCCAGAATTTGTTCCTCTTCTCATATTCCGGATCTTGTTAAATGGTGTCGCCATCTAACCTAACATCCCTCTTGACTTCTCTTTCCCTTCACCTGTCAAATCAAAGCTGTCACTAAATTGTGCTGGTCCTGCTTAAGACATTTCTTCAATCTGTCCTCTCTACCATCGGTGTTATAGTTTTCAAGTTCTCATCAGTGTTTTAGCAACTTTAGTTATTTTTTACTGCAGGGGTGATACATTCTTATACAGTGAGCATTGTAGAAAATTTGAAAGATGTAAGAATGTTTTTGTTTTTTTTTAAAGATTTTTATTTATTTATTTCACAGACAGAGATCACAAGTAGGCAGAGAGGAAGGCAGAGAGAGAGGGGGAAGTAGGCTCCCCGCTGAGCAGAGAGCCCGATGTGGGGCTCGATCCCAGGACCCTGGGATCATGACCTGAGCCAAATGCAGAGGCTTAACCCACTGAGCCACCCAGGCACCCCTAACGACGCAAGAATGTTTAAAAAATTCAATAATAACTCCTCATATTCCTACCACTTGAGTCTTGTCTTCTCTTTCCTGCGCTATTGCAATTGGCTCGTAAACTGAAAATACACATCTTAGTTTCTCTTTGACCATTTGTTTTTATGCAACCTGTATTTGTCCCTGCTTTTCCATTCCAGAGTCTGTCTTAGGTCAGATCCTTTAGGACACACATGTGTCCCACACGGTAGTTTTTAAACCAGTTTGGTTGCCTATAAACCTGGCCACAGACAGACCCCTTTGTGCCATACGTTTGCTTCATAGTGGTTCTCCACTTAGTTGTAGAACGCAGCCCACAGTCTTTAATGGATTTCTCTCAGTGACCCTGCTCCTTCCTGCTCTTTCAATTTTGTCTGTTTCTCCTGTTACCCACTGATAGACTTAGCAGTGAGCTCAGCTGCATTCTTTGCTTGTGCTCTCCCATCTCTCCAGGCTTCCCTTCTCTCCTGCTAGGGCAGTAGATGGTACTCTTCTGAAGGTGCGTAATGTCATGGGTAAGTTATGGCTCTGGAGTCAGACAACCTGCCTTTGAATCCTGGCTCAGCCTTTGCTAGCCATGTGACCTTGAGCCAGCTGCCTCTCTCTCTGTACCTCATTGTGCGCTGTGATAAGTGGTGTATTAATACTTAGCTCATAGGATTGTGTTGAGGGTTACAGGTTAAACAGCATGGGTTAGAACAGGATCTGCTACGTGGCAGACATTAACATAACTTCTTCTGCCAATGGTGTCTCCATCCTCATCCCTCAACCTACAGAGACACAAATCTCCCACAATCTATAAAATTCTTGCCTTGGTCTTTCTGGCCTGTTAAACCCAGAGGTCTCCTGTGATTAGAAATATCTTATATGCTGTCCCTAGTTGTGTAGCTTCCAATCATACTTCAACTCCTTGATTAGCGTCATGACATTATAATATACTTACTTAATTTATACCAAAGTCTTTGCAAGTCAGAGAGCCATTGGAGTCCTCACCGCCTAGCGTGGTAGTTGTAAGTACACAATAAATATTGTGGGAAGAAAGAGGAAAGAGAATGAATGGATGGAAGAATGGATGAATGAATGAATGAAGGTGAGCCAGCATCACTACCCAACCGAAGTGGCCATGATAGGGCCACACGTGGTCTTTTAGTGGCCAGGCCAGTGATCTCTTAGGAATCCTTATCATCATTGCTGAACCTGGAGCATTAGATACTCACATCTGAATCTTTAACAGTCACACACTTACCTTTCCATTTCCAAGGCATCAGACACCTGATTTCTCTTCATTTCCTTCACTGGCTCCTCCATCTCTGGGCACTCTTTAGAGACTGGTGTTGCTCTGGATTTTTTCTTGTCCAATCGGGCATGGTTTCCTGGAGTGTTTTCTTCGGTTCCATCTCTGCAGCTGCCATATGCATCACCCTGTAAACTCCAGGCTTATATTTCTAACTGCTTGCTGGAAATATCCAACTTATTGGCTCCTAGGAACTTCAAATTCAGTATGTGCACAACCAAATTAGTATCTTCCCTTACCATCAAATCCAAACCTGGTTCCCTTCTTATTCTACCTATGGTGGTATATGAAAAGTCAACAAAATGGAAGTTCTGATGTCATCATTTCATTTTTGTATTTTGACTCAGATTCCCTTGGTTCCCACATCCAGACAGTTGCCAATTCTACCATCTAGTCAACTGATTCTATCTGCTAAGTACTCCTTATTGTGCCCACTCCTCTCTGCTCCTGGTGCACATATATAAAGCTCAATTCTCCGTCTCCTCTCCTGGTCTGTTATACCAGCTTTCTCATCTTCTCTCTTCCCCCATCCTACCTTCAGCCCTCCCTTTACACAGAAGCCAGCGCAAGCGTTCTGAATCCTGGTTCTAATCATGCACAAAAGCTTTGACCTTGGACCCTACCACAGTCTTGCTCTAACTTGTTTGTTCATGGAACCATTTTTATTTTATTTTTGGAGAAAGACAGTAATATCTCTCAGACTGTCTCCTTACTGTACTGTGTGGTAGAGAATATTTTTATTTTATTTTTATCTGAATTGCTGTCCTCTTTCTTTTCTGCTAGTGAAAAATCTTACCCTCACTTCCAAGGCCAGCATGAATTCCATTTCTTCTTTATTGATTGCTCAGTGGGAAGTGGGAAGTGATTTCCTTCTCTCCTGATTAGGGTTGCCTGGACCCCTTACTTAGCAATTATCGCTTACTGCCTTGTGGTGAAGTCTTTTCATATACGCATCTTGGTTTCTAAGCTCTTTTGAAGACAAGCTCATGACTTAGGAGTCTTTTTGCTCCCAGAGTGGCAAATTCAGATTTTGTACCTCCTATTGAAGATTTAGGAGTTTGTAGTTAGTTTTTAGTTTTCATGGCTAATGCTGTATGTGCTTGTTGCAGTTTTGTTGTTTTTTATTTTATTTAATTATTTAATTTTTAAATTTTTTTGCAGTTTTGTTGTTTGTTATTCTGTTATGTCCTTAGGAGAAAGTTTTAACAATGAGAATATATATTTTCATGGTTACAAATACAGTTGGCCATGTTGCTTTCAGAAAAGGTTTTTACTGATTTATAATGGCCCTAGTAATATATTCTAGTTTCTATATATTTTGTCTTTATCTTTTGTCATATATTTTGGTACCCTGTATTTTTGTAAATTATAGCAAGCTCTGCCCAGTATAGTAACCCGTTGTTCTGTGTAGATCCTCAGTCTGTTTTTGCCTTTTTATTTTAGTTTCTCTACTTTTCAGAATACTTTTAAATTTAAAAATTTGGATCTCTCATTTTTTTTTTTAGTGTTATTTTTCTGTTGCTTTGAATTTGAGAACTTGACATTTTCTATAGATGTGACATACACATTCAAATTTTATTTTCTGGAAGCTTATTTTTATGTACTATGATATTATAAAAGAATTCCATGGATGAATGACCCAAAGTTCCTTTGAGGAATCTTTTCTCTTCCTTTAATAGCACTATCAAAATCTTCTTAAATCAGTGCCATTTAGATAGATTATGAAATGTTGTGTATATTTGAGGTAAGCTTATTAAATATAATATCCACAAGACAACTTTATAAATTGTTCTATTAATAATATATTCATGTAGTTTTACTCAGTGTATTTGCAGAGGTCTCAATATATATTTGAGTCTTCACCACTTTTTACTATAATTCACACTAGTAAATTTTAACTCCACAGCTTTTTTTTTTTTAAGATTATTTATTTATTTATTTGACAGACAGAGATCACAAGTAGGCAGGGAGGCAGGCAGAGAGAGAGAGAGGAGGAAGCAGGCTTCCCGCCATGCAGAGGGCCCGATGTGGGGCTCGATTCCATGACCCTGGGATCATGACCTGAGCTGAAGGCAGAGGCTTTAATCCACTGAGCCACCCAGGCACCCCAAGTCGACAGCTTTTAATGAGAAACTTTATTCCCTGGAAAAATGAATCTTAGCTCACATAAGATTCTTCTGAATATGCCACATTTGGAACTTAAGTCCTAGAGAAAGTAGCAACCAGAGATTAGATCATTTTCAGACTGAGGTCAAGCAATGTTATATATGACATTTACAAGTCCCACTCTGAGCCAATGAAAAATCTCCAGCAGTAAGGGGAAAATAGAGCAAGCTTCTAGCATCTCCTAATATGTGATCTTGTGGAAGGATACCTTCCGAGCTCATTCATCATAGGCCTGGTCAACCAGGAAGCTGGTATTACATTCCTGGAAGTTTTCAGTAGTGACTTAGATAATTTCCCTTAAGTGGAAATCCTTTAATTTCATAATGGGAGCTGATGGCCAAATAGAATTAACTTTACAGGTTTTGAAATAATAAACTTTGTTAAAGAACATTTATTTCCATATTTTGAACAGTAGCAATATAATAAATTTACAAATGCTTGTGTGATTTTTTTGAAAACAAAGTAAAACATAGAACCTTCAGGATCTCAAAAATAATCTAATATGCTTACACAGAAATCATTACATTTCTCCAAGATCCCCAAAATACTTAGATCTTTCAGGGAAGAAATTAACATATTCTGTTATTTTAGTAGGCATTGGTTGGATCCAAACATAACATCATGCGTTATTTCCTTTTTCTTTTTCTTTTTAACTGTCATTTTCTTGATTTTTATCTTTGCCTAAAAGCAGATATTAGTTTTTTGACTTTTATAAATGCTGCAGAAATCCAGACAGATGCTTCTTCTGCAGCTCTCTATTTGTTGGGGTGTCTTGGACACCCAGACTAGTAAATTTCAAGTTGAGAATCAGTCTTAACACAAAGATGTTTAGATTGAATAACTGGAACAAAACCAGCAGTATGATAACCAGCCAGCAAGTAAGTCAAGATGTTTGGTAATTCCCAGCTCTATGTCTAAATAGACTGTTCACCATTTCCTTTAAACCATCTATGATCTTTCCATCTTGCCACCCTTGTTAAACTTCACCTACAGTAAATAATCCCAAACTTTCAAAGCAAATTTGGGGTCCTAAAATGCTGGTCACCAATTCTGACCTGTGTGTGGGTCTTCCCCATATATCCGCCAATCAAATCCAAGTGGTCACCTGTGCTTCCAATGGATTGGCCAATAGATAAGCAGTTCCCATGACCCCCCTCCTTTGGTTCAATTAATTTGCAAGAGTGGCTCACAGAACTTGGGAAAACATTTTACTTCCTGGATTACCAGTTTATTATAAAAGTATATAATTTAGGAACAGCCAGATGGAAGAGATGCATCAGGCAAGCTGTAGGGAAAGGGATTGGAGCTTCCATGTTCTCTGAGCTCACAACTCCTATTGAATATTCACCAACTGGAAGCTCTCTGGACCCTGTCCTTTTTTTTTTTTTAATGGGTGCTTCATTACATGGGTACAAGTGGTTAAATCACTGGATTCAGTTAGTAGCCTCTCTCCTCTCTCTAAAGTCAGGGAGGTGGACTGAAAGCTTCTACCCTCTCATCACACTGATGGTTCCCCTGGCACCCAGCCCCCATCCTCATGTGCTTTCCAGGCCTCCTTGTTAACATAAACTAAAATGTGGTTGAAAGGGGCTTGTTATGCATATCAAGATATCTTTATTGCTCTAATCACTTAGGAAATTACAAGGGTTTTAGCAGCTCTGTGCCAGAAATAGTTTGAAGACCAAATATCATTTTTTATTATAAATATAACATCCAACCATTTTGCTCAAATATACTTTGGTTTTGCTAAATTAACTTTTATTTTATTGTTGCAATATAAATTATACCATAAACCTTTGGGATGGCTTAGTGTATATAGGAAGTTTATTACAGGGATTACAAGTATTACTTTATTTTTTAATTTTTCAGTGGCCTTTAATACCCATATCTGTCAGGACTTGAATGCAACCTATTGATGATTTTCTAATCAAGAAAATAACATATCCTTTAAGTTTTGGCCCCATTTAGGGAGAGATTAAACACTGGATACACAGAGCTATTTGACCAAATTAAGACTATGTATTCTTTCCATTCAGAACAATTATACTTGCTAATTTACCGTTGTCAATGCTATTAGCACATTAATTAAAAAGTTATTTTCTAACAAATTCAGAAAATCAACTTTAAATTAAGACAAGGCAGTATCTCTAGTGGTGGGAAGAAGTTCAGAATTATGACTAAAAGAAAAGTTGTCAAAATGTGAGGTCAAATAAGTCTTTAATGTAAATATATTTGCAAAATGTAATAGAAGCTTTTTAGCATAAGGAAACCCGTCTTGTCTTATTGAATTCCTGAACAGTGTAGTAGATTCTAAATGGCAGCAGTGAGTGGTGTGTGATCTTGGGTTTGGTGACCAGCTCTGTCCTCTTCTGAAAGTGCTGTCGCTTTCCTTGTGGCACAATATCATTCTTTATTGGATCTCACACCCTTCCCCAAGATTCCTTTGCAGACTTTGAATCTGGTAAGCCAGGCGGAGGAGACACTAAGGGACAGCACAGATTTAACACATGTTTCTTCCAGTCGTTGTTGCTAGAACCAAATCAGCATTACCTTCTCAAAGGTGTCATGCTTCAGATTTTTTTCAGTGTTCTTTAGGAAGATGTAAAAAAAAAGTGTTAATATTCTTTTTTAACAAACCCACTCCAGATTGTTAATGCGAGTACTTTAAAATTCCTCGCTTTCCTAATTATATATTTTTTAAAGTTAAAAAGTTTTTTTGTTGTTGTTGGAGTGTAAATTGTTGAGTCCCCCAATAATGGGTCCATGGTCAAAGGAGCGAGACTGATACAAAGCGAAGGTCAAGCAAAGCTTTATTTCGCACCAAGCATCAAGAATCAAACTGATCGGCCAGGGACGACCCTTGCAAAGAGGTGACCCCTCCCTGCCTTACAGACTAACTTTTATAGAGCAAAGGCCATGTGGTTGGGCCTGGCCACACACAGGTGGCCAATGAGATTGCAACACACAGAGAAAGCTGCACAGTCATGCTAGGTCACACACGGGTGGCCAATTGAATTACAATTCACCCCATATTTGAACTAGCCTATCACCTTGGTCAGAATGGGCACCCAAAAGGCGGGGCCCATACTCCTTGGTAGCTAGGGAGACAGTATGGGCCGCCCCACTGATTGGATGTCTCCACCTGACCTGACTCATCCCTGCATTCGGGCTGTTATCTCTACCTGTCCTGACCCACCCTTGTATTTGGGCTTTGTTACCTGGGACTGGTTTCCCGGACTTGCTTTTAAGTAAGTTCCCCTGGGGTGGGGGGGCAGGGTCAGTTTAAGTTTTACTGCATAAACAACAAAATGGCTGTTCAACCAAGGTGGGGCCACTCTGGCTAAATAGGCCCTTACATAAACCACTCACTTTGTTTTGATATTAATTATTAGCTTAGGACATAAACTTACAAATAATCAGATAATTGCATATCCCCGATTAGCACAGAATTCTGACAGACGGGTTTTGCCTGCTCTATTTTGGGCTGTGTGTGCCTTGTTGAGGACCATTTGGGGCACCCTCATATTGAGATGGACCCAAGGTGACGTCTGCTGGTAACTAGCTAGAAACAATTAACACCTTATAATGTACGACCTGCTCACTGATTTGTAGTAATTTTGTTTTTTAATTTTCCTTTCAGGCTTACTGCACAATCAGGTTAATGCAGCCTTAGAGGGGGTTTCCATTTGGGTAGAAGTTTTGTATTTGAGATTACTCTGACCTCTGTCATCTAATTTGATCTTCACAAAAACAGGGTGAGATGAGTCTCCACTGAAACAGGCTTCATCAGATACACAGATAAACTACCACTGAGAAGACTAAGGGACTTGCCCAAGGTCTTAAGAGGCCAGAGCTCAGACTTCCATTTCTCTTCCCATCAGAACATTCCCCAGTCTCCACAGAGCCTCAGAAGCACCACTGTTGTTGGGACCCCCATGTATATGTTTTTGATATCTACATACGTCTTAAGAAAAGCATAGTTGGGACAAGTAATAACCTGCTAGGTGAATAGAGAAGGGGTTTGCTGAATTTACTATTTGTGCAACGTAGAGTAAGACAGAATATATAAACACCCACTAGAATGTATTCTAAAAGCACTTACAGAGTAAATGTTTGATAACATGTATAACAATGCTTTCTTATTTTTGAAACCCTGGCTCAATTATTTTTATGTGGGTACTGTGGCTTTGGATGCTTGCACTATTAATTTAAAAATAGGACAAGGATTTAGATAAAAGTAAATGGACTGTGTAGGATTCGTCCTAGGTCACTTTACCTGCAATTATGAAAGATTTTTAGCATTTTAACTACTCCCTGTTATAAAGACTAACACACAAAAAAGCCACTATAAAATCTTTAACTTCAAAATGCACTGACCTAACTTTATGAAATATATATATATATATATATAGTCATTCATTTTGTGATTTATCATCACTTGGTACATGTGTTACTTTCTTTTTTGTGTGAGCCACACCTACTTAGTAGAGTATTTTCATTAAACAATTCTGTGTTAAGGAGCCATTTTTAATAAAATCTAATTTAATTAATTTCTTTCTTCCTTTTTTTTTTTTTAACCCCAGCTTTACTGGAGTATAACTGACAAAACTGTAAGATATTTAAAGCCTACCTTGTGATGATTTGATATATGTATATATTGTGAAAGATTCCCTCCACCAAGTTAATTAACACATCCATTATTTATTATTTATTTATCTTTTTTCTTTTTTTGAGAAAACATCTAAGTTCTATTCTCAGCAAATTTCAGTTATACCACAGGATATAGTGACCATGTTATTCATTAGACCCTCGAACCTTATTCATTTTATGTAATTACATTTATTTTAGAGTCAGTTTCTGAAGCTACAGTTTATAAGTTAACCATCCTCAGAACTTTTTATCTGTAAATAAACATGAATTGACTTCCTAGTGTATGCAGATCACTGTGCTTGGCCCCGTGTAGATGGGAGGACAGGCATTGTGGTTGTTACGGGATTCAGGTCCTTGGACCCAGCAACAGTAGAAACAAGGCCGCACCCAGTGTTTAAAAGTACAGGCAGATCAAAAGAAATGAAATCTTGCCATTTGCAACGACGTGGATGGAATAGAGGGTATTATGCTTAGTGAAGTAAGTCAATCGGAGAAAGACAACTATCATATGATCTCCGTGATATGAGGAAGTGGAGATGCAACGTGGAGGGTTTGGGGAGTAGGAAAAGAATAAATGAAACAAGATGGGATCGGGAGGGAGACAAACCATAAGAGACTTTTTTTTTTTTTTTTTAAGATTTTATTTATTTATTTGACAGACAGAGATCACAAGTAGGCAGAGAGAGAGAGAGGAGGAAGCAGACTCCCTACCGAGCAGAGAGCCCGATGTGGGGCTGGTCCTGGGATCATGACCCGAGCTGAAGGCAGAGGCTTTAAGCCACTGAGCCACAGAGGCGGACCCCATAAGAGACTCTTAATCTCACAAAACAAACTGAGGGTTGCCAGGGGAGAGGGGTAGGAAAAGGTAGGTGGGGTTACGGATATTGGGGAGGGTATGTGCTATGGTGAGTGCTGTGAAGTGTGTAAACCTGGTGATTCACACACCTGTACCCCTGGGGCTAATAATACATTGTATGTTTATAAAAATAATAAATAAAAGCACAGGCAGCTGCAGCTGAAGGGACACACAGTCACTACAAAGGTGTCAGACTGACTCCCCGAACAACAGCTTGAAAGGACACTGTTTAAGTGTGTAGGGAGGGGGAAATCCTGGGAATGGGGAGCTCAGGCCCAGTGGACAGACAATGCTGCTTCAAACAACTTATGTTTCATTTGCATGTTAAGTCTCCACCTCCTGGGTGTGACTTTTAGCATTGCAATGAGGTAAAGGTAACTGTGGGTCACAGCATTGTCCATCTTGGTGGGGGGGGGGTTGCTGATTTAGTGATTAAACTGTAACTGGTCTGGGTGGTTTGGATTTGGGTGGCTCTTCTGGCAAACATCCATTATTGCTTGAGGGGCAGTTTTGGTTTCCTTCAGGGGATGCTGTGCCCCCTGGGGCTTTTGCCTGATTAAGAGATAAGCTGGAGAAGTACTTAAGGAGGAATGGGGGACAGAGGATGGTGGGTCCAAGCAGGTGAGCAGCAAAGGTGAGATCTTGGGGTCTAGCTGGTGATAGAACTTTTGCTTGTTATTGGAATTTTACTTGAATTTACAGAATGTTCAGCACACATTCCCATCAAAATTATAAATTACATAGCTTTAAAAATTTTTTTAAAATTTGAGTATAATTAACACACAATGTTGCATTACTTCCAGGTGTACAACATAGTGATTCAGCTTCTCCATACCTTTGTCATGCTGTGCTCAGCACAACTGTAGCTCCCATCTGTCACCATACAGTGAATTACAGAACTATTCTAAGAAGCTGTTTTCTGATCCACTTTGTTTTCAAAATGTGTTATTTACATTATTCCTAAATGTAGGTTCCTCTGATTTTGAAGTTTCCTGCAAATATAAATAGCCCCAAATCCCAAAGAACACTTTCTTTTTTAAATTCAATTTTATTCCTGATGTCTATTCAACATCTGTATTTCTGTCAAAAAAAGCAGTCGGTAAATGAAGAAAGGGAAGAATGATGATTTTTTCCCCCTCTAGGGTATCAATCTGGTGTTGACAGAGCCAGATTAGAAGTAAAAAAAACAAAAATCATTCTTTTCATTAATTGTTAGTCATGCTTCCATTGTTTAGAAAGTCAAAACTTGCTCTCACTTCTGGTAGAAAAGGAAAAATCAGAGACTAGGAAAAAGGAAATGAGTTCACCTTAGTGTAAATTTAAATATATTTCTCTCTGCCGGGCACCTGAGTGGCTCAGTAGGTTAAACCTCTGCCTTCAGCTCAGGTCATGATCTCAGGCTCCTGGGATTGAGCCCCCTGTTGTGTGTGTGTGGGGGGGGTCTCTGCTCAGCGGGGATCCTGTTTACCACCCCCCCCCCCCCGCTGGCCTCTCTGCCTACTTATGATCTCTGTCAAATAAATAAATTTTAAAAATAATAAAATAAATATTATTTCCGTCTTCCTTAGGAGAGAGCTATGTGTGTGGGTCAATAGAGCCCTTCAAGAAACTGGAGTACACCAAGAATGTGAATCCCAACTGGTCCGTGAATGTCAAGACCACCTCGGCTTCCAGGGCAGTGTCCTCACTGGCCACTGCCAAAGGGAGCCCATCAGAGGTGCGGGAGAATAAGGATTTCATCCGGCCCAAGCTAGTCACCATCATCCGAAGTGGGGTGAAGCCACGGAAAGCTGTCAGGATTCTGCTGAACAAGAAAACCGCTCATTCCTTTGAGCAGGTTCTCACTGACATCACCGATGCCATCAAGCTGGACTCGGGAGTGGTGAAACGCCTGTACACCCTGGACGGGAAACAGGTAAGAGGGGTGTCGTGGGATGACTTCGACTTTATAGGAAAGAACCAGGGATTTGAGGGATCTGTGTGGCATGGGGGGTCGGATGGGGGAGGGAATGTGAAACATGCATTTTGCTGAACTTGCGGAAGTTGGGTCACATGCTTAACAAATACATAGCTGTTGATCTCCATCCAGACCGAGGATAGAGGTAGACAGGATTAACTGTAGGAATAAAACGAAATACCTGTCTCTGAAGCTTAAATGATTACTCACAGATTTCTGTTTTTTCAGTTATTAATTACTTAACATAAAGGTGCTTTTTTATCTTCTGTTTTCAATTTTTTCATGTAGTAATGTCTTATAGCCTTAAGCATGACTGAGATGTAAACTCTGACCATTAGAGAAAAATCTAATTTCCTTTCTTTGGTTTAAATAATACTTTAGGTCTCAGTAATGCTCACTAGAGAGATTTAAATTTTATGGATTTTACAGTACATATCAAAAGGATGAAATATTTCCATCTGAATGGCTTTAAGAGGCATATTTCTAGAATATTATACATCTTGTACTGAAAACATAGTTTCAGAATTAATAGTGAAGGGGTGTGTTTCTTTAGCTATGGAATGGTCATTGGTTGACTTGGATGAGAGGGCATTTAAATGTGAGTTGCTCAGGTGAACTTAAAGGGAAGTCTTGTGTGGACTTTTATAAAGGTTTGACAGAACCCTGATAGTGGGGTGTGTGTGTGTGTGTGTGTGTGTGTGTGTGTGTATGTGTATGTATGTATGTATCTATCTATCTATATATGATATATAGATATATGTATAGATATATAGATATCACTGATACATACTGATATATGTAGAGTGCAAATTGCTGGTCTTTTAAGAGTTTATGTGTCTTTTTGTTTAAGATGATAATTTTTAGCATACTATCTTTGCTTGAAATTTAGTTTTCAATGTGCATCTGTCCACATGGTTTTTAAAAACTATTTTGAGGGATAATTTGTATGTAGAGTACATATTAAAAATCAACACTAGGTTCATAAATTAGGTTAATATTTAAAAAATAAAAGATTAATCTTTATTAAATAGAAGACAAGTTCTTGAAGGCTAACAAGCATTCAAATTTTATGAATTAGAAATAGATGCAATTACTAGAAAGAGTGTTAGTCATGAAAGAATTCCTCCCCTAGGGAGCCATTCAAATGCTCTAAATTACAAAATTCATTAGGAAAGAAGGAATATCTGCCAGTTGTTCATTTATATTCACCAGTCTTCTGCTTGTCTCATAAAACTTGTCTCGTCTAAGTGTCATGTGAAGAAGAATTCTGAGGGATGAAATTCTCAGTCTTCTAGATCTAAGGGGCGTAGCCTGAATGTCATTGATCAAAAAGTCCATCGCCAGCTTGTGAATTACAGCAACGTAAGAAAGCAGGGCTCACATTTATTTATTTATTTATTTTTAAAAGATTTTATTTATTTATTTGAGAGACAGAAATCACAAGAAGGCAGAGAGGCAGGCAGAGAGAGAGGAGGAAGCAGGCTCCCTGCTGAGCAGAGAGCCATATGCGGGGCTAGATTTCAGGACCCTGAGATCATGACCTGAGCTGAAGGCAGAGGCTTTAACCCACTGAGCCAGCCAGGTGCCCCCAGGGCTCACATTTAAACATTTGAGCCCTTTGGTGGTTCCTTTTGTAAGGAGTCACTCAACCATCTTGTAGTTCTGCATTTTTGTATGTTGGAGTTTCTCAAGATGACAGCTTACCTATTTTCACAAAAAGTGAAACATACAACAACGAATACAAATTGATATACCTTCCTCTTCTCCTCTTGCTTCTGAATTTTGGGGGTTCCAAAGTACTACACACTGAACCGAAAAACAAGCTTAAGCTACGTTAGCTAAGTTCTACCATCAGCTCATCATTCATTTATTCCAAGAATGAATTCCTAAACTAGGTACGATGATGTTCTCAATCGTTTTCTTCTTTTGAGGAGTTTAATCTAGTGTCTGTATTTTATAATAGCTGCTTTTGCTGTTGTTTACATGTAAATAATACAATGTAATGGAAAAGAATCTAACGTTTACTGCCAAAAGACCACAATTCAAATCTTGGTTTGACCAGATTATTTATGTTTTCAGCAAATCACTTCACTGAGCCTCATACTTATCAATAAAACATAGATTAAATGATCACTTATGTTTCATAGAGTGCTTGTGGGGACAACTATAATAATACATGTGAAAGCAGTTTTGAACTATAATAATAATGATCATAGCTTTATTTGCATTATTCTACATGTTTTGCATGTATTAACATGTTTAATCTTTATAACAGTTGATTCCAATCCCCATTTAACAGAGGAGGATGCCAAGGCACAGAACTTGTTATTAAAAAAAAAAAAAAGTCCAAGACCACACAGTTGTAAATGGCAGAGTTGGAATTTGAACCTGTCTCTCTCCAGAGATTATGCTCTTAACCACTGTACCATAGAAGATTATATTAAAACACTAAAGAGATGTGCATGTAATGTGCATGGACTGAGAAAGAATTTTCAAGTGAGTAATTTGTCCAGGGACTATCATCTGAAAGTTTTCTGCTTTGTATTATTTTCCTGAGGTCATTCTGCTGATGGTTTTATTCAGAGGTGTGTGTGTGTGTGTGTGTGTGTGTGTGTGTGTGCATCGATTTGCTGTTGTGGCATGTTGTCTTCATAGCAGGAGTGGTGAAAAGCTGCAGAGGAATTGGAAGATAGAGTGGAAAGAATATAAAGACTTTTCTTTGGGTTCCCAGTAGAAGCAAAGATGTTTCCTCCTGGAGCCCGGAGTCTTTAGAATCATTTCTGCTCATAAGGGAAATCCACCCCCAGGAGAGGTTTGTTAGAGTAGAGTGCTTTGACAGCCTTGGCAGAGACCAGGGCTTGATAGGCCTCTGAGAATGAGCCACTTTCCTCCCAGCCAGGTGGACTGGCAGCCCATGCCTCTGCCATTTCACCCTACCCATGGTGGCGTCAGGGTCTGTGTGTTGTCAGCAGGATGTTATTCTTAAGATCACTCCTCTCACCTCTTTTTTGTTTGGATCATGTAACAACTCTTGTATCAACTCCAAAAGCGCTATGGGAAATCCAGTGCCCAGTAAAGCTTTTAAAGGTAATTTTCTTTTTTGTATTGAGGAAATAGAACTGCTCAAAAATTAATAGGTTGAGTGCGTTGAATAAATGTGTAGAGAGCAAGCGATGTATGGGGCAGGGATGGCTTTTCAGACCGCCTTCAGGCAGCTTGCCGATGTATCCGTGGGACGGAGACTCGTGACTCTGGGCTCTTTGACAACAGAACAGTGACAAATGAACAGTGAGAGCACGTGCCTGCTGTTGCATCAGCCACCGAGGGATGGGCACTGGAAGTCGGAGACCACAGGGCCTTCTCACGGGCTCCTCCTACCACTTGACCCCCTTGCTCAGTTGCCTTTGGGTGTGCTTTAGGCCTTGACCAAGAGTTCATTATACAGTGCTTTCATTGTTGTTGTGGTTGAGGTTTTTAGGCCCAGATAAGGAGACCAAAATATTGGAAATACTGCAATGTATAGAGAACATTTTGTAGGAAGCTGCAGTTTCCCCAGCAGACCGGACCGTTGAGGCTCATAAGCAGCCTGCTGGTGCGCGGACCCTTTCTAATCATTTCTTTTTTTTTTTTTTTTTTTTTTTAAAGATTTATTTATTTGACAGATAGAGATTACAAGTAGGCAGAGAGGCAGGCAGAGAGAGAGGAGGAAGCAGGCTCCCAGCTAAGCAAAGAGCCCGATGCGGGGCTCGATCCCAGCACCCCGGGATCATGACCTGAGCTGAAGGCAGAGGCTTTAACCCGCTGAGCCACCCAGGCGCCCCCTTTTCTAATCATTTCAACTCTGTCCTTTATTCAGGGGCACTGAAGCTTCAGTAAATGGTTGCTGCAAACTTGCCTCCTCCTCCTCCTCACACCTTTCAGGGGGCCTCTCCTCACCCTGTGATCAGGCACTTTTGCCAGCATGGCTGGGAGGTCAAGGAAATGCTTGCCTCGTCTTCATTTCAGTGATGCATTATTTATCTGGGCCTCAATCAAGGGCCCCCAAAGAAGGAAAGAGGGCATTTTCCAGCTGACGGTTCTAATCACATTCCTTTTCTCCATATTCGAAGGGAGCTTTTGCAGGGTATGAGGATCTTTTCCTTTTGCCTCAGTCCAGGCACTGGAAGGTGGGAATTTTCTGTGGGTTATTCACTCACCCCGCCAAGCAGCTACTCCCAGAGGTCGTTTAGGGTATGACTATTTAGTGATTGAAATCAACCCAAAAGGTACAAAATTTGCTATAAAAGATACAGTCATATATCTCCTGACTCCTTTTTTTGGTACAGCTAATCTGGCTGTCTTGAGCTGTTCAGTCTTCTAAATCTGTGATTACTAATCCTTGCTTAGAAATATAAACAACAGGGGCTCCTGGGTGGTTCAGTGGGTTGGGCCTCTGCCTTCAGCTCAGGTCATGATCTCAGCGTCCTGGGACCCAGCTGGGCATTGGGCTTTCTGCTCAGTGGGGAGCCTGCTTCCTCCTTTCTCTCTGCCTCCCTCTCTGCCTACTGGTGATCTCTCTCTCTGTCAAATAAATAAATAAAATCTTTAAAAAAAAAAAAAAAGAAATATAAACAACAGCAAGTCTTAAAATAGCCAGTGCCCAAGCAGGCAATCTGTACCGTCAAAATCACAGATAAGGCACTGCCCAATGACCACCCCTTCTGCACTGAAATAGAGCAATGATAAATTGAGTTGCTCTTTTAAGTAGAAAAGGTATGGACACGCCCATGCTATCTACCCTCGGTATTGCAGATCCATACAAAACAGCAGCATCCGTTAGTAGCCCAGGAGAAACTCACTGGAGATGTTACATTTTTCTCTTACAGACATGTCACGTAGGTCACGCACTTTGTAAAATCCCCGGTTGCTAGCGTGCTGGAGTGAGCGAGTGGCTTGTTGTCTTCCTAATAGAGAACACATGGGGAGTCACTGAGCTAGAGTGAAGGTACTCATAACTGGTTTAGACTGGTAAACCGTGAGAACAGACATCATCACTGCTCCTTAACTCTGGGTGGCTGTAGCGAAGTACCACAGATTAGGGGCTTATCTACAACAAAAGTGTATTTCTCACCGTTCTGGAGGCTGGAGTCCAACGTCAAGGTGCCAGCAGACCTGGTCTGGTGAGAACCCACTTCCTGGTTCATACAAAGTGCCTTTTGCAGTGTCTTCACAGGGCCGAAGGGGTGAAGGTGTCCTTGGCCCTCTTTTGAGAGGGTACCAATCCCATACTTGAGAGCTTTGCCCATATGTCCTAATCACCTCCACAAGGCCCCACCTCTTAACACTATCCCCTAATGGGTTAGATCTCATTATATGGATTCCGGGGGGACACCAACTTTCAGACTCTCGTGCTGTGTAAAGGAAATCCCAGTGGCTGTCAGTAAGTTAATCAGTTACTGCACTGTCTTCTCTGTGTCTTTTGATCCTTGAATCCCCTTGTCTATTATGAGCACAAAGCTGGAAGAGGCTTATAAAGGAGTCATAATAATTGCAGCTGTTTATTTTCAGTAATTGGTATATGAGCTTTTTGGAATTCAGGAATTCCAATGACTGATCACTAGGAATCTATCAATCAGGTATTACGAGGTAGTCTTTGATTTTTTTCCTTTTTTTTTTTTTAAAGATTTATTTGTTTGAGAGAGAGGGTGCACGTGCACGTACGTGTGCCCATGCAGGAGTTGGGAGAGGGAGAGAGGGAGAGGGAGAGAAGCTCCAGCAGACTCCCTGCTGAGTGCAGAGCCCAATGTGGGGCTTGATCCCACCATGCTGAGATCATGACCTGATCCAAAGCCAGGAGTCCGCCGCCTAACTGAGGGAGCCACCCAGGCGCATCTCCTCTCTTGGTTTTGAATACCTATTTCTAATCTGAAGTAAGACTGATTTGGTTCACCCTTAAGTTTGGAGACCTTAGAACGTTTCTTCCCCTTACACCTTAAAACAAAATGGTCCGTGTTGCTCCTGCATCTACCTTGGCTATAGGAATGAATGAGCCTAGGAAATGTGGAAGCTGGACGTTTTCAAGTGGAAAGGAAGGAATTGAGGATGTGTCAGGATTTGGTTGGACTAGAAAATGAGATTCTCTGTAGCCATTGGTGGTAGTGGCTTTTTCCCTTAAAAAAAAAAATAAAACTTCTATGACAGCTCTAATTAACTTCTTCAAGCATATTTAAAGCCTTCGTTCTTGGTCGACAGATTTTTTTTTTTACTATATGATTGGTATATTATCTATGTTGTGAAAGTGAATGTAACACCTTTTAGTTTTGTTTGCAATTGATATAAACACACAGTTGATACAAATAATTCAGTTTACATTTTAAAATGTCAAATTAAAATTTCCTGCAAAAACTCAGAGCACATGCTAAACCATCCTTGTGATTTGTTAGGGCTCTGAATTAATGGGAAATCTTAGCTGTTTTCAAAGAGAAAGGAGCTTAAGAATAATTATGGTACTTCACTTAGAGAATTAAAATGTCTGGGATTGAATGGGCTATTTTAGGTTATGTGCTTTCTGTTGATATTTAGGATTTATAAGCTACACCTATCCTTACATAGATATTAACTCCCTCAAATAGAGAAGAGTTAAGTCCTTTTGTTCCAGTCTGAGCAGCTCTGATAATGTAATTAATTGTGTGTTCCTGCAGTGATGTATATTTTAAGGCTTAGTCTCAGCAAAAGTCAGTTTTCTGTAAATTGAATACTGATTTGCTATAAAACGAATTCTGAGTTCCTCTGTGTCCCACTCTAGAACTGAAGATGTGTTCCCTGGGCCCTCTCTCTAGTATGCTGATGGTGCTTTGGGCACTTTCGTAGGACTCTGGGCTTGGGATTGTCTCCTTATGGTGACTTCTGCTTCACAAAGGCCAGTAGCCTTTGTGATTTGGTGGGTGAGTTTCCCATGCCCCGAGGGAGCATGTTGGAATGATATAAAGAATCATTTAGTCAGCTGGGCCTGTGCTCAGGTTTCTGTCTGAGAAATCTCCCTTGATCTAGTTACTTGTTTGGCATGGAAAATTAACTTCGTTTCCCAGTTAACTGATTACTTAAGTTCAAAAATTCTGTATATTGAATCTATTTGTAATGAGGAAATTTGCTTAGGTATGCTGTAATTTAAGCATGGATATGTGAAGTAACATAGAGGAAGAACACTAGTTTTTATACACAGTTTCAAACACCTAGTTGTCTGTCCTTTACCTCTAGACACAGTGGAATCTATTCTTCCACTGGAAAGAGTTAAGTCTCTGATACTCAGTTTTCTCACCTGTACAATGGGAATAATAACAATACTGCTTTATTAATTGTCATAAGGATTAAATGAAACAATCCACATGACAAAACCCAGCACTGTGGTAGGTACTGAATTATCAGTATTTATTATACCTGAAGAGCTCAGGGTAAATTGTTTTTGAAAAATAAATCATATTTTAAATGTGTTGAGGGAATGAACTATTTGAAATGATCTTTTGGGGTGCCTGGGTGGCTCAGTTGGTTAAATGTCCAGCTCTTGATGTCAGCTCAGGTCTTGATCTTGGGCTCGTGAGTTCAGGCCTGTGTTGCGTGTGGAATCTACTTAAAAAAAAAAAAAAACAACCCAAAAACAGAAAACAAAAAACAAAACAAAATTATCTTTTAGTAATGACTAATCATATCACCTTTGTAAATATGGCTTTTCACATGAAAATACTTCATAGTGTAATGAGAATAGCATGGAATTTGAGATAAAAGTTTATAAGATCAAAATTATGAATTTTTTACTCATTAGCTGTGTGGACTTTTGAAAGTTAATAACATTCTCTGAATTTCAGTTTCCTCTTTAAAATGGCAATGATAATATATACCTCATAATATTGGTGGGATACTTAATTAAAAATATACACAGGGGCGCCTAGGTGGCTCAGTTGGTTAAGCATGCATCTCTTGATTTCAGCTCAGATCATGATCTCAGGGCCGTGTAATCGAGCCCCGCATTGGGCTCCATGATCAGCAGGGAGTCTGCTGGAGATTCTCTCCCTCTCTCTCTGTCCCCTTCCTCCTCAAATAAATAAATAAATTTTTAAAAAGAAAATATGTATGTAAAGGCCCTGGCTTGGCCTGTGGTAGGTCCTTTGTAAATATTAGTCCTTCTCTCTCTGCTTTCCTCGTCCAGGCTTTCTTAAAAGTATAGGACATGTATAGTTGCATAATTTTGTCAGCGTGGATTTGGTCATTTTGCATTGTTTCCATTGCCTGTACTATAACTAAAACTACTAATGACTCTATTTTCATCATTCCATCGATTGTCAGTCAGTTGTGAATGTAACCTAGATATTATTTTCTTTACTTGCTTCTTCAGTTGTTATTTCTTAAGGTTATCTTATTGGTGACCCATTATACCAATACAGTGATGGTAACATTACTATTACTATCACTGGTTGAACACCTGTGTGGCTGGTACTCTGAGCTGGTTGCTATATGTGTATTTATCTCATTGAATCATCACCACCGCTCTGCAGAAAGCAAGAACCATCTCATTTGTCAAGATTCAGTTCAAAGGTGGTCTCATCTATGAAACATTTCTTGACTGGCCCGTGCAGAACTGACAGCTCCCTCTCCTTGGGAG
The DNA here is from genome assembly GCF_922984935.1 of Meles meles. Classification (NCBI taxonomy): domain Eukaryota; kingdom Metazoa; phylum Chordata; class Mammalia; order Carnivora; family Mustelidae; genus Meles; species Meles meles. The sequence goes on along the minus strand of NC_060079.1, from coordinate 17,823,635 downwards.
AGGGCTCCATTCCTGTCCATTGTAAATAGCCCTAGGGTTCTCGATTATGCTGACCTTTTGACTATCGTGGTGTCATGTCTTCCCTTTAGAATTTAGAGGATGAGGGTAGGGAAGGTGACTTCTTGGCCTCTGGAGCTCGAGGGCCTAACCTGGTAAATGCTTGTTCAATAAATGACTGAATGGGTGATCGACCAGTTGGCCATGTGCTGCGCATTTGGCATTCTTGCATTGCTTCCAGGGTTCTGTGTAGTACAGGTCATGGCCATTTAGAAACTCTGTGGCCATTGCAGACTGTGGCTGTGTGTAGCTGTCAGCTGTGATGGTGCTCTCTGTAGTGGAACCACAGCTTGTAAGGTGCTCATCATGGTGCTTGTTTTCTCGCTCAGCGTCCTGCTTCATTTAAGATGCTAGGATAATTAAATCTGCCAATTGTAGAGCATTTCCGCTATTGAAAGAACTTTTATGCTTTGGGAAAACAATATTCTGTTAGAGAATTTTTACTGTCTGAGCCAGGAGAATTGCTCTAAATCTTCCTGACATTGCCTCAGCCATCCAGTGAATAAAGAGAAGAGCTAATCGATATGTCCTATGGATTTAAAAATTGGTGACAGGCCAGTAAGAGATATGGATGAATAGCATCTGGCCCAATTATTGCAGAGATGCAAACCTGCAGTGTTCAAGGGTGTTTGTGGTGGTCGAGGACACTATGTTACAGCAGGTTTTTCTGATTAGTTTAAATCCTTGAAACTAAATTATATGAAAGAAGGCAGTTTCAGAAATTAAGTGGAACTTAAAATATCTAATTTTAAATCTGAACTGTGTTGTAAACAACATGCCATAGAAACAGAGGGACAGATGGGAGATTTATGTTTTAATTGGCCTTTTCTATTATAGAATTAATATAGATCATTGTAAAGAATTTTGAAGTAAATGAGAAAATATTAAGATAAAATGACCTACAGTCTCATTGATGAGATGGCAGTCATTAATATATTGGTTTTATTTCCATTGTTTTAAAAAAAATTTCTGATCTACTCTGTATATAATTTGGTCTCTTGTAATTTCTTATGATACTATGCACATTCGTGTAGGGAAATAACTTGAAATTATTAAGCCATTTCCTCTAACTTTGTTAGTGCCCAGTGTAAGATCCTTGGAAGACAAGTGGTCTAATAAGTTTTCCGCTCTAGTAACTCATCGGCAGAACTTCTGTGTCTGACTTATGGCTAGGAATAGTAGTGTTCTAAAGTCAGATTGAAAAGCAAACATGAAATAGTGACTCTTGAGATGTTGTTCAATATAAGCAGTTAATGGAGGTTCAAAGTGTCTCAGAATTCATCCACACTGTCTTGTACCCTCTAGGAAAAATCTACAGGCATTTTCCAAAACCTGTCTGATGAAATAAGTCTAGTAGTTTTCCATAAATACCAGATAACTTAGGCTTATTAGGGCAACGGGAACACAATAACCATGACCCTTTATGAATCTTTCCCGAAGGAAAAAACACAAGGTAATTTTCTTTCCATGCCAAATCATTTCTTTTTTGTGTTACAGCCATTTGTGCACTTGTGTAAGACAGAAACGTCTTAGGGAAAGAACACAGTGCTTTATTGACTTCTGTATTCTTGGCTACCCTTGTGAGATGCTTAATATTTATTAAATGACATTTCTTTTTTTTTAAATTTAAATTCCAGTTAGTTAATACATAGTGTATTATTAGTTTCAGGTGTATGGTATCGTGATTCAACACTTCTTTGCAATAAATGGTGCTCATCACAGGCAGTGCACTCCTGAATCCCCATCACCTAGTTCACCCATCCCCCCACCCACCTCCCCTCCGGTAGCCATGTTGTCTGTAGTCAAGAATCTGTTTCCTGGTTTGCCAGCCTGCCTGCCTGCCTTCCTTCCTTCCTTTATTCTTTTCACTTGGCTCATTTGTTTCATTTCTTAAATTCCACGTGTGATTCTTGATTTTTAACTTGTGGCTCAGAGTCTGATACGTGTGTAGAATTACAGAAGTTCAGGGCCAGGATTGTCCCTACAAAAGATTGTTCAGCTCTTTTTCTCTACGTGGAAGACCATAAACTAAACTTACCTTGGCAGGTAGTAAGATAAAAATCAATATTTTATTTTTAGAAAATCTCTTGGGAAGAAAATAACTCAAGGTAAGCACTATCTTTTGTTAAAAAAAAAAAAAGGTAGCCATTTAATGTATTTTCAAAATAATAGCATGGGAACTTGTGTCCGCTTTCAAAGTAATAGTTTGGCAACCGGTAACTAATTATACAATAGAAACAAGTTGCAAAAAGTCCTGCTGTATGCTCAAGTAAATGCTTCAGCCATATTCTTAATAGCCTTTTTACCAAAAGTGGTCTGAGGACAGCGGCGGTAATGCCACCAGAGAGTCTGGAGGAAATGCAGACTTTCAGGCCCACCCTAGACCTACTGAATCAGAATATGCATTTTAATAAGATCTTGGTGAGATTCATATTCACATTTAAGACGAGGAAGTACTACTTAGGCCGCTAAGCAATATGAATGGAACATTAATCCAAAGACCTAAGGATGGCAAATCCAGGCTGTTACTTGGTAGATGGAACGACATCAATTTTAGCTTATTTAGCAGTTTTATTTGCATACTCTGAACATCAGCATTAACATCAACTAATGAGATACGACCACCATCCACAATGTTCTGGAGAGCAGCCAGTCCATTAGTATGAAATGTGTGCCCACTGCAGTGTAGCCTCAGTGGGCTGCCAGTGTGCAGGGGATGGATGACTTCCTCTATGGAGAATAAATGAAAGTTAAGAGATTCAGAGAAGGCTGGGCAATTACTGTGGAAATGCTGATCCTGATGAGAGATTAACGCACATGGTTGCCACAGAGTTCGTATGCGTGCTATTAGAAGTTATCTCTATGCTTCCCTCCATAGGCTGCACAGATTTAATATTTTCCTCATGGTTTTTCTAAATATCGTCCATGGGGACGATTGGAAGTCATTAAAGCTCTTCCGGAGAGTTGGTTTTAGATCTCCTAACTATTGTCAGGCAGAATCTCTATGCACAGGAAAATTCTCAGCATGGACCATATCCGGAAGAACATGGGGAAATTTTTAATATGCACAGGGAATGGAGGGGAGATGTTGGAAAAGAATTTCTGTCTAGCATGCCTAGGGATTTAATGGCCAAGAGTCTTTTGTATCACAGACTCTGCTGCTGAGAACAACAAGGGATTGGGTAAACTAGTGTGAAGTAATCACCTAGCAATCAAAATCATCGTGGTTTTCTTATAATACAGCCTGGGAGGTTAAGAGGCTGAGGTGATGTAATTCAGCTGTCGCCTGGCGTTGACTGCGCACCGCTTAGGCAGATATGGCTTTGCAAACAGTCACACAATGCCCAGTGACCCCATCAACAGGGACTTGTTTGAATGGGAAGGTCAACTCTGTCTCTAGGGTTATGGCTCCAAATTGGGGGAAAAAATAAGCTCTAGAAATAAATGGAGTCTCTATACCGAACCAACTGAAAGTTGATTTTTGCCATTGGCTGATGCAGTGGCTCTAGGAAAAGTAAAATTATATATTTCTGAAGACTTTTCTGGAATTGGTGTGCTGTGAAAGGAGTAACATGGGCATATTGGCCATTTCATCTTTTTGTAACCTCATTATTTCCTTCTATAGCAAAAATTCCTTTTCTCCTTTATCTGCCTTTCATGACGAATTGGTAGATGAGGCCACCCTGTATTTAACAAATACATTTGTTCAGGGGTGCCTGGGGGGCTCAGGCTGTTGAACATCTGACTCTTGATTTTTGGCTCAGGTCATGGTCTCAGGGTTGTGAGATTGAGCCTCGTGTTGGGCTTGTGCTCAGCATGAAGTCTGCTTGAGATTCTCTTTCCTGCTCTTTCTGCCTCTCCTGCTCCACATGCCCGTGTGCCCAGTCTCTCTCTCTAAATAAAATCTTAAAAAAAAGTACATCTGTTATTAAATTCTTGTTATTAATAAAAGGTACTGTTATTAACCTTACAGGAAAAGAGAAGATCTCATGGCATGTACCAATGCCTCTGTGATGTTCTCAGGTAGAGGAAATCTAATCTCATACATTATTTTATTGTGTGGTGCCCATTGTTAATAGTGGTCAAAGAAGGGAGGACCTGTGGCAGAGTGTGTTAGGTGAACAGATTATTGACAGAGTAATCTTTGATTTTTGCAAAATTGGTTCAAGAGTTTCACATGGGCTCTGTTGAGATGGTCATGCTTTAATGTTTTATTTTAAGTGCCTTCTAATATTAAGAATGTGCGTGTTCTTGTAGATTGGTGAGATCAGTAGACATCTGTTGAGCTTGGGCTCTGTGCCAGGTGTTTTCTCTCACTGGGTAGTGTGAGCACTTAGAAAAATTTCCCATGATAGGATCATAAGAGGTAGAGTCCTGGGATGCCTGAATGGCTCAGTCATTAAGCCTCTGCCTTAGGCTCAGATCATGATCCTGGGGTCCTGGGATGTGGTCCTGGGATGGAGCCCCGCATCAGGCTCCCTGCTCTGTAGGAAGCCTGCTTCTCCCTCTCCTACTCCCCCTGCTTGTGTTTCCTCTCTCACTGTGTCTCTCTCTGTCAAATAATAAATAAATAAAATCTTTAAAAAAAAAAAGTGAGATAAAAAAAAAAGAGGTAGAGTCTTTTTAGGACTTTCTGGATTCATTCCTAGAGAAACACATTTTCATATTTGTGTGTTCATGTAAATGGGAGATGATTGATATAGTTAATTTTATTTGAGGATATCCTTATATTGTTTGGAAATGTGATTGTCAAAAACCACTTGTAAGCTATTTTGCCTTTGTATTTTAACTAACTAAAGGATGTATTCTATTTCATACTATAATAACACTTCTAGTACATTCAGATTATAAATAATATTAAAAGCCTACTTTTGTGAACCAGCATGCTAGTAAACGGCTTTACATTTAAATTAGTTCCTGTACTCAGAGCTTGTGGCATGTTTTTAGGAGCCCTGAAACTAAATAATAATGTATTAGCCCTCAGTTTTACCAGCCTGTATTTTGCTAGTGATGAGTACTAGGAGTCAGGTCTGTAAAATGACTATTTATTTCCTTTACCAGTCAAAGTGAAATGGAAGTTATTGTCAGGACTTCACAAGATTATCAGAATGTGTGGGAACTTGACTTGGGGGTTTTTTACCTGGACATACATACATTTTGGGGCACAACAGGAGAAGGAGAAGGACTAGGGGAAATGTTAGTATGTTTTACGAATCATTGACAGTAATAATACTGTTGTTCTCAAGGTTTTAAAATACTTTTCTTTTTTCAAAAGGAAAAATGAGGCCTTACCCTGTGTATTTCAATGATTATATTAGAAATATAATATAGAAATAGAATATAGACAGAAATTCTCTGGTGCTACCCCTCTCCTCTGAAGGACCTTACTATAAATGAACCCACTGGAAATGGATTCAGTTCATCTGACCTTTCTTTTCTCCTGTTTGCCTTGTAATTTGGTTTAACACCAGCTGAAGCAAGTGTGTCATACCCATTCTGGGATTTAGCCCTGGCTCCATGCCAGCAGATGAGCACTATTGAATTGTGTAATGAATCAACAGTTGGAAGATATTTTCTTTTAAAACAACTGGAAAGAGTTGGCATGAGCTTTGCTGAGTAATTGGCCCTCCAGTGAGGTACAGGACTGGAGATGTTCCTGGGTGCGAGGCTTTGTAGGAAAGAGAACAAAATCGTCTGTCCATCGAACCCAACCCAGGGATAATACCATCAACAAGAACAGAACAGGAGCTAGCATTTCTTGAATGTTTACTTTATGCCAGGCCCTCACCCAAGATTGCCCATTTCCCTTTTCGACAAAACTGTGGACACCATTGTTACCGCCATTTTACAGGTGCAGGAACCAGGGAAGGGAAAGTAACAAGCCTACCCATGTGGTTAGCACATGTTGGAGACCAACCAACACTCACAGCCACAGTGCCATACCTGGCTTTCTGTGGTATTTTGAAAATGTTTTGAGTATATAAAATTTACAAGCATCCATTTTGTTTTTGTAGGAATGCTCATGATTCATTACTGTTTTATCTACTTTTCCCATTGGAGTTTAAAAATACCTCCCTTCTGAAATTATCAAATTCTAGTGATCTGTCAATAGGAAAGATTGAGTGGGTTGCCAAGAGAGTAGTAAATGTTGAGAAAGCTACTGAAATGTCTTGCTTCCATTTCTTTTCAGTTTTCTTCCTAGTTTGATAGTTGATTATGAAATTAATCCATTTCCAGTAATTTTAAAAAATATCCAAGACTTTTTTTTTTTTAAAGCTGTCATAAAGATTTCTACTCACAACAATGGAAAAAGAATGTTCTTAATGTAACTCATCACCAAGAAGTACAGCTATCTTACAGAATGGGAATACTGTTGAGTTTTTAAACATGTCAACTTTAAGGATTTAATTTATTTATTTGACAGAGGAAGAGAGAGAGAGAGAGGACAAGCAGGGGGAGCGGCACAGGGAGAGGGAGAAGCAGGTTCCCCACTGAACAGGGAGCCTGATGTGGGGCTCCATCCCAGGACCCAGAGATCATGACCTGAGCCAAAGGCAGACGCTTAACCGACTGAGTCTCCCAGGTGCCCCAAACACGCCACCTTTAAAAAATATTTATAGCTTGGGGCGCCTGGGTGGGTCAGTGGGTTAAAGCCTCCGCCTTAGGCTCAGGTCATGATCCCAGGGTCTTGGGATCGAGCCCCGCATTGGGCTCTCTGCTCCGTGGGGAGCCTTCTTCCTCTTCTCTCTCTGCTTGCTTCTCTGCCTACCTGTGATCTCTGTCTGTCAAATAAATAAATAAAATCTTTAAAAAATATATTTATAGCTTTATTAAGGTATAACTTATATGTCGTAACATTTATCCACTGTAAGCATACTTTTCATTGATTAGAAATTTCGAGAGTAGGGCAGCCATGACCCCAGTCCAGTGGTGGATGGCTTTCACCACAAAAGGTTCCTCACATGCCCACTGGCCATCATGCCTCACTCCCACCCCCAGCCCAGCAACCACGGAGCTGCTTTTAAATTGCCTTAGCTTCTAAGCGTTGACCTCACCTTTGAATATGCATGTATAGAAAAGACTCTCTTTTACCTTTGAAGTCATGTGTATAATTATGGATTTACTAAGTACATCCTGCTTTAATCTTTCCCTGTGATCTTCATCCTCTGCAGCTCTATGTGAAGAGCCCTGGGTTTCACTGAGGTTTTGTAAGTAACTTACAGCAGAGAAGATTATGCAGCCGGTTTTAGCATGGAGAACCATGTATTATCTTTGCACTCTTTGCACATATGGCCTTTCTGAATTAATTCCAAACTTAGGCGACTAAGAGGAAAAACAGTGAATGTTCATGGCAGGATGGAGTAATACTTGTCCTCCGATGCCCCACGGGTGCTCTCCCAGGGCGGCTCGGCACGCCTGCATTCTGCACGCTCCATTTGACAATACTTCACTCTGGTCCAAAATACCATGTATAGGCTGATTAGATTTCAAATTATATTAACATATTTCAAGCTGTATATCTTTTTGCTTTTCATAGTTAAAATATGCTTTCCATGTGCTTTGTCTGTTTCCTGGGTGAGATCCAATTATTTTGTAATCTCCGTCTTCCCTCTTCATGGCGGCTTTCCCACTTGTCCTTTCATCGCTTTGCTATTCAAGATCTTGGAGGGCTTTTTTATTACCTAGTTCTCTCTTCTCAAGGAAAGAGACTTCACTGTGAATCCCAATGTGCTGTCATACAGTAGAGCTGCACCTCGGGGGCCTGGGGTGGGGCGGGATTCTCTTCATTGAACCGTCATTGGATGCTTTTTTTGGGGGGGGGTAATATTTTATTTATTTAACAGAGGGAAATCACAACTAGGCAGAGAGGCAGGCAGAGAGAGAGGAGGAAGCAGGCTCCCCGCGGAGCAGAGAGCCCGATGCGGGGCTCGATCCCAGGACCCTGGGATCATGACCTGAGCCGAAGGCAGAGGCTTTAACTCACTGAGCCACTCAGGCGCCCCTGGATGCTTTTATAATTCAGGGTTCAGGTGCTGCTGGCTTTTGGAGTGCAGAAAGGCTTTTATATTCACTATAATATTTAATATTTATATACATATATGTATCTCCTAAACCGTTTTTCTTGCTGTTCAAGGCCATCTCTAAACGCAAAACAAGACTTAGTCTCCCCTGTGAGACTTGTCACCGGGTGGGGAAGAGAAGGGACCCCTGGCCAAGATCTGGAGGCCCTGGGGTCATTTCTAGGCACGATTTTTGAGGTCGACGAGATGTTCAGATTGCTATCTGGGGTTCTCTCACTTTCTTACCTTCTTGGTGATCTGCCCATCCACAATACCAAAGGATTTATGGTGCTGGGTGGCTACATTGGAAAGACTCATGTATAGAAACTGTAACTCTTTTACAGTTTCTAAGGTCCCCCTTTTTTGGCTCAGTCTCTTACTAAGATGAATGGTCTTTATTATAATTTGCTTCAGCCAAAGCTGACAACAAAGAATAACAATAACAAAATGAAAAAAAAAATGGAGTAATCCAATGATTTAAAGCAAACCAAAACCCTTTATCTTTAACTGAGGTGTTCTTGTTTCATCGACAGCAGTGGCTCTTAAATTTGGGGGATCATCTTCCCCTTTGAGAATCTCATGAATGCCACAACCTGGGAATACTAACCCCAAGAGAATTGTACGTCCCAGGTGAGGTTACATTTAATTTTTCTATGTGCTTATTAGTGTTCAGTCTTCTATTCCTGTATCCTTTCGGGGGGGGATTTATATGTCTTTGATATTTACTGATCCTGTGATATAAATCAAATCTTATTTTAGATCACTTTTCATTTCCTTGCATTTAGTAGTGATTTCCTTGACACAACTAAGAGAGTGAACCGAAAAAGAGAGGAGAGGGTAAATTGTGCCATCTATATTCTTTCCTACCTTCAGTTACCCAAGGAAATTTCTGATTCTTGAGAAAACATTTCCTTTCATGGAGGGATTGCTGAATTCAGTTGGGCAGGGGTTTTCTTTCTTTCATTTGCCTCTTTATCAAAACAAAAAGTCTCATGCTTCTGTACAAAGGAAGACACAAATGCAGGGTCCTTCTTAATACCATCTTCACTTTGTTTTTTCTTTTTTTTAAATTAAAAATTTTTTTTTCCTAAAGATTATTTATTTATTTATTGCCAGACAGAGATCACAAGCAGGCAGAGAGTCAGGGAGAGAGGGAGGAGGAAGCAGGCTCCCTGCTAGGCAGAGAACCCAGTGCTGGGCTCAATCCCAGGACCCTGGAATCATGACCTGAGCCAAAAGCAGAGGCTTTAACCCACTGAATCACCCAGGCACCCTATTTTTTCTTTCTTTAAAGATTTTATTTATTTATTTGAGAAAGAGAGCACAAATGGCAAGGGGAGAGGAAGAGGGAGAGGGTAAAGCTCCCAACAGGGAGCTGGATATGGATGTGGGTCTCAATCCCACTACCCTGGGATCATGACCTGAGCCCAAGGCAGACACTTAACCCACTGAGCCACCCAGGCGCCCCTCCACTTTGTTTTTTCTTCTCCATTTTCCTTCACACCTTAATTTTTTTTCCTTTCCTTCGAGCCTTTAGTTTCTATGAGATCATCTCATTTTTGTTCGCATCTAATTCTTGCCCTTCTAGGAAATTGCATTTCTGGCTTTAAATTGGACTTTCTCTTGTAACAGATGCTCACCAGTGCTCTTCATCATTTTGTTCTGGACAACACATTTTCAAAATGGTTAAGTGCTTCCCAGCTGATGGTTCTGGAAATCCTTTGGGGGCCCATGAATGTGTTCCAGTAATGGTGTTTGTTTTAGTATCTTAAAAAAAAAACTGCAAACATATTTACTGTTAAAAACTTTACTCATTTTTAAAAGAAGATTTTATTTATTTATTTGACAGAGAGAGAGAGAGAGAGTGAGCACAAGCAGGGGGAGTGGCAGATAGAGGCAGAGGGAGAAGTAGACTCCTTACTGAACAGGGAGCCTGATGCAGGACTCCATCCCAGGAACCTGTGATCATGACCTGAGCTCAAGGCAGATGCTTAAATGACTAAGCAACCCAGGCACCCCTTAAAAACTTTACCCTTAAAAAGGAATCAGTTTTAGAGTCCCTGAAGGTGTGTCCAGAAGCCTTTCAGAGCAGTGAGTGGAGATCAGATGAGAGTCCCCAGGACCTGTTTCTGAGTTGGCCTCTGATTCAGTGACACGCTACCAGTGAATAGCATGGTTTTGGCCATTATATAACTTTAAATTGGCTTTATTCTAAAACCATATATCATGAAATTTATATTCATAATGAACCATTGGTTAAGTATAGGCAGTTATTAATAAGGAGCGGAATATAAAGTGATAATAATACCACTTTTTATATAGTAACATTAAGGTGATTCTAGTAGTTGAGCAAATGTAATGATAATTTCGTCCAATTTAGTTTTTATTTACTGAAATTAAAACAGTTGACTTTGACCATTACTAAACAGGGTGATATTTTTTGGTGCAAAATGTAAATCAGGTCACAAAGGCAGATTTTTGTTTTTGGGGCTTTTTGTAATGGATATTTTAATTTGTCTACATTATAATATAGAGTTGACTCTAATACCAAATAAGATACAGTCATTTTTTTGTGATCAATTATGTATTTTCCTTATAAGTTAAAATTACTTGGAAACACATAACAAAGGTTCATTGGGAAGAAAAAACTTTGTCTTCGTATCTCATAAGTATTATCCAAATTCTTTTGTTATTTCTTATTTACATTAAAACATTTTATTTAAAATATGCATCATTCAAAAATGTCAAAATTATTTAACGCTTTCTTAGGGTGTTCAAGAAGTCAAATAGTTCTGGAAAGGGATTCTTGGGGAAAAAAGGTTGGGTACATGGTAATGGATTTCAGAGGTGGCTGAATGTCAGGAAGTGGACAGTGCTGTGGGAATATCTTTTTTTTTTTAAGATTTTATTTATTTATTTGACAGACAGAGATCACAGGTAGGCAGAGAGGCAGGCAGAGAGAGAGAGGAGGGGAAGCAGGCTCCCTGCTGAGCAGAGAGCCCGATGTGGGGCTCAATTCCAGGACCCTGGGACCATGACCTGGGCCGAAGGCAGAGGCTTTAACCCACTGAGCCACCCAGGTGCCCCAGTGCTGTGGGAATATCTTGAGCCTCGGTCTCTGTAACATAGTACTTTGATTTTATCAGATGTTTGGTAAATGTTTATTCATGAAAGGAATTTATGTTTAACATGTGGTACTTAAATCAGGTAGTACCGTTTTCATTTAAAATTTGGAAGTCACGCTACAATATATGGAAAGTTAACTAAGTGGCTTGGAGCCAATATGGGAACCCTCAGCTACAAGATGTGTGATAGGAAGATATCCTTTCACAGATCCCAAGACTTAGTACCGCTAAACGAGTCTTGGTTTTACACGCACGGTGACGTCTGTCCATTTAAAGGAAAAATATTTCTACTTTATTATCCCAGGAGGTTTCCAAATAATTTGCCAATCTCTTGCCAACTTTTTAAAAATCAGCTATGTGGGCACTCTTGCCTCCCCTGTTTTCAGGGAATAGTAATGTGAAGCAATTACATATTTAAGGTTTGATACAGAAGTAAGAATTTCAAGAACTTCATGACCCATCATGGAAATAGTTTTGAAGCCCTATTACTGTTTCTGTCCCTTAGTCAATAAGACCTAATTATCAAGGATGTTAACATTACCTTCCTATCTACAGCTGCTTTTTATCTTGACTTGTCTTATTTTCAAGGTCTCTTCTACTCAGTTCATGCCTACTTTGTGTGGCCTGGACTCCTGACTAGTATTCATGGGATGTTTAGAAGGTAGAATTTATAGAATTTGGGGTCTGATTAGATGTGGACAAGGAGAGGGAGAAGTGAAGAAAAGGAAAAGGAAACAAAAGGCATCTCGGTGAGCGATGGCTCTGCTTTCGGCAGGAGGGTGTAGAGAGATGGTATAAAAAGTTAAACAATAGGGCATGTCTAAGAGCTGCGGACATGCAGTGAGCAATTCGCTGCATGCTAGGGACTGTGTTACATGCTTCCTACCCATTATTAACTTAGATCTCACACTAATCTTACGAGGTAAGTTCTATTTTTTCTCTTTTATAGCTGAAGAAACTGAGCTTTAGATGGGTTTTAATACATTCAGTGTAACACAGCTAGAAAATCATTTAAAAGCCAAAACTCTGACATGCTCTTGCCTTCCAGTGGGAAAAATGAAGCAGGTTTGGAGTTGTGTATAGTCAACAGTATCACATGCTGCCAAGCAATTAAACAAAATAAAGTCTGCGGAATGTTGGCAAGAAGCATAGATAGAGGACGTTCTAGGCAAAAGGAACAGCATATTGTAAAGGTCTGGGGTAAGGAAGCAAGGGGACTGGCCTGGAATGATGATGGGTGTATTGGATGCGGGGAGACTTGGGAGCAAGTACAGGAAATAGGAAAGTAGATAAATAGGTGGAAAGTGAGAGCAGTGAGGGGAGGAATGGGTATGTAGTGGTGAGAATGGGAAGGGAGCCGGGGTAATAAGACATGGCAGCTTTCTAAGTGGACACTAAGAAATCATACGGAATATGATTCATACGGAATCATAAGGAACATTTCAAACTAGGAGAGGTGACTGTTTTCTTTATGTATTTCATGTATTATACGTATTTGCACCTGGGGCATGTTACGACTGAGAGAACTTTTCTAGGTTCACTTTACAAACATACAGAGAAGCAAACAGAAGATGTTTCTCTGAAGTTTGGGTTGGCATTTTCTGTGTTTATGGCCAAACGTGGATTCAAGCTGAAGATGAGGCAGCTGTCACATAAGTGCCAGGCTTCGAGGATGCAAAGATGAGTAAGTTAGAACTCCTCCTTCCAGGTGGGGGCCCTCTTCTCCCATTTCTTGCCATTTCTCCATGCACACCCTAAATTCTAGTTCTCTAAAAGCTCACTGTTTCTAACCCCAGTGGTCTGTGGAGACCTAATCCCTCTTCCTGAAGTGCCCTCCCCCTGGTTTTCCTAGTGACTCCTCTCTTAAGACAAGTTTCTATGGTGCACATAGACATCTCCTTTCCTTTCTGTCTCTATCCTTCACCAGAGCAATGAAGCCCAAGTGCCTTTCCTTCCCACATCAGTAAACCAACAACTGTTTTATCAGCCGTAGGGCATCTGACGGTTTATCAAGACAAAGTGTGTTCCATTTCTTTAACAGCAATAGGTTGTCAATATGATGTTCATTCCCACAAAGCATGTGGCACATTTGGGGACTATGGTAATTGAAAAAACACAATCTGGATTGCTAATATTTGTTAATCCCCTCCAGTTGGACCACAATAATGATTAGTCACCAGCAGAGTAAAAAGCTTTGGTTCTTTCATGCTGATAAGTGGAGATCAAAGTGTCATCAGCCTTTCCCACTAGCTATTGTGGGAGTCACTCTGGTACCAGAGGAAACAAGATTTTGTCTTGTTTCATAGCTTAACTGTTGGAGAGAAAAAAAAATCCAATTGGGTTAAAGGTGTTATTGGTGTGTGGTAAGAGCCAGTGCCTCAGAAACAAAAAGGAAGCTAGAGAAATAAGTGATCAGCACTGCCAGTTGGAGGTTTCTTTGTACAGAGAGGAAAAGAAAGAAAGGAAGAAAGAAAGAGAGAAAGAAAGAAAGAAAGAAAGAAAGAAAGAAAGAAAGAAAGAAGAAGGTGTTTTTGCCAGAGAATTGCAGCAGAAAGAGGTGCGTGATGGGAAACCTGAAGCAAAAAGGAACATTCACAAATGGACAGCCTGGTGCTCCCATGACGGTCCTGTGGAGAAGGTTGTGAGGGAGTGGAATAATTGGAGAGTGTTGCACAGGGAAGAAACATATACAGATTCTGTTTCCAGTAGGAGTTTGTGTTCTTATCAACTGCCCAACATACCCTGGGGAAAGGCCTGTGTTTCTGTCCAGGGCTACCAGGCCAGTGGGTCCCAGGCCAGTGGACCTGTTTCTCCTGGGTCACCCAACTATTTATAATGTGGGTTTTTCCAGTCAAGCAGGGAGGAGCTTACCTATTTATTCATAAATAATAGGAGATTATGCAGAGGAGGAGTGATTTGAAGTGGGCCAGAAGGCCTATTAAAGATAGTATTAGAAAAAAATATATAAAATCTACTCTAATTCATATAAATGATTCTGGTAAAAGTCATTTAAACTGATTTTAGACTTTTTCTTTCAAACTTGCATATATAAGTAGCACCAATGATGGTAAATAAATTAGGAGTGTTTTTCAAAAATATAGACTAAAATTTTATTTCTTTTATTGGTTATTGGTATTTTGTGTTTTTTAAAAAGTGTTCAGGGGCGCCTGGGTGGCTCAGTGGGTTAAAAAGCCTCTGCTTTCGGCTCGGGTGGTGATCCCAGGGTCCTGGGATCGAGCCCTGCATGGGGCTCTTTGCTCAGTGGGGAGCCTGCTTCCTCCTCTCTCTCTGCCTGCCTCTCTGCCTACTTGTCTGTCAAATAAATAAATAAAATCTTTAAAAAAAAAGTGTCCAGGAAAATGTAAAATCCATACAAACATGGGAATAGAGATGAGAGGTGAGAAGAATATAATGTACTGAGGAAATGTTTGCACTGGAAAGCTGGGCTGAGAATAGTTGGTGTTCTCCAGTTATTATGAGCTAAGACATAAATGGAAATGTGGCTGTCATGGGGCTCATTAGCAACAGAAGGAAGTATTTGGGTTTGTGGAGAGATACAGATATTTTCTTAGTGCCAGTGTTAAGATTCCACTCCCTCAGTATGCCCAGGTATCCCTGGGAACCCTCCCACATCCCACAGGGCCCCCTGGCTTTCTCTCCCCACCTCAGCCGCCTTCTGCGCGCCCTGCTGCTCTGCTCTCCTGCAGGGCGCGGCTCACCATCTTACCACCTGCTTCCCCAGACTGTGGTTCTCTGCCCCGCACCACTTCTTCCCCAGCATGGAGAAGAGCCCATCCTTTCACTCCACACAGCAGAGTGAAGGCCAATGATGATATTTAACAGTGCTTTCTGGAAGGCTTTTACATGAAAGAAAGATGTGCAAAAAGCCTTCAAACTGGACCCTCCACGGTACTGCCCCTGAAGTCCAGGGCCAAGTTCCTCTCTGGTATGGTGGGAGCACCTGCTCACCTGCCCAAAGAAGGAATGCCCTCCGTCTGTCTGCCCATTCCTCCCGGGATGCAGGCCCCTGCCTGCAGACCCTCCCCTGTGAAGAAGAAGGAAATTTCTCAAAAAGCAAATGCTGTGTGCAGAGCTGTGCCTCACCTGACACCCTCTCGTTAGCATATGGGGCTGCTCCTCCTTCCAGTCTTGACCCCTCTTCCGGGATAGAACATTGGCTTTGCCTTTGCACAGACACAGGCCCTTGAGGTGTTTTTCATCATATGTCAGTGATCAGTCTCCAAAGGTGAATTTGAATCTTCAATTCTGAAGAAACACCTAACTTAATCATTTAACTGCATCACATTAAGAAAAAAAATGTTGGGCACTTGGGTGGCCCCAGTGGGTTAATCATCTGCCTTCGGCTCAGGTCACGATCCCAGGGTGTTAGGATCGAGTCCCGTGAGGGGTTCCCTGCTCAGCCTGGAGTCTGCTTCTCCTTTTCCCTCTACCCCTTTCCCCTTTCTGTGCTCTCTGTCTCTCTCTCACTTTCTCTCTTACTTTCATTCACTTTCTCTCAAATGAATGAATAAAATCTTTAAAAAAAATTGTATTCGAACCCAGCCAAAGCATCCTATATGCATGGGCATCCTGGTCCTACTCAAGGGCTACCCTACCATTTTTGCTAACATCAAAAAACCACAGGTTCTGTGTCTCTCTCTCTCTGGTCTCTAACCACCTTCATTGCGTTCTCCTTATTTCCTGGGGGACCTTTGTCATGGGCCCTGTTGGAGCCCTGGGAGAAGGGTCCGCAGCCGGACACAGGTGTGCTAATATTAAGTATCCACTTCACACCGCCAACCCCCAGCCAGGTCCTTCTCATGCTGGAAGAGAGTCAGGATAAGGGAAGAGCAAATGTCAGCCTCCAGGAGGCTTCTCAGTGGGACAAAGGCGTCGAGATCCACAGAGTTCCTCCTGGCGCCAGCAGTCCACATGGCATTGTCTTCCGGTCACACGTTGACACATGTGTATCTGTCAAGGCTGCAACTTTCTTACAGTCAGAGGAGGGGTCTTTTCATGTTTCTGTGCCCACCAGTGCTTTCCTGTAGGAGATTCTCAGAAATCGGTTACCCAATCATTACCTCACACCATTACCTAACACTTCATTGCCACATGGGTAAAGAAATCACATGACAAGAGCTTATTTCTTCGTGGCAACACCTTTGCTGGAAGATCAATGTCCTGTTTTGTTGCCCACTTACTTCCCACCCGGTGATCTGCAGGGAGTCTCTATCACTTACACAGTGTTTCAAAAGCTGTCCAGAAAACAGTTTATTTCCAGCTGAAGTGTGAAGCACTGAAATCTTATGCGGACTTGTCTGGGGACTGATTCTCTCTCCCCTGTGCTTTGTCCCGACTCCTGAGGTGTTCTGGAACCCAGGGGATCCTGGGTTGTGCCGAGGTGAACTCCAGACGGCTAGCGCAGGTAGTGGTTTTTGTTTTGTTTTTTTTTTTTTTAAAGATTTTATTTATTTACTTGACAGAGATCACAAGTAGGCAGAGAGGCAGGCAGAGAGAGAGAGGGAAGCAGGCCCCCGCCAAGCAGAGAGCCCGATGCGGGACTTGATCCCAGGACCCTGAGATCATGACCCGAGCCGAAGGCAGCGGCTTAACCCACTGAGCCACCCAGGCGCCCCCGCAAGTAGTGTTTTAAGTCAGAGAAACAGCTCCCGACACCGACTTGATTTGTCGAAGGAACTAATTAAATAACGCTCATAACTGGCAAACCGTGATGTAGGATGGGTAAACAGTGACCCTGGCTGCTGAGTTGAACGGGGAATGAAACAAACACAGGAAGAGGGGCCCGCTGTGGCTGGTGAAGGAGGAGCGCTTTCTACGTGATCCAGAGTGGGAACAGGAATTTTTTATTGAAAGTGTCTGCTCTTGGAGTGCCGCAGATGTGGTTTGTGTAGAGATTTTTCTCGAAATATTTCTTCACAAAAGTACCTTATTACTGGGTAACTCACTGAAAATAGACAATGTGCAAATGAAAGATTCTATTTTGGGTTCCTGTCTATTCAGCATCGCTAGAACATGGAGAAAATAAGAGTCCAAAGGAAGAATGAGGGGGCAGCTTCCGGAGTCAGTGCCAAGCACTCATGAGATGCCCATTGGGCCTGTCTCACTCTCGGTTTGCCCTTTCCAGGCTTCATTAGCAACGAGCAAGCTTACTGTGCTTCGTGGCAGATGGTAGCTTTCTTGGTGTATCCTGACTGTCATTTCACTTGATAACACAACAAAGAACAGTGTGCAGGCATTTTGGGGCTTGATCTCTGAGGGACAGTGTGAGGGTAAATGGTGGCAAACATGGGCGGTTATGGGAATTTTACTGTGGAAGCTTGGCAGATGATTATAGGTGGACTTTTACCTTTCTGGGGATGGTGGTACAGAGCTGGTGTCTAACCTTTGTTTATCATTAGTAATTTTTACCTTTGGGGTGCCTGGGTAACTCATTCGGTTAAGCGGTTGCCTTTGGCTCAGGTCATGGTCTCAGGGTCCTGGGATCGAGCCCCACATTGGGCTCCCTGCATATCAGGGAGCCTGCTTCTCCCTCTCCTTTTGCCTGCCGCTCTACCTACTTATGTTCTCTATCTCTGTCAAAAAAACAAAACAAAACAACTTGGGGCACCTGGGTTGTTCAGTGGGTTAAAGCCTCTGCCTTCAGCTCAGGTCATGATCCCAGGGTCTTGGGATCAAGCCCCGCATAGGGCTCTCTGCACAGCAGGGAGCCTGCTTGTCCCCCACCCTCCCCCACCTGCCTCTGCCTACTTATGATCTCTGTATGTCAAATAAATAAAATCTTTAAAAAATAATTTTTACCTTTACTAAAGCAGTTTGTAGAATATGTGCAGTATGGTTTCCTTCATCATCTCACATCATCATTATCGTAATAATAATAATAAAAACCCCTAAGAAGTGTATCCATGTGGAATAAGATTTAAAAAACACCACAACAAATGGATGAGATGTTACCTTTGAGAGAGACAGTGGGACTGAAGTCTATAAAGGGTTTATTTGTTTCGCATCATTTGATTTGTTTGCAATATACATATGTTTTAAGTACAAAGATAAAAGGTAGAATCTCCCAAAACAACTTTTAGGGCACATAGGCTTTGTTTCAGACTTTTCCAAGTCTGGGGAGACTTGGGGGAGAGACTTGGTGGGGGAGAAATCAGTACATTTCATTTACATAAATTTTGAAGTAAAAATCATTATTTTAAAATATTGATAACAAATATTGCTTTGGGAGTCCTCAGGCATATTTATAGTATATAAATTTATCTAAAAGTGGACACTTCAAGAAAACATCAGTTATTAATAATTTATCTTTGGCAATAAGGTGATAATAAGACATTTGTTTTCCCTGACAGGTGGTATATATTTGTAGGGTAGTTTTGGCTTCAAAGTATTATCTTGACTTATAGAATCACATAACGGTTTTTGAGAATGGAACTGTAATTTGATTTAGTTTTTGATGGGAAAGTGGTATATGTAATTCTATGCTAGGAGTAGTTTAAAAAAAATTAAACTAAGTGCCATGTAATCAATAGTAGTGAAGACTGTTTTGCATTGGTTTGTTGCTTTCACATCAGGGTTTTGTTGTTGTTGTTGTTTGTTTGTTTTTTCAAGATTTTATTTATTTATTTTTGACAGAGAGAGACACAGTGAGAGAGGGAACACAAGCAGGGGGAGTGGGAGAAGGAGAAGCAGGCTTTCCACCGAGCAGGGAGCTGGATGTGGGGCTTGATCCCAGGATCCTGGGATCATGACCCAAGCCTAAGGCAGACGCTTAACGACTGAGCCACCCAGGCGCCCCTCACATCAGTTTTTATTCCTTCTTTGGTTTATATTTTTCTTCAGGTGACACACTGATCCCTTGTTGTAATAGGGATTTAGTGGGAACGTAGATAATCACAGAATGATTGTAGCTTTCACAAGTGTAATTAACTTCTTGTAAAGTACAGTTCTACAGGACAAATCTTGAAATAGAGTAACTATTTCCAGATCTGGGCTTTTATTCCCCAGTCTTTGTAAAGTTCCTCCCACCTCATGCTGTCAGCTTAGCGATTCTTCTAAGAAGACTTCCAGAGCCTCAGGTTGCTTTCTTGCCTCTGCTTTTTAACCATTTCTTTCAGCAGACTGTACATAAGAATTTTTTTTTAAAGATTTCTGCAAGATCTGATTCCTGTGTTCCCAGTGATGTATATCAGACAATTGAAAAATCAAACATCCAGCTGTTGTCTTGTGGAGTCCAGTTCCTAAATCCAAGGATCATGAACTGTAAAGGAAATAAAGGAAATGGAAGGAGGTGTTCCTAGCTACTATCCAGTGATTCTTGCATGTAGTCCTTTTCCTCGTGCTTTTCATTCTGCCAGGGGAAAATCAGTCATAAATGTTTACCAACATTTCTGCATAAGTTTTTGAAAGCCTCAGGACTCATTTGACTTTTCCTTTGTGATAGTCTTATCCCAAGTGTCCGTCTGCTTTAATCTATTTTTAATGTCAAGAGACCAATTTAGTTTTCCTTTAGATAAAAAAGAGTTGTTTGAGAAAGGGGAGTCTCAATTTGACCTATCTCTATGCTTTTCTAGCACATTCTCATTAGGTACAAAAATAACAACAAAGACATTTAGAGAAATCCAGGAGGAAATGAACCTGTTGACTTGGAGACAGCAGATGTATCTCACTAACCTTGTGCTAAATAGAATGCACAGAGCATCGTAAAGAAACAAGTTTCCCATCCCCGCCGTAGAAGACCAAGAGTCGAGCCCAGATGCTAAATACCACAGTGGACGACACATAAGTATCTGTTGAATTAGAAGAAAAAGGAATGAGAAAATGCAAGAGAAAATACTCTTTGTAGGGGAGTTTCACAGATCATCTACTTGTTATGTGGTGATATTGTAGATTGGCTGGAATGTGAATAACACAATTGTATGCTTCTTAGAATCTATTCCATGTTCAATCCCGTGGCATCACATTTGTAAAGTTTACAGCACCTGCGTTTTGATTATTGCATGGTCATTAATTGGCAGCATAGGCAATTGACATTTTATTACAGCCATTTAAATTTTCATTATCATCACAGACAGTGAGTCCCTCTCTGTTTGTTCCACAGGCTGGTCTGTCAGGCGAGGGGACTGGAGTTGAACTGACAAGGGGCCCAGCAGATTATTTAATCCTAACATGGCAGAAAAGTTGCAGAGACTTGAACACATGGGACAGTTGAAAACACACTCGAATTTTTCAGTATACTTTAGGTAGTTTTCTCACCCTTTGAGGTCACTGACCTAGGATTTATAGGCTTTGACGGAAACCACTTAGGGCTAGAGGCCACAATCTTAGTCTTTTACAATACCCTAGCCTTTTCCTCCTTGAATAAGATGCTTCCTTATGGTCTAATGAAGAATGCATTGTTCACTCTTTGAACTACCCTTCCATAAAGACTTTATAAATACCAATTTGGAATGTGTGGGTACATTGTTGAACATTGAATGTGTGGTTGGGAAATTCAACTGAGATTTCAGATTCTTAAGCTCAGAAGGTTTTTAAAGAAACAGCTTTTGTGGTCAGAGCCCCTTTCCTGTAACTCTGACTCATTAAGAGTTGGGTTTCTGAGGCAACTCTTGTCTTTCTGACTGTGGCTATCTACTTGTATTCCGTTCTGTCCACATGGAAGCAAGGAAGAAAAGTGAAGGATTTAGAAGCAAAAATGCCAGGTGGGTAGCTGGTGTATATCTGGATCAGGTTTTCATCTAATCTAGTACATGGATTTCTCTTTTTCATATGAAAATAGTTTAGTACCTTTAGTGTTTCTGGCCAATTTCCAATGCAGTGAGGTTTGAAAACTGAAAACTATGCTCTTAGGATAGTCTAACCAAGAACTCTGTTTGGCTGATGTTCTCAGAGAGGAGGCGTTTGATGACACCACCAGGTCTTGTTGATGCAGGGAGTCTGGGGAAATGGCTTGTCTGTATGCACTTTACGGAGAATTTAAGTGACAAATGACAAGTCTGAGTAATTGCTAAAATAGCAATGCTGGAGATAAGATCATCTAGAGAGGGCAGATTGTAAGCCTCTCCACCCTCATTAACTAATGCTTACCCAGTGCCTGCTGTTGGTAGGATGCTACCAGTTCTCTTCAAATCATTGTGATCTGATAGCATTGCTGTTCCTTACCCCAGATGACTGGAGCAAATGGAATGATAAAGGAAACCAAGTTTTCTCTAAGGGATGCCTGTCTAAGTCAGTTTTTGCTTAATTTCTACAATCTTTCTGCTTAAGTTGAATGGGTGTTATTTTTCCTTGAAGAGGTGAGAGCATAGTCAAACAATGGCTTGACGTTATCCTTTGTACACCATGTGCTTGTGTGGTGGGGATGGGAACAGGAAGTAGAGACCATGGTTCCCAGTGCCTTCCACCCAGACATAAGTTGGAATTTCTAGAACAATGAAACTTGTCAAGAAGGTCATTTCTGTGAAGTGAGGACCTACTTTTTAAGGCCACATTTTCCACATATGACTTTTAAATTGGAACTAGGAAAATTTGCATTTCAAAGCCACCCATTAGCCTTGTATACTTTTGAACCCTTGGTAGTCTTCTTAAGTAGATTTCAGCATACTTAATTTTTTTTTTAATATGTGACTTTGAACTTTTTTCTGCTTCATTTGATCTTTTTATAATCTGGCCGAAAAGTTGTTCAGTAAAATGCTGAGTAATGATTGTGTCTTCAAAATTCACATTATTTCCGTAAAGCTTTATGATATTAGACTCTATTAATGAGGTGTTAGGAAAAAAGGACTAATTTGAAGGAAAATATACTTGAGTCAAATTGAGGGTTGGTTTCATGATGTTAACAATTACTTAATTCTATTTTTTCTCTTAAAAATAAAAAAAATTACTTTCATTTTAACCATTTAATTAATGTTATGTTAAATTTTTATATGCATTGAAATACTTATTTTGTGATATGAGTGATACAAAGCTTCTACCAGAAGTCTCCAAATTTAAAGCAGGGTTTCGTGACCCCGCACTATTGACATTTTGGGCCAGGTAAGTCTTTGTTGTCGGGGGCTGCCCTGTGCTTTGTAGGGTGTTTGCCAGTATTCACACTCTCTACCCAATGTAGTAAGAAAAGAAAAGGAGATGCGTGGAGTCCTCATTGTGGCTACGCCAGCTGGCGCTAAAACCTTACACTTTTTGTGAAATACCTTTTTATCTTGTACTGAAAATGTAGCTTTTATGTGGGTGCAGGATTCCTATAAGAAAGGCATATCAATAAACTCTGATATGATTTGAGACAAACTAAGGTCATTATAGGATAACTTAAAGCAGAATCGAGGTGAAGGATCTAATGCTATCAAAGGGCACTTTGGTGATTTTGGAAAAAAGTTTGGCTTAAAAACTGTCAGGATGACCAGAGAAGCAGCTTCTGCAGACCAAGAGGCAGCTGAAGAGTTCCCAGATATCATTAAGGAAATCACTGAGGAGAAAGGATGTCTGCCTGAACGGTTTTTAATGCAAACAAAAGAGCCCTATTCTGGAAAATATTAGCACAAATGATATTTATTAAAGGAAGAGACGCGAGCAGCAGGATTTGAGGCAGGAAGGGATAGGCTGGCTCTAGTGTTTTGTGCCAATGCACTCAGGTTTATGATCAGCACTGCCCTTATTTATAAAGCTGCTATCGTCTGAGCCTTGAAGGGAGAAGATAAACACCAGCTGCCCATCTTTCGGTTGTACAACAAGAAGGCCTGCACAACCATCTTCTGGATGGTTCCACAGATGCTTGGCCCCCAAAGTCAGGAAGTACCTTGCCAGCAAGGAACTACCTTTTGTAGTTCTTTTGATATTGGATGATGCTCCTGGTCACATAGAAGTCCATGAGTTCACCACTGAAGGTGTCATCAAAGTGGTCTGCTTGTCCCCAAACACAGTGTCTATACTACAGCCTGTAGCGCAGAGGGTCATAAGGACCTTTTTTTTTTTTTTTAAAGATTTTATTTATTTATTTATTTATTTATTTATTTATTTGACAGATAGAGATTGCAAGTAGGCAGAGAGGAAGGCAGAGAGAGAGGAGGAAGCAGGCTTCCTGCTGAGCAGAGAGCCCGATGTGGGGCTCAATCCCAGAACCCTAGGATCATGACTGGAGCCGAAGGCAGAGGCTTTAACCCACTGAGCCACCCAGGTGCCCCGGTCATAAGGACCTTTAAGGCTCATTACACACTGTGCTCTCTGGAGAGGATTGTCAACATTGTGAAACACAACCCGAGTAGAGAGAACACTGTGAAAGTCTGGAAGGATTACATCATTGAAGATGCTATTGTTGTTACAGAAAGAGCTGTGAGGGGCGCCTGGGTGGCTCAGTGGGTTAAGCCGCTGCCTTCGGCTCAGGTCATGATCTCGGGGTCCTGGGATCAAGTCCCACATAGGGCTCTCTGCTCAGAAGGGAGCCTGCTTCCCTCTCTCTCTCTCTCTGCCTGCCTCTCTATCTACTTGTGATCTGTCTCTGTCAAATAAATGTTTAAAAAAAAAAAAAAAGAGTTGTTTAAATTAAAAAAAAAAAAAAAAAAAAAAAGAAAGAGCTGTGAGAGCTATCAAGCCTGAAAGAATAAATTCCCGCTGGAGAAAACTGTGTGCACATGTCGTGCATGGCTTCACAGGATTTACGACAGAGCCCATGAGGGAGGTCACGGAAGAGCTTGTGGGTATAGCAGAAAACGTTGGAGGTGGGGTGAAGGGTTTCAAGATATGGATTATGTAGAAATTCAAATGCTAATAGACATCACGCCAGAGGAATGGACAGAAGGCCACTTGGTGGAGATGAGGGCTTCAGAACCAGTTCCAGACGATGAGAAAAAAGACGCAGAAGAAGCCGAGCCAGAAAACAAATTGACATTAGAGCAATCCAGCAGAAGGGTTCCAATGACTCAAGGCCACTTTCGACTTTTTTTGTGACATGGACACTTCTGTGATATGGGCACTGAAACGAAAGCAAATAGCAGAAGAATTGGTGCCATGGAAAAACATTTACTTTATTGTAAGAATTCAATATAAAAGACAGAAAACATACAAAATATGTGCTGATTGACAGTTTATGCTATTAGTAAGGCTTTTGGTCGACTGTGGTCTATTTGTAGTTAAGTTTTTGGGGAGTCAGAAGTTATATGGAGATTTTTTTGGCTGTGCATGGGGTCAGTGCCTCTAACCCCCACATTGTCCAAGGGTCAATTATAGTTGAACTTTGACTACTAAAGGATTACCTGACACATCAGATTCAAAATGCTATTGACCTTGATGACTCTTTCCTTGTAGTATTCTTGACCTAAGGAGGAGAATCCAAGATGGACTAGAAGCTTTTTGCTTTTCCTAATTTCTATGTTTTGATTTTTGACATTATCAGATATTTCTGTCTCGATCTTCCTGCTTTGAGGTTTATTGATGCCATATTGTCTTGGTTTTTACTCTGTTCCTTTGATCTGTTGCTTCCCTTTCTCCCTCTCCACCCTCCTACGGGGTATCCTCCACAAGCTAGTTGGCCCTGGTCTCCCTTTCCTTTCTTCCTTCTTCATTAACTCTCAGTCACCTTAAACACACGTCCATGATCCCTTTTGTGCTATTCCCAGTTCCCAAAAACTGTGAAAACTGGAATTTTGTCATTACTCATTTGCTGGCAAAACTTGACCCCTGTTGATGTGAGGCTATTATATAGCCCTATTTCTTCCATCCAATGCGAATATATATACATGTCCCTGTGACTTTGCTAATATGCTGATCATGGGAAACTGCCTCAGAAGTCACTGGCAGGGACAAGTAATGTGTGATATGTGTACTGTACCATTTTTTTCTAAAATCCGAAAAATTCAGATTCTCAAATGCTGCTGGTTCCCCAAGTAGTGGATAAGGTAAACTGTATTATTTTCATGTGGAATCTCACAAATCAGTAGCTTTTAATACACACTCTTTTTTTTTTTTTTTCATACCAAATCTCACGAAGATAATTTTGGACCATATCCTTTGAATGAGTAGAACGGAAATTTTGGTTCATCGGTCCATTAACAAATGTGTAGCAGATGACATGGAATAGTACCAGATAAACAACTTACTAGAGATGTAGGACTCATTTAAATGATTAAGAATGGATATTCACAAAATGAAGAAAGATATTTTATTCACCAAGGAGTAAGATCACAAGCTGAAGCTTGCCAAGAGCATTTACACCTGAAAAAGCTAAGACAGTCATTCATTCATTCTACTGCCTTTCCAGTACCTACCGATAAATGTAGGCTTATTTTTAGTTCTAGGACCCAAGAAAAAGTTCTGTTTTAATGGACTCCTTTCTTCAAAGCTACTTAAACTTGTGCCCTATTTTATTTATTTATTTATTTGTTTGTTTGTTTTTAAGATTTTTGTTCATTCATCTGAGAGAGAGAGAATACAAGTAGTCAGAGAGGCGGGCAGAGAGAGGGGGAGCAGGCTTTCCACCCAGCAGAGAGCCTGATGTGGGGCTCGATCCCAGGACCCTGGGATCATAACCTGAGCCGAAGGTAGAGGCCTAACCCACTGAGCCACCCAGGCACCCCTGTGCCCTATTTTTTATAAATTCGGTATCTGGAAATTCAGATGTGGTCATAAGGAAAATGAGTGATTATTTATTTTCCAAAAACATTTGTATGAATCTCCCTTTAAATAGTAAGCTTCTTTAGTGTATTTTTAATTTGAGATATAATTGACAGGACATTATATTAGTTTTAGGCATGCAACATAAGTTGATAAATGTATATATTTGAAATGATCACCATAATAAGTCTTGTTAATATTCATCACCACACATTGTTATAATTTTTTTCCTGTGATGAGAGCTTTTAGTATTTACCCCATAGCACCTTTCAAATATTTAATACAATATTGTTTTTTTTAAAGATTTTTTTTTTAAATTTTTATTTTTATTTATTTATTTTTTTTTCATTTTATTTATTTTTTCAGTGTAACAGTATTCATTCTTTTTGCACAACACCCAGTGCTCCATGCAAAACGTGCCCTCCCCATTACCCACCACCTGTTCCTCCAACCTCCCACCCCTGACCCTTCAAAACCCTCAGGTTGCCTTATTTATTTATTTGACAGGTAGAGATCACAAGTAGGAAGAGAGGCAGGCAGAGAGAGAGGAGGAAGCAGGCTCCCTGCCAAGCAGAGAGCCTGATGTAGGGCTCGAACCCAGGACCCTGAGATCATGACTTGAGCGAAAGGGAGAGGCCTTAACCCACTGAGCCACCTAGGCGCCCCTACAATATTGTTGATAGTAGTCACCAGGCTGTACATTATGTTCCTGGGAGTTATTTATTTTATAACTGGATGTTTGTACTTTTTACTTGTCTTTTATTCCAATAGATTTTCAGCTGCCTGAGGACAAGAGGGTTTATTCACCTCTGCTTTCTCCAGCACTAGCAGAGTTGTTGGTACTTCATACCCTCTTAGTACACAGTTATGGAAATATCTCAGTGACCCATTTCCAGGGGGATGTTGGTAAGCCGGTGTGCGTTCAGAGGGGGGTGAGTAGACTGCTGAAAATTCTTGAATCCAAATTACATAGGAACTAGCTGGTGACTTAGGATCCTTTGGCCTAGAAAATAATTGTGGGTACTCGATATGTTACAATTAGGGGAACAAAGAGCATGAGATACAGAAAGGATATAAAGCAAAGTGGTTACGAGTTAATAGCAGTGTGACTCCAGGCAAGTCTAGGTATAACCTTTTGTAAAACGGGGCAGAACACGGTGAGCACCTCATTAGCTGGTTGAGAAGTACTTAGCACTTGGAGAAGTCCTAGGACCAAGTGCTCAAGAAATGGTACCACTTTCTGTACTTCTCTGCCTACTTTTCCTCTTGCCCTTTTCTTTCTCTTTCCCCTTTCGCTTTAGCCCTCTATAGAAGGATTATTATATCTGTTTTACAGGCAAGAAAGATAAGGTTAGAAATTAAATGATTTGTTTGAGATTTCTTAGGAAGATGTGAAAGAAGGAAATATAGTCTAGGCGTTGGTCCATTCTTTCTTTTAAAAAAATTTCTTTTTGGGTGGGGGGAGGAGCAGAGAGAGAATCTTTTTTTTTTTCTTTTAAAGATTTTATTTATTTATTTGACAGACAGAGATCACAAGTAGGCAGAGAGGCAGGCAGAGAGAGAGGGGGAAGCAGGCTCCTCGCTGAGTGGAGAGCCCAATGCAGGGCTCGATCCCAGGACCCTGAGATCATGACCTGAACTGAAGGCAGAGGATTTAACCCACTGAGCCACTCAGGTGCCCCCCAGAGAGAGAGAATCTTAATCTTTTTTTTTTTTTTAAGATTTTATTTATTTATTTGACAGAGAGAAATCATAAGAGAGGCAGGCAGAGAGAGAGGAAGGGAAGCAGGCTCTCCGCTGAGCAGAGAGCCCGATGTGGGACTCGATCCCAGGACCCTGAGACCATGACCCGAGCCAAAGGCAGCGGCTTAACCCACTGAGCCACCCAGGCGCCCCGAGAATCTTAATCTTAAGCAGGCTCCATACCCAGGTATGGAGCCTGATGAAAGGTTCAGTCTCATGATCCGAGTCCCAGTCAAGGGTCAGACACTTCATTAACTAAGCCACCCAGCCTAGGTCCGTTCTTTCTTGGACAAGATAACCACCTTCAGACATCTGAGAGACCAATGCAGAAGATGGAGACAAGTTGCAGCATGCTGCTTCCAAGGTCAGGTTTTTACCCAGGTGAATATAGGGCAGCTAGTGCAATCTGAATTTATCACCATTGGAGCTTCTGTTGGAATCAGGAATTTCCTATCGTTAGTAAAGCGTACATGCAGTAGCCAAGGAAGCAGAATAATTGTCAACAGGGCTGGAACAAGGTAATTTACCTGGTGGGGCAGAGAACCATCCTAGATGCCTCTAAGTCCCTTCTGAATTTAAACCTCTACTCTTCTTATGTCTCTCTCTGTCCCTTGCATCTGGAATGGCACTGTGCCCATGACAGGGAATCCGCACATCATTGAATTAATGTATTTTCAGTACTGATACAAGAACCGGGGTCTTTTTCTATTCTGCTGGGGAGAACCAGGTTTGAGAAATTGTTCTGTTAAAATATGTGGAGGAAGGGGCACCTGGGTGGCTCAGTGGGTTAAAGCCTCTGCCTTCGGCTCAGGACATGATCCCAGGGTCCTGGCATTGAGCCCCATATCGGCCTCTCTGCTCAGCAGGGAGCCTGCTTTCCCCTCTCTCTCTGCCTGCCTCTCTGCCTACTTGTGATCTCTGCCTGTCAAATAAATAAATAAAGTCTTTAAAAAAATAAAAATAAAATATGTGGAGGAAGAAGTCTCAGGACTACATGATGAGAAAAGCACACAATAGCAGAGATGGAAGGAGAACGCAAATGCCATCGGAGCTTTTCAGGAATCGAGCGGATGACTACTTGCGTTAATTCAGATTGTTTTTGAGAATTGAGCCATCTGCACTTTTCACGCACGGGTTCCATTCAGTAAGGAAGACTAGGGA
This sequence comes from Meles meles, assembly GCF_922984935.1. Taxonomy (NCBI): domain Eukaryota; kingdom Metazoa; phylum Chordata; class Mammalia; order Carnivora; family Mustelidae; genus Meles; species Meles meles. The sequence continues at coordinate 17,794,867 of NC_060079.1, read as the reverse complement.
AGTGAAGATGATAGTTGAAAATTAGGTATGTGACAGTTGTGAGTGTGCCCATAAATACTGGTGTAAGTTCTGCCTATCCCAAAGAGACAACAGAAATCTGACATTTTTTACGTTACTGACATACTGAATTGATAATCCTATGTCAGTCAACATTTTATTTTTTAAGAATTTTATTTATTTATTTGGGGGAGAGAGATAGAGAGCATGAGTGAGAGGAAAAGGGGCAGAGGGAAAGGGGAAAGCAGACCCTCCACTGAGCAAGGAGCCTGATATGGGGCTCGATCTCAGGACCCCGGGATCATTACGTGAGCCCAGGGCAGACACCTGACTGAGCCCCCCGGGCACCCTGTCGGTCAGCCTTTCTTTGTATAAATTTCAAAACATGATTTTCTCTCTGTTAAACACTGGTTTTCTTTTTTTCCATGCAACAATTTCTTTTTTTTTTTTTTAATATTTTATTTATTTGACAGAGAGAAATCACAACTAGGCAGAGAGGCAGGCAGAGAGAGAGGAGGAAGCAGGATCCCCATGGAGCAGAGAGCCCGATGCGGGGCTCCATCCCAGGACCCTGGGATCATGAACTGAGTTGAAGGCAGAGGCTTTAATCCACTGAGCCACCCTGGTGCCCCTCCATGCAACAATTTCTATTCATTCTTTTTTCCTTAAGAAAAAGAAAGTAGTCTTATGGATTAAAAAAAAGTGTGATAGGTGTATGAAAACCGGGTATATTGACAGGGGGTCAGTAAGACGGCACTAGCATTTATTAATGCCTATGCTGTGCTTTGGCTATTATTCATACAATATCATTTAATTCTAATTAATCCCCTCCACGCTTTATGTCTGAGGATTTGAGGCTCACAGGTTAAATAACTCAAGGCTTTGCAATAAAGAAATGCTGATCTATCTTGAGAGGCAGACAATGCAGAGAAATTTTTCATAAAAATGGTTCATTCCTTTGCCTTCATAAAATTGTTTGTGAGTTCTAAGTTACAAGGCAGTTTGTGGCATGTGACATATGCTTGATTTCCCAGAATAGTCAGATGTAGCTTATAAATAATACCTCTGTTTACCGGTTTCATCCTCACTCATATTTCCCCTCATTCTGTGCTCCCATATACTACTCCCTACATGAGATAAATGTGTAATTCAGAAAACCATAGTAATAGTGTATAAAAAGTAATGGAAACAAACCTGACAATATATATCTCCTTGTTTTATACAGGAATGAAGTGTATAGAGTTATCCTTGCGATCTGGAAGGAATTTATATTTTGCAGATGATTCTAAAGATATTTTTTACCTTCAAAAAACATCTTTTTTTTTTTAAACACAAATTTTTTATGCTATTCCTCCTTTGAATTCTAAAAATGTATTTGCCACCCTTTTTCAGAAAGATGGAGCGGATGAGGGTAATGTGGTATACTTGAAGAATTCACTTTTTCCCCTTATACGTTTAGAACTAAAATATTTGTGCCATTCCACTGGTAGGAATTCAGCAGCAATGATAAGAATAGAGTTACCTTCTGTGTCTAATATTGCCTTTATAGTTGCTTTGTTTCCTAGTTTTATAAATTGAGCTTTCTGGTTTCCATGGCAACCCAATTGTCGACATGGGTTGCTAAGGAGCAGCCTTTGCTGCACAAAGCATAAGGAGCTGTGAGTCTGCTACCGAGTGACTTCATTCTTGGCAGTGACAGGCGGTGGGAATCTAAGGACTTGTTCAAGTGAGGCCTCCATCTTGATTTGTAGCCTGAGGGATTCTGATGGATTTTCCTGACCTTTCTTAGCCTGACGGTGATGCTTAGGTATGGGTACTCATGGGAACTGACAATTGTGTGGTATTCCAGAGCAGCAAAGCTCTCATCTCTGTTTTATCAGTCACTTGATGTCAATGGCTTATTCAACAAAAGACAACCTACTGCTGCATTGACAAGACACCAAAGAAGCTGTACGGTCTTCTTTCTTAAATTTAGCATCGGGCCCTCATGAAAGGAAGCCAACTGGTCATCTCTGTAAATCAGTGTGATAGTCTGATACTGACGTTAGATTGTGTATGATCTACATTTTCTAATAGTCCAGTTAGAAGTGGTATAAATTACAGTGCATGTACGGCTTTCCCAATTAAAGAAATAACCTAGAAACTCTAACTGACCTTTTCCTGTATTGAGGTACAACAGATTGTAGTTATTACAGAAATAACGCCATAACTTGGCTTGTACAGATTCTTGACCATGATTTTATGAACTATTTTAGGCTTAGTAGTTCAGGTGCAGATCTATCTGTCATGGTCCACGTCCTTGTCTATTTCATGGGCGTGTGTTGCATTAGGACGGCCGTCAGCAATATGTGAGTCTTTGAGGTCAGAATTGGAAAGGTCCTCATGTTTAAAATAGATGCTAAGGACAAGTGCAAACTCCATTTCCATATCTCAGGTGTGAGTCAGCCAGAGCCATCGTCCTCAGCTGTCAGGCCTGGAGGGCTGATTTGTGTTATGGCAGGTGGTGATGCAATTAAATCCTGACCGAGCACCATTCACCCTCCTTGCTTGTTTTAGTTGATAGCATTCTGCAAATTCCTTATATTGTATTAATTATCTATTGGAGGCCCTCCAATAGAAGCAGGTTATTTCGTGACCCCATGTAACTGAGACTGTTGGTCCTCATTGGACGCATTAGTTACCCTCTCACCCGCAAGTTCATCATCTGTAATGTTGGGCAAATAGTAATATATTTATTGTAGGTTACCATAGGACTGAGTGAGATAATGTATGTGGAATGTTTAATTAGGTATCTAGGCCATATGAGGCCCTTAAAAATAGTAACTGTTTTCCAGAAGAGGCAAATCTATACCAGAAGAGGTTGCCTGGGTTTGGAGTTGGGAGCAGAGGATGACTGCTCGCTGACATGAGGAAATCTTTCTGGGCTGATAAAAGTGTTCTCAAACTGGATCATGGTGGTGGTTGCACACTGTATATATATTCACTGAAAATCATCGTGCACTTACAATGGGTGAATTTTATGTCCAAAAATCACTGAATTGTATACTTTAAATGGGTGGATTTTATCATATGTAAATTATGCCTTAATAAAGCTGTTTTAAAAAGTCGTAACTATAAGTAATACCAGATCTGTTTTCCCCTCCTTTTCTCATCAAGTTATTTGTTGCTTAACTTTAAATTATTTAAATGTAATTAAAGTGGAGATGGTATGTACATTGCTTTTTGAATGAATTTTAATGTGTGCATATATAAAAATGAATTTGAGGATGTTTGTATTTCTCCAACTATGCTAATCCCAAGGTAAGAAACAATTAAGGCATTTTAAGTTGACCAAATTCTTACTAACTTTTAAAATAAGTCACCTCGATAAGGCAAGTTTCTTCCTTGTGTGAAGGGATAAGTAGGTGTGTCTGTGAATGATATCCTGAACAGTGGGAGGTCTTTGCTGTGCCATAATTTGTTTCTCCTAGGCTGTCTTTGATGTACTGGTAATATCTTAGAGGATGTTATTGAAGCCAGGGTATTCCAGAATCCATGTAATGATGAGCATCGATAATAATGAAATTTGATTGTACATGTAAATATTATGCCACAACAGAACACAATTGCTTTCATGATTATCTTATAGAATTTCTAGTTATCTAGAAACCTTGACTTTTCATGACTGTGTGAGGGCAGCAAAATAATTACTGTGTTTATATAACTGACTCAGATCAAATCCTTTTAAAGCAGTAGACCTGCTAGTTGCAGTGTATCTCACTGTCATTTTGCTTTTGACTGGTGTTCCTTTGACTGGGCCATATGTATTTATCCAGTTGCACCATTTTATTGCATTTCTATTATGTGTCAGTGGTTTTCTAGATGTTGTGGGTAGAGCTGTGAAGAAGATAGTAATTCAGCTTCAGATGTGCTAAGTTTAAGACCTCAGCTAGTCCTTCAAAGAGAGATGTTTATAGGGCCCTTGATTCAAGTCTGGAATTCAGGAGAGAGATGTGAGCTGAAGATATAAATTAGGAAGTGTTATCAGATAATGTTTAAAACCATGAAAAAAAACAGATGAGCTCACCAATGAAATGAGAGTTACTAGAGAAGATTTCCAAGGAACAACCTTAATTTTGCTGTGCCCCAGAAACAACAGATCAAGGAAAAGATGAGACACCACATAGAGGACTGAGGAGGGGTGACCAGCTAGATGAGGGAACCAGCAGATTCTGGAAGCTGAGTGAAGACAGTACCCAGAGGGCAGTGACATCCAGACATATGCTGCCAATGGCTACGAGAAGATGAGCCCTGAGAACTGATGATTGAATGTAATAACCAACGGGTCATTGGCAATCTTGGTAAGAGCAGTGTGGGTGGAAAGGTGGGGTGGAAGCCTCATGTTAGGTTGGGAGGCTAGGAAGAAGCAAGAAGGGAGAAACTGGAACAGATCGAGACAACCCTTTCTGGGAGGAATGGGGAGGAAGCTAGTGAAGGAGGTTAGGTAATGTGGATGGCTTTAATCAGTTATTTGAATTTGTTAACATTGAGCATTTGGTCTACATGGACTAATTTAGATAATAATTTCTTTGTTATCCCTATCTCAGTTACACATAATCACTAGTATTTTTTGAGTTTCAGTTTGCAAGTTGTCAAATCCTACAATAAAATTCAAGTTATCATGTTGTATGTGGATTAATTCATATGAATATTCCCCACAACCAAAAAGCAGTATAATCTAGTGGTTGAGTTGATTCACCTTATGTCATTCAGCCTGGGATTTGGGTCTCTGTTCTGCTCCCTCTTGGTTGTGTGAGCCAGGAAAGTTGTTTAGATGTTCTAAGTTTCGGCTTCCTCGTCTGTAAAATTGCAGGGGCAGAAATCCTTACCTTGTAGAGTTTTGTGAACTGACATGAAATAATGCAGTAAAGTGCTTAGGCCCACAGTAGCACCCATACAAACTTCCCAGGAAGGGTTAGCTGTTACTATAGCTGTTATTATTTTGACATGAGGTAACATAATGAAGTAGGGGAAGGAACACAGGATTTGGAATTGGCCATCCTTGGGTTTCTGCCCCATTTCGTCACCCACCATCTGGGCATGTTCCTTCACATGGTTGCCTTTGTTTCCTTATGTCTGATGATGATGATGATGGTGGTGGTGATGACGATGATGATGATGATGATGATACTTAAGGGATTAAATGATATGTTTATAAGCATGTTGTATCTTATCAAGAGCTGTACAAATATTAATTTCACTTATTTAAAATGAGATCGTGGGGCGCCTGGGTGGCTCAGTGGGTTAAAGCCTCTGCCTTCGGCTCAGGTCATGATCTCAGGGTCCTGGGATCGAGCCCCACATCGGGCTCTCTGCACCGCGGGGAGCCTGCTTCCTCCTCTGTCTCTGCCTGCCTCTCTGCCTAGTTGTGATTTCTCTCTGTCAAATAAATAAAATATTAAAAAATAAATAAATAAATAAATAAAATGAGATCGTCTTTTCAATGTATTAGGCTACTTACGTTTGATTTATACATTAAGAAAGAATAAATCTTAACAGACTTCTGCAGTTTTAAGTGTTTAATTTCAGGGGAGGTTTGGGTTCTGAAGAAAATGAAGGTATCCAATGGCAATGTAAGGAAATATGTTAACTTTTTTTTTGTAAAAAATTATGAAATGTTAAAGATGCTACAAAAGAGAAGAATAGAAATGTGCCCTGTATTACACATATATGCAATTATATAAAATTTATTTTCCATATGGACTGGCTCACGTTGGCTAGCCTACCTGGGGCCAAGCTGGTTGTCTTTTATCTTTCTACCAGAACACTACGTCCCTTAGGCCTCTTTATAAAGATGGAGAAAAATGATACATAACAGCTGGTGAAAAAACAAAGATATGGGAAGTGAGGTCAGCCAATCCTCTAAGAAACCTTCCAAGTAAAAATAATCTAATGGGGAGAAAAAGAAGTTTAAGGGGCCTCGTTTGATAAAAATCTATCCCAACTTCATACAAATTCTCTGGTTAAAAACTGAAGTGACTCAAATCACTTTTGACCCCTCTTGGTCATCTTTCAGGAATGTAGAAAAGCTAATACTAGTGCTGTTACCACAAGTTCATGTTTATGTAGCACTCAAGTCTTATCAAGAACACTTCCCTGGGCTGTGTTGCCCGTAATTCTCAGAACCACCTCATGAGATCATTTTTGGAGTTAGCATTATATTCATTTTAAAAGAAGCAGACTGGTTTCTATGGGAGATGACATTATTGTCTCTGGGTCAGAGCTGGGACTAAAGCCACTTGGGGAAGTTGGTGACCTAAAGGCTCATGTTTTACCTTTTCAGGAGCTATGCAACAGATGGGAACCGTAAAGCTCTGACTTCCTTGGGGATTCAAGGATTTAATTTTTCTTCATAACACAGGTCTTCTGAGTCAAAATTATATCTAAACTTACTCTCTTTTCACCAGACACACAGTTGGTCCTCAAAGAACTCTGTGTTGACCATCTGAGTGCAGTATTCTCTTGGAGCCGAGGTGAACATTCTAGTTCATTGCTGCTGCTGCTGCTGCTGCTCAGCAACTTGTTTTAAAGGAGTAACTCCAGATTCTAGCGTTTAAATCCTTTGAGATTGTGTATCCTGCAGGGTCACTATGGAACATACACATAACAAGTTAAATACTGTGACTTTTCTGAGAGTGATAGAGAGGGAACAGAAGACAGCTGGATGGTAATCCTGAGGCAACATCAACAGACACTTTGAGGTGGTGACACAGCCTGAGTGAATGCGAGATCCTGGTGGGAACAGGTGGCTGGTTGAGGGACAGGAGGCTGGACCTATTTCTTCGAAGGGGGTCGGAGTTGATGGGTGGAGAGGAAGGGAAAGCTGCTTCAGGGAAAGGGGACAGGGAAAGCAGTGGTGCCAGTGAAAGTGGGAAGGAGAGGTACAGCCATCTTGGTGCAAGAGTCATTTCCTGTTACTTTCTCAGCGACTCACTGTCACCTCAGGAGCAAACTCTGTGGCTTTCACATGACCTAATAACTTGGTGATAACCAAAATACATTTTAACATATTAAGTCATGTTCTCATTGAAGAAAGAGCCTTGAATAGCATTCTTGGCTTCTTCATTTCTTGTCTTTATTTCTGTTGCATGTTGGCTGAATTAGATAGCTTAATTTGAGGTCAATCTAATATCATTTGGGCTCAGGAAGAGGATTGTGTTTTAAAAGAATCAAAATCCCTGGGAGCTTTTCCCTCCATTTTAATTAGGGTTCAAAATAACATTTTCCAAGAATGATTTTCTGGACCCTACTTTTCCAATGAAACTTTGTGTTTGGTTTCTTTCTCTATCATTGCTCAATTCTTATAGTACCTTGGTTTCTTCTGACGAATGGAGATTAATGCTAAGTATCTCCTGTGAGTAAGAGGATGAAATTATTATGACGTCATATGCAAATCATGTACACTGGAAAGGGCTTTCGACTACCCTAAATTGGTACTGTATCTGTAACTTTGACCTGACTGCTGTATTGGACTATACTACCCTAAAGTGATACTATATTTTTCTATATAAGTCAGATGAAATCTACACTTTCATTTGATTGCTATCTTTGGAAATAGTAACATGCATTTTATTACTACGTTTTCCCTTGATGCTAGCTTATCTTCACGTAATCCTGAAGTTTTTAGTTCATCCAAATGAGGTTAGTGTGTTTGAAAGACCATGTAACTTCATAGCTTTCATTACTCATGCTCTAAGAAAAAGGATTTGAAATACCCTGTTTTGAAACTAGTGAAACGAATTATGGATTTTTTCCCTGCATCTTTAAAAAAAGTAGTCCAGAAGGTTATTGTCAAGAATACATTTAATTTGAATTATTGTGTCTTAGGCCCTGTCATGAGAAGTGTTTTAAAAGCTTTCTTTGTTGATCAAGTTAACTGTTTGTTAAATATTGGAGTTTTCTTTGTAAAAGCATTATGAAAGTTTGTATAAAAGACCACTCTGCCAAGATTCAGACAAAGAAAAAGCTTAAGAGTAGAATTTAAAAAAAAAACTAAGGATTTGATTTTTGGCCTGTAAAAACTGTATTATACGAGTGTTACTTAGAAGTCATTCAAAGCTGAATTGAAGATTTACTTAGAGTGGATTATATTCATTGAATACCAAACAGTTCTTTTTATTTATTTTGGTTTTGTTTAAAGAGTTTAGGATTGATTTACATGGCCTCTTATTTATAACTTGAGACCAAGAGAGTGTAGCCAGCCAAAATGATGTACAGTGTCAAAAACGTTTTAACTAGACACAGAGAAATTCATCTTTGTTGCCCAGCATGAAACAAACCAGGTCATCTGTTGCCAAAATAATAGGAACAGTATGCTTTTATAGGCTTATCACCTTTGGCTGTGCTTTTTTATACTGTAAATTTTTAAGACTCACAATATAAAATGCTGGACTCCAAACTTGGTATTGCGGATTTTTTTAAATGTTCATCAATTTGGTCATATTTTCTAATTATGTTCTTCTGAATATCTGATTTTTTTCTTTTTACAGTTTAAAAATATGAACATTTTTTAATGTAAGTAGTTCTTCTGTGCTCCTTAATGTTCAGACTGGTAACTTTTTGTTTTCCACTAAAGCATATGCCCAGCATCCCTGCCTCTGACTGAAGAACAAAACTGATTTTGGGGAGCGAGTTGGGGGAGGGAGCTCTCTCATTTAGCAGAGTGGTTTTGGATGAGGTAGCAGGGAATGTTTCATGTTGTCATCTCCTAGGGCAGAAGGGACAGCCTAAGAGAAGCAGATGGGAAATGTGATAGAAAGACACAGCCCTGGTATTTTGGCTGCCCTGTAGGAGGTGGAGCTGTGGTATGGTACAAAGACCCATATTTTCCAAAGCTATTAGCCTTACTTGCTGAATTATGCCAAAAAGAAAGAAAGGATGGAAGGAAGGGGGGAAGAAGGAAGGGAGGGGAAAGGGAAAGAAGGAATGAAAGAAAGAGGTTATTAAGGAAGGAAAAAGAGAGACAGAGAGGGAGGGAGAAAGAAAGAAAGAAAGAAAGAAAGAAAGAGCGAGCCAGAAGGGAAGGAAGGAAATGAGGGATGGAAGGAGGGAGGAGAAAGAAGAGAAAAAAGAAAAGAAGCCTATTACTAGCACAGATTCTTTCCAGACCTCCCAATTTATGATGGAAGAAAGTGTAGGTGCCTGATTTATTTGAGCCATGCGGAGCTCATTCAGAGAGGGATGTACTAGTGGTTACTTCAAAGGCTAGTACAGATCTCGTTTCTTATTATGACAAGATGTGCTTGGGAAAGTAGTGCCATTTACTCTTGTTTTACAGTGCAGGAAAGTAATGTTGTTCCCAGTGATTGGCAAGGCAGCTACAGCTGTGGATTCTAGTATTCTAGTATTCTGGGTCCAGTCTGGTCCAGAATGCCCAGATGGGAAGAACTGTAACTTGAGTGGGTGCTTACTCTGCTTCTCTCTCTCTCTCGCTCTCTCTTTTTCTCTCTCAAATAAATAAAAAAAAAAATCTTAAAAAATAAAGAAAATATAGAAAATAAAATTCTCAAGATTGGAATTTCATTCCTTTTCTTTTTCTTTCTTTCTTTTTTTTTTCTTTTTTTGTACAGTAGACCCTGTTATTCCTTACCTAGAGTAAGGATGAAGTTACCCCTTTCCTTCGCTGTCGTCTGCCTTCTTATAAAGTAAAGTTTAGTGGACCTTTGTCTTATCTGCAGCCTAGTGTCATTAGTATTGAGCAAGAGCAAATTTATGATGAACAATTTGCTCGGTTGCAATACATTCAATGATGCTTAAAGCTCTGTAGGTTTTCAGATGAGTGGCCACATTATTTTACCTTATTTGCTAAACCCAGTGAATGCCTCTAGCAAGTCTTGTTACAGCAGGAATATGGTATATGAATAGTATTCATGAAATGATGCAGGGCTCTTCTTGACATCCTCTTACTTTTTTTTTTTTGTGAGAACTGTTTAGCATACTTTTATTACTTTTCATTTTACTAGATTATTACAGATTAATTACAGCTGTCAAAGCACCAAAACCTGCCCTGTAAGTCATGTTTTAAAAATGTAATCATCTGTTTAATGGATTTATGAAACTCTTTCTGGGGATTTCTTCCAACAACATCCACTAATCATTTCACGTATTGATGCAATAAAGATTTACTGCTTGTATATTATGTGCCAATGTGGATGCTGGGTCTGTGTTAACGGATAAGCCTGTAATTCAGATGCCTTTTAAAAAAGAAGGGAAGGGAAAAAAAAAGAAAGGAAGGAAGGAAGGTAGGCAGACAGGTAGGTAGGAAGGGAGGGAGGAAGGAATGAGGGAAGGAAGGAAGGAAGGAAAGGAATACTCACCTAATAGGAAAATCTTTATTACAATCTTATTATCTTACTCATCGAACTTTCTTAAGATATTAATTATCTTAGGGGTACCTGGGTGGGTCAGTTGTTAGGCGTCTGCCTCGGCTCAGGTCATGATCCCAGGGTCCTAGGATCCAGCCTCATTTTGGGCTCCCTGCTCAGCAGGAAGCCTGCTTCTCCCTCACCCACTCCCCCATTTGTGTTCCCTCTCTCGCTCTATCTCTCTGTCAAATAAGTAAGTAAAATATATATATTTTTTAAAAGGTGGAACTCCTCACTAGATACTCTGAAAATACACCAGATATTATTGTCCAATAAGAGAACAGTTCTCTTCAGCTCCTTCCACATTTTTTTCAAAAGGGGTACCGACCAGCCCTTCCTCTTACAAAACAATCCCCTTATACTGACCATTTCCCTAACCCCCATTTAGCAAGGCGGGCAGTTTGGCAGGTCTGGTAACTTCTGAAATATTGGGTATACCTGTACTCTTCTTAGACCTCCTTGCCCCTTTCCCGAGTGACTTATGCCACAACTTCTCCAAAAATAAGAGTCTTAGGGCATTGACGTTGCTGGGAAGCAGAGCAACTGCATAATTTTTCTTTCATATATCTCGAAAATGGTCAGAGCCTAACTAAAGCCGTAATCTGGTGATCTAACTTCCTCATGAGGCAGAGAAGTCATTTGGAAGGAAGACAATTCTGAATCCCCTTTGGTTTCTCCTTTCTTTTCCACCCTTTGTAATATCCCTGGGACATCTGGGGGCTGAACCTCCAGCCTGAGAAGGTGTCACCCAGAACCTCCCAAGGTATCTAGGAGTTAAATCTAAATGTCCGCCGGAGGACCTCTCTGTTAAAAGGTAATCATTTTTAGCTTAGCTTGGATGATGGAAATCATGATCCATATCAAAATCATTTTGTTTCCACATGCAGGAGGTGCCGTATTGGCTCCTGGCAAGTCAAATTAAACAGACATGGGCCCTGTTCTTAAAACACTCTTGGCGGCATTGTTGCAGACAGGCAACCAAAGGACATCAGATGCAGACATCAGCAAACAAACGCATGAATGAAGACCTTGCATTGTTTGTGGTTGTCTGAGGAAATGTACTCATGAAGTGTGTGGGTAATGGCTGGGTCAAGGTTATTGATTTTTGATATTAGGAGATGTCAGAGTGAACATATTAGGAAATTGGAATGTCAAATTTGGACAACAGTTTGTACCTTCAGTTTTCATTTAAGGTAGACCAAGGCTCGTCTCAAAGAAGTTTCCACATGGACTCCTATCTGTGGCCAGTTCTCTGTTGATTTTTAATCTGAGCCATCAGAGTGTGCATTTACCATTAATCACTGTCAACAGCTTCATCCCCACAGCTATTATTTGGGTGTCTTTGTGCGTCAGGCAGGCACTTTATGTAATTACCTCTAATTCTCACAGAAGCTCTGCTGCAAGGTGTTATTATTTCCATTTTAACAATCAGCCAATAGGTTTAACTTTCAAAGGGACATATTAAGTAATAGTTGAGTCTCCCAACTGTCAGAACCAGCGCCCATACCCCTCTCATTCCAGCGCAGATGGGGCTTCCTCACGCTTCCCTGTATTGTTCCCTCCTGGCTTTGTGTTTACTCGTGAACCCTGTCTCTTCCTCTGTGAGTCCAGAGATGATCCACTTATGGAGTCATTTAGCAGTGATTTATTGGGTACTATTCTCATCATTGACAGTAGGGCAATAAACAAGACAGGAAGTCCTTGACCCCACTATGGGTATCTACATTCCAGTGGACGCCAGGCAACACCCAGATAGTGGTAGGAAGGCTTAGGGAAGGGGGCATGATTTAGGGTTGTCTGAATCTTTCTATGTAGATCATTGATGAGTGAAGTTTAAAAAGCAATTCTGTAGCCCCTTGGCTTCTTAGAATTAGGTACAGTGTTTCTTAAACATCAAAGCCACCATACAAATAAGTGTGGTTGAAAGAACTGGGGTGTTTCCAGACAAGAATGACATTTTAAGATGACGGGGAGCTCAACTGAAGTGTGAATCACAACCAGGACTCGAACAGAATTGTACCTGACAGAAGCATTCCAAATTTAGACAGAGTTCTCGGAGGGCTGCTTAATTGATGAAAAGTCTGGAAAATAGGACTTTTGGGTTTCTAAGGCATTGTGGTGATTTAAATGGTATTTTATGAAAGATGACACATTGATGGGGGAATTTGAAATTTACTATGGTATGATTTAGTGCCAAAAAAAAAAAAATCTCTGACTGCCACTTAGTTTTGAGTAGATGCTAGGTTACTATATTAAATGTTTGGTTGTTTGGAATATTGATGTGTTGGGCATCCTGTCAAGCACTAAATTGAGCCAAACATTCACATGTCGTCTCTTCACTTCTATCTGTATTGTGGCATTTAAACTAGAAATTGTCTCTGCCAGTTCTTCCAGGTATAATATTACTCTTATTAAGAGTCCTGCGGACTGGTATACCTACTAGGATTATTTGTCAGTCACTTTTTAAGATAGAAGGAGAGATGGAGAGATAGTAGCTAACAACAACAACAAGAACAAAACCAAAACAAACAAACAAAAGAATCCAACTGGAAATTTGTGGAGAATTGGGACTTTAATATATTTGGTTATACTTTAAGTGCTTTCTCAGTCATCAGAGTGCATGGTGTGGACAACTAGCTATTTAATCTAATTTCAGATAAGAGAGTAAACATTTGTCTTTAGATGCCTCTTATAACAAAAAGACACGTGTAACAGGGTACTTCTTTTTTTTTTAATGTGCTAGGACTTATTTTAAGATTGGGTCTTAAAACTGGCCACAGATGAAGAGAAATTTCAGTTTTCAGTTCAAGAAAGTCACTGTAGAACTAGTTTGCTGTTGCTGTGTGCTGGTGGCCTCAGTTTTAAGACTGCTATCCAGCCTCCTGGCCCTATATGCCCTCCCTCAACCCTACCACCATGACCATCCCCACGGGCTTTTTCTTGGTTTTGTAGTTTTGCACCTGGTTTCTAAGCAGGTGTTGGATTCATCACAACTGATGTAATGATTACTTCCTTGTCTAGCTTGTGGGCCATTTCTGCCAGTCCTTGTGGTCATTGTAACCTAGTTTGATGGACTCAAAGTAAGTGCTCTATATGTTTTCCTGCCTTCACTCTTGACTGTCTGAACTATGGCCCCAGCTACATATTTCTTTGATTGGCATCCTATCAAGTAAAATATGGAGTGTCTCTGTTGGATGAACATCTAGAAGTCTATATTTGCATACTCAAGGAGAGCTCAGTGATTAACTGCTCTGGTATATAAGGCTGGTAAAACAGGAAGAAAATATGCCTTCTGGTCACTGAACCACTGAAGGTGGGAAGTTTATTTTTATTTTTCAAAGATTTTATTTATTTGATAGAAGGAAAGTGAAAGAGGGAACACAAGCAGGGGCAGAGGGAGAAGGAGAAGCAGGCTTTCTGCTGAACAGGGAGCCCAATGCGGGGCTCCATCCCAGGACCTTGGGATCATGACCTGAGCCAAAGGCAGATGCTTAATGACTGAGCCACCCAAGCTCCCCAGAAGTTTGTTTTTAAAAGGCAATCACCTGTAAGGCTATGTCAGAGTAACCTGATACAGAGTAATTAATCAATGGTTGGTTAATAAGCATTTTATTATTAACATGATGGAATTCACCAGAAACACATTAGGTACCTCATGTGAATTGAATATTGCTCTGATACCTCTACATAGAATTTTAAACTTAGGTCCTCTTCACTGCAGAAAACCTTGTGTACTAACATAGAGTACTTCTTTAGACTGTGGGGTGTTTTGAAAACCAGAGCATACTGGGTCAGCGCAATCGAAGCAAGAGTTTCCTCCTTGTTCCAACTACTTGCCGTCCATCTGTACAACCACCACGTATGGTGATGGAGTTAAGGATTACACTGTCAGAGCTCACCTTCAGTTCTCCTTCCCTACTTCTTCTGTTCAAGCTCTCTATATTCTGGAGTTAAATCCCACAAGTAAAAACGAGGGGATACCTTTTGTGTTTATATCTCTTTCTCCTGAAGCTGGCCGCTGGCCACCAGCGTCTTCTGGAGAAAACAGTTTCCTGGAGGGACGAAGACCTTGATTTTATTTCCAGGCCCACTGTGATGGTTTCACAGAATACTGGCTTATATACTGCTTTTGGCTTTTTGGGGGAAAGGTATTACTTAAATGCCAAGTTTCTAACACCGAGATTTCTCGGTACAGCAGTAAAGTGTGTAATTGTGTTACTGTGTGAAGGGAGAATGGATGAGTAAGTGGAGCAGGACCGTGGGGAATTAGAAGGAGAGAGTGTTCCTAGTTTTTTTCTTCATCTGATTTAAAGAATATTTTTATACAAATGACCCCAAGCATACAATGGCTTCAGTCTGGGGTGTAGCCCCTAATTTTATTTAGTTTCTTGTTAGCAAATGGGGTTGTATGGCTATACCACCATGACTGATAGATTTTAATGATGGGTTTTGCAAAATGTAATTTACCTATCTGATTTGGAGAGGTCATTTTAATAATTCTAATTTTTTTTAAGAAAAGTAATGGAATTAATCAAATATTACAATTATTGCCATAGGCGCTAATTGAGAAATCTACTAGATTTCCTAATCCTGAATAATCTGTTTCTGAGAAAAATAAAGGAGACTGATTCTATTTAGGGAGTTCCAATCCCGTATCATTCATAGACTGAATGAAATGTTGGCCTGGAGGTCAGATTCAATATAAATAAAATCAAATGCACAGTCAAGTTCTCTCAGTGGCCTTCCCTATCAGTGAAACCTTCGTTCTTCTAAGGCTCAAGTCCTTGGTATGATTCTTGCTTCTTCTTTTCCCCAAATAGCCATTCATGTACCAAGCTATGGGCCCAACTTTATATACTGCTTAACTTTCTCCTGGCTGCCATCATCCCATTTTAGTTGCTTCTTATACCCATGGACCTCTAACATCCTCACCTTGTTCTCAGTCTACATCTAGAATTGCTTCACCCTTCCTCAATTCAAGCCTCACTCCAGAATAATTTCAGATATTAGCATCACATTTGTTAATTTGTTTTCTGGTTTTACCCTTCTCTCAGCCCTGGGTCCCGACACTGCCTTTGGCCCTGGTCTCTAGCTTTTAGCTCTTACTAAAACTCATCCTTGCTTCTCACACAGCCCTGCCCTTGGTTACTCTTGGAGAAGTTTACATTCTCAGTCTCTTGGGCTCCTAGAATTCTGTCCCAGCTCAGACATTTGTGGCCAGTATTATAAAAAATTTGACTATGTCCCCTGAGTGGAAATTGGACTTTATTGCCCTCCACAGAAATACCTCTACCCCATGTGTACTTATATAAATTCTACTCTTTTTTAAAAACCTAGTTCAAATCCCATCTGTTCTATTAACTTTCTCAGTACCACCAGCCAGCCCACAGGTTTCCTCTCTCCTCTGAAGGCTTTCTGGCACTTAGGAATTGTCCTTTTCTGTTGGCATTTACTGCTACTGCTTAGGATATGTGTCTAGGTACAAGGACAAAATGAAGTGACTATTTATACCCAGCTTGTTTTACCCCCTCCCCCAATCTGTAAACATTTGGAGGGCAGAAGGCATGCCATGCATCTTCACATTTTATGTAGCCTTTATCACAAGGTTATACTTTTTGCAGACAGATATTCATGACTGGCTGACTCTCTAAATGCTTCTCAAAGCCAAGTGGTCATAGGAAGAAAGATAAGCTCAGCCCGAATACAGAACTTTGAAATCCCTTTGTCCCTCATGCTTTATCTGCAAATAAAAACCCATGCTGGCTAAAGAGTATGGCTTTAGTTCATTCCATAAATCCAATATAGTAATATTGAAGAAATTCAGTCTGGCCCTCATCTGAACTCTATATGGGGTAAAAGTACAAATAATTTTTCATGGGTGCCTCACATAAAGCAAGGCCTGAGCAAAGATTTAGTAAAGCAGAAAATGTTGTGGCTCATTTTCCCTATACCAGGGGCTTTACCGTGGAAATTTTACACCTGACTTACCAACCTAATTGAATAATTGAGACCTGCCTTAAGTCATGTTCATTTCCAGTGTGTATGGTTTATAAACATAAATAAATGGATATAGCATACATACATGTAAGTCAGCAATTGCTAATATTCAGGATTCACCCCTCTGAAACTTCTTTAACCTTACCTATTTATGCAGGTCTTTTTGTCTTTTTTAAAAAATATATTATTTATTTATTTGACAGACAGAGATCACAAGTAGGCAGAGAGGCAGGCAGAGAGAGAGGGGAAGCAGGCTTCCTGCCAAGCAGAGAGCCTGATGCGGGGCTCTATCCCAGGACCCTGGGATCATGACCTGAACCGAAGACAGAGGCTTAACCCACTGAGCTACTCAGGCGCCCCTGTCTTGTTTTTTTTTTTAAAGGAAAGTGGAGATTGAGTGAAGTCACTCCTGTGAAAGGATAAATCTTTTTGAAGTGTAGGGAAAAGGGAGGGAAGAGTTATGTTGCTGTCCATGGTCCTGATTCGTGTTGCCCGAGAAGATAGATTCATTTGGCAAACACACCGTTAGTAGTATACAGAGTAATAATAATGGTGGTGATGGTGATAAAAGATAATAAGAGAGAACTATTTTTTTGTTATCACAATTTGTGTGTTTATTTTAAACATTCTGATCTTATTTCATGTATTTTAATACCATCTCTCTAAACAATTTTTTATTAAATTTCTTAATAAATATATAATGTATTTTTATCCCCAGGGGTACAGGTCTGTGAATATCCAGGTTTACACACTTCACAGCACTCACCATAGCACATACCCTCCCCAATGTCCATAACCCCACCCCCCTCTAAGAGAGAACTGTTTTAAAACAATATTAAAATTTTAAATTTGACCATATTTCACATGTACATATTTGTGTGTGTGTATGTGTATGTGTGTGCACACACACACTATTTAGGCATGAATTCGTGGAAGTGGTTATAAAGTTGTATCTTTTGATCCTCAAGGTTTGAAAAGTATGCTGCCATTTATGTAAAAAGGGAGGATATAGGGGCGCCTGGGTGGCTCAGTGGGTTAAGCCTCTGCCTTTGGCTCAGGTCATGATCTCTATGTGCTGGGATCGAGCCCCACATTGAGCTCTCTGCTCAGCAGGGAGCCTGCTTCCCCTTCTCTCTCTGCTTGCTTCTCTGCCTACTTGTGATCTCTGTCAAAGAAATAAATAAAATCTTTAAAAAAAAAAGGGTGGATATATACACACATAAGCATACACATATACACACATACTTGTATTATACATTTTTGAGTACACTTTGATGTTTGAATGATAGAACTTTATTACCTATCCAACATTAATTTTAAAAAGCTATACCTTCTTGTATTTATGATATTCCCTGTTTTTAAGATTCTGTGATAAACTAGAACTGTTTTAAATAGACATGAAATACCTCCTACCCAACTTTAACCCCAGTGTGATCTGGCAAGCTTTACCAAAATAAGACTCAAGTGAGATAGTCCTACAGCTTACCCAAAGGGATAACATGTGACAAGGATTTATGACAGTGTGGTGTCTGAGTTTGTTATACCTATAGAAGAAGAGGAGAGAAATCAAACACGAGTACATTGGTGTCTTTAGGAACCTGTGAAGTGCTGAGAAAATTATGTTTTCCCCCCTTATTATATTATTCAGTTCCAAAGGGAAAGAAAAATGTAAATGCTAACAAAAAATAGGCACTGAGCTCATACCTCAGCTTGTTAAAAGAAAGGGAGGAGGCTGATTGGGAATAGCCAGCATGGGGCCGCTAATTTGCTTCTGCTGGTTTTCTAATAGGGTCCCATGCCCGGGATGCAGCTAGAATTTGAAGTGATAAAATCAGCAGTAGAGAGCAAAGTCTGTGACTCCTCAAATCTGAGGTAAAATTTCAAAACCTCTTCTGCTAGTGCATCAGGCTGGCTGTGCCAGAAACTGAATCATTATTTCTCCATTTTCCCATCTCTAGCCCGGCCCCTCCTCCTTGAACCCCTATGTCTGGTAATGGTTGTTCTCCCGGCCACTCAAGCTCAAAGGCTTCAATTCCTCTCAAACCTCTCTCTGTGTTTGCCTTTCAAGTAGCCCTAGTGGCCAGTTTTGTGAAATCTGTCTCTCATATCTGCCCCTTTTCATAATTTCTACTGCCTTTCCCATAACTCTGGCCCTTATTACTCTTACAGAGATGAGTAGCGTCTCGCCTGGTCCCTACACCAAGGAGAATAGTGTGACAGTAGAAATGCTGGGGCTGTATCCAGATTCCTGGGTTCATATCCCCACCCCAGTACTCATTAGTAAGGATTTAATAGTGTCTTTCCTAGCTTTAGTGTCTGCAGCTCTCAAACAGACGTAATGATAGTAGGTATCTCATTTCTTTTCAGGTCTCTTCTCATGCTCACCTCCTCTGAGGTTTTCTGTGACTCTCCTATCTAAAATAGCATCCCTGTCACTTTGTGACTTCACGTCACTTTATTTTGCTTTATAACATTTATGACTGCTGGACATTCTCTCAACTCTTTGGTTGGTCGCTTATCTGTCTATATTCACCCCTAGAATGTGAGTCCACAGACACAGATATCTTGCCTATGATTTTGTTCATGGTTATAGCTCAATGCCCAAAGAATTCTCAGGAGATAGTAGGTACACAATAATTACATGTTGAATGAATGGCTAAATAAATATACAGTCTATTGTAAGGATTAATTGAGATCATGCATCCAAGTGCATTACCCAGAAAGTATGGCCTTTCACAGTCCTCCTTGTCATTTTCTCCTCTAGGTGATCCTAAACAACCCTGATAATTTCATCTCACCAAACGCTGCTCTGCTGAAAGTCCATCACTGCTCTCCCCTTGCCCTCTCCCAGGTTGGATGAATGTTCCTCAACTCTCAATATAATAAAGACTCAGCTATGCTGTGACATTCTGAGATTTTACCTTACAAGCTCACAAAGTAGGCTGCAGCAGTTTCATAGAGGTGAGCTGAAGAAGAGCATCTCCTGAGTCAGAGGCAGAGGACTCTGTTATTCCCATCACAGCGGGCAACATGAGCTTCATGTTCTCATTGGTTTCCCCACCAGTTCAATGGAGGTGATGTGGAGTGGCTCAGGAGAATGCTGTGTGTGCAGTGGTGTTGTGTCGCTGCTGAGAAATCACAGGATTAGAAAACCCCCCAATCTTATAAGAGGGCTGCTACCAAATCCTTGCTCCAGAAGGGGAGAGAGATGCTGATTAGAAGCAAAGACATCACCTATATCTTCCATGACTGTTTCACTATGAGTATTTTTGGAAAGATAGTTTATGACTAAACAGATGGCTAAAAATGTCATGGAGAATTGCTCCCCAATTCTCCCTTTCTATACTTATCTTCCGTGACTCTCACATTTCTCTCGCATTATACCAAATGGCAGCACATGCCTTTTTTTTTTTTTTTTTTCCTTTGGATTATGTGGTCTCCTTGCTTTATGCCTCTGTGTATAATTTTTCTTCTCAGTTCTTCCAGGTGAAACCTAGTCTAGTTTGCTGCCTGAGGTCTGAGCTTAAAGATCCCCTTAACAGAGAGGCCTTTCTCTTACTTAAAATAGAAGCCTGCCCTTGCCCAACAACACGATCTCTTTACCATTATTGTTCTGTGACATACGTTTCCTTGTTTGTGATCTGTCTTCCCCATCAAGAATCTCAGCTCCTTGAAAATAAAAACTTTGAATGTTTGATATTCTGCTACAAGCTCAGCCTCCCCACCCCCTTGCCCACAGCAAACAGTACCTGCCACACATTTACCACCTGGTGAATAACTATTGGTTGATTCTTTGAGTTGTTTTTTTATTTCATTTTCTCCATAGCTTTTGCCAGGAATGTGATCTCTCTGTCTGCCGAACCTTAATTCTACCTTTCTCATTCTTCTCTGTGATGATGATCCTTTTCTGCCTCTCATTACAGATATTTATTCTCTATCAGGCTGTGAATTTGTTGAGACTAAGCCTTTCTGTTACTTCAATAGCTTCTTAGTACCTCACACAGTCCTTTTAATACCTTTTACTATAGTAGGCACTCAATAAATATGCATGGCATTTCATTATAAGTGAGGAGACCAAGTGGCCCAAAATATAGCACTCCTTTTGATCCTGGTTTACTTAGCTATGTGTCTTGGGTCATTGGAATGTTGTCTCTAACAGAAGTTAGAGGAAATAACTGATGTCAATTGATAAAAACCAAGGGAAAAGAGGTTTTAGATGAATATAAAACAAATGGAATTTTCCAAAGGTTGTGATTGCCTCAGAGCCAGCTAATGTCCCTGACTATGCTCAGTCACAGAACTCTAAGCTAGGTGACTACTTAGCAGAAGACTGACAGCAGATTCAAGTACTGAATCGGGTCTGGGGAGTGGGCTGTGGTTTGACTAGGGTGTTCAAGGAAGCCCCTTCCACAGTTTAGATCCTGTGGCGTCTCTGTGCATGTAATTTACCCGTTCATCACATAAGGATATGGAACCAGTTCCATACCATACCAGTTCCATACCTGTTCCATGGAACCTGGCTCAGTCCTGTGCCAGGAGGACAGTTGCTTTTCCATCTTTCAGGCAGGGCTTCAATTCTTTTGTATTTTAAATCCCACAACACGTTGCATGTATCTCTTAAACTTCTCTCCTTTTATTTCAGTGTTTGTTTACATGTCTGTCTTTCTAGGAAACCATATACCCCTTAAGAGTGAAAACCATGTCCTATTTAAATTCCCGTTCCTCTTCTCTGACCTACAGTCTTAGGTGAGGTTCATTGGATTTTTATAGAAGGAGTGAATAATCACTTTGAGGCTGGCATTTTCTCTATCATTGATACTCAAGTTTTTGAGTTCTATTTTTACTATCTGGACTTGATGAGTGACCCAGAAATAAAGCCTTTCTTTCTCCATGTTATCCCCACTACTTTGCTCTTCTAAAGTGAATTCATCCTTGACTGTCTGTAGGATGATGATGATTATTTTTTGCCTGCTGGTAGTGATGGCTTTCAAAGAGAAGGATAGTTCTGTTGTCAGATCAAACAAAGACATTCAATAAAAGAAAGCATTTTAAAAGGCTATGAGTGGTAGAGTGATATTACAAAATTAATAATAATTGTACTGGCTACCTTTAAGGTGATAGGAAAGGAATAGTAGGTGAAACTGTATTCTGAATCACCTAGGAGATACAAGCTCCCTGAGAAAAGCAACCTTTAATTCTGCGGAGGTAGTGGCACTTTCATTAAAGGTATTTTCCTCTTATGTAAGATAGGGTCCTTTTTTGAACAGATTAATTCCTTCCTAAGGTTCTTTTTTTTTTAATTAATCTGTAAACATAGCTCTCTAGATTGCTATCACTATAATAAGGAAAGTATTGAAATTCAGAAAGCTGCTATTGAGAAAAAGAGGGCATTGTACTTTTAGTCGAAAGATGAAGGTGAACAGTACCTTAGTGTTCATTCGTGAAGTTACTTTGGTTTTTCACTTCTATAAAGCAAGCTGTCTTTCTTCTGCTCACATCTGAGTAATTGCAGAGGAAAAACCATGGGCTGGATGAGATTTGGCGAATGAATGAGCAGAATGAAAAGAGCAGTGAATTTCAAAAAATTGTCATAATTATTAACAAATAAACCTGCACTTGAGATTAGGGATGAAGATTAATAGACTATACAGAGGCTTTTATGACTTAAATTGACAAGAGTCCGATGAGACGAATGTACATATGTGTTGTTAAAGAAAAAGACCCTTACTTGTCCATAAAGGGAAATAATCTTTTGTTACCTGAATCTGTGACTACAGTTGAGCAGTGAGGTGATCTGAGGTTCGTTATTCAAGTGGGGTGATTGGTGAGGTTTGGCAATTGAGGAATCACTGGGGCTTTTCATTCTGATGTGTTGAAGAACTGAGGATTCTCTGGAGACCCTGATAACCAGATAGGCAAAAAATGAATCCTTAAAGATTATGCAAACATGAGCTAGAAAGATTATTGTATAAGGAGAGAATATTATTTTTCCCCATTTTCTAAATTTCTGAAGTATCTATTTATTTATTTTGTAGCAAATGATATGAAAGGAAACAACTGGTGCTTTCTCATTAAACACGGGTTGTGTTTTGGGTGGAGGCAAATGTGTTTCTGCCTCTGTAGCATCAACCCGAGTTAGCTGAGTTATGATTGCTGTGAATGACTCGTGAAATGTCACTGTGCTCACAAGCAAAATCTGGAGGCTTAACGTTTTGTGTTTTTTAATATGATCCCATTGGCATTTCTCACTCTGACTGGCTCACCTGGTTCACTAGACTTCCAGACAGCAGATTATCTGTCCTCCATCATCCTTCGGTTCTCAGAACCTGATATAGTTCTTAACAGGCAGAAGATACTCAGTAAATGTAGAAATGAAGTGACTTGGTTTAATCACAAGGGACACTGGTCAAGATGGTGTGCACCAGTGCACATCCCATAATTTGAAGGAAAACTCAAACCTCATGCATAATGGAGGAAGGGATTAATTTAATCCTTGGATATAAAGGGAAAGCACATTTAAAAGACAAATGAAATAATGGGGTCTAATCCTCACATGTCAAGACTGTTTGAATGCGTAGATTTTATGGCAGATAAAGGAATTGGCATTGGGATTCTTAAATGTTGAGAACAAAATTACGATTTTGGCATTTTCAGAGATTGGTTTGTCATTGCTCAGTGGTTTAGAAAGAGTATTAAAATTAAAATAAACCCTCCCTGATTTTCACTGTTGAATTTAATTTCTGCTCCATCATTGTTGCTGTTCAAGTCCACGAAGAATTTAACTTCCAAACATGAACGTTAGATTCATATGCTATGCCTGCGTTGAGACTTCTATTCGATGATGTGATTATTTAACTTGTGAGCTCTAAAGTAGCTTTTTTAGTATAGGAAGATATTTCAGGTTGACCAAGAAATCCTACTTTTCTCGACTCCCCAGATTTAATTATTTAAAAGTTATCATTAAGGAAGGACTGCTAATGGGCTAAAAGAGTCAATGATGACACCAGACATGTGGTAAATTTTTATGCTGTGATACAGTGAAAGTTGAATGCTTTCAACACAATAGGCCCCAGTTATATAGTTACAGCTTGCTAGAGCTGATTGTTAAAATTTCAAGGATTTTCTGAGCTAGTTGTTAAACAATTTGATAGTTTGACACTGGCCATAGATTTCATGGTAGGAGTATTTATATAATGGAGATCAGCAGTGACCATAAATCAAGACCCTTCACCCACACACCCCGACCTGGAAAGCCAGTTGTTAAGCGTTTACCAGTGCTCCACTGGTAGTTAAGTCCTGTTTTTATTAAATGATTTTTAAATCAACCATAGTATATTAGAGCACTTATTCTTTATTTTCATCATGACAGCCCTACAGTTACTGCCGCATTTACTATCTTTCCATGACCAACTTCTTTAAGGTAATAGCTTATACATTTTTTGAAAAACACTTTTTAAAAACCACAATATGATCTTAAAGAAAATTTGATTATAAAACTGAATAATTTAGCAGATCTTTTAAAGCATCTTTAGCCTAAGATAAAATTTTCAAGAGATAAAATCTGGTATGTGAAAATAATATACAAGGGCAATAGATGATGAAGGTAAAAAAATGTGAATTTTGAATTAATTTTTTAGATAGTAATTGGCAAAGACTTCTTTTAGAGCACATGGGACAGTTAGGGATCTGCGTTAAGAGAATGGAGCACTGGAAAGTAGGATGGACAAAGAATTGGAAAGTGTATTTTAGAAAATAATACTTTAATGGAAGGGATCTAGCAACAATCAGATTCTCACAGAGCATTAAATGTCTCCTGAAAGTTTGCTAGATACTTTTAGATATGCATCTGCTTTTTCGGGTCATTAGCGTTTGGGCACAGATTGGCGAATTCTTAGAAAATAATCAGAATATGGTCATGTTTCTTAAGCAGCCACATTTACCCCACATGGTCAGGTACAGCACAAACCAATCAAAAATAATTCAGTCTCTTCAGCCCAGCATCTTGCGATCAGCCAGTCCAGACATAATGGCTTCCTTTCTTGCCAGTGCTTTGTTAAATTTTCTTGGGCTCACTGTTGTCTTTGGAAAGTGTGGAGGAGGGTAAGATGCAAAGTGCATGGAAGCTATGAGATAAAGTTTAAAGGGAGAGGGGAGAAACAGAATGGGGTAAGAGGAGGAGAGTGAGTAAATAAATATGGGTAGGAAGTATACGTGAATCCACTCCCAGCCCCCTCCACTTTCAGCCAGATGACCTTGCTAAATAGACTGACAAAGCCAGGGCTATTTCCATGGCAGGAGACAGAGGATGGAGTTCGGAGAGCTTCGAAGTGATTGCTCACAGGTGCCATGACCCCTGGCTTACAAAAGCCTGATAATGAAGTTGTAAACTTGAGCACTGTGAGGGCTCTTGACCATCACAGACAAAGAAAGAGAGAAATTGACTTTCCCAAGAACACGCAGCTCTACACACAGAGTCTACAAATACCTGGAAATTCTTTTGGAGTTGAGTGAAACACTCTGTCAAGTGGCTCTTACAGGCTCAGAACTTCATACGGTGAGGGAAAGACAAGACTGAGATTATGCAGTCTTTTCTTTTTTTTTAAAATTTATTTGACAGAGATCACAAGGAGGCAGAGAGGCAGGCAGAGAGAGAGCGGGGAAGCAAACTCCCTGCTGAGCAGGGAGCCTGATGTGGGGCTCGATCCCAGGACTCTGGGATCATGACCTGAGCGGAAGGCAGAGGCCTAACCCACTGAGCCACCCAGGCGCCCCCATGCAGTCTTTATCCACAGGGGAATATTCGGGGTCAGAAAGTCGAAATGTAATCTACATGCCGTAACCACGCAGAGGGAAATATAAAGAGAATGACTCCATGTAAAGTAAAATAATACTGCCTTCAAGTATGTATTGAGATATATAATAGTTGTTGATTCCCGAAGCAAACTAAAAAGAATGTTTTAATCTTTTTAGTTGTTTCTTGGACTAAAATGTAAAATATTCTCAAGAGCTTTGTCAATAAATGCTTCTTCCCTGGTTCATGGTTTCCAGTTTTAGCCCCTACCCGGTGCTGAATATAACAGTTGGCTCTGGCTCAGCTACCATGGAATATTTAGCCAGAGAAATGTGTGAGTTTAGCAGTGAGGCATGGAGTTTAGCTGCCCATGCAAAATGCCTGTGGGCAGATGCAATTGCCTTCTCATTCTGAGAGCTGATTTTTCTGCATGTAAACTTGATTCTCGCTTTACCACCACTGCTGGCCTTTTTATGACATGTTTATGGGTTTGGAGTTTCAAGTTTCAATTTCATTCTGTCGGTCTGGTTTCATTAGTCCTAGCCCTTCTCCCTGAAGTTAGTTATTTTCTATTTTAAGTCAGGAGTTACTAAAAATAGAAAATGAAAAATCATTAATTTGAAAGGAATGGGGTCATCACACACTCCCCTGAGGGCTGTGAGTCTTGGATTTCTGTTAAAAGATTTGATGCAGGCACTTTGTAGGATGTCCCACTTAATTTTCTTTGCCATCGCTTATCCCTCATATGCTCTCTGCTGGCAGAGCCTTCAGAGTTCAGAGCAAAGGGTTAATGAAATCTCTAACTACTGATTTACTTTTTGGCTTCCTAGAAGATGCGATTTATGGATCTGGGCAATGCCACAAAGTCATGGAATTATTTTAAGGGATGTGCTAGATTTAGCATTGTCTGTTAAACCATAGTCATAAAACGATCACTGTTCAGGCGCTTTTTGGCTGTGTATGTTATAATTTGCATTAATTTAGACATTATTGAATGATTAGAGAACGTAAAGTGCCATTAAAATTACTTCAGCAGTTTGCATTGTGACATTCAAATAAGTCACATGTTTCTAACTAAATGTTAGGCCACAAAAAAATTGTGTTTGCTATTGCAAGCTTACTAGGGAAGGAGGGAAATATTAGAAAAGTAAGTAAATATTCATCCCAGCCACTTCTGGTAACTTCTTTTACTGAATCAACATTTAGGTTTTTGTGATAACACTTGAGGAAACTTATTATTTAATTATAAACTTAGGATTTGTTTAAAAATGCCACATTGCAAAATGGGAGCTAGTCATCTCTCCTAGAATTGGGCCATGAATGAACTAAACTGTGCTCAGACAGTTGAAATTTCAATTTACTTTAATATACATATACTGGGCTCCTTTACTGAGGACTGCATTTGACTCTGAGGAACACTTATTGGATGGGGAAAAGTTTAAAGCTGAAATATGCAAAGTCAGATTGTGACTGAGAAGATTGGTACTCACAGCATTTACATTTTATTTCTGAGTCAAGAAGTATAGTGTCACTGTTTCATTGCTTATACAATTTCCTTTTCTTATTTGGAGTTATTAATGGTTTCATTTTTAAAAATTTGCCTGGTTTACTGTGTACCTATCCACATGTTTCGGAGATATGTCAAACACTAACCAAATGATTTCCATATGCTTACATGCATCAGAGTTTCCACTAATCACATTTCTTTAGGAACTGTTTCTTGGAAGCCTCCATTCTCCGATTCATTATGGCATTGAACTTTGGCCTTCAGCACAACATCTTTCCCTTCACCATTTCTTGGGACCCTCCTTTTGACCTTTTAACTGCTCTATAGTGAAAAGGGATGTAAAACAAACTTAACTACCTAAATTTTAAGCATGGCTATATTACTCCATCTGAATTTTTTAGAAAAGATTTTGTTTACTTATTTTTACGGAGGGGGAGGAGGGGCAGAGGGAGAGAGAATCCCAAGCAGACTCTGTGCTGAGGGCAGGGCCCGACACAAGGCAGGATCCCAGGACCTCTGAGATTATGACCTGAGCCAAAATCAAGAGTTGGATGCTCAACTGACTGAGCCACCCAGGCACCCCTCTCCATCCAAATTTTAAGTTAACTGCAAATTTTGTATGAGTTAATAACTATATGCTTTTATGGAAGAAAGTAAATAACTAATCTCAATAATTGAATATTGAATACATTAAATGTATTTGGATGTTTTCTCAGCAGAACTCAGTGGGAGACAAAGTTAATGAAGATGGAATGGAATAAACAAAACTTTTCTTTGACTTCATTTACAATGAATGACTTCGAGTTTCCTTATGATCCCCTTTGCTTCTTCAAATTGCAGAATGCGCGGTACAACTTACATGTAGTGGTCCCATGTAGAGGCCTCTTTTATGAGGGAATTCACTAAAAGCCTCTGAGTTAGTGGTGTTGTCCTTAACATGTGGTTGTGTTACGGACTTGTGGCTATTTATGCCCTTTAGTAAGCCCTGATCACAGCATTGTTATTTGAACGTTCTCTCTCCACTGTTTTAGAGGGGTTTCCGGGAGACACCCGACCTTTATCAGTTCTTGATAAAGCGAAGTGCATATATAGAAAAATGGATAGTATTTTCGATGGGAGGTAGAGACTGTTCACTAAGGATGGGTAATTGTGACTTTCTAAGGCTAGGTGGTAGTGGTTACAACTTTGGCCACTGGTTTCCCAACTAAGTTAATAAGCAAATATCCTTTCTTTAAATCAGGTTACAATTAAAAAAAAAAAAAAAAGGAAATGTGAAAGTGATTTTAGGTATACTTTATTATGTGAGACATAGGTAGACACACATAGCTTAACGTTTATGTTTGGAAAATTTGGGTATGTTTGAAAATAGCGTGTGACACAGTCACCCAGATAACTGTCTTCAGGAAGTGTGTGAGGCTGGCCAAAGTGCCAGATGTGCTGTCCGTGTGGCCCTTGTTTAGTTTGTATGTCACATCCCTTCTGGGGGTACAGACCTGAGCCCCAGAAGCAAAGCTCTGGCTTTCCATTTTGTTCACAGACCCTCTCTGTCTAGTCTTCAACTCAGCGTATTCCAACAGTGAAGAGAACAGAATAGCCAAGGCAACGTTTCCCCTGCTCTAAATTTTTAAAGTAAGGAAAGAAGAGGAGAGAAAATAATGAAAATCGTTATAGATGGAGTCATCTCTCAGAGACTGTGTTTATATTCTTACATTCTTTCTAATGCAGAATTCTTTTTTTTACCTTTTCATTTATTTTTATTTTTTTCATTTATTTATTTATTTATTTATTTATTTATTTTACTAACATATAATGTATTTTTATCCCCAAGGGTACAGGTCTGTGAATCGCCAGGTGTACACACTTCACAGCACTCACCATAGCACATACCCTCCCCAATGTCCATCACCCAGCCACCCTCTCCCTACCCCCTGCATTCTCTGCATATTTTCAGACCACAATGCTCTGAAGCTAGAACTCAATCACAAGAATTCTTTTTTTAAAGATGCAGTTTATCTCACTAGAAGCTAAAATGTGAAATGCTCTAATGTGTAGATTTATGTAAGATTTATTATATTAACTAGGTTTAGGTATGGGGTGTGTGTGTGTGTGTGTGAGAGAGAGAGAGAGAGAGAGAGAGAGAGATAAGCACCATGAATAAACTTAAAGGCTGGAGAGATTAAACAGTGTTCAAAAACCTGGGAACCTAGAATAAAATAAATTCTATTTTAAATTCAGGAAAATTTAAAGTTACTGGCATCTAGGATAAAATAAAACAGCTTGATATATTTATCTTCCTTTTCTTTTTAAAGGACAATGGATATGACAGAACAATCTAACTGTATTAGAAATGTGTGGAACTACCTCACTGAAGGAAGTGGGGGAAAGGTGCTGACCTCAGTGACTTAAAGAATAAGGGAGTCTGTAAGACTGAAGGCAAAAGAAATAGTGCATAAACACTGTCCTGTAGTTGATAAAATTGTTGCCTATTGGAGTACTGGTTAAGAATTCTGATAACGGGGGTTGCCTGGGTGGCTCACTGGGTTAGGCCTCTGCCTTCCGCTCAGGTCATGATCCCAGGGTCCTGGGTTCCAGCCCCACATTGGGCTCTGCTCAGCAGGGAGCCTGCTTTCCCCCCTCTCTCTGCCTGCCTCTTTACCTACTTGTGATCTCTGTCAAATAAATAAACTCTTTAAAAAAAAAAGAATTCTGATACGGCTATACATATGTAATGGAATCAAACAGTTAGGTGAATGGATGGCAGATGGTGAGAGCCAGGTTTCTCACTATTGGCTTGGAATTTTACAGATAAGCAAGGGTAGAAGGCTAAAATGATCCAAGGACTTAAGGATTAGAGTTGGAGATACCAGTATGACTCACGTTGAGTTTAATATAGATACAGATAGTATATACAGAAATATTTATAGATATGTATATTTATGTGGGATACTATGCACACATGTATTTCCTTGATCTTTCAGTTAAGAAGGCTTAGAAGCAACAACACACCAGTAATAATGAGTATATCTACTGCCCAATCTTGGTTTTTAATACCTTTGTCCAATAAAAGGACCCAGGGCTCCTTGGAGAGAGGGCTGATTCTAGGACTGGAACAGAATGTATACAGATGAATTTGGAGCATCTTGTAGTGCCAGAAAGTGAGGGAGCTTTAAAAACAAAACAAATCCACAGTGTCCGAGGGACACGGGAGCCAACTGAAAGAGCTCCAATGGCCAAATTGTAACAATTTCAACAATACATTAAATAGAGTAGTATTGGATTATAACCAAACACAGAAAGTAAATATCCATGAGTCCACACCGATATAAGTAATTGACTGAATAAGTAAATTAATCACAGGGAAGAAACAAATCTTCCATGCAGAAGGATTCTAAAAAAACTTATGTGGATAGAGAATGGATAGAAAATGGAGCATAGGGGCGCCTGGGTGGCTCAGTGGTTTAAGCCTCTGCCTTCGGCTCAGGTCATGATCTCAGGGTCCTGGGATCGAGCCCCGCATCGGGCTCTTTGCTCAGTGGGGAGCCTGTTTCTCCCTCTCTCTGCCTGCTTCTCTGCCTACTTGTGACCTCTCTCTCTGTCAAATAAATAAATAAAATAAAATAAAATAAAAAAGAAAATGGAGCATAACTCCCCAGTCCTTAAGTGTGGGCTGCAAATAGTAACCTCCTTTTAAAGAGGACAGTATAGAAAGAAGAATAAAAGATTAACTTTATGGTTAAGAAACCTGACAAACACTACTTCAGCCAAGTGATCAAGGTCAACATCCACAGTGGTAAGTCATGTTGATAGTATGTACTCTTGATATAATGTGGTAAGAACTCAACTGCTGTGGTCTTCCTCCCCCCCAAAACCCATTCCCCAGTCTAAACACAAGATTAACATCAGGCAAATCCTAATTGAGGGATATTCTACAGATATTGGCTAGGATTCCTCAAAACCATCAAGGTCATCAAAAGCAAGGAAAATCTAATTAACTGCCATATCCAAGAGAAGGCTTTGAGTGACATAATGACTAAAAATAATGTGGTATCATGATGAAGATCTTAGGGAAGAAAAAGTGGATAAGGTAGAAACTAAGAAAATCTGAATAAAGTCTGTACTTTAGTTTAAAAAGTCTGGTGTATTCATTATAATACTATAAGACATAATATGGAATATTAATAATAGGGGGAACTGGGAGAGGGACACATAGGAATTATCTTTGCATTATTTTCTAGTATATGTGCTGCCGAAGCGAGCACTGCATTATTTTCTATAAATCTAAATCTGTTCTAAAATAAACTTTATTTTTTTAAGATTTTATTTATTTATTTGAGAGAGAGAGAGAGAGAGCATGAATGGGGGTAACAGTTGAGGGAGAGGAGGAAGCAGGCTCCCCACGAAACAGGGAGCCCTATGCGGGGCCTGATCCCAGAACCCAGAGATCATCACCTGAGCCGAAGGCAGATGCTCAACTGACTGAGGCTCTCAGGTGCCCCTGAAGTTTATTTATTTATTTTTAAAGTAGGTGTTTGGATGTTCATAGCAAAAGTCAAACTAATAAACAATGGTATACATGTTCAGTTTACATCCGAGACTCTCTATCTTATTGAAAACTAGAAGAAGTTGGCACACCTGGGTGGCTCAGTTGGTTGAGCAGCTGACTCTTGATTTCAGCTCAGGTCATGATCAGGTCATGATCAGGTGATGATTTCAGCTAGGTTGTGGGGTTGAGCCCTGAGCGCCAAACTCAGTATGGAGTCTGCTTGGGATTCACTCTCTCCCTCTCCTGCTTCCCCTCCCTCTCAGATGAAATAAAAAAAAAAAAACAAAAAAAAACCAAACCTTAAAAAAAAACAAACCTAGTAAAAGCTGTTAAAGGATATTGGGGGATGTCTCATCTAAAAAATCCTATAGACTCCAATAGATGGAAATCCCTTCTAGATAATCACTTTTCTGAAGATACTCTTAGTCCAATAGATGTAGTGATTTAAATATTGTCATCTTGGTGAACAAAGGGGCTGGTAGAGTATTGAGTTTTATGAAATTAACTTTGGTGCCTGAATCTAACTGATAATCTCATAAATTTAAGGAAAAGGAAAGTTATTTGTGTTATATAAATCTTGCTTAGGAGAGTTACCTCAATTTTAAATTTAGGGCAATAATATATGCATTATTAGAGACTGAGTTCAGAAGCAGTTTGCCAGTAAAGGATTTACTTTATGCAGCAATATGTAAATGGTTCTCAGGCATACTTTCAGAATTTTGTGATAAAATTAGATCTTTATTTAACTGAGTCAAAGGTCATTTTTTGGACTTGTAGCTTGTTTTGAAGCTGGAAGGGCAGTGTATCTGTGTGTGGACATGTGTGTGTACACACATGCATACCAACCTTGACTATGCCGCACTGTAAATACAACATTTTACCAAGAAAAATGACAGCAATTTAAATATAAAAAAGGAATTTTGAAAAGACTATGTTTGCCTCCCTAGTTTAGCTATAGAAGAAAGCAGTGCCGAAAAAAAAAAAAATCACCAATGTTCACACATTTTGAAGAGTGTGAATTTTATTCACCAATTTGCTTTTTATACCAAAGGCCAGCTGCTGCTTTTTGGAAGAGTGAAACGTTTCCACCAGAATTGTCTGCATCTCAGTATAGTTCTAATGGCAGAAGAAGTCCTACCAGATTATGTCCTTTGATTTTCACAGATTTTATTCAAAAGATCTGGCGATGGGTTGCAGTTTCACACGTCAGAAATACATGGTTGGCCAAGAGTTATTTCTGGAATTTTCTTTTAAAACCTTAATGTTTTTGAGATTCTCTGTGTTTCTAAATCAATTCCCTCGTCACTCCTTACCTGAAGTGAGATATTTGTGTCTTTCTAAAGTCACTTTTAAAGTTGAAAATGCATTTGGTAGAACCAAAGACCAAAAAGCCAGCTGAGCATTTGAAAGGGTTCTCCTTTCATAGGCACCTGGACTGATGACTGCTAAGTCACGTAAAGTACCTTCTTTCTTCAGGGAGTATGGAATATGAGTTGTAAAAAGTTAGACGTAAATTCTGCCCACAGGGGTTTACTTTCCAACATGGATGACAGAAATCATTGGCTCTGGAGTCAAAGAAACTTCATTCAAGTCTCAAACCTGCCACTTCCTAGCTACGTGGACTTGGGCACCTTCTCCTTAACTTTTCTACACTTCGGTTTCCTCCTCTGCAGGGTGGAAAGAAAAATTAGTATCTAATACCCTGGGTTGGTCTCTAGTATTAAACGAGGTAGCTTTCTACTGTGCTTCTCGTGGTGCCCAGTAAAAATTAAGTAAATGTCAGCCCTTTTCATTATTACCCTGGCATATATAGAAGACACACCAGGACCTTCCTGAATTGTGCCACCAAATACATGGCTTCCCAAAGATCATTGTGTGTAAGTTGCTTAAGAACACATACCACAAAAGCCTCCAAGATAATATGTTTTGAATAAACAAAAAAATGTCTGTACCAAGAAATGCCAGTGCTTCTTTGGTCCTTGACCAAAGAGGTCCTCGGTATTTTCATTTCCCTTCCCCAATCAGAAACAAGCTCTGGAGTTCTTGCCACTGCGTTTGGATCTTGGGATTCTCTGCCTCTTGTCAGGAAGCTCTTAGTCCTTTAACCACTGAGCAGACAGACTCACCATCCCGCGGTTCTAGCATAAGCCTCCGGGGGCAGGAGTGAACTGTTGCTCATCGCCCACTACCTTGGCTCTTGCTCCTGGGTGCGCAGAGCCCTCCTCTACCTCTCTGAGCCACACCTGTCCCTATGGGCCCAGCTTAGCAAGGTACCCTTAGGCAAGCCACTGAGCTTTTCTGGGAGTTGGCTTCCTCCTTCAAAAGATGAGAAGGCTGCAAAAGATACTGTTGATGGCCTCTGGCTTCTCTGTCGTTCTCTCAGGTTCAGTAAATTATTGGACTTCTATTAAGTCAAAGTAAATGGCACAGTGAACTACCTTCAAGAGGCTTTCCATCTCCATGAAACCTTCCTTTCTCTGCCATCCCAGGCTACAGGTCACTCTATCTTAAGATTCTTAATCTGTGATACGCAATTTTGTACTTTCAGTGTATATTTCATTTCTCTAATTCTTTTATGCGTAGTGGCTGCATTTCCTCAGCAACACTAGAAGTTCTTTAAGGGAAGGGATAACACTTTTTTTTCTTTTTACCTCCCTAAGGAGCTATACCAAAATGACATTCAAAACGAACTTATTCATGAAAATTATAATCCTAGGGGCACCAGGGTAGCTCAGTGGGTTAAAGCCTCTGCCTTCGGCTCAGGTCATGATCTCAGAGTCCTGGGATCGAGCCCCGCATTAGGCTCTCTGCTCAGTGGGGAGCCTGCTTCCTCCTCTCTCTCTGCCTGCCTCTCTGCCTACTTGTGATCTCTGTCTGTCAAATAAATAAATAAAATCTTAAAAAAAATAAAATTATAATCCTATATAGTATGTAATATTTAACATGTGAAATATGATAGCTTAACATGTAAATGAAATGTGATTCTACACACATACACTCTTTTTGGTTCAAAAACACACAAAAATATAAGGATCATTGTTATTAAAATCTGTAGCAGATGGTATGGTGTTTTGTAGAAAATCAAGATATTATTAGGTTTGTCATTCAAGAATTCCAAGAAACAACATATTACAACCATGGAAATAGTATCTATTTGGACAATATTATTATCTTTGTAAGTGTCAACCTATAGCCAAGGAAAGAAGTGATCCATAGTCTTGCTTTACCACTTTCATGTAGTATATAACTCAAATTGCCCTAAAATCTATGCTGACTGTAGTTGACTACTGCTTTTTTGGGAATTAAAAGGATACAATAAAAATAGTCAGTGGCGGAAGTAGCAACCTGATTTCCTTTTACAGCAAAATGATCAAAGCACAGACTGAATGTTAAACAATTAGATTCAAGCTTTAAATTATTTGGAGCCCCCAATATTACTTGGAGCTCTATCAATGAAAAATGCTAGGAGAGGCAGAACAAGATAATTAAAAAGAAACTAGTTATCAGATAGTTTATGTAAGTAATAAAACTTAGGTCTCTGTTCTAAGTTAAATTTTCAGTCTTGGGAGGCCAGGAGAGACCCGAAAAGATACTCAAAGTATGACTCTATAAACACTGTGTAATAGATGTTGTCCAAAAAAAAGTGAGGGGAGCCGTGTGAGCAGAGCCTGGGAAAGGAAGAGAAGGCCAGAGCAGCAGGCTCAGAAAGGGAGAGGAAAGAAAGCCAAAGATGGACACACAGAGAAGCGAGTGAAGGTGGACAGACGGATGGATGGGG
The DNA here is from genome assembly GCF_922984935.1 of Meles meles. NCBI lineage: Eukaryota > Metazoa > Chordata > Mammalia > Carnivora > Mustelidae > Meles > Meles meles. Next base: position 17,759,851 of record NC_060079.1, on the reverse strand, counting down.
AAACAATGAACTAGATTCACACAGTAATGGGAAAAGAGGCAGAGATGGAGAGCTGACTTTGGTGGGCAGAAGTGCTTGAAGATGGCAGGGTTTTGTGGTGCCCCCTGACATTTGACTGATATTTTCATATTTTCCTACACTTGCACCTTCCTTAGCAACACCTTTTATTTGAAGTGGTGTGCTTGCCCCCGGCCCACATTAAATATACAGACATTTTGTGAGCCAGTCATTAAATTTTTTTTTCTATTTTTTTTTATTTCTTATTTTTTATAAACATATAATGTATTTTTATCCCCAGGGGTACAGCTCTGTGAATCGCCAGGTTTACACACTTCACAGCACTCACCATAGCACATACCCTCCCCAATGTCCATAACCCCCCTCCCCCTCTCCCAACCCCACCTCCCCCCAGCAACCCTAGTTTGTTTTGTGCTATTAAGAGTCACTTATGGTTTGTCTCCCTCCCAATCCCATCTTGTTTCATTTATTCTTCTCCTACCCCCCTAACCCCCCATGTTGCATCTCCACGTCCTCATATCAGGGAGATCATATGATAGTTGTCTTTCTCCGATTGACTTATTTTACTAAGCATGATACCCTCTAGTTCCATCCACGTCGTCGCAAATGGCAAGATTTCATTTCTTTTGATGGCTGCATAGTATTCCATTGTGTATATATACCACATCTTCTTTATCCATTCATCTGTTGATGGATATCTAGGTTCTTTCCATAGTTTGGCTATTGTAGACATTGCTGCTATAAACATTCGGGTGCACGTGCCCCTTCGGATCACTACGTTTGTATCTTTAGGGTAAATACCCAGTAGTGCAATTGCTGGGTCATAGGGTAGTTCTATTTTCAACATTTTTAGTAGTTTGGAATCAGCCAAGGTGGGAGAATATACACCTTGGAAATTGGCAAATGAAAGGTTTTTTTGTTGTTGTTTTTTTGTTGTTGTTGTTCCCCTGGAGGGCCAATGTATCAGCATACCAGTGAGACAAGGATTTGGCTGGGTAAAATTTGTGTGAAACTCATTTTATTTTTCCACTCACTTGTATGTGTGATTGATGTCAGGACTTACATCCTTCAAAATTTAGGGGATAGAATTGATTATTGGGCCAATTTTACAATTTAAAACAGTATGCAAACCCAGACATCTGCAATTAGGATTAACATTAGAGGTGTACTTTTCATCGCTTCCAAGAGATCGTCTCCAGGAAAACTGGATAAATTGGGGAGAACTGAGTTCTGTTATTTCAGAAATAAAAACAGAAGTTCAAGAAAAATATATTGTACAAGAGTTATTCATATTTATTTTGATGCGAGGATATATTTAGTACTTTGGTTGTGGTGATGGTATCATAGGTGTATGCATATGTCCCAAGTCATCAAGATATGTACATTTAATGTAGGTAATGTTTTGTGTATCAGTTATACCTCAGTAAAGCTAAAGACGACTTGCACAGTTTTAAATCAAACTCAAAATGCTAATGTCACTAGGCAGTAACTTAAAAATTCTGATTTAATTATTGTTGATTCTGTGTTGGGGGAACGCCCCCAGGAAGTCTTATGTTTGTTTGTTCATTCTTATAGTTGCACTACTACTCATGATGTTTCTTTCTAGACTGGAGTTTGTTTCACATTTTTTATACTCATGATTTCACTGATAACATTTTGAGTTGGCTTTAAAATATCTTGTTGAGGGACGCCTAGGTGGCTCAGTCAGTGAAGCGTCTGCCTTCAGCTCTGGTCATGATCCCAGGATCCTGGGATCAAGTCCCGCATCAGGCTTTCTGCTCAGCAGAGAGCCTGCTTCTCCCTCTCCCTCTGCTTCTCCTCTGGGTTATGCTCTCTCTCTCTGTCAAATAAACAAATAGAGGGGCGCCTGGGTGGCTCAGTGGGTTAAGCTGCTGCCTTCGGCTCAGGTCATGATCTCAGGGTCCTGGGATCGAGTCCCGCATCAGGCTCTCTGCTCAGCAGGGAGCCTGCTTCCCTCTCTCTCTCTCTGCCTGCCTCTCTGTCTACTTGTGATCTCTCTCTGTCAAATAAATAAATAAAATATTTTAAAAAAATAAAAAATAAACAAATAGAATCTTTAAAAAAAAAGTTATATAAAAAATAAATAAAATAAAATACCTTATTCACGAGTGGGCATGCCCGGATCAGTACCTTTACCTTCCTGCTCTCTGCTTTTTTCCATGATGTGTCACATAGATTTAAAGGATGACGAGTTTGCTCATTTACTTATTGTGCTTATATTATTTTTCAGGGAATGTTCAAAATACTTTATATTTGATGAAGTTTTGTATTTTAAAATAGAACTAGTGGTTATTGTCTGCTAACTCTAACAGTCTCTAGCTGACACTTTCATCTATTTTGTCTTTACAAAACTTCCCAGCAATAGTAGGTATTATTACCCCCTTTTCCACCCCCAGAAAGTTAAGTTACTTATTTAAGGTCACACCCACAGTAAGTTTAAGTGGTTTAAATTCTAAAGCTTAAATTCTTTGTGCTATAACCGGCTGCCTCTGATTTATTATGTGATCTTAATCTTCCTAATACCGTGTGAAGAATACAAAGCAGGTATTGTCACTGTTTTATAGATTAAGGTTTTACAAAGGCTTAGAGGCAACAAGTGACTTAAAATCAGAAAGCTAGAAAGGTCTTCTGACCCTCTTCCAGTGCTCCTCCCCACAGGGCCAAAACTACAAGAGCAGTAACAAAGTTAAAATGAGGTCATCATCACTAACTTAATGAGACATTTCAGTAGGACGTTATTTCAGACTCAGAAAAGCTTCTTCTGGATTGAGACTCATAAAAGCTTCTTCCCGTATGTCTTTAAGCGGTTCATGTTTCAAAAGCAAGTGTGTAGGCCAAGAAAGAAACCTTTAGTTGCTGTTTGCCTGCTTCAGTCAGAGTAAGCTTGGCACATAGTGTGTTGTGTTCATCAGTCCTGTTGCTTCTGGGAAATACTCAGTTCTCAGCCATCCACACTCCCCTGGTACTGGGCCCCTGCAACCGCCTTGGGAAAAAGAGAGGTTTCATTTTTGTTTTTATTACCAGGGATTATTGTTAGGGAGTTGAAAAGAATTCTCCTTTCCCAGGCAACTTTGAGTCACCCCAGTTCACACCTTGCATTTGTGACAAAAGGAAGTGGGAAATAGAGACAAAAATGCGTTCAACATCAAGAGTGTTTACTGAGAGGGTTTCCTCCCAGTGGGGCTGAACTGAGAGGAGCCCCTTCTCTGATTTCCTTTCCTGACATGGATCAAGGGATCACTGGACACTGGGAAAGGGCACTGTTTCTCCCAGGGAGCGTGACAAGGCCAAGTTGGAATCCACTTGGCCAATATCCCTCAGAACGGCCCAGCTGATGGTGGGGGGGAGGGGGTTGTTGCAAAAGCAGTTAAGAGAGCCACAACTCATTGTCATGGTAGAAATCTTCAGATTTACCTTTTTTCAGACTATAAAAATGGTAGTAGATACTTGGGCTTAAAAACTGATTTTTAGAAACATAGTACCTAATTTCTAGTTGACAGCCCACTAGGGGGTTCTGAGCCACCCAGAGCACTGGAAGGAAGATTAATTGGTGGCTTAGAAGGGGCCGGCCCCCACAGACCTGTCCCCTGCCTTTTGTTTTCTTCTACTTCTGCCTCTCACATTGGGCTGCCTAGCCAGCTTCATCCTCAGCTTTTAACCCCTCCTGTCTAACAGGTGGACCCTCCAGGGAGCCAACAGGGTGGTTCTTTCAGAAAGGAAGAGCCACGTGCAAAGCTATTCATTACCCTGGACGAGATGACAGCCACGAATTTCAATAACAACAAAAAATTGCAGGGGGAACCAGAAGATCATGCCATGTAGTTTCGTACTACCCAGTTAACAGCACCCTAGCATGAAATGATCATCTGGTTATGTCACTAGGATAATACCGTGGTGACAGAATTCATTTTCGCAACTTAACAAATGATACTCTTAGTTGTCTAGTAATAATAAGGAACCTCCTTATATTATTAAGTTCATTATCGGGAAATAATTTAGGGTCTAGCGACAATAAAATGCCTCTAATTTTTTAAAAACGAATTTGATGTGGATGATGTGTGTGTAAATGTGTATGTATACACATGCATATAACACACTTTCTACATACATGTGATTCATAGGTATAATACACATACACACATCATCTAAGTGAGCCCTGATTCTTCTGAAACCATCACCACTGCAGAATTTAAGCTTCTTGCAGCCGTGTTATAGAAAAGCAAAATAATTTTGAAGGTCCTCCTTTTCTGAGGTCAACATTGGCGTTGACCTCCCAAGGTCAAGACAATTGAGGGCCTCCTCAATTGAGCCTGCCTAGACAATTACTGTTCCGTGTATTTATTCCTTTAACCTAAATGGAATTATCCAGTTTGATCACACATATTATTTGCTAATTTGATTTTGGCTATTTTCCAAAGTCAAATCCATATTTAAAGGCTGATGACTCACCACTCTTCAGGGTTTTGAGGAAATGTGCCCAGCCTAGGAAGGCCTAAGATCCAGAGATGAGGTTTGAAGAATCATAGTGGTGTTGGGATAAGCATAGGGGTGACTGGTTTATATAGATCATAGCATATTTGTAATCATAAGTTTTTTAGAAATAAGTCCTATGGCTTTTGAGTTATAATTGGAGAACACAGAGTAATTTTCTTTCTTTAAGGTGCTATGGGAACAGTACCTTCAAAGACAGGAAGGTCTGAAATTATAAGGTACTATCAGGGTATTATAAGAAGACTGGTGTAGCGAGATCTCATGAATGAATTAATAGGGTGAGCCGATTCAGTGGTGAGGTTCCAGGGACCTGTATTCAACTGCAAGCAGAAAATTTGAGAAAAGACGTGGAAAGAAGTGTTACTAAGCCTAGCAGTCTGACTTCCCTTCAGTCAGATGTACAGCAGGCTGGGTGCCTGGTCTGGTTTTTGTAGAAAAGGGGTTGGTCTCCGGGGCAGGCTGCTGTGGGCTCAGGGTCAGACTTCTGTTTTTATATTTGCTCTAGCCAATGTCTCTTCAGCTGTTCAGTCTCTCACTGGGTCTCTCTGTCTGCTTCCGTTGCATTCCCTGGTTTGGCGCTGAACCAGGCAATACTTGTTGTATGAATATGTGTATCTAATATGTGGATCTAATACTACCTTCAGTTTTTTTGGTCAGCGTTATGCCAAGGTAAATTCAATGTTGTTTTAATATCAAACATTAGACTCAACTAAACAAATAACTGCATGTTACTTTTACTTGAGATACAGGCAGAATTCCAACTATTTCAAAGAACCTGATTTTGAGACACAGCATATGAAAAGAAAAACATAAAAGAATGGGATTGAGAGAGAGCTATTAGGAGACCCCAGCTCCATTTGGGGCCAGTATATTTTAGTTTTAAGTTTATCTACATTGTGTATTGGAAACAACAGAAAAACAGGAATTGCTAGATAGACTTTCCATTCCAAATAACGTTTTCATGTGTTTAGTGATGGCCACATTCTGTTTTCATGTTGGGGAAATATTGTCTGAAAGCCTCCTCCATGTCAGGCATTGTCATGTGCTTGCACAAATTGTTAAATTTTATGCAATCCCCACAATTACCTGGGGCCCCAAGTGATTAACCCAGTTCTAGAGATGTGGTTCAGAAAGGTTAAGTAACTTGCTCAAGACAACATAGCTAGCACCACACTTGCACTAAGTAAGGCTTGATCCAGATCTACAAATGCAGAGGCCAGAAACTCTTTAATGAGTCACAGGTGGTTGAAAATGGATGCATTCAAAGGAGGTGTCACCCATTCAAAAGCTTGCAAATATTGACTGAAGTAGAGAGTTAAACAATCACTAGATTTAAAAAATAATTTAGCATCTCATTCAGATCAAAAGAATGTACTTGTCTGAACCATACTTTCAAGCTCTCAGAGTTCATATTCAAACCTTTAGAGTTACTGAGTGACCCAAAGTCTTTTACTTTGTTTCTGTTTCCTGCTTCTTTCAAACAAAGGAAATCGGGATAGTGCTTAACCATTTGGAGAAGAGTATCTTTGTTTACACTTAGAGGAAAGTACATCTCTAAAAGGAGATGTTAAATTCCAAAGCTGCCTTTTCATCAGAGAAAAGATTCCCTCTAAAGCTTTCCCATTCTTCAGCCTGCCATGGAGTTTTCCCAAAACACAAATGACAACGCCTGACATTTTTTCTATAGCAAGCTCAGGATAAATGGTCTTTGCTTTTCTCATTTGGTTGGTCTTCCTTTAGTTTCACATCAGGCTGTCCTGCCTGGGGCACTGACATCCCTTCAATACACGAATAAATGCATGTCTGTCACTGTGAGTGATGGGAGGGCTGCGAACCTGGTGCTTTCAGAGTGTGCAGTCCAGAGTTGGGACATGCGCAGGGAGGTTGGGGAGGGGATTCTTGAAATGAGGACCAAGAAAGGATAGGCATCAACTGGTTGAAGAGAAAGGAGCATTTCCCAAGCCAAGGGAACAGCATGTGTGAAGGCAAGAGGAAGCAAAGCACACAGAGGGACCACGGAAGTGCAGCAGAGTGGATGGAACAGGGTGACTGGGGAGGGGGAGGGGCTCTGGTGCAGCTGGGGTGGGTAAGAGCCTGGCAGTAAGGGGCCCTGGGAAGGAGTAAAAGAAAGCCAGAGAGCCTTTACGTTCATGAGTGATGTGGTCAGATCAGCATTTTTAGAAGACCTGCCTGGAGTTTTCACTAGGGCTGTTGGAACTATCATAGCAAAATATGTTTTGAACTTAATCAAACACTAAATAATAATTCCACCATGCAGTTGGAATTGAGAGAGATCAGATTGGAATTGCATGTGGTTAATTCATTACAGATAACCACAGAGCTGTTTCTATAGTCAGTGGGTAGGTCCCCAAAGAAATGCAAATTATATCTCATAGTAATCTAAGAAAACCTAGAAAATTAAAAACAAGCCTTTAAAACACATAGTTTAAAACTGGGGCGCCTGGATGGCTCAGTCCGTTGAGCATCTGACTCTTGATTTCCACTCAGGGCATGATCTCAGGGTCCCGAGACTGAGCCCTGCTCCAGGCTCTGTGGTCAGTGGGAGTCTGTTTGAGATTCTCTCTCTCTCTCTTTCCCTCTGTCTCCCCATCCCTGTACTCTCTCTCTCTAAAATAATAAATAAATCTTAAAAAAGTAAAAAAAAAAAAAATCGAATGTCAATCCATATCACCATGACCATCAATAAAAGATAAGTAGTTGATCGTCCCAGCCAAGGTACTAGGTAAAGAAATATTTTTCTTTACATATAGAAATTTGAGGGACTTTAGGGGCACATGGGTGGCTCAGTTGGTTAAGCACGGACTCTTGGTTTCTGCTCAGGTCTTGATCTCAGGGCCCTGAGATTGAGCCCCAGGGCGCTCTGTGTGCAGCGTGTAGTCCACTTGAGGTTCCTTCCCTCTCCCTCCCTTTTCCCCTCCCCTTCTGCTACTCCCCCTTCCCATGTGTGCTCCCTCTCTCTCAAATTAATAAATAAAATCTTTTAAAAAAGAGAAGTTTGTGGGACTTTAAATATTGAACTCACTTGCTCTACATGGACCCCAGAACTACAGTAATTATCCTGGAGGGTCAGCACTTGACACATTGATCCCCATGGGCACATGCTGAAGCCGTCAAATTTATGCGCTCATCCAAAGCTCTGTAATATTTTGGAGGTCATGCCTTAGCAATACATGTCCAATCTCATTACATTTAATGTTATCACAGAGAATGATGGTGCAGTGAAAAATCTTGCTGTGTGAAAATAGTTTGAAGACTTTGATAGTATCCCTATTATTTTTGCCATTATTTGAAAGTATAAAATTAGAAAACCAGTAAAAGAATCTTAATACCTCTTGAAGTTTTTTATTAAGTAGGTTTGATTTTCATATAAACATAGCTCATTTTGGGTTAATGAAGCAAGCTTATATATTTTCTCTAACATATTTTAAATTATAAGGTAATATATTATTTCTGACATTCAAGTGAATTGTCCTAGTTTGTTATATTGCCCAAGAAGCTGTTGACTAAGGATATTCCTGCTTATATTGAATCTTGAGTAGTTTCGTTTCCAAGGAAACTAGTTCATTGTCAAGAAAAGATACACCCAAAGCAATGCAAAAATATTTGCCAAAAGTAATCAAATATGTTATAAAATGTGAATTCGAATGTCCCCCACAGCTCCAAAGCAGCAATTAGAAGAGGTTTTAAATTTCTTGCCAAATTGACTCCATTTAATAAACTCGCCATAAAATGTGTTTCAAACAAACATTTATGCGGTACAAAGTAAATGGTTCACCTTTAGGGTGTATCCATAGTATTCTGAAAGTTAACATCTTAGGTTTAGTATTGATCTGCTAATGAAGAATCAATTACAGAATTTTGCTTTCTTTACCAATAAATATATTATGTCATGGTATATAGTGAAATCTCATTTGTCCAAATTTGTGGAATTGGATGTGGGCTGGGTTCTAATTTGTTTTGCCTTATGTTATAGAAAGTCTTTTGTTAATGTAAAGTTCTTGACATGTTTGAAGATTTTTTTTTGCATGGCTAGTATTCAGTAGTTATGGCTCTAGGCATATTTAAAAAGAGAGAGAGAGCTGACAAATGTCGGGTTATTTCTAACTTGGATAGTGCCAAACTAGCACATTATTTCCTGCCCAGAGGCAAAAGCATCAGAGAATTCTCAAAATACCTGGTTCACAAGCACAGTCTAATGGGCTTCATCATTTATGTGCAGTCATATATGTAATATGAACAGATGTGTAGGTAACATGATAGTTTCATTTGAATGTGCTTACATTTGGACAGATTTACCAATTAAACAGAACTGGTGGGAATCTACAGAAGGAAACCTACATTTCCAAATTCATTCCTTTCCTCTCTGCCCTACTATCACCCTAGCTCAGGCCCTAATTATCTCTGATTTAGATTTTCAAATTGTAAGAGTTGTCTTCATTCTTCTTCATTTTACTCCCAGAGTGATTTTTTTTGAAAATACAGATTAAGTCATGTCACTTTTGATTTTTAAAAACAATTCAGTTTTTCTTTAGAACAGTATCAAAGTTTGTAATCATGGTGTTCAAAGCTTGTCCCCACCTATTTTTTTCCTCCCCTTTCCTTTGTCATCGTTAGCATGAGCTATGCTATAGTTTGTCCAAATATGCCTTACACTTTGCCTCTTCTGGACATTTCATATAAATGGAGCTATGCAGTATGTGGTCTCTGGGTTCTTCTACTTAGCATAATATTTTCACAGTCTGTTCATGTTATAGTCTACATCTGTACTTTAGTTTTTATGGCTGAATAGTATTCTATTGAATAAATTTACCTCATTTTGTTTATCCACTAATCAGCTGATGGACATTTAGGTGGATTTTTTCTGTTAGGAATGGACATTCTATTAGGAATGGACATTAGGTGGATTTTGTCTATTAGGAATTATGCTATTGTGACCAACCATGTGCATGTATTTGTATGACCATGGATTTTAAATTCTCTTTGGAATGTACCTTCATTCTTTTGCATGTGGATATCCAGTTGTCCCAGAACCATTGGTTGAAAAGACTTTTCTTTTCCCCCAATGAATTGTCTCAGGAGTGTTATCAAAAATTAATTGACGACAAATATGTGTGTTTATTTCCAGACTCTCAGTTCTAGTCTGTTGAGTTATATGTCTCTGCTTCTGTCTTAATTGCTGTAGCTTCATAGTAAGTTTTGAAATTTAGAAGTCTGAATCTCCAATTTTATTCTCATTTTTCAAGATTGTTTTGGCTATTCTAGGTTTCTTGTGTTTCCATAAGAATTTTAGAATCTGTTTGAAATTTCTACCAAAAAAATAAGAGAGGTAGGTTTATGGGGATTGTGTCACATCTGTAAATCAATTTGAGGAAGTATTACCATCTTAGCAATAGTACATCTTCAAATCCATGAACACAGTCTGTCTTTCCATTTATCTAGGTCTTCCTTAATTTCTTTCAATTATGTTTTATAATTTTCATTATATACATTTTGCACTTCCTTGTTTTAATTTACTTCTGGTTGTTTTTGTTTTGGTTTTTGGTTTTTGGTGTCATTATAAATGGGATTGTCTCCCTAAATTAATTTGTGAATCGTTTAGTGCTAGTTTAGAGAAATACAGTTGATTTTTCACTTATGATTTTCTATATACAAAATAATGTCATCTACAAATAGAGATAGCTTCATTTCTTCCTTTCCAATCTGGATGCCCTTCATATCTTCTTCTTTTTTTTCCCCCCCTAATTGGCCTGGCTGGAACCTCCAGTCAAATAACTAAATAGAAATGGCAAGAGCAGACATCTTTGTTGTGTTCCTGATCTTAGTGGGAAGGCTATTAAGTCTTTCCCTAATGATATCCTTAGTGGGTTTTTTTTGTAGATACTCCTTTATTAGATTGTTAAAAGTCCCTTCTGGTCTTCTTTTTCTTTAACATATTTATTATGAAAGGGTATTAGGTTATGTCAAATGCTTTTTCCCTACATATATTGAAATGATCAGGTGGGTTTTTTCCCTTATTCTATTAATATGGTAACATATTGATTGATATCTGAGTGTTAAACCAATCTTGCATTCCTGGGCATAATTGCACTTGGTCATGATATACGGTCATTTTATATGTTGCTGGATTCAGTTTGATAGTACTTTCTTGTCATTATTGTATTTTTATATTCACAAGAGATTATAGTTTGTAGTTTTCTTGTGATATCTATGTCTTGCTTTGTGATAAAGGTAATACTGGCCTCATAGAATGAGTTGGGAAGTGTTCCCTCCTCCTCTATTTTTTTTAAAGAGTTTATGAAGGATTGATGTTAATTCTCTAAATGTCTGGTACAATTCATTAATGAAGTCATGTGACCCTGAGATTTTTTGGGGGGGAGTTTTTTTTTTTTTTAATTACTAATTATCTTGTGGGTCTAATGAGAATTTCTGTTTACTTGGTAGTTTTGTTTTCTAGGATTTGTGCATTTCATCTAGTTTATTGGCATACACCTGTTTTTAATATTCCATTATAATCTTTTTTATTTCTGCAAGACTGGAGTGATGACTTAGAAATTTGAGGCTTCTTATTTTCTTGATAAGTCTAACTAGAGCTTTATCAATTATATTGATCTTTTCAAAGAATCAGCTTTGTTTCACTGATTTTCTACACTTTGGGAAATCCTCTATTTCATTTATATCCACTCTAAATTTTACTGTTGTGTCCCCCTTTTTTTTTTTTTTGACAGAGAGAGAGATCATAGGTAGGCAGAGAGAGGAGGAAGCAGGCTCCCCACTGAGCAGAGAGCCTGATGTGGGGCTCGGTCCCAGGACCCTGAGATCATGACCCGAGCTGAAGGCAGAGGCTTAACCCACTGAGCCACCTGGGTGCCCCTGTTGTGTCCCTTTTTGCTCTGAGTTTATTTTGTTCTTTTTTCCATTTTCTTTAAGTGGATGGGTAGGTTATTGGCTTGAGATCTTTCTTCTTTTTAAGTATAGGCTTTTATGGCTATGATTTTTCCCTAAATACTGCTTTATCTCCATCCCATAAGTTTATGTTGTTTTATCATTTTCTTTTTCTTTTTTTAAAATATTTTATTTATTTGACAGAGAGAAATCACAACTAGGCAGAGAGAGAGAAGGAAGCAGGCTCCCTGCGGAGCAGAGAGCCCAATGTGGGGCTCCATCCCAGGACCCTGGGATCATGACCTGAGCCGAAGGCAGAGGCTTTAACCCACTGAGCCACCCAGGCGCCCCAATATTGTTTTATCATTTTCATTCATCTTGAACTATTTTCTAATTTCCTTTGTGATTTCATCTTTGACACTTGGTTATTTAGGAATGGGTTATTTAATTTTCACATATGGGCAAATTTCCTTCTTTATTAATTTTTCAATACCATTCCAGTGTGATCAGAGAAACTACTATGTATGATTTCAATCCTTTTACAGTTGTTGAGGCTTATTTTATGGCCTAGATATAGTCTGTCCTGGGGAATATTCCATGTCCATATATGTTCATTCTGCTTTTGTTGGGTGGAATGTATTATTAGGGATATGCCTATTAGGTCTAACTTTTATAATGTCCAAGTTTTCCATTTCCTTTTTTATTTTCTGCCTAGTTCTATCCATTATTGAATGTGAGGTATTGAAATCTTAAAGATTCTTGATGAATTGTCCATTTCTCCCTTCAATTCTGTTCATGTTTGCTTCATGTAGTTTGGGGTTCTAGTGATAGATACATGTATTTTATAATTGGCATATCTTCTTGGTGTATTGACTCTTTTATCATTATAAAATGTCCTTCTTTGACTCTAGGAACAACTTTTCTCTTAAAATTTATTTTGTCTGATGTTAGCATAGCCACCCCAGCTCTCTTTTGGTTACTGTTGGCATATTATATCTTTTCTTATTCTTTTACATTCAAACGTTCTTCATGTCTTTGACCCTAAAATATATTCCTTATAGACAGTATGTAGTTAGGTCATTTTTTATTATTAATCCATGTGCCATTCTCTGCTTTTTGATTGGAATGTTTTGTTCATTTCAATTTAATGCCTTTTTTTGTTCTAGTAATCCATTACTGCCCTCTTATGTGTGAAATAGATATTTGCTAATAAATCATTTTAATTTCTTTATGTTTTTACTATATTTTTAGTCATTTTTGTAGTGGGTGCCTCAAAAAATACACTTATTTTAACTTAAAACAATGTTGTTTACTTTAATGCCAACTTAATTTGAATTGTATAAAGAAATTTTGCTTCCATATATCTCTTTTCCTTTTTCCTGCCTTTGTGCATTGTTGTCATACAAATTACACCTTTATACATATCAGCCTCATTAAGACAGTTTTATAATTATTGCTTATGCAGATATATTTTGAATCAGGTTGAAGAAAAGTGTTACAATCAAAGTACATTTATAACTCTTTTTTATATCTATCTACTTTGATATTTAACTATGTATTTACTTACCTTTACTGGTGCTCCTTATTTCTTCATGTGGATTTGAGTTAATGTCTTATGTCCTTTCATTTCAGCCTGAAGGACTCCCTTAGTATTTCTTTTTCTTTTTTTTTTTTTTAAAGATTTTATTTATTTATTTGACAGAGAGAGAGGTCACAAGTAGGCAGAGAGGCAGGCAGAGTCCCTTAGTATTTCTTTTAAAGCATGACTTCTAGATTCTCTTGGTTTTTGTTTATCTACTTTTGTTTTTACAAGATTGTTTGCCGGATATAGAATTCTTAGTTGACAGTTTTTTTCAACACTGAATATGTCATCCCACTGCCTTCTGGTCTCCATTGTTTCTGATGAGATGTTAATCTTATTTAGGATCCTATTACATGATGAGTCACTTTTTTCTTGCTGCTTTCAGGTCTCTCTTTGTGTTTGGCTTCTGACAATCTGACTATGATCTGTCTGGATGTTGAACTTTTTAATATTCTAGTTGGGGCTCACTGACCTTCTTGGATATGTAAATCAAAGCTTTTTGTCAATTCTGGGAATTTTTAACCATTATTTTTTCAAATATTCTTTCTTCCCTTTCTCCTTCCTTTTCTCAGGCTCCTGCTATGAGATGTTGGTATGCTTGCCATATCCCACAGATCACTGAGACTCTGTTCATTTTATTTTATTTTATTTCATTTCTTTTTTCCTTTCTATTCTTCAGATGGATCTTCTCACTTGACCTGGAGGAAATTGGATGGGAATAGGGCAAAAAAAAAATTGCCATAAAAGCTCTCAGTTCTCACTGAGAGTCAGCCATTTTCTCTTAATCCTGCAAGCCTTTGGTTCATTTCCAGGCTTCTGAGAAAAAGTTGATTTTGATCATTTTTGTTATTGTTTTCCTTTGCTATGGAGGAGTCATTCCAGAAGTGCTTCCCCACCATACATGTACTTGACTCAATGTCTGTTCTCATGATTCTCTCAATCTAAAGACTGTGGTCATCTTTTATATAAGTTATTCAATAATTATTTGTTGCATAATACTACAAGTCATATACTGGATGTTGAGGAATACAATGTGCCTTTCACTGGCTTTTCAAACTAGGTACTTCTTACATTAATTCTTTCATAGTTGTCCTTGTATATTATTTAAGAAAGAGGAGACACTGAATAAGAGGAATGTAAAGGAGTAGGTAGAAAAAGAAAATTTCTAGGGTAATATAGGCCAATTTCTACATGAAATTTCATTAACCATGTTTGGAATTTTGATAACTGCTATCAGGTGCTTGAGTGCTTTAATGCTATGAAAAAGAGCTGCAAGGTGAACAAAGAAATGAAGTCGTTATTATATAAGCCTAAATGCATAGATACATACTTTAGTGATGCATATATACCGTGTAGTAAAACAAAGAAATTGGTTGACTTAATACTTTTGCTAAGACTCAGGATAATTATCTGTTCCTCTATCAGTTAGACTTATTCAGGCCTAGCATTTGAGACTAGAAAAAGATATATTTCAATAGAAAGCTTCAAAGCTTAAGATGCCAAGATATTTGAAAACTGAGTTCAGTTTATTCTATGGGTCTGGACCTTGAGAATACAGAATACTTTGTTTTTAATCATGGAAATCATCTCATCGGTTCTTATGATAGCAAAAAGAACACTATCTGAGTAGGAAAAGAAGCAGCTTAATTAACATTTTGGAGAAAATGACAGAAAGAAATTAATTCAGAGGGTATCTTTGACATTAATCATGGAAACATACAGCTCATTTCTCATGGATCATTTAGAAAAAAGCAAAATGAGAATAAATTTACATGTCAGTTTGATAAGAAGATACTACATATACCTCAAGATAAATTTAAAATCCAGAAACAAGCAATTGATATTATAATGTTCTAGAATATATCCATTTGAATATGTGCTATCTGCATTTTTAGTGAAAGGAAATGCATTCAATCAAGGGCATAGGGAAAGTGTTATCAATAATATTCTAAGAACTAAACTGAACTTGGAGAGGTTTGTGCAAGTTCACTTATAATTTATATGAGACTAAATTAAAGATGAATAAGAAACATGTGGGTGGGAAAGGGATAAAACTTAAATAAATTGTTCAATGTTGATAGCTTATTTTTTTCCTCTAAAAAGTCTTACTCTTTTATAAGTAATTCCACATGAGAAAACTTTTACAGCCTTTAAAAATGTCCGTAGTAGGGTGCCTGGATGGCTCAGTGGGTTGAGTCTCCGCCTTCGGCTCAAGTCATGATCTCAGGGTTCTGGGATGGGGCCCGGCATCGGGCTCTCTGCTCCGGGGGGAGCCTGCTTCCCTCCCCCGACCCCCGCCCTCTGCCTGCCTCTCTGCCTAATTGTGGTCTCTCTCTATCAAATAAATAAATAAAATCCTTAAAAAAAAATGTCTGTAGTAAATTAGCATATTTGAAATCAAAATTGAAAAGATTTGGTTTATATAAAAAGAAAGTATAAATTTTGAGTCATGAAATTTGTTCAGTTTAACAGCCGTGAAAAAAATAAACAAACCTTTGACAGATTCAATTTGAGATTATTAAAATATGATTAACAATTTTTATAAATAGCCATGGAAAGATCTTTTTAAAGATTTATTTATTTATTTTAGAGGGAGAAAGAGAGTGTGAACAAGGGTAGGGGCTAAGGGGGGGGGCAGGGAGAGAGAGAGAGAGAGAGAGAAGCAGACTCCCTGCTGAGGGTGATCCCATCATGGAGCCTGATCCCACGACTTCAAGATCATGACCTGAGCCCAAATCAAGAGTTGGGCACTCAACGAACTGAACCACCTAGATGCCCCCTTAGAAAAATCTTTTAAACTGATTTTTAGGAATGCTTAAAATAATTATTAGTTAACTTAAAGTTACAGACTGCACAAGAAAATAAATTACACATTTAAGCCATAAGGCAAATTTGTTCCCTTAAAAGAGAAGTTTTATTTCTATTTCCTTGAAGAAAAATAATGTAGGATCAGTAGAAAGGTTATCTACAAAATATGATTTGTATGTATATGTATATGTATGTATAAACTCAATCTATGAGGAACACATGACAATTCATTGTAATTTTATAATCATAATTGTGTAGAGAAATCACGGGAATGGAAGAACTACCTTTAAGTATTAGAGTACTTGCTCATATACATGAAATTCTTCTGTTGAAAAATAGAATTTAAAAACTTTCAAGTGGCAGGAAACATTATTAAGTTTTCCTGGTCGTGGCAGAATTAATAACCAAAAGTAAACCACCCCTTCCCTTATTAGTGGCAAATGGAATAAAAGTTGCCAATATCCTGACATTGACCTAGTGTACCTGGGAACAGAATCTCCTGGTTCTAATAACTCTCCCAAGTCAGGGAGAGGATGTCAGTGATGGGTCAGTGTTTAAAGTCTTTTCTTATGGCAAAGAATTTTTTTTTTAAAGATTTTATTTATTTATTTGACAGAAAGATCACAAGTGGGCAGAGAGGCAGGCAGTGGGAGAGGATGAAACAGGCTCCCCGCAGAGTAGAGAGCCGGTTTAGGTCGCAGGGCTGAATCCCATGACCCTGAGATCATGACCTGAGCCAGAGGCAGAGGCTTTAGCCCACTGAGCCACCCAGGCGCCCTTCCACAAAGATTTTTTAAGTGCGTGTGTTTGTGTGTGTGTGTGTGTGTGCGCGTGCGTGTGTGTGTGTGTGTGTGTGTGTGTGTGATGAGAATGTTCAGATGGTGAAGTATAAGAAATAAAATGCAGGAGCTATCTGTATAGAAAACCAAAACCTGAATAAACAGTAAATGCTGGTGCCTGTCAGGGTAGGTAAGAGGGAGTTCTAGTAATCCATTGTTACGATTAGTGAAACATTATCATAAATAGCAATGACCAGATTCAAAAGCTGAGAATACAATCAAATACCTACCGTAACATGACAGTGAACATCATTATATTTTTAAATTAAATTAAATGATTCTAAAGTCACATTTGGCCCATTTATGCCTCAGAGTAATCACTACCAAATTAGTTGTTGAGTGGCACATTTTTGTAGATGTGTTGGTTAAAAGAGAATTCTGGTTTTCCAGAAAGCTGGATATCAAATTATCTCCTGCGCTGGATTTTATTTCATTTCAAAGGCTGTGGACCTTCCTGGTTGTGTTGCATTCAGTCTTCATTTGAAATGACATTTTGTCCATGACATTCATTCTATATCTAGCCTCGGAGTTCTGTCTTTCAGTTACCTAAGGATATGATCACTTCCTTCTGGAAGGTTGTGGAAACCATTACTCCATGTGTAGAACCTGCAGTTTGGGGATAAGTTCTTATATCATGAGCTCCAGTTTTTATTAAAGATTACTATGACCATTTTCAAAGACTGAAAATACGATTAAAAATTGTAATTGGTTTATTCCACTAAGCATGATGCACTCTAGTTCTATCCATGTCTCCGCAAATGGCAAGATTTCATTTCTTTTGATGGCTGCATAGTATTCCATTGTGTATATATACCACATCTTCTTTATCCATTCATCTGTTGATGGACATCTAGGTTCTTTCCATAGTTTGGCTATTGTAGACATTGCTGCTATAAACATTCGGGTGCACGTGCCCCTTCAGATCACTATGTTTGTATCTTTAGGGTAAATACCCAGTAGTGCAATTGCTGGGTCATAGGGTAGCTCTATTTTCAACATTTTGAGGAACCTCCATGCTCTCCCTGATATGAGGACATGGAGATGCAACATGGGGAGGTTGGGGGATAGGAAAAGAATAAATGAAACAAGATGGGATTGGGAGGGAGACAAACAATAAATGACTCTTAATCTCACAAAACAAACTGGGGTTTGCTGGGGGGAGGTGGGGTTGGGAGAGGGGGAGAGGGTTATGGACATTGGGGAGGGTATGTGCTATGGTGAGTGCTGTGAAGTGTGTAAACCTGGTGATTCACAGACCTGTACCCCGGGGATAAAAATACATTATATGTTTATAAAAAAAAAAAATTTGGAAGGGGAGGTGAACCATAAGAGACTATGGACTCTGAAAAACAACCCGAGGGTTTTGAAGGGGCGGGGGTGGGAGGTTGGGGGAACCAGGTGGTGGGTAATGGGGAGGGCATGTATAGCATGGAGCACTGGGTGTTGTGCAAAAGCAATGAATGCTGTTACGCTGGAAAAAAAAATAAATTAATTTAAAAAAAAAGAATTCTGAAAAATCAAAAAAAAATTGTAATTGGTAATTGTCTTCTTCCTTTTTTTTTAATTCTGAAAATTTTATTACCTTTCCAAAAGACTTTATCTTTGCTTTCACTGGTATTAATGTGTTATTTTATCCGATTTCTTGATATTAACCTTCTTAATGTGCTATGCAGTTGCTGATATTTTTTTCTGTAAGGCAAAAAGAACAACCTTTTTCACTTTGCCAGATATTTTTGTTCAGAATTGCCTTCTCTAGTATGGTGGACACTAGTCACTGCGGCTGTTAAACAGTTGAACTGTGCCTTGTCTGAATTGGACTGCACTTTAAGTGCAATGTATAGACCAGATGTCAAATGCTTCGTACAGGAATGAATAGAGAAGATTTCAATATAATAAAAAATATAAGAAAAGAATATAAAACATTTCAGTAATTTTTCTATTGATTATGTGTTACAATGATAAAATTTAACCATTTGGTTAAATAAAAATGTATGTTCAAAATTGATTTCATCAACTTATTTTTACTCTTTTAATGAGTCTACTAGAAAATTTTAAATCACATGTGTAGCTTACGTTGTGTTTCTACTGAATAGCTCAGGTTTAGAGAATAATGTATTTGGGTTGTTAGGAGAAAACCATGATAAAACTCATCAATTCACCTCTTTAATGCACACACTTCCACTGGCAGTCTCCTTCAGTGAGATGAATGCTAGGGAGGAGGGCGTCCTAGTAAAAGAAGGTAATTATTGGCCATTCCTTCCTTTTCTACTGTTATATTTGGCCAGGATCTGCTTTGTTTAATTATTGGCTTGGGAAAGCTTCTCTATAGAGGAGGGAGTGGAATCACTGGGTTCTTTAGGGCTACTTTTAATAATAACCCTTTGATTTTTTTGATCATGACTGGTTGACTCATATGACTCTGGGAAGCATGATTACAGAAGGAGAATACAGGTTAGCATTAAAATATGGCTAAATCACAAGTAAAATACACTACATTTTGGTGTATTACATAGAAGTTCAATTTGTCAACTTTTTTTTTTTTAAAGATTTTATTTATTTATTTGAAAGAGAGAGAGAGAATGAATGGAGGGAGGGACAGAGGGAGAGGGAGAAGCACATTCCCCACCTAGCAGGGAGCCAGACGCAGGGCTCAGTCCCAGGACCTTGAAATAATGACCTGAGCCCAAGGCAGAGGCTTAACTGACTGAGCCCCCCAGGTGTCCCAATCAACCTGCTTTACAGAAAAAAACGTGTAGCTGTTTGCTTGATGGTATCCGGAAGCTGAATTATATTAAATGTAGGAAACAGTAGTTTGACCAGAACAGTAGTTTTAGCCATTTAACATGAAATATGAGGTTTTTTTTTTAAAGATTTTATTTATTTATTTGACAGAGAGAGATCACAAGTAGATAGAGAGGCAGGCAGAGAGAGAGAGAGAGAGAGAGAGAGGGAAGCAGGCTCCCTGCTGAGCAGAGAGCCCGATGTGGGACTCGATCCCAGGACCCCGAGATCATGACCTGAGCCGAAGGCAGCGGCTTAACCCACTGAGCTACCCAGGCGCCCATGAAATATGAGTTTTACTCACAACTGATCTGGTTGTTTCTATTACTATCTGTTGGGAAGGCATCTGAAAGAAATAAACTACTGGTTGCTATGTAGGTGTTACCCAAATAAATATATGAAAAGTATTCAGTGTATTAATATTCTGATTTCTAAACACATTTAGGTTTTCACAAGTGTGCCCAAATTTATATGATAATGAGGGACAGTCTTCTAACCAATTGATATTTTTCATTTCTGATCTCAGTAAATACAACCAAGTCTTAAACTAGGCAGTGAGAAAGATGGAAAGGGTAGTTGGATCAAAATCACTTAGAGAGTAGAGTCAGCTACTTTGGGACCAATTAGCTATGAGAGGCTGGGAGTAAAGACTAAATCCCAGGTAAGCCCCAGATTGGTAGCACTGGCTCAACAGTGAATGCTGAACCTTTTACAGAGTAAGGGCAGCTTTAAGGGGAGCAGGATTAGAGAGAGATTTGTGACACTCTTGGTGTTAGGCATGTTGAGATTTTAAAATTATGGAAGCTCTGCATTGGAAGAATACTTAGTTTATCTAGTCCCATGACTTACGGTCATATTGGTAGCTTACTATGATAAACTAAATACCCTGTTTCCAAAGTTCTGTGCAGGCACTGGATTCCACCTTGGAGAGGGGGGAGCTGTGTGATTTGAGGCTTTCATTTAGTAAAGTGCTAGTTAACTGGGATTTTATTGTAAAACAAGTTTGGATGCTCCCTCCTTCCTTCTTACAGCACTGAGACTTGTCAGTAAAGAAGGATTCATACATGGGGAGTCTTTAGCCCTCCAGCTAGACAGGAAATCTTTAGAATCTTTAGAAAACACCAGCTTCAAACACCCTGCAGATGGGAGGTGATGGTTCATGTTTAGGGATATGAGATTTGGAGGATACTGGCATAATTAATCTCTAAATGTATTGAGTATCTGTTACATGCTAAGGGCTGAGAATATATTGGTGAGTGAAACAGACATAATCAGTGGCCCATGGATCAGATACAATCAAATAAAGAAATTGTGTGTGTGCATGTGTGTGTGTATAGAAGAGAGGTGGGAGAGAGAATAATTGGACATTAGAACTTGGTAGAGAGAAGTGATGTTTGAGCCAAGATCTGAGAGATAAGAAGAAGCTGCCCACAGATCTGTGTGTGGGACATTGTTCTGTGGGTTACTGAAATGGGACAAGGTTGAAAACCTGTGAGTTTTACTCGAACCATTCTGATGAATCTATAGTTTAAATTTAAGCATCCATTTTCTTTCTTTTTTTTTTTTTTTTTTTTAATATACTAATAATATTTATTTTTTTTTTCAGCGTAACAGTATTCATTCTTTTTGCACAACACCCAGTGCTCCATGCAAAACGTGCCCTCCCCATCACCCACCACCTGTTCCCCCAACCTCCCACCCCTGACCCTTCAAAACCCTCAGGTTGTTTTTCAGAGTCCATAGTCTCTTATGGTTCGCCTCCCCTCCCCAATGTCCATAGCCCGCTCCCCCTCTCCCAATCCCACCTCCCCCCAGCAACCCCCAGTTTGTTTTGTGAGATTAAGAGTCATTTATGGTTTGTCTCCCTCCCAATCCCATCTTGTTTCATTTATTCTTCTCCTATCCCCCTACCCCACCATGTTGCTTCTCCATGTCCTCATATCAGGGAGATCATATGATAGTTGTCTTTCTCCGATTGACTTATTTCACTAAGCATGATACGCTCTAGTTCCATCCACGTCGTCGCAAATGGCAAGATTTCATTTCTTTTGATGGCTGCATAGTATTCCATTGTGTATATATACCACATCTTCTGTATCCATTCATCTGTTGATGGACATCTAGGTTCTTTCCATAGTCTGGCTATTGTAGACATTGCTGCTATAAACATTCGGGTACACGTGCCCCTTCGGATCACTATGTTTGTATCTTTAGGGTAAATACCCAGTAGTGCAATTGCTGGGTCATAGGGTAGTTCTATTTTCAACATCATGGAGGTTCCTCAAAATGTCCATTTTCTTTTAAAAATATAAATGAACATGGTCTTATACTGAATAATTTGATTATTTCTCAATAATATGTGTTCTTACTGGAAGATTTTTTTTTTATTTTCATTTTATTTATTTTTTTCAGTGTAACAGTATTCATTCTTTTTGCACAACACCCAGTGCTCCATGCAAAACGTGCCCTCCCCATTACCCACCACCTGTTCCCCCAACCTCCCACCCCTGACCCTTCAAAACCCTCAGGTTGCCCCAACCTCCCACCCCTGACCCTTCAAAACCCTCAGGTTGTTTTTCAGAGTACATAGTCTCTTATGGTTCGCCTCCCCTCCCCAATGTCCATAGCCCGCTCCCCCTCTCCCAATCCCACCTCCCCCCAGCAACCCCCAGTTTGGGAGGGAGACAAACCATAAATGACTCTTAATCTCACAAAACAAACTGGAAGATTTTTTTTTTTTCAGGATAGTAAAAGATTGAGAATTATGATCAATTTATACCTGACTTACCTGATACATCCTTGTCCCTCCCTCCACCCCCACCTACCCCGCCTCCCCTCCCCGGCCACCAACTCCAAGAGATGGCAAATGCTTTGATAACATTTCTCCGGCAAGGTCAATTTTTGGAAAACAGTTAATCAGAATTGGTCTTTTATCTCTGTTAGATTCATTAGTCATTCACAGGTTATTAGCTTACAGTCCTAGGTTACAAGCCTTTCAGGTGTGACAAAATAAGGTAAACAGCTTATCAGCTTAATTTAAAATTATAAGTGCAGCAAAGTAGTTGCTCTCTGAAATATGGCTCTGAAGGAGAATGCAAAACAAGCTCTATTTAATGAGAAGTCTTTCAAATGGCAAAAATCAAAGCTGTTCATTCTTTCCAACATTTTGACCTTGAGCTGTCTATAAAATATTGGGGAGATGGTTGCTGTTAAAAATAGTATCCCATTAGTGGTTAGGTGATTGGAAATGATCAGAATTGCAAATAAGTATAATTGGAAATATATTAGCTCATGAGAAGAATCCTAACTACATGTGGATTTTCATAAAATAATGATTTTATCAGTGACTCATGAAGGATTGCCTGTATGGTATAGATATTTAGGGTTTACAGATGACCCCCAAAACAATTATTCCCAACTTCTTGCAAGTCAAAGACAAATAAAAACACGCTATGCCACAGCTAAGTATTTTATTTTATTTTATCATAGGCCAAATGATTGGATGTGCATGCTATTTAGAACAAATCTGTTTCATTAGTTATTGGAGGTAGTAATTGTTTATAGTTACATTTCAGGTTTTTTTTTTTTTCTTTCTTTTGCTCTTTCTTTCTTCAAGAGTTTCTTTACCCATGAATAGAATGGATTTGGAAAGTATTTTAAAGGAAGCCTGGCTTTAGAGAATAGAATATATTCAATATCCTTCCAATACAGAATATATTCCACTTCCTTTTGTGAAGTACATCTGCCTTTGCTTGCTACTCTTCTTCTTTTTCTTTTGTAAGATTTATTTATCTTAAAGAGAGAGAGAGAAACTGGGGGCCGGGGGGCAGAAGGAGAGGGAGAGAGAGAATCCTAAGAAGGCTCCACGCCCAGAGAAGAGCCCAACATGGGGCTCGATCTCACGACCTTTGAGATCATGACCTGAGCTGAAATCAAGAATCAGATGTTCAACCAACTGAGCCACCCAGGTGCCCCTGCCACGCTTCTTTAAGACTATTTAGATCCTTTCATTATGCAATGTCCATCTCTACTCACAACCCCATGACATTACGAGGATTCACTGATGGTATATGGCTGGGATTTTGCTGGGAACATGCAGAGGTTGGATAAAGATTTTGCCAATTCAAGACTGTATGATTCTACCTCACATGTGTTAATACAGCTGTGTACCCCTCTCGTAAAACTCTAAAACACTCAAATTGCATTTGTTGGCTAAAGCTTCTGCCTGTGAAATAATTAAAAAACAATTTCCATCATGCCTCATTGATAAGAAGGCACTTCCGGAACTCATGGATTTGATATTCATGACCTCAGGTGTTTGAGTCTTTTCCCAAAGGTCCTTGGTATATGGGAATTTGGAATTTCTTTGAGATGCACCTGGAGTGGTGAGCAGTCAGCCCACGATTTTGTAGGCTGACACATGACACCCAGTTGACAAATGAGCCTTGCTGGATGCCAGGCATCATTCTCCTCATAGGTAAGATTACTACTCTCCATGAGCGGTAGAAACTTGATTTCTTTGTGTTAACTTCTCATCAAGTGAAATAAAAATCACTGTGGAAGTTGAAAAGAATATTGTTACGGATATAAGTAGAGGAAGCAGCAAATCAAACATTTCCATATTTACAAATATTTCAATGTAAGAGACTGAGACATTCTTTTGAATATAAGCGCTCTTACCTGATTCTCATCATATTATCATTATTCCACCGTACGGTTGGACAAACTTAAGCTATGAGACTATAAATTACTTGACTGGGATCAGCTAGCTTTATGTACCAAAGCCGGGTCCCCTGGTTCCAAGAGTCCTTCCACAATTGCTCCTGGATCCACGTCACTTCTGATTCAAGGTTTTTCACTCAGGAGGTTGCAAGTCAATTTCTGAGACAAAAAAGTCAAGTAATATATTTCTCCTCTGAAGCATCTGCTCTTGGGTTCTGACCTTCCCTTGCCCTCTCCCGGGGAGCCCTGTCCTCCAGTGTCCTAAAACCTGAGAAGCTGCAAAGCAGTTTTTATACAGCAGGCAAAAACGGTTTCACTATAGACTCATGAATTATTAAACATAAATCTAAACATATATACAAATTTGCTGATGTCAAGGTTTAGTATATTATGTTTCTTGCTTCATTTGATCCGGTTTCCCATGTAGATATGGTTTTTGTGGCCCCTCCTTGTTCTGTTTGCCAGTTTGAACCAGAGGTTTCCACTGAATTTCTCAAAATTGAGTGTCTGTCTACACCCCCCACCCCCCACCTTTACTAGACTCTGCTCCTTGGTACCGCTCCCTGAAAGATGCACTTGCCCTTGAACTTTCCTGTTCTTTACCCATGGTTTCTCTAAAAGTTTCTGCATCATTCAAATGTCCCTTCTCTCCTCCAGCCCCACAAGTGGGCTGCTGTGTTGTGGGTCATTCATTTCTACTCTTTGCTGCAACTTAGCTTTAACAGTTAGACCTTTTGCCACTGAACAGCATATTTTGTTGCGTCCTTTTTAATGTTTTCAAAAGGTACTTAACAAAATGTTAGCAGATGTCCTTATAAAAGCACCTTGCCATCTTTTTAATGTTTTGCTATTGTTTCTGCTTTGACCTTTATTTATTTTTTTAAAAGATTTTATTTATTTGACACAGAGAGAGAGATCACAAATAGGCAGAGAGAGAAGGAAACAGGCTCCCCGCTGAGCAGAGAGACCGATGCAGTGCTCGATCCCAGGACCCCGAGATCATGACCTGAGCCTAAGGCAGAGGCTTTAACCCACTGAGCCACCCAGGCATCCCCTGCTTTGACCTTTAAAAAGAAGTTGTTAATAGACATGTGTTTCTTGTGATAACAACGAGGTTAAGTACTGAATTTTTAATGTATGTGATCATCATTATGTCTCCATCTCGGGTTATGTCACTGGTCTCTGCAATAGGAAAGTTAATACGCAATAATGGCTTTTTGTGAGTTCTTTTCACACGTACATTTGTATTTGTTATTCTTGACATTCAGGATAACAGTGCATGTGAGTCAGGATGGTGAAGTGGTGTCAGGTAAGGCATTCTAGATAGATCTCCTTTGGGTGCCCCTTTGAGTCAGAATGATCCCAGAGATCTGGGATGAAGCCCTGCACTGAGCTCTCTGCTCAGTGTGGAGCCTGCTTCTCCCTCTCCCTTTGTGCCTCCGAATGCTTGTGCTTCCTTTCTCTCTGTCTCTCTCAAATAAATAAAAAAAATCTTTTAAAAAAAGAATCATTTAAAAAGATAGATCTCCTTCGTCACAATGTTTGTTACCTTTTCATATACTTAGCTCTTAGCCAGTGCTTCTAAATTATAATCTATTAAAATCAGCCACCATTCAAACTTCTTGTTTAGGTTTCATAATATATAGGACAGTTATCTAATTTAGAGTCTCTAAATCAAGGTAGCTTTTGAAATTTACATTCTGTTTTTCTATTGAAAGAATCATACATGGTGGTATTTCACTTAAGTTCCATTGGGCTTAACAGTCTCTGTAGTAGTTTAATGCTGGTTTTCAGTATTTCAGTGCCACAGTTTTCTTCTTAAAGGTATTAATATTTAACATAGTTGTTGTTGTGACCATTAAATTAGATAAACTAAATATAGCACTTGGTGTACAGTAGACAATAAATGATAGCTGTAGGGGCACCTGGGTGGCTCAGTAGGTTGAGTGTCAGACTCTTGGCCTCAACTCGGTCTTGATCCCAGGGTTGTGAGTTCAAGCTCTGCGCTGGGTTCCACACTGGGCATGGAGCCTACTTAAAAATAAGCAAGTAAATAAATAAATGTAGCTATTATTATTGCTTAAAACTTATGAGTAGTTTTGTTCATTTCTGACTGTGTTCTTTTTAAGAGCTGGTTTTTATTTGTCTGCTTTTTTCTTTGGGTTGTTTCTTAAATTCCACATATGAGTGAAATCATAGGGTAGTTGTCTTTTCCTAACTTATTTCATTTAAAAACCTTAATTTTTTTTGCAAAGCAATATGTGCTCATTATCAGAAAACATAAGAAACATTAGAAACTACAGATAATTACATTTTTAAAAGATTTTATTTACTTATTTAGAGGGAGAGTGCACACGTGAGTGGGAGAGGGGCAGAGGGAAGGAGAGAGGGGCCGAGAAGCAGACTCTTTTTTTTAACAATATAGCTTTTTTTTTTTTAAATTTTATTCATTTACTTGACAGAGAGAGACACAACAAAAGAGGGAATATAAGCGGGGGAGTGGGAGAGGGGAAAGCAGGCTTCCCACTGACCAGGGGCTCCATCCCAGGACCCTGGCTGGACAACCTGTGCTGAAGTCAAGAGTTGTAACTCAACCAACTGTGCCACCCAAGCGCCCCCAGATATTTACATTTCTTAAATCATAACTACTTACACAAAAATCTCTATTTTATCCTTTCACAATTTTCAGTGTATCCACATCTCTTTTTTTTAAATAGAACTATAGTGTACATATTATTATGTTACTTTTTCATGTATTGATGTATTATGCAGCTTTTTCTGCCAACAACCAATATGGTTTAATGTAATTTTTATAGGCTTTAGATTTTTATATGGATCTAACTTAACTTAGTTTGTCAATATCATATTTGTTACCTATTGAATTTATTTCCATGTATTTTCATTCTTATAAGCAATCTAACCATGAATTCTAGTCTCATAGCAAATATTTTGTATATGTTTAAGTATTTCTCTCCAGTAAATTATTAGAAGTTAAATTGGACATGTTTTTATGGTTCTTGTCATGTATCACAAAATTGCTTTTCACACAGATTTTTAACATTTACATTTTTCCAGCAATGTAGGAGAATATATTTCTCCTAATCCTTAACATTTTTAGGAATAGCAAATATACACACACACACAGAATGGGATATGCCGTTCCTCATCCTGCATTGTTTTCTTCATGGCTGTCTGTGGCAAAATGAAAAGTCTTCAAGGTCATTTTCTGCTCTCTGGTCTCTAAGATTTAACTCTGGGAACATTCAGAGCCTGGGAAATTGAGCTCATGGTCACCAAAGTCACATGACATTTTTTGGAATCAGTTTGGCATCAGAATAGTCATTCAGTAGTTTCTGCAACTGCTTCTCCAATATCAGATGAGATTAGATTGATTAGAAAGTCTGGGCAGATAATTGAGAAGAGGACCCAGTAGTGCTGGCTAGCCTGACCTCCTTGGCTCACACCTACCAGCTTTGGTCACAATGTGACCAGAAAAGGTTATGAATGGGCAGAGGCCACAGCAGGTATCTGTCAAGCAGGGGTCTGTATCCCTTGAGGATACAGCTAAAGTTTTTCTTAAAATTGGAGTTGCTCCCTTTTTGACTTCTTAAGACCTGTGGGTCTTTTAGAATTTAGAATTCAGTCAGTTATTTTCCCATAGGATTTAAAACAATAGACAATGAAATCATGAAGTTAGTTGCCACAAGGGTGGGGGATTATTGAAAAGAGCAACAATCCTAGAAGCACACGTGTACACATACAGTCACGTGCACAGACACACATGCATACAATCATATGCAGGCCTGCACCCATGCATTTGCATTTTTGGCATATTTGGCAAAATATGGCATTTTTCTACTGACCTCAATATTTATTTTGCTATTCCTAATCCTAAGCCAGTATCATTTTCCCTCTACATCCCAATATAAAACTATACTTGAATTTTCCCTACTTATTGCTCAAAATGTTTCATTGAAAAAAAAATTAACATGGCATCAGCATTTCAATAATTTTTCAAATCTTAAGAAAAAATGGTTTTCCATCTCTTCGAAGGAGTGTGTTGGTTCTTCATTGGAGAGTAAGCTTCAGGACACCTGAGTGGCTCAGTTTGTTAAGTGTCTGCCTTTAGCTCAGGTCATGATCTTAGGGTCCTGGAATTGAGTCCCACACTGGGCTCCTTGCTGGAGCCTGCTTCTCCTGCTATCCCTCTCCCAGCTCATGTGCTCTCTGTCTCTCTCAAATAAATAAACAAAATCTTAAAAATAATAAGCTTAGCTCTATGGATTATTTTGGAATGTGTTTTAAACTCATTTTATTCTCTAGAACATATTATTCTAGCAAATATTTGTTGCTCAGTTTTACTAAAGAAATCCTGTGACTTAAGTTGATGATACCAAATTGAAATTCAATTTAATCAACTATATTTAATCATATTTAATCAACTATATTGTACATGGTTGGGAGAAAATATTTGTTATCTCACTTGCTAAGAAAAGGATGAATCTTAAAAAGACCAAAAAGCCTGTACTTAGGTATTTTGGTTCTTGTCTATACTAAGCCTTGAGTTGTCCATTGCCAAGAATAAAAATTGGATATTTCTTTTCACACATACATACATTATATCTGGCCTTGTGAGTACAGCTTTTGTCTTTAAAGAGTTTTTTTTTTCTCCAAACTCATCATACTTCTAAAAAGGGATAAGGTAGATAATCAAAGCTAAACTAGTCTTTGTACAAAAACAAAAAGGCTCTGAGTGCATCCAAGCTTCATCTAGCTAATACTGCAAAGAAACCAAGCAAAGCTTCCAATTAGTTTGATCTGTACAATGATGTGCTTTCTTTCCCAGTTAATTAAGAGAGAGTCAATAAGATCCAGACCACGGGTTCTGACCTTTCATCTTCTAAGAAAAAAAAAAAAAAAAAAATTACCCCAGTAAATCAAAACAAACTAAAAGGAAGGCTTTGTTGAAAGATTCTCCAGGGTGATGAGCCTTATATTTTTTTATCTTGTTTTCTCAAGACAGTTCTTTTGTGTCTTGTTAACTCTGACATTTGCAGAGAACATAGCATATTCTATGTCACACATCTTTTCCATTTAAAGCCCAAAGTCAATGCGATGTCTTTTTGCAAATGAACAATGCTTTATTAGTAATCCATGCTGAAGGAGTAAGACAATCTTACAGTGTCAGAGACAGAGAGGACCAGATGTGGAGACTGTGGCCCAGGGAAGTGACATGACCAGCACAAGATCACATTAAACCAAGAAGGTACTGACACTCAGTCTCCTGATCCCTACTGCATGCAGTTTTTTCCACTGTACTCTTGCTTTGATGATGCTGAGAGAACCATTGTCCATTCAGACGGTAGCGTTCTTCTCTGCTGTACATGTTTCTTTCAACATTGTGTTTTGTTCTGCTACTAAAGCGTCCCTGAGGTATACCTTTACTTTTAGAGCAGTGTGTAAGTATAGCAAACTTACTGTATTGAAAATACGGGTTATGTGAATAAATTCACATTTGCTCATCCAGATAATTAACAGGTACTGAATGTCATCTGCATGCTAAGTGCTGGCAATAGCAAATCAAATGACAGATGATCTCTGTACTTATATAGAGAAAGAAGAGTTTATAGGTTTATAAGATTTTATGGGGTTTATTTCTATAAAAAAACCCAATATGGTTAACATGATGTGACTTTTCTAGATGATTTTATTTATAAATGTCTGAATTTCTCAATGTGTTTCTAATCTCTTATTTTTATTATTTATTTATTTTAGAGGGGGAAGGGGTAGGGGGAAAGGGAGAAAGAGAATCTGAATCAGGCTCCATGCTCAGCACAGAGCTTGATCTCATGACCCTGACTGAGATCATGACGTGAGCCGAACTCAAGAGTCAGATGCTTAACTGCCCGAGGCACCCAGACACTCCTCCTATGACCTTTTAAAGACTTTGAAGTGATGTTATTTCCAGTAATTCCAAGAATGGTATAGAATGGCATATAAATGGAATATAATGCTAATTTAAATAGTGATATTTAAAAATGAGTTCTTTTCAGATATCAGCATATGGCATCCTTCTCTTAGTGCAGCTTTGTACATGCGAGTTCTTACAAATCAAACAGTCTTCAGTTCCGGAGCTCATCCCCCGCAGTGTCTTGTAGCTGCCAACGTATGGTGGCTCAGTCAGATCAAGCCAGACCAGAGGCCTGGCTTCCTTCATCCTCACCCTGGGACAGCCATCAACGGGACATGCCAGAATCTGTGGTAGGACCAAAGAAAGCTGACTTGTGTCTCCCCTCCAGTCACGAAACTCTGGGAGTCCCAGGCAAAAAGAAAAAAGTAGAGCGGAAGTGTCCAGTGAGGGCTTTAGAAGGAGGAAGTCATCACTGGGATGGGGACTGGGGGGTATATGTGGGATCTGAGATTTGCCTTGAGGATTAAATGGAAGAACTGAGGGAACAGGGTGGGCTAGACTCCTGGAATGGAGGGACGATGGTGGTCAAGGTTAGGAGTAAAGTGGGGAAAGACCTTGCTCCACTTGAGGCTAACGATTACCTGGTATCCTTTCTTTGTCAGCCACATCAAGTAATTGGCTGTTCTTCCCAGCATCACTGTCCCAGACGTAAAAGCTTTGTGCCCTGGAGTTTAAGACATTTGGGGGGTAGGTTGGGAGGTTTCAGCAATTATTGCTGTTACTTTTGTAAAGAAGTCAGCATTTCTGTAAGGAGCATTCTGGGATTAGTTCTGACTGGAGGCCTCAGAACCCCAAGCGTCATTACCATTCCAGAGGACCTTCAAAGAGGTCTTCTTTTACTAATTTCCTTCTTTCTTTTTTTTTTTCTTTTACTAATTTCTTTAAGAAGAGTTTGGTCCTAGGACATGAGGTATCATTCACAAGAAGAAAGGAATTTAGTATATTTTAATACTACTGTTTTTAAATTCCAGCCTCAGAATGCTCTCTGCTTATGAGAAGAAAAACAAAGCCAGAAAGAATGAAAGTCAAAGGGCTCAGGATCAAGGTTCCGTCTCCCTGACAGCAGGAGGAAGGCCTCGCAGGGTCAGGTGCAAGGAAGACATTTTCCTGTGGGGCCTGAGATTAAAAAGCAGTGTTTTTCTATTTTGAAATGTTCTTGAAGGGAGAAAGACAGAGAAGAGAAGGAAAACAGCTTGAGGCCACCGATAACACCACTGACTTTGACCCCATGAAACAGTGTTTTGACTTTTGAGCGATGGGAGGTTTGGGTCTAGCTCTACACAGCTATCAGCGTAATGACCAGGTTTCCCTTATGCTGAGTGAATCCAGTGTCCACACAACTCGTCTAATCTTGGTAGCAGAGATTTATTTGGGGGAATTTAAAAATCATACCAGAAAATCAAAATCCTCTATCACCATTAAAGTTTGTAGTTACCTGGTTCCCATAGATTTTGGATTTACTGTGGTAAATCCAGAAAGTGGTAAACGTTCAGTAGTAAAACCTTTACTAATTGCAACTTCACTTAATGCAACTCTTTCTGCAATGTTCATTTCATCTGGAAATATTCCAGTGTATCTTAAAATTATAGACACCTTTTCTTTTAAAGCCTAACTACAAAAACTGAATAATCTCAGTTTGTACACTGCACATTTAATAAAAATATTAGTGATTTTAAAAAAAAAAAAAACCTTATGAGAGATTTTCTTATAAAGCGAACTTAATAATGTATCATTCATTCAACAATCCTTAAGTACCTGCTCTCTCGAGCCCTATTTTGTATAACCAGTTGTAGGGGTGAAGCCCCTCACTGTGTAATTATTTCATCATGATGGAGCTCACTGAATTTTTTATACCTTCTGTAATACTATTATTTTTAATGTGATAGTAACATTTTCTAATATTTTAATAATGTCATTATTTTTAATGCTCATAGTTTGATATAAGCCCCACAAGATACTTAATCAATATACTAAAAATACACCTATGTTCACTTTACTTCAGTAGCTATTTATTTAATATCTATGATGTATTAATGATACATTATATTTAGCGTATTAAACGAGGTATTAACCTAGTTTCTATAGGAAGAGGGGAAATTGTAGTCGAAAGGATAGAGAGGAAAGAATTTTTTTTAGTTGCTCAGAAATGATCAAGGAAGAGCTTTCCCTGACACGTAGACATTCAGTAAAATCTTTGTCACAGAGTGCTTGGAGACAAAGCAGACAGCCTCCCGAAGGAACCAAGAATGTGGAGCAGGAGCCTGGGAGAGGGACCGGTGGGAAGAAATGGGGCAGGGAG
Source organism: Meles meles (assembly GCF_922984935.1). Classification (NCBI taxonomy): domain Eukaryota; kingdom Metazoa; phylum Chordata; class Mammalia; order Carnivora; family Mustelidae; genus Meles; species Meles meles. Next base: position 17,727,416 of record NC_060079.1, on the reverse strand, counting down.
CACTTTCAATTGTCACGTGGTGGGGAACTGTGTTCAGTCCCAATTCAACCAGCCAGTTGGATGGAAGGCTTCTAGTTGATGAGGGTGCAGGAAAAGTAGTACAGAAGGAAGCCTGGATTTTAGAGGTTGAGAGGTGGAATGTAGATGAGGGAAAGGGACAGTGTGCCCTGAGGGTTTGGTGGTAAATCGAAGGAAGCTTTAGGCGTAGGGCAGATTGAGGGTAGAAATCTTCTTTAGGATAAGGGAGACGTAAGCAGGTTCAATGTCTGAAGATGAGAGAGAAAAGAGAAAGAGGACTGCTGGTGAATAGAACAAGGGACATCTAAGGCATGGAATAAGGCTTTCACTTTTAGAAGGTGATGGACATGTCATTTCCCAAAATCAGACAAGGGAGAAGAAAGAAGAGGGTAAGTTACAATCCCAGGAAATTCTAGGAGGAGAGAAGGCAAATTTATGAAGATTAAGCTGAATCATCAGACTTACTTTTTGTGGGTAGGTAACAGCATCTATCATGGTTATCTTTATGGTCAACTTGACTGGCCCAAGAAATCCCAAGTAACTGGTGTTTCTGGAAGAGATTAGCATTTGATTTGATAGGCTTAGAAGAGATCTGCCTTCACCCATGTGGGCAGGCATCATCCAATCCATGGGGCCCTTAATGGAAAAAAAGGTGAAGGAAGAGCAAATTCTCTCTCTCCTCTTCAGTTGGGTGGGAGTCCGTTTTCTCCTGCCCTCAAACATTGGAGCTCCTGGGTTTTGGGCATTCTGACTTAGAACTTAACACTTGTGGCCCCCTGGACCTTAGGCCTTTGGAAGACTGAATTATACCATCAGCTTTCCTCATTCTCCAGCCCACACATGGCAGATAGTGGAACTTCTCAGCCTCTGTAACCACCTGAGCCAACTTTACCAATTATATAGTAAAATCTTTTTTGGTGTATGTACACATACACGTATACACATATATAATGATTTTGTTCTTCTGGAGAACTCTAATACAGCTACTTGAAAGTAATTTTTCGCCCTCAGAAATGAAGACCATGGGGGCCCAGCTGAGATGTGATTTTGTTCACCGATATAGGAGAGAGAGCAGATTCAATTTTGATTTCTTCTAGTAAAAATTTTTCCAACCAGAAATTCAAGGTGATAGCATTTACCTACAGCCAGAGTTTATGAAAAAAGTTAAGTAGATGAGGGATTCTCTGGTTGTTGTGGAAAATAGGATTAAAATGGCCAATCCTGGGTCTAGAGAGAAGCCATGATGAAACCATGATAAGCATGAAGGACCAGTGGGCAGGACTAAAGGAGGGTCGATGGAAATACAGAAGCCTGTGGTCAGAGAGGAACTCAGAGTTTGGTATCCAGTAAGTCTAGTGATTAGGATGGTTGAAATGGAGTGAAAGGAAGAGTGGTAGAATTGAGAGGGCTGGAGAACCAGAACACCAGGAGGAAGAAGAGCTACCAGTGTGGGTATGAAGTGGCCTGCAGTCATATCAGGCCCTGTGTGGAAAGGAAGCCTGGCCACTTATTAAAGGGTTCTTGTTTTAGGATGTTAAAAATCAATGTTTTCTTTTTCTTTTTAAAAGATATATTTATTTGTTTCAGAGAGAGAGAGCAGGTGGGAGAGGCATAGGGAGAGGAATGGAGAGAATCTTGAGCAGACTCACTGAGTGGAGTGCTGGAATCAGGGCTGATCTAAAGACCCTGAGATCATGATCTGAGCCAGTACCAAGAGTTGGATGATTTTGACTGAGCCACCCAGGCACCCCAAACCAATCTGTTTTCTTTCATTGTTTTTTTATTAATATTTTATTTATTTGAGAAAGAGAGAGAGCGCATGAGTAGGGGGGAGAGGCAGAGAGAGAAGCAGACTCTCCACTGAGCAGGGAGCCAGACATGGGGCTTGATCCCAGGATTCTGAGATCATGACTTGAGCTGAAGACAGACGCTTAAACAACTAGTCATCCAGGCATCCTAAAATCAATCTGTTTCCAAAAGTACTCCACTTGAATAATTATTTATCATTGTGTTTGGTATTTTAATATTGCATCATATTTTCAACTTTATCTTGACATTTTAAGACAATTTTTCTTCTAAGACTCCTACAATTTCTTTTCTTTTTTTTTAAGATTTTATTTATTTGACAGAGATCACAAGTAGGCAGAGGGAGGCAGAAGGTGCGGGGACCCGGCAGGGGGAAGCAGGCTCCCTGCTGAGCAGAGAGCCCGATGAGGGGCTCGATCCCAGGTCCCTGGGATCATGACCTGAGCTGAAGGCAGAGTTTTAACCCACTGATCCACCTAGGCACCTGGACTCCTACAATTTCACACAATTTTTAATTTTATTTAGCTTTAGGGCACTTGAATAAGCTACAAAAATGCTTGAAGAGGGGCGCCTGGGTGGCTCAGTGGGTTAAGCCGCTGCCTTCGGCTCAGGTCATGATCTCAGGGTCCTGGGATCGAGTCCCACATCAGGCTCTTTGCTCAGAAGGGAGCCTGCTTCCCTCTCTCTCTCTCTCTGCCTGCCTCTCTGCCTACTTGTGATCTCTCTCTGTCAAATAAATAAATAAAATCTTTGAAAAAAAAAATGCTTGAAGAGGTGGTCAGTAACTAAAGTCAGTGAGAGGACAGTACATCAAAAGAAGAATTTATTGAGTGATGCTGCCAGAACAATGGTCTGAATCAGAGATTGGAACAACAGTGTTGATCTTCCTTAGCAAGGAAAGAGACTGCTTGCTTGCTTGCTTGCTTTATTTATTTATTTATAGATTTTTATTTTTTTTAAGATTTTATTTATGTATTTGAGAGGGAGACAGAAAGCATAACAGAGAGAGTGAGCACAAGCAGAGGAAGAGCAGGGAGGGGTGCTCAGCTGGGATCCCAATGCGGGCTCTATCCCAGAACCCAGAATAGATCCCAGGCTCTATTCTGACCTGAGCAGAAGGCAGATGCTTAACTGACAGAGCTGTCCAGGTACCCTTAGACTGGTTGTATTTTAGATAAGTTTTCAGTAATAATGCTTGGAGCAACAATGCTGAACTTCAGACTGTTGCCCCGAGCTAATCAGAACATCTCAGACCTATGCATTTGATTACTTGAGGTATTTCTTTATAATGGAGCAAAGCCGTTGACAGTAATTGGTCTACGAAAAGCATACTTGTTATTTTGTTTGTTTTTTTATTTTTTAAATTTTTATTTCATTTATTTTTTAAGATTTTTATTTATTTATTTGACAGACAGAGATCACAAGCAGGCAGAGAGGTAGACAGAGAGAGAGAGAAGGAAACAGGCTCCCTGCCGAATAGAGACCCTGGGAGCATCCCAGGACCCTGGGATCATGACCTGAGCCGAAGGCAGAGGCTTTAACCCACTGAGCCACCCAGGCGCCCTTGTTTGATTTTTTAAAGAAAAATCTGATTTAAAGACTATTGCATTGCAAGCCTCATGACTAATAACTTTATTTGAAACTTTGTGTATTAGAATGTTTTTACTACAAACCAGTCATTTTCAGTCTAGTCAGAAAACATAATCAGGCCAACACTACCTCATGACCAGTGATATTAAAAACTACTGATAGATATAAACATGTGATTGGCTGTTGAACTGTTTTGCTTTGTCAGAGTGAAGTCAACCCTTGAAATTAGAGCCATGTTTGTTCTCTTCACAGTGGAAAAAGTCAGTCCTTTGCCCTCATATCAAGTTTTCAACCTTCTGCTCTACCATGATTTTTTTACCCCTTAAAATGGAAGAGAAGAGAAGAGATTAAAAATAACAATATCTGTCTAGGTTGGGTTGGATTAAGTCCTGTCTTCATCAATAATACATCTCATATTCCCTCATCATTAAGAGGAACCTGACCTAGACAATATGCATTCATAGTTCATGGAGAGGATCATGAGATCAGCTATTCTTGGCTTTGCGTTTGTATGTGGATGAGTCTGATCTTGGAATTAATTTCAAATCAGAGATGTAACCCCAGGAGAGAAAAGCCACTATGGAAACCGATTGGCTTTTTCCATCCTACCTTTTATTCATTCGCAGCTTCATTAAACTCCTTTTCTAGCTGAAAGGAAACTCTTCTCCCTCATGAAAATGCAGGGAAGTGGTTAAGGAGTTTTAAAGAATTTAACTGCATGCAGAATACATAGCTCAGGAATCACAGTATTTAAAAAAAAAAAAGAAAGAAAGAAAGAAAGAAAAAGAAAAGAAAGTAAGAAAAGAAGCTCTAAGTACATAGCTATACAACTTTGTGGCCAAGAGGTTAAATGCTCACTCTCAGTATTAAATGTGAAAAATAAAGTTACGCTGTCCAAATAGATAAAAGCAAGATGTGTATAGAGGAGTTACAGAGTGGGTAATAATCCTTCAGATAAGGGAAGTATTACTCAGGGTTCCCCAGAGAAACAGAACCAATAGGATAAGTATATATATAGAGAAAGAGATTTACATAAGCCTCACGTGCATATGGAGACTGGTAAGTTCAGAATCTTCAGGAGGGGCCAGCAGCCTTGGGACTCAGAGCCAATGCTGCAGTTCAAGACCAAGGCTGTGGCTGGCAGAATTCTCTCTTCCTCAGGGAGGTCAGTCTTACTCTTTGCAAGCCTTCAGCTGGTTGGATAAGGCCCACCTGCATTAGAGAGGGCAATCTGGTTTGCTCAGAATCACCTATGTAAATGTTAATCTCATCTGAAACTCCATCCCAGAAACATCCAGAATAGGGTGTGACCAGATATCTGGGTATCGTGGCCCAGCCAAGTGGACATATGAAATTAACCATTACAAGTGGGAATGGGTTGAACCATTACAAGTGGCATTGGGCATGGTATCATTTGCAATACTGTCAAATTTACTGAATTTCAAGGAAGAGAAGTTTTCCTCTATTTCTCCTACTTTGAGCACCGATGACTTGATTTAAATTTCAAGTCGATCAAAAATACGATTGGCCTTAAGAAAAAGTCTAGTTTAGAAGATTAATTTAGGCAAGCTATCTTAGTCTGGTTGTTCATATTTGAAACATTTCTGCTAGGTTTGCATTTATAATACCAGTGAGGAAACAAAGGTTTATGGAAAATACGTATGATCTCATACCTGGGCTAACTTATGTTCTTTCAGGTTTTGTGTCACAGCTTGCCACTAAAAATAAGCAATTTTCTTCTGTTATTTGCCCACCTGGGATTTCATCAGAAAAGCCAGTGTATTCTGTCTAATGATTTAGGAAAAAGGAAAATTTTTATTACAAAAGATAATTTCCTATTAATCACTGATGAACTGGGAGATCCCTTCAGACTGTTCCTCAGTGTTGGCATTGGTCTCAGTAAAAATAAAGGAAGACAAAGGAACATTTATATAAAAGCAAAAATGTTCTTATTCATTCTGATTCTGTTAATAAAGTTACCAGATTAGGGTACCTGGGTGGCTCAGTTGTTAAGCCTGTGCCCTTGGCTCAGGTCCTGGGATCAAGCCCCACATTAGGCCCCCTGCTTGGCAGGAGGCCTGCTTTCCCTCTCCCACTCTCCCTGCTTGTGTTCCCTCTCTCACTGTGTCTCTCTCTGTCAAATAAATGAATAAAATCTTAAAAAAAAAAAAAAGTTACCAGATTTTTTCCTCCTCTTTATTCCCTAAATTTTCATTCCTTTCAGTGTATTTTGATCTGTGTGTTTCATTAAAAAGATTGACCCATATTAACTAGGCTGTTGAAAATGTATAGCACTCGCACACTTGTGATGAGCACTGAGTAATGGATAGAACTGTTGAATCACGAGATGGTACACCTGAAACTAACAGAACACTGTATGTTAACTATACTGGCATTAAAATGAAAACTTAATACAAAATAAAATAGTTGACTTTAAAAAATAAATAAAAAGAGGGGCACCTGGGTGGTTCAGTGAGTTAAGCCTCTGCCTTCTGCTCAGGTCATGATCCCAGTGTCCTGGGATCGAGACCCACATCGGGCTCTCTGCTCAGCGGGGAGCCTGCTCCCCCCCCCACCCGCCTGCCTCTCTGCCTACTTGTGATCTCTCTCTGTGTCAAATAAATAAATAAATAAAAAGAGATTCTTTAAAAAAAAAAAAAGAAAATGGATAGCATTAGATTTACTAATAAAATGAACTTCGTTTATTCAAACATTAAGTATTTCCCTCATTTAATCCTTTTATATACAGGCACTTTTTTTTAAAAAAAAGATTTTATTTTACTTATTTGGCAGACAGAGATCACAAGTAGACAAAGAGGCAGGCAGAGAGAAAGGGGGGAGCAGCTCCCCACTGAGCAGAGAGCCCCTCGATCCCAGGACCCTGAGATCATGACCTGATTCGAAGGCAGAGGCTTAACCCACTGAACCACCCAGACACCCCTACAGACACTCTTTTATCTCTCCAAAGTGATATTGGGAAAACAGGGAATATCAGCAATTTGATATGAAAAAGAAAACCTGTGCAACTGAACATAGGAGCTCTATCCATTTTCTTGATCTTACTCCATTGGAGCAGAGATTTAAAAAGATAAGGAACAAACCCTGTGACTACCAAGCTACCTTTGAAAATACTTGGAAAAAAATTGCTCAGAGCATATGCTATTTGATGAAAATCCGCAAATTGCTCTTTATAAGCTTTCTAATTTGTGGTGTATCTGTGTTTTCAGTTACAACCTGTATGCTTTTGAACGGATCTTAATGATGGGCCATTTCTTACTGCTGTCCTCTGTGCTCTTCTTGGCTGATTTATGTCACTGGCTTTAAATGCATTGTGGTATTTGGGCAGTGGATAAGATAGTAATGCCATCACATGCTGGTTGCTTAATGATGCAATTTCTTGAAAATTTTAAAGCCCATAATAGCTTCAGGTCAGGTTCAGAAGTTCATGTACAGTGCCAGACATTTGAAGACTGAAACAGATCTTGAACTCTGCCAAAATAATGCCACATTTGTCAAGCCTGGTCTTGGGCAAAAGCTGCTGGAAGCCTCTCATTCATCCGAGCCAATCATTGATAATGAAGCTTGAAGGAACATGAAATATCTTTTCTAAAGGAACAGACAACTCGCCAGTTGGCTGCCTTCTTTTATTTTTAGTATAATTACCAGGGGCAAATTGTCTTCCAAAATTGGTATCTTATATTAGTTTAGAGTCTGTATCTTTGCCAGTTGATGCAAGAATGTTTTATTAGTTAAAAGTGTGTGGCTTGAGGTCAGCTGAGCATTATTCTTTTAAGATTTTTCTTGTGGGTCATAACGTAATTGATGATTCTATGTTGTGGGAAGCTTACAGAAAGAAAAGCAGCTTCAGAAGAACCACTTCCCTGCTTTCATGTTTGCATTTTATCTGACTAATTTGCTTGACTTGTGCCACAAACATCCATCAATGCATAGGTTTCTGTGACATGGAATGTTCCAGAAGAGCTGTGTAGTTGGAATACCTCAATCAAGCAAGGCACTGAAATTATAAAGTGGGGTTCATTCCAAAATTACCATGCCCTCAATCTATCCCCGCCAAATGGCTTAGGGGTTTTTGTTGGTTTTTTTGTTTTGTTTTGGGTTGGCTTTTTTTTTTTTTTTTTTTGGAAGCTGCATGCTACTTTTACCCCTCTTTCTTCTTTTCAAAGGGCTCATAGTACTGGTTCCAACCTCTCAAAAGGATGTTTTGCAGATGAAAGAAAAAAACTTGAAAGAAAGTCTGAAATGCTAGAAGAACTGACAAGTGAGCTGGCCCTTTCCCCCATTCTTCCTGCCTTTCATATTCCACAGTCAGCTCTTGAAAGACTTCAGCATTGAAAGAGGAAATGAGATATGGTAACCTTAAGACTGACACATTTCCTAGCGCCTTTCTCATGAGTGTTCAGAGAAAGCAATTGAACTCAAGTGCTGTGATGCTTTCCCAGGAGGCTGTCAGCTCAGGTCTGAATGACCCCTCTCTGAGGCATCATGGGATAGGACTTCTGATTAGGTTGTGGTTAGGTGCCATTATTATTACCATTATCAAAAAACATTGGATTCATTCCCCACGTGCATAGGACCTTTTAGTTTATACCAGGCTCACTTTACCGGCTTCCTCACACAACCTGGTAATGAAGGCAGGATAGGTATTATTGTCATTGTCACCATCCCCATTGTATCAATGTGGACTCAGAGACTGAGAGCTTAAGCCCCCTTCCTGAAGTGTCAGCATTGGTAATCGACAAATCTAAGACCAACTATGCTAGATCCTGTACTTTTCCTGGCTTTCATATCGCCTCCTGTATGCTGAACAGACTTTGGTGCCTGTTGAGAAGAGAACATTATAAGGTCCTTGCACTCGCTGAGCTTAAGATGTACTTGGAGAGGCCAGATAGAAACATGGAGGAGACCAAGAAGGGTGTGAGATGGGCTATGCTAAGTGCTAACCAAATTGTTCTTTGCTACAGGAATGTCATCTAGGAGAGGTGACTGAAGGCAGGGGACAGGAGAGAAAGCTTTAGGGAGCAATGAGATTTGAGTTGGGTCTTAAAAGGAGAATCAGTCTCAGATAAGGTCTGGGAGGAGCAGGTTTGGCTGTGGGATCACTGTAGCTGATCCATAGGATGGGGGAAAGCTGAGCAGGCCCTTTTGTTGGACTCACATGTTATGTAAAGAAGTAATTAGAAACAGCCTAAGGGCCGGAATGGGAAAGATCTGGAATGCCTGGGTGTGCCCCTCATCCATCAAATAATGCGAAGACAATGAGGGCTTTAGAGCGGCAGATTCATGTGTATAATTGATGAGAGGTTGGAGATCATACACAAGGGAGTATTAGTGCAGTTCTTAAGGATAGGGATTTGAAATGAAGGAGTGGGTAACCAAGTGTTGCAAGGGAAAGATCAATAAGATTTTGGGGGAAAAGAGGAAACCTAGAGTGATCATATAGTTTGTGTGGTCCAACCTGGAACTTTTTCCAGGACACGTGCTTAAACTGGTCAGGATGCTGAGGAGACAAGCATAAACCAAGACCATCCCAGATAAACTGGACCTATGCTCATACTGGGCAAGAAAGATGCTAAGGTTTTGAGATAGGAACAGTTATGCTGGAGAAAAGGAAAGTCAGCAAGGAGACTTAAGTTTGTGGAAAGGCCAGTGGTCTTGGAGTTTAAGCTTTGGGACGACAGTGGGATTTCTAGTACAAAGTTAGAAATGTACAAACATTGTATATCCTTCTGGTTTCACCTTCCATTCCTCCTTGATCTAGACCTAAAAGAGCATTTTTTCTTAAAGCAAGAGAAGTTGGAAATGATGGCTTTTTCCTGGTGCTGCCAAAGTGTTTCCACTTTGGAAACACTTTCCACTAACTTTCCACTAACTCATTTTAGAAACTTGAGCCTCAGTGTCCTGTCAGGAGCTTGTCATCTGTGCGAGGCTTCGGATTGCTAAAGCAAAGCCACACACATTTTTCCACATCGAAGGGGCTTATTTGTCTCCAAAGTGGATTCAGACAACTTGGAGTTTCTAAACAGCAGAACTGAATGTTGACTGTGTCTACCTGTTGACTGTGGAGGTCCTTAGGAGGAACAAGTACGAACTGGAGAGAGAGAGAGTGTAGGAACCAAATTATTGGCTGTGATTTATTTGCAGATCAGAAAGGATTTGGCCATTTGTTGTCAGTTGCCTTGGGACTTCTCAGAGTGACAACTAAACCAACATATATTAACACCGTTGAACTTTTTTTTTTTTTTAAAGATTTTATTTATTTATTTGACAGAGAGAGATCACAAGTAGACAGGCAGGCAGAGAGAGAGAGAGAGAGGGAAGCAGGCTCGCTGCTGAGCAGAGAGCCCGATGCGGGACTCGATCCCAGGACCCTGAGATCATGACCTGAGCCGAAGGCAGCGGCTTAACCCACTGAGCCACCCAGGCGCCCCAACACCGTTGAACTTCTAAAACATAATTTCCTTGATTAGAAATATCATTTAGTTTGTTGTAGGGGTATGTGTGTGTGTGTGACATTTTAGGTGACTTATGTGGCACTTTCCAGGCATTTTAAAAAAGCTTTACCAATGCCATGTTTAAGATCTTAGCATTTTTTCCAAATAGATAAGTAGCTTGTTACCTGAGGCTAGGGCAGGGAAGGCAGTTTCAAACTCACAGAAAGTTCTCCAACCTAGACCCAGATTTGCCAAGGAGAGGATATGTCCTCCCCACCTTCAGGAGCCTAGCTCAGGGAGAAAACAGAAGCAGTCATGACACATTGCAGGAATTTGAAAATGTCATTCTCCTTAGTGTTTTTTTTTTTTTCCCTCCAGGCCTACTTTGTAGCCATCATATGTGAGAGAATCCTTCAAATTTGAAATAACTTGGTTGGAATATTCAGAAGTATCTCCAAAAAAAAAAAAAAAAAAAAAAAAATTTCCAGCAATTGGTTATCTGTTTAAAAACCAGCAAATGAGAATGACAACAGCTACAACATATGAAGGTCCGCTTGGAGTTCAAAATGAGCTTAGAAACCATCTGCCATGGTTTAATCGGGAATGCTCAGTGAGCATGGACAGCTCTACCGAGGTGTTCTGAGGAATTCGGAGGTGTCCAAGCTTGGCCTTAAGTAATCCCATAACTGCTTGACATTACAGAACTCCGTCAAATAATCGGGGGAGCAGAGTTGTCTATGACACCAAGATCTACTGTCTCTGAATACTTGACAAGTTCAGAGAAGGAGAAAAGCACGTGGTTGGAAGAGCCAGGAAGGGCCCCGGCTGGAGACAGAAACTAGGGGCCCTACAGGAGAAAGTAAGGAGGGGAACTACCAAAGGCCCTTCAGGCAGGGTGGAGAGCAGGGGCGAGGGAGCCAAATGAAGCTGATGTTGAAGGGGGCACGGAAGAGTGTCCCTCTGTGGGACAGGACCTTTCCCAAGTCCTGGGACATATGGAGGTTTTTTGCAGGATGCTGGCAACTTTCCTGCCTTAGCCAGGGGTGAACTGTGCCTTCTTTCTCAGGAAGAAAAGGGGCCCATATCCTCCCCTACCTGTTGCCAAATCCTTTCTGTTGTCTTCCAGAACTTTAATGTCTGATGTTGAAGTTTAAACCCCTTTATTACTTAGAAATGGTCTCTGGCTTTGATTTATTGACAAAGCTGCTGAGCTCTGGAAAATCTTAGGCTGCCTTTAAAAGCCATGCAGCCTTTAGTACTCTCCAGGGCAGGATGTGGAATTAGTCCAAAATAGAAAGACGGGTGGCTGTGGGGCAGTGATGTTTTAAAATACAGGTGATGAGTAGATGCTATAATTTTTCAGTTTCGTGTGAGAAAACATGTTACTTACACACAAATGTTTAGTTTTTAAAAATTGTGTATTTTGGTATTGAGTATTAGTAAGGATTGTACTCTGATATTAAGCTTATTTTTATGTCTTTAGGGACAATTAAAACATGGTTTTAAAAGGGAACTTGGACCTCAGACCATGAACATGGTTTCTGTGCTTATTACAGTGTCTTCACAAGTGTGCATTCCGATATGATTTTCATATTTTTATTAGACATATATAAAAGGACATAATTAAGACTGGCTGCCTCAGAGTTCTACTTCCTTTTAAAAAAGTAATTTATGATGTCATCATTTCCCTTTTTAAGTACGATGATTATATCTGGTACCTATCCACTCTTCACTTATCATGTATCAGGTATTTTTTTCAAGATTAAAGATTTTCTTCAAAGGTGAAAAATGGAAGGGTCATGTTTTGAAATTCCGGAGTGTGTATCTTTTACAAAAACTAAGTTCACATAAACTTTTCCAGCAAACATAAATTGTGAGGGAGTCACTGGAGGGCAGAGAGTTGATTCAGGGTAGAAACACACAATCAGCATTAGAGACAGCGAATAGGAAATGGACACCTTACCCCATATCCCTAAATGATGGTGTAATGAGTAAAGTTCCTAATTTTTCATTTGTTGAAAATTTCAATTTACATTGTGGAGGATGTGACCACAGGCAATGGAGGGCTGGTGTGTCATTTCCAATGGCCCTTTAAATCCTGAACTTGGCTTCCCTCCTGGCCACGTGCTGTCCCTGACCCACATGTGGGTCTGGGTGACCACGTGGATGCAGGTCTCCTGAAATGCTTTGGGCCGCAGCCATTTCCTCACTGCACATGAATAATGAATGAGCTGTGGGGAAAGCTAATGGTTCAAGATAAAATCAGAGGCTCACTGCAAAATGGGTAATGTTCCTTTGTCATCTCCATGGAAACTGCTATTTATCAAAACATGCTAGTATTTCAGAAGACAGTGAGGAGGAACCGGTTTCTGTAACTCAGGGTCAACTGTTGAAAAACAGACTTGCAAACCGCAGATCGAGACCAGAATGCATAAAGGAAAAGACACTGGCAGGCTGTTCTTTTCAGATTTTCATAAATGGTGAAACAAATATTAAGCTATAAGATGTGACTCAAAAAATGAGTTAATAATCCACCCCCCCACCCCCCCCCACTCCCCCACCCCCAAACACTTTGACTTGGCATCTGGGTGGGTTGCAGAGTGAATGAGAGTCAGACATCCTCCAGGTGGCTCTCCTGGGATGCAGGCAGAGGGCGGGGCGGTGGGGGGGGGGGTTGGCACGGGCGGCAGGAATGCTGAGAGCAGCTGGCTGCAGAGCGCCTGTACAGCCCCCCTCCCGGGCCTCCTGCCTGAATGACATGCATTGCCTGTGGCCTGGCTGCGTTGTCCCCACTGCAGGCACTGATGTCAGCCTGCTGCTCTCACACTGGGCGCTGGTCTGATGCAGCAGCTCAGCCAGACTCTGGGGCAGGCTGGGGCAGCAGAGCCCTGGGGACAGCGGTGCCCTAGTCCCTGAGAGATGGAGGGAAGAAGCACAGGGCTGGCTGAGCCCGGAAGTGCCAGGAAACTGACGAAGAAGGGGCAGGGAAGACCCAGAAGTACATCCGGAGGTGAACTTGCCATCACTAGCCCGGCATGCAGTGGGCTGGGCTAAGACCAAAGGCCCCCAGGGTGGGGTGCTTGTTGGCCCTCGGAGAAAAGAAGTGGCACACAATGAGGAGACCATGCAATAAGAAATCTGGAAATGTTCAGACATGAATAATATCTTAGAACAGTGGCTCTGCACACTGACCTTCTGGCCTTCGGACCAGGCAGCATTGGGTTACCTAAAATCTGAGAGAACAGAGCCAAGTTTAACAGGCTTAGATTCTGTGTTGCCCTCCGCACCCCCTAACTTTTGGCCTCATCACACAGGGTGGGTTATGTGTCATCTCTCAGTTTCTTTCCATTTGGTGTGTGGAAAAAAAAGGGGCCGTGATCTTCCTCAGGGTCATTTTAAGTATGAAATGAGACAATGTGTGCGGAAGGGTTTTACCCCGAGTCTAGCACTGGACTGCTATGCGTTTTAAAAAAAAAAAAAAAAAAAGGTATCTGCATACGTGTCCCCCTGTCTGGAAAAGGGGGTGAGGGAAGAACCCCAGTTTGGTGCAGGAAACAGCTGGACCAGAGAGATTCTGCAGGATCTCACTCTGTGGAAGAAGGAAGAGTGGGGGTGCTTTGACCCTGGTCTCTCAGGGACCCGTCCAAGTCCTTCTGTGAGGTTTGGCCCTGCTGCCCAAGGGTCCAGGCAGCCGGAGAACTGTTGCCTGGCCGTCCGCATGCATGCCACCTGCTCCGTGGAGAAGTCACCCTCAGTGTTTCATTCTGATCTAGGCTCCAGCTCTATCCGGGCCCAGTCCCCACTCCTCTTCTCTGCTCAGTGAATGCAGCACAGGAAAGGCAAATAATTTTAAGGTTTTTCTGCACAAAATGCCATAGGAAAATGGAACTTTTGCAAAAACCTGAAACATCTTAGTGCAAACGTAAATGACTTTTTTCAAATGATTACCCAGGCCTCCGTGGGGCAGCAGCACTTGCCTTCCTATGGTGTTTCCCTTTATTCTGTAAATCTCCCCTCTCTGTGTGTCCTGTGCTCAGCACACATTGAACGCGTGATTGTTGGCTGGTTTGTATACTGAAACACCAAGACGTAGGTCTACTTACAAAGGCAACCTGTTGCTTAGGGAGGGATCTTGGTGTTGGTATGCTGTTAAGATCACATGGGTCCCAATGGTGTCTCTATTTCTCCAGCTCCCATCCCCGGTCATTTACTTAGAGAAGGACAGTAGTGATCCCCACAAGAAACCATCCCAAGAAGCCAATCTCAGCCAAATAATAAAAAATTACCTTTTTTGTAAAAGAAGTGATTAATTCTGCCTTGGTATGTGCTTTTGACTTTAGCTGACTATTCAGATCTGATTAAAAGTCTCTATACAGGCTGAAATATAGCAATGAAAGCCAAATGCATACCTGTGAAAAGGTGTAATAGGAATAAACTATAGAAGGAAGGAAGGGGTCACTTGCTAGACAGAGTTCGGGAATAAATCCTCAACTTCCTGGCCCTTGCTTGCTTCCTCTTGGAAAGTGGGGATAATGTACTTTATCCATCTTCTGAGTACAGCTAGACCTTAGGAACTCTTTATGTCTTCTCCAGCTCTCTGATTATGATTCTTCAGATTTTTTTTAACTTCTCTTTAAACCTAGGCATAAATACAAATACTAACACTTCTGTGCTGAGGATGTGAATATCTTTCTGATATTTTTTTTTTCTGATTTTTTTTTCCTATTGCAATAGATTATTTTAGGGTCAGCTGTGGATTTTAGAATGAACTCTTAATGTTCTGCTGGTTGGCATTCCAACATGGCCAAAGGGAAGGAAGATTCTGGAAAAGGAAGAATGGAGAAGAAAGGGACAGCCTGACTAAACAGCATGGGCTCGGGGTGGCCCATCACGGGCAGCCTGACCTTGGGCCTGCAGGCCACCAAGTTCCTGACCCCCAGGGACCAAGGATGCCATGCTTTCTCCGTTCAGTAAGCACTTTACTGGTGCCCAGAGAGCTATCAATTACCTTTTAGTTTTAGCCTCCTCCTCTATTTCCCTGGTATTTATGATTTAGTTTCTTTTGAATTTCATTACCCTTATCATTTCCTAAGTACTGTCTCTTCTCCCCATTTTGTATTTTAAGTGTCCTAATTTTTTTTGAAGCAGAGAACAGGGATCAGTGTCAGATTTTCTAAAGGGACTGCTGGTGCCACACCTGCTATTCTTGATCCTCATAACCTAAAAATCCCTAAGGATGGCTAATCCCCCTTGCAGGAGGCATTGTTTCCAGGGAGAGCTGGCTTATTGGCTTTCCACACCTTTGCTGAGGAACAACAGTGGAGAGACGATGTGAAAGGGAAGTCAGCTGGCAGCAGGACTAAATGAATCTGTATTCAGAAAAGATTTCCAGATTTCCCTAATTGCTGTTTTTATTCGCAGAACTTCTATTTTAAGCACACACACTCACATGTGGATTGACAGGCACTAGCCTCTGTAATGGCTGTGTCTGTCTGTAGTGCCTGCAAGTGCTCGTTTCCATGGCGACGGATGGCACTGCAGAGTCTTGATTATGGTGCTGCTGGGACCAGGGTGCTGACACACAGGGAGGCTTCTCGTCTGTGTGTGTGTGTGTGTGTGTGTGTGTGTGTTGGGGGGAGGGTGCTGTCAAGTGTGAGAGCCAAAGGAAGAAGGGACTGGGAAAGTAGGATAGGTTTGCAGGGGCTGGGGGGCGGGTGGTTTGTTCACTGAGCAACACTGGGGAGATGAAGAAAGGTGATACCTGGGTCAGCGCCGTTCTAGAAAATCAAAGCAGAAAGTGAATACAGATGGAAAAAGGAAAAGCAAGTGGAGAATCTCCCTCTTGGCAGAGCATTTTTGCCTTCCTTTGAAAGGGTTACGGTGGCAGAATTATCCCACATAAAGATGGAAAAGAGAAAAATTGCATTTGGCGAGCAGAGGCAGACAGTGCAGGTGGTTTGATGATCCATGTTTCTGGAACTCCAGAGTTGGTGGGTTGCTGCTGCCAGCTCAATGGCACAACAGGGAGAGGAGGAAAGCTACTCCCTCACCCACTGCAGGACTGGGCGGGGGGCATGTGAAGCCATTACTTGGCCACCCAACATTGTGGGAGAAACAGCTGCCAAGGTGGGGAGCACCCAGAACTGGCTCACCCTGGTCTGAGTGAATGACAGCATGGCTTCGTCTAGCTCTCACACAGGGTATGACTGTTAATCACAGACCTTGAAAAGATGTCCAGAGAATTACATTATATTAACATTTATTTTCTGGGGGCACTTGCGTGGCTCAGTCATTAAGCGTCTGCCTTCAGCTCAGGTCATGATCGCAGGGTCCTTGGATTGAGCCCCGTGTTGGGCGTCCTGCTCTGCGGGAAGCCAGCTTCTCCCTTTCCCACTCCCCCTGCTTGTGTTCCCTCTCTCGCTGTGTCTCTCTCTGTCAAATAAATAAATTTTTAAAAATCTTTTAAAAATTTTATTTTGTGAACACTGACTGAGCCATCTCTTCAGGTAAAAGATATCTACCCTAGGGGTCAGCAGCTGAAAGGGAACTTTCTGGGATTACTCAGTAGTCTCTGGTTGACTTTGGAGCATCTGTTGACAACCAGTTGTGTGCCAGAAGTTTTCACATACTGCTAAGATCTGTACCACTAGGGTTAAGTGGTATCTACCCCATTTTACAGTTGTGAATATAGAGGCACAAAGAAGTTGAGCTTTTTGCCCACTGTCAAGGAGGTCAGGTCAAACCTGGATTTCCAGATTGCAGTTCATTACTATTTTCTGCATTTGCTAGTTCTTCTTTCCAAATCCTTAACTTCCTGATGGAAGGATTCAGGCTAAGGAATCTCCACTGACTGGACTTGGTTCCACTTATGGGCTTGATAATGGAAGGACTAAGAGGTGGGAACCAGACCCAGCATGGGTTTGGCTTGGCTCCATGGCAGAAGTACTTTCCAGAGATGAACTCTCAACAAACCTTGGAAGAAGCTCTTGGGGCTGGGGGTGGGGGCTTCCTCTGTATCTCTTGACTCTTTAAAAGGCTTCTGGACCCTACAAGAGGCTGAATAGATAACATGGATGAAGAAGCCAGATATCCTAAAGAATGAACTTTGGAAACCAAACACTCCTAAATCATTTGTGTCTCTTCCTAAGTATGCATGGATTTAGTAATCCGGTTTTAGATTTTTGAAAAATTGTATTCTAAATTTGAAGACTGATGAAAAACCATTCGCTTGTGTTGAGTCATTTATAGCGATTTTTGTTCAGTCTTGTTCGTATTCACATTGTGCTTTTATTGTGGGCCCATTCTGGGCTTAGAAATTAGTGGAACTTTATGAATTCTGACTTCACTAAGCAGGAGTTCACTTAAATTGTTTGTCCTCATGTAGGTGGTCAGATTCATGGTTCCTTCTTTCCCTCATGAGAACTGCACGTAGGGAGCTAAGACCCACCCTAACACTCCTCCATTTGGACCCAGCATCCTTCCAGGTGGTGTGTATAATCCGGAGGCAATAAGTGATTTAAATTTTAAATGTGTGGGGCACCTGGGTGGCTCAGTGGGTTAAGGCCTCTGCCTTCAGCTGAGGTCATGATCCCCAGGGTCCTGGGATCGAGTCCCGCATCAGGCTCTCTGCTCCGCGGGGAGCCTGCTTCCTCCTCTCTCGCTGTCTGTCTCTCTGCCTAGTTGTGATTTCTCTCTGTCAAATAAATTAAAAAAAAATTTTTTTTAAATGTGTGATGTATTTCTGTAACCATTAAATACTACTGCAATGTTTTATAATCAGGACTTTTCCCTAGAATTTTAACCTTAGAAAGAGGTGGATTTTTAAAAAAAGATTTAATTATTTAATTAAGTTTTTAAAAGATTATTTATTTGACAAAAAGAGAGAAGGAAAGAGTGAGCACAAGCAGGGGGAGTGGCAGGCAGAGGGAGAGGGAGAAGCAGGCTCCCCTTGGAGCAAAAAGCCCCTTTCAGGGCTCAGTCCTAGGACCCTGGGATCATGACATAAGCTGAAGGCAGATGCTTTACTGACTGAGCCACCCAGGAGCCCTGAGATTTATTTATTTATTTGAGAGAGAAACAGAGAGAGAGAAGAGCAGGGGGAAGGGCAGAGAAAGAGAGAATCTTCAAACAGACTCTTTGCTGAGTGTAGAGCCTGATGCAGGCCTCAATCCCAGAACCCTGAAATCATGACCTGAGTTGAAATCAAGAGTTGGCTGCTTAACCAACTGAGCCACTCAGGTGTCCCAACCTTGAAAAGAGTTTTAAAAGGTTCACCTCACATCCACTAGGATGGCTGCTATCAAAGGAAACAACAGAAAATAACAAGCATTGGCAAGAACATGGAGAAAGTGGAGCCCTTGTGCCCTGTTGGTGGGGTTATAATATGGTGCAGCTGTTATGGAAAACAGTATGACAATTACTCAAAAAATTAAAAATTGTTTTGATACTAAAATTCATTTACTTAATTAAATTTAGTCCAATCTTAGCCAGCCCTGACCAGAGAAAAACTCCCTTTTCAAGGATTCATTTTTCACAGATCATCTATAACTTTTTTTTTTCTCAACAAGATCCATCTCCATTCTTCATGCTTTCTTTTTTTTTTTCTTTTAAACCATGAGGGACTTTTTCTTTTTTAAGATTTATTTATTTATTTATATATTTGACAGACAGAGATCACAAGTAGGCAGAGAGGCAGGCAGGGAGGAGATGAGGAAGAAGGTTCCCTGCCAAGCAGAGAGCCCGATGTGGGGCTCGATCCCAAGACCCTGGGATTATGACCTGAGCCGAAGGCAGAGGCTTTAACCCACTGAGCCACCCAGGTGCCCCCTCATGCTTTCTTTAATAAAAAACACATATCCTTCGTTCCTTGTGTACATAGGTGTTTCCCTTACTATTTCTAGTAGCTTTAAGTATATATACTAGAATTTTAACCCTTAATATTTAATGAAAATCAAGATGAATTATGAATTGTCTTTTGTATTAGTATTCTATAGCTTGACAGATGTAAAAATACCTTTTGTAATTCTTTTTTTTTTCTTTAATATTTTATTTATTTGACAGAGAGAAACCACAAGTAGGCAGAGAGGCAGGCAGAGAGAGAGGAGGAAGCAGGCTCCCTGTGGAGCAGAGAGTCCGATGCAGGGCTCGATCCCAGGACCCTGGGGATCATGACCTGAGCCGAAGGCAGAGGCTTTAACCCACTGAGCCACCCAGGCGCCCCCTTTTTGTAATTCTTTTTTTTTTTTTTTTTTAAAGATTTTATTTATTTGACAGACAGATCACAAGTAGGCAGAGAGGCAGGCAGAGAGAGAGAGGAGGAAGCAGGCTGTCTGCAGAGCAGACAGCCCGATGCGGGGCTCGATCCCAGGACCCTGGGATCATGACCTGAGCTGAAGGCAGAGGCTTTAACCCACTGAGCCACCCAGGCGCCCCCCTTTTTGTAATTCTTAAGAGTAGATTTTCTCATAGTAAATTTTTCAGTATGGCACAGGGCATGTTAACTAATGGATGTAAATATCTTTGGTTCCTCTGTAAAAGGAAATCCATGTTCAGTAATTAGTGTTTTAGTATTCTGTCTTATTTGGAAATGATCTTTGATATTTAATGACTATCCATTAATTTAACTTAGCAAAAGCCTAAGCCTTCAGTTTACCAATATATGGGTAAACTTTAAAAAAACTTCACCTAAATTTCTTTTATTCTATTACATCTATTTAATGCACTTGTTCTTAATAATTATGTTTAGATGACCCACAAAACCTTCATGATGATGAAGTTTTAGAATATAGGTGAGGTTCGGTGGGGTGAGGTCCAGAGCTGATGACCAAGAAAGAATTCTTGAGACATCTTTGGTGCAAAATGGTGTTTTATTAAAGCCCTAGGACAGGACCCCTGGGCAGAAAGAGCTGCTGCCCTGGGGTTGTGAGGGGTGGCAGGTTATGTAGGAAGGGATTGGGGGAGGTAAGCAAAAAGGGAGGTTTCAAAAGAAATTTCATATGCTAAAGAGGACCTACAAAAGAGATGGAAAGCCTTGAGGCCTCATCATTGTCAAGGTCCCCCCCTCCCAACAAGGTATTAACATTAAGATAGTTGGGAGATTCCTGGGGCCCCTGGGTGGCTCAGTGGGTTAAGCCTCTGCCTTCTGGTCATGATCTCGGGGTCCTGGGATCAAGCCCCGCATATGGCTCTCTGCTCAGCAGGGAGCCTGCTTCCATCTCCCTTTCTCTGCCTCCCTCTCTGCCTACTTGTGATCTCTGTCAAATAAATAAATAAAATCTTAAAAAAAAAAAAAGATAGTTGGGAGATTCCTAAAGAATGTCATATTTCCCACCCAGGAGTGGGGTTGGGGGAAGGTTGCAGGGTGTCAGTTTTTGCTTTGTCTTCAGCCAGCCTACTTTTTTTTCTTTTAATTTTTAAAAAAGATTTTATTTACTTATTTGACAGAGAGAGAGAGAGAGAGATTGCAAGCAGGCAGAGCAGCAGGCAAAGGGGAGAGGGGGAGGCTGGCTCAGGCTCAATCCCAGGACCCTGAGATCATGACCCGAGCCAAAGGCAGAAGCTCAACCACTGAGCCTCCCAGGTGCCCCGACTCAGTGAGCCTTCTGTTCCCTCATCAATGAGACATCAAAATCAGCCATTATTCTAAGTTTTTTGACAAATTTTGTAACAGATAACATGAGCTTATTAGACTGATAAACCCAGGAAGAAGAAGAGTTGTATGTCTGCATTATATTTAATACTGGTCACTCTGAAGGCATGGCCTGTTTTAATGAAGCCAAACTTAAACTAGCTTTTCTTTGCCAAAGATTATACCAAATTTGTGAAACTGAAAAGTGGTTATTTTTTTTTAATATTTTATTTATTTGATAGAGAGAAATCACAACTAGGCAGAGAGGCAGGCAGAGAGAGAGGAGGAAGCAGGCTCCCTGCCGAGCAGAGAGCCCGACGTGGGGCTCGATCCCAGGACCCTGAGATCATGACCTGAGCCGAAGACAGAGGTTTTAACCCACTGAGCCACCCAGGCGCCCCAAGTGGTTATTTTTTATTATACTTTTGGAGAATTTTAAAAAAAGATTTTATTTATTTATTTGAGAGAGAGAGAGAGAGAGACAGAGATAGCCACAGAGAGCATGAGTGGGGAGGAGAAGGAGAAACAGGTTCCCCACTGAGCAGGAAGCCAGACATGGGGCTCCATCCCAGAAGCCTGGGATCATGACCTGAGCCAAAGGCAGACATTTTACCAACTGAGCCACCCAGGAGCCCCTATTTTTGAGAATTTTTATGAATACTTGATTTATATTAAGTGCTTGATTTTCTTTAAGCCAATTAAATAGAGCTCTTCTACAAATTAATTTTGATAATACCATCCAGATGTAGAAAATACCACACATTTATAACACAGACACACACACACCCACACACACACACACACACACACACAGATGTAAACAAAGACCTTATAGCTTCCTTACACTTAAGATTTCTCATTAGTCCAGATTCCAAATGATCTTTCCCCCTTGTTTTTCTTCTAATAAGAATTGTCTCTCTAAAGTTTGTACTTTAACACTTAAAATCTCAAAGGTATGGGCAAGAATGCAAGGCACAAGCCTTTTTCAGATAAATCTAGGAGTTTTGGGGATTGGTAAAAAGGGATCGGTGAACTTTAAACTGTCCCTAGAGCTACATTTCTCCTTTTGCAGAGATCTGTAAGATGAGGATTGTTGCTCTTAATTCCTCAAAGAATTGGTTTGCAGCATAAATGACATCATATGTTGATCCACCCATAAATCCTTTTATTTAGAAGGTTTTTCTTTCCCTCTGGGTACAGTTAAACTTAGGAGGCCAAAAAAACATTCCCATCAGGCTGTGAATATCAGTTTCCAGTTGGGCCAAATTTCTGATCCTAGAGTTAGAGTCATCAAATCCTTTCAACTATCTTGTCAGGTTTCAGCCAGAACTCACAGTAAATTATTTCTGGTAGTCTTGAAAAAACTCCATGGACCCCAGAGGCCTCCTCAAAGAGGGTGTAAAGGTTATTACCTTCCCAAAGTCCAGAGTCACTCCCAAAGAAGCCAAGGGAAAGGACTGACTGTATGTTCTGGGCAAGCAGAAAGCCACGTCAAGCTTTTAGAACACAAAACAAGACAAGCAAGAAGGCAGTAACTGTCCTTGGGAAAGAAAGGAGCAGTAACCAGTGGGTGTGGATATGGAAAGGAAGGGACAACATGAAATGTATTTTTCTCTTGTGACTGGGCACTACTGACAGAGGTTTGGGAGAGCTAACTCTGGTAAAAATTCTCGCCCATCACTGGCTTCTGTTAGTTTTCCCAGGATCCCCTCTACAGACTAACTTTAAGTTCTGCTTTCCTTAACTGCTTAAGGGCCCAGCATAGCAGTTTACCAGAAAATCCCTCAGAATTTTGTCAACTCTGAGAAGGGTCTCTTTGGGGCCCCTCCATTGAAGGTAGATACATAGGTGTCTCTGAGGCATTAACTTGGTGATTTTTTTTTTGTTTATGATCATGTAAAGGCAATTCAGAGAGAGGATTAGTAGGACGAGTACTTGAATAAAGGGAGTAGGGGGAGTGGTAGGAGTCATGTCCCTCTTATAGTCTCTTCTTTTAGATACTTCCTGTCTCTAACTTTTTATTGGCTTTTTGCAGTAGAACTTTGATGGAGCTCTTTCGGCATTCTGAAGCCTTTTGGAAGCTTCTGCATACTGATTAAAATAGGTGTCCCATTCTGTTTGTTCAATTTCAGAATGCTTACTTTTAAGTGTACTTCTTTTATTTTTTTTTAAATTTTGTTTATTTATTTGACAGACAGAGATCACAAGTAGGCAGAGAGGCAGGCAGAGAGAGAGAGAAGGAAACAGGCTCCTTGCTGAGCAGAGAGCCTGATGCAGGGCTCGATCCCAGGACCCTGAGATCATGACCTGAGCCGAAGGCAGAGGCTTTAACCCACTGAGCCACCCAGGTACCCCTTAAGTGTACTTCTTAAATGGTCTTCTTATCTAACTGAAACCTTCCTGCTAATGGCCATTGTCATTCTACTAAAGACTAGCAGCAGGATGAGACCCTAGCTGCAAATAGAGTTCAACCCACATTTCTGTCCAGCCGTGTCTAGCCACAAATGGAGTCCAATCTACGTATTTATCTGGCCATATTTTAGGGCCCCCAGCCTAACCGTTACCAAGCGAGATTCTCAGGACACAGAATAAACTTAGTAAGATTTTGCCATTCTTGTCAATATTTATAACTTCTAGGACAATATTTCTTAGATAGAAAATAAGCATGTGTACCAGAAAGTGGTAAAATTAACTCTTTAGATTTTAAGGATCCTATTTCTTTTAGCTAAGCCTTTGATTCTATTGGAATCAAGCTAATACCTAAGAGGGACATGCTTCTATGTCAGGGAGTATGCAGTATTTTACAGTGTACCTCCTCGCACAGAAATTTTCTTGAGGTTGATGGTTGACCTGGTGTCAATCTGACCCATTCTGTGATCAACTTATCCTAACAGGAATCTTCGGGTTATATAGTGAGTGTTCCAACAGCTTTTTTCTTTTTTTTTCAAAGATATTTATTTATTTGATAGAGAGAGAGAGAGAGAGAGAGAGAGAGGGAGAGTGTGTGGAGTGGGGGTAGAAGGTGAGAGAGACAATCTCAAGCAGACTCTCCGCTGAGCATGGAGCCTGATGCAGGGCTTGATCTCACGACCCTGAGATCATGACCTGAGCCGAAACCAAAAGCTGGACATTCAACTGACTGAGCCACCTAGATGCTCCCCCCTCACCCCACCAACAGCTTTTAAATGCTCAACCTATGCTCAACAATTTTTCAAGTTTTTTACTTCTGAGGTTCCCGTTAACAGTTAACCTGTATCTCCATAAAACAAGACAAACACATGCACCCTAACACACCAGCAGTAAGCAGTTATTGTGGCCTAGTCAAGAAAAGGCCCTGTGCTCACTTCCAAAAATTCCCAACGTAGAACCTGGGACTGCAGAATGGGCTGAACCAGCAGACCTCAGCAAATGGGCACTGCAGACGGATTCCCAGCGAATGAGGAGCTGCAGCTGCCACCAGCAGTCCCCAGGGTGGAATCTGGGGAAGAATTCCAAACAAATGGGGAACTGCAGCCGGCAGTTCCTAATATGGAATCCAAAGGCTGGAGTTCCCAATCAAATGAAGAACTATGGCCCAAACTACCAGCAGTTCCCAATGTGGAACCAGTGATTCTAAAGAAATGAGGGCTGACTGGAAAGCCAATTAGATCGGGAGCTTGGCACAAAGAGATCAGAGTTTAGAACCAAGAGAAACTTACCCATGGCCCTCAGAAACAGCAGGAGGGACAGAACTCAAAAAGGTGTCTGCAGGTACTGTGTTAATGCCTGTGTTTCTTGCTGTCCCCAAAGGCCATCTCGAGTTTGCTTCAGATTCCACCACTGCCACCAAATCTGTTAAATAACAAAAATTTACCAGAGTAAATTTGAAGATTTAAGTACATTTATTCAGTAATTCGTGAATCAGGCAGCATCCCATCCAGCAAGTAGAAAAGAGTTTCAAGGAGCTGTACAAAACAGAAGACTTTTATGGGCAGAAGAGAAAACGAATGAGAAAAGAGTGGATTATGTCATCTTCCTTTGGGGGATGGGAAGGGTCTATGTGGCAGATTACCTCATTGATCCTTGCTGGAAAATTCTAGACCAGTTAAGACTACATTCCTGGGGAAGGTTGAAACTACAATTAGGCTAGGGATTAAGCCCTAGTTTTGTGACATGTCCTATAGCATAAGTGACTCCATTTTGGGTTTTGTGTTTCTTTTTAAAAGCTACCATGTGGGTGAAACTTGTAAACATTATACTAAGTGAAATAAGCCAGTTTTGAAAAGACAAATACTTTTTTTCCCCACTTACATGAGGTATCTTAGTATATTCTAGTTCCAGGAGACAGAAAGTAGAATGGAGGTCACCAGGGGCAGGGGAAAATGGGGAGTTCTTGTTTAATGCGTCCAGGGTTTCAGTTTTACAAGACGAAGAGTTCCGGAGATGGATTGTAGTGATGGTTGCACAACAGGGTGAAGGTACTTAACACTCCGAACTCTACATTTGCAAAAGTTTAAGATGGTAAATTTTGTTACATGTCTTTTGCCAGAATTAAAAAAAAAAAAAATACATGAAGAGGTTTCTCCTACTAGCCCTAAGCATATGAGATTTCATTATATTCCCAACAACAAACTTTCGGTTGTGAGAGGGTTTACCCAGCGCGACAAAAGAACCAGTGTGCTCAGAGCCAGCTGATCTGCTGCCAGAGTCGCTCAGAGAATCCTCCACGTCTCATAAGAGGAACTCACCGCCCACATGCGGTTGCCGCTGTGGAGACAGAGGTCATTTTCAGCCCCACAGCCGGGTAACACGTTGTAGACACTTGCAGCTCTCCAGCTGTTAAGATTTGAATGAGGTGAATGACCGTGATTGGCCTTTCACCGCCAGCATTTGTTCCCAGTGAATCATCTTCATTTGACAGAGGAGCCAACTCAGCAGCTTTTGGGGAAAAAAAAAAAATTCTGTCCATTCTCTTTCAGCCCCAGATGCTCTGAGTCAGTACTTTGGCACTGGGAGTGGAAAGCAGCGAGCGATGGGTGGGCCTTTGGGGATCTACCGGGAAAGGATAACTCTGGGAACAGTACCACTCCTGCACAGGCTGTTATGCATCTGTCAAGCAGGGGCAGTGGCTGGCTGGCAGGCTCCTCACCCAAAGGCATGTTCTGTCTGGGTGTCTTAGTTCTGAACCCCCTGTGATGATCCCCTGGCATCCCGTAACTTCCAGGACGCCTCCGTGGTTAGCCTCAGGGGTCCTCCATCATGGGATGAATTATCTGGGTCCTATTAGTCATTGAACAGTCTCTCAGCACTTGGTTTATAAACCTTGGGCCGCTGCCTTTTCATGCGGGAGCCTGTCTCTCAGCTGGACCCTTGTCTTCCAGGCCTGGGATGCGGCTTGCCCCTTTTTGTGGCCTCATTGCTTAGTAGCAAAGATTGGTTATTGGAAAAGGTTCAGTAAATTACAGAATTCTGGGGGGCTCATATTCCTCATTTTATTTTATTTTATTTATTTTTATTTATTTGACAGACAGAGATCACAAGTAGGCAGAGAGGCAGGCAGAGAGAGAGAGGAGGAAGCAGGCTTCCTGCTGAGCAGAGAGCCCGATGTGGGTCTCCATCCCAGGACCCTGAGATCATGACCTGAGCCGAAAGCAGAGGCTTAACCCACTGAGCCACCCAGGCGCCCCAGATTCCTCATTTTAAAAACAGGTATAACTACCAGGCAAAGAAGACAGTCTTATAAGGCTTAGATAAGACAGTATATACATAAATAAAGCTTTTAGTACTGTGCATGGACTAGTATTATAGGTCATAGATGTGTATGGTGTTTGGGAATTAATGTGACTTTAGAACTCTTTTAGAAGACACTTTGTTATTCTTCTAATCCATGCCATTCTCACTTTGTAATCATTTTTCATGGAATGGGGGCATTTAAAGAAAAAAAAAAAAAAATCCCTGGTACAGAAGTCTGACGTAATCAATTCGGTTGAGAATGTTCGACTTTCCTGGGGTTCTAGTGACACCATGTGGACAAATATATTATACATCGTTCTAGCGTTCTTTTGCTGGTTTTCAAATTGCATCACATTGGGAAATGGCAAATTATTTTGCTATGTATCATTTCTAATTTTTTCCTTCTTAATTATCATCTTGTTTTAAGGAGTAGGGTTAAAAAATGGAAAACGGTTTAGGGAAGTAGGGTACGTAGACTTAACTTAAGAGAGACAGGGAATGCTGAATCGTAGGAAGCCGAAAATCCATTGTCAGGTGGGCACCTGTTTTCTTCATGTATTATTTGTATCATGTCGATACAGTGATATATCTGAAATCGGCACCGATTTATTATGAATCATTAATAACAAGTCATTATGATTTCATAGTCTCTGTTTCATATTATCTACCGCAGTCTGCCCCTGGGGCTGGCACTTGAGTTTTCACAGAATTATTAGCAGGGCAGTTGGCCTGCAGTGTAGGGTGGGTTAACCTATTCTCTGAGTTGTTTCTAAATTCCTTCTTCCTTCCTTGACCTTCCTCATGGGGAAGAGAAATGAACACCTCTCCGTCTTTTCTACACGCGTAGGATGACATCTGGGCATAGAGTAAGTCATCAAACATGGAACCATACTCATGGGCTTATTATTGCTTTAGTTACCGAAGAACAGACCAGTCTGGGTGAACCGGATTTTTCTAAATCCCCTCATTTGTTCTTCTCGACCCCTTTTACCTTGTCTCTGTCGGCACCTATCTCTGGCTGTGTTCCGACCTCATGGGCGTTTCCTCTCTCTTGTTACTCAAGGTGCCCTGGAGAATAAAAGAGACATGGGTCCTCAGAACACATGTGGTGATCAGTATTAAATGCACTCATTTCTAGAACTACCCTATGACCCAGCAATTGCACTACTGGGTATTTACCCTAAAGATACAAACGTAGTGATCCGAAGGGGCACGTGTACCCGAATGTTTATAGCAGCAATGTCTACAATAGCCAAACTATGGAAAGAACCTAGATGTCCATCAACAGATGAATGGATAAAGAAGATGCGGTATATATACATAATGGAATACTATGCAGCCATCAAAAGAAATGAAATCTTGCCATTTGCGACAACGTGGATGGAACTAGAGGGTATCATGCTTAGTGAAATAAGTCAATCGGAGAAAGACAACTATCATATGCTCTCCCTGATATGAGGACGTGGAGATGCAACATGGGGGGTTAGGGGGATAGGAGAAGAATAAATGAAACAAGATGGGATTGGGAGGGAGACAAACCATAAATGACTCTTAATCTCACAAAACAAACTGGGGGTTGCTGGGGGGAGGTGCAGTTGGGAGAGGGGGAGGGGGTTATGGACATTGGGGAGGGTATGTGCTATCGTGAGTGCTGTGAAGTGTGTAAACCTGGTGATTCACAGACCTGTACCCCTGGGGATAAAAATACATTATATGTTTATTAAAAAAAAAAAGAAAGAAAGGAAGGATGAATACCCCCCCAAAAAATAAATGCACGCATTTCTAAACTTTAATCAACAATCTTAATATTGGGGTTATCAGAGTAGTATGCTCAAGTCATCGATGTTTTACAACACTTCTCCATCAAAGTGTAAATGGTTTATCAGGAAGAGGCCCTAACACATGACTCCTTTGCTTGTTCTCTGGTAACTTATGTGGGGTGGGCTGTGAGTGGCTAACACACCTTTCCCTCCTGCCCGTCCCCCGTGAAGGAGTACAGAAGTGCAGAGGGAAAGCTTGTTCGATCTGCTCAGACACTTTGAGGGGGACCAGAACCAACTGGAAGTTACAAAGAACATGGTTTTGCATCTGCTTTCTTGGCATGCATGAAGTAGTTTATATATTTGGAACAGCTAATATGAACTCATATATATTTATGAAATGCAGCATCTTTTATTTGTCATTTTGTAAATATCTGGAGAAAGTGTGAATTTCACAAGTGAACCTTTTTGAATATTACCAACACAACTCTTTAAATAGTAGTATCCAGATTCTACTAAGGGACCCCTCTCCAGCTTTGTTCATTGTTTTAGGACATTTCAGTGATGACTGGTCGGCTCACTGAAACTGCCTGAAAGAGTCGTTTAGTACAATTTACAACAAAGCCTCATTCAGAACCCAAGAGAAGTTGAAGTACTGGGAGAGCCTTTCTTCTTACCACTCACAGAACTTGGCCTCAAGCTCATGACTAAAGGTTCATCAATAATAGGCACAGAAGTGTCGCTGAGGCTGTGAGGGAGAGGAGGTAAACACTCTGGTAGCCTTGCACCATGCTGATGTAGGAGAGACATCCCAGAACTTTCTTTTGGGCTCTACTGCTGCACCACTCACCTGCTTGACGTATCTGTGCAGTCATTCCTCACCCACTGGGCCCCTCCTGTCATGTTGGGACTGGCCAGAGCTGGTCAGGACAGCTCCTCGCTCTCCCACTCCAGCCTCAAACCTCACCCCTTTCCCTGCTTCAGAAAGAACCTTTTCTGTGTGTCCCTTCTCCCTAGGCTTTGGGGGCCTAGGGAAATGATTGACTTAATTGGATAAACAATTCGTGCTATAGAGTGCCTCAGGGGCTCCCTGGAAGGCTGTCTCCTGTCTGTGTCATTTACAAGACCATGTCCCAGTCAATCTACTGGTGCCACTCTGGGTGGGGAAACTCAGGCTGGACTTATGAGGCCCCCTCCCACACATTGTAGGAAGGAACCTTCCAGTTTAAGGCTAGTGTCCATTGTGAAAATTTCCAAATCACACCAAATAAATGGCCACTGACTCTATATTCCTGCCCTGGTGAGTTGGCACAAGAAGGGCTGAAAAAGTTTGGCTCAAATGACATTAGACACTGGGTTTCCACTTGGGCCTTGTATGAAATCCGTGAAGTGATTTCAGTTGAGTCAGGCCAGAGCAGTGGAAAGCAAGAGAAGAAACATAAGCAGATCTGTGTGATGCTCAAATTCAGGATATCAAAAAGCAAGCTCACCCTCTTGCTCATGGGTTACAGACCTCCCTTCCCTTTTTTTCCAGTTTCAGAACCATTTTATACAAAGTGACAATGTCAGCACTCTGGTAGAAAATGGGGTAGGGATCAGAGTGACTGCCAGCTCAGGAGGTGTCCCTGGCTTCACCTTTGAGTTTGTTGACAAGATAGGCTCCCTGGCACTCCTTCACATACTGTGTGGAGCGGGCATCGTCTAGAAGTGGTGAGTAAACATCTTGATGTCACATCCCTGCACTTCTGTGCCCTTATGTTCACGGCATGCCAGGATGGTGCCCTGATGGGCTGGATGGTGTAGTTAGTGGGGTCTCCAGCCCCATGCAGGTCAGAGCGCTCATCTCCTTGGTCATCTCTGTCTCTCCACTATGGCTTTTATGTGTCCTTTCTTGTGCATGCTCCCACTCACCCTGATCCCTGACCCCTTTGCCCCTTGCCTGGTCCACACCATAAGCCCCATCTGCCTTCTCTGTTGCTGTTCCTGGCTGGTGAGGTAGTTAATGGTGGAGACTGATGCCTTTCAAAACTGTGGTTTTCAACCAAAGTTGACTTGAGATATGCCCAATCAGGCTTTGGGCATTGAGACCCCTAGAGTAAGATTGATGGGGTCATACACAGCTTCTGTGTCCTTGGAGACATTACAGAGCCTCTTTCTCATGTCCTCATTGCAGACCAAGGATGACACCTGCCTCATAGGACTGTTGATTTAAATTAGATAATTGTGATAAAGTTATTACTTCCATGCTTGGTGTATTTGTGAGCTTGGGCCGCTGGGACAAAGTACCAGGGACTGAAGAATTTATATCCTCATAGTTCTGGAGGCTAAAAGTCCTAGATCAAGGTTTTGGCAGGGTTGGTTTCTTCTGAGACTCCTCTTCTTGGCTAGGAGATGGCCATCTTCTTTCTCTGTCTTCTCCTGGTCTTCACTCTGTCTGTCTGTCCAAATTTACTCTTCTTATAAGAACACAAGTCAGATTGGATTAAGGCCCACCCTAATGACCTCATTTTAATTTAACTGCCTCTATAAATCCCTACCTCCAATTACAGTCACATCCTGAGGTGCTAAGAAGTTACAACTTCAATATACCAGTTGGGGCCAGGAGACACTGCTTGGCCCACAATACATAGTATATACCATGTACTCAATAAATATTTTCTCCTGGGTAATTATTCTGAACTTCATCACTTCTTGTACTTGTTATTTTAAAATAATTTTTTTTTCTGTTTCAATTTGCTATTTGATATAGAACTTTTTCTTTTGTTTTACTCAGGGGTACCAGAGCATAAACTCATTCAACTTCCAGACCGTTCCTCATTCTCCCTCTCCCCAAAACCTTATGTACATTTCCTTCTTTCCTTTCAGTCTCAGAAAGTGAGGTTTGGCTCTTCCTGCCCCAGGCTTGCTCCTACCCCTGGGTGCCCTTGGTCCCTCTCCTGTGGGCCAGCAATTGCTCCCTCTTCCTTATATCTTCAAACTCTCGACATCTTCTCCTTCATTTCAGCCTTTGAATGTGTTCCTCCTTGCACAAACATGCTTCCTTGGCACTGCCTCCTTCTATCTGTTGAGCTCTCTCTTCCTTTTCTCATCCAAGTCTTTGAAGAAAGTTTCTATATTCATTTTCTTCTGTTCCTCAAGTATTTATTCATTTTTTGGAGCACCTTCTCTTTGCCACGCATGGGGCAACGTGTTGGGAACACAATGATGCCCATTTGTAGTCCCAAGACAGAGAAGGAAACGGATCGTCACCATTTTGTGAGGTTTGTACCCTGGTAAAGAAGAGCCCAGTGAGCCCTGTAGGAGACTTGGGCACATCCAGTCCAGTAAGGGAGCAGCAGAGGTGTTGGGGAGAGCTCTCCAGAAGAAGAAAGCCTTGAGTGCAGAGGAATTAGGTGGGTCATGAGCATGAGGAGAGGTCTTCCCTGCAAGCAAATGGACTTGGGTTCCTCTGGGTGGGTAGAGTTTTCTCTTCTCCCATTTACTCCTCAACTCACTGGACTGTGCATGTGCCACTCCATTGAAGGGATTTTCGTGGGGTCCCATTGGACCCATCTGTGTAGTCCAGAGGATTTGTTATGTTTTTATCTTGCTTGACCATCTCTTCTCCCTTGGCCCCATGCCCATTTGGCTGTCCTCAACCCTTTCACGTCTTTCTTTTGCTGTGTTCTCCATGGATATTTTGGGAGCCGATGTGGGCAAGTGAGTTAGTAATGATATTGCCAAAAGATGGGGAAGAGCAGGCACTGGGTGGCGGGAAAAATCATGCATTTATTCAGTTTGGGGACTGCGAGTCCTATGACTGGTGATGTTTGCTGGACAGAGGAGAGAAGGGAAGGGGTGAGACTTATAGCAGAAGGTGGGAGGTTATCAGTTTATAGAATGTGTGCTCGAGCCCCACTCAGCCTCCCTTTACACTGTGTCTTATGCCTAATTAACCACAAAGTTCTTTTGTTTTTGCACTCTGGCCATCTTTTGAAGCTTCTTTCTCATTTCCATCTTCACAGCAGTATTCACCATTGCTTCCTTCCCAAATCTGTTTCAGTGTCACCTACCCCTCCCCCCCCACCCCTGCCACCTGCTACCTCCATCTCCCTGGCATCTTTGTAAAATGCCACAGGCGGCTGGTCACTTCTTTGTGTTTGACAACCTACAGTGACTTCGCGACCCACACCATATTAATACAGAATGCCTCTCCCAGGCTTTCTTGAACCTTCGTAACCTGGCCCCATCCCAATTATTTGCTTATAAATTCATTAGGAAATACTTATTGAGCACCATGTGTGTAGCTCTGAGCTTAAGGCCTTTCTCTCTCTCTCTCTCCCTCTCCTGCATTCCCTCCTTCACTCCCTGCCTGTCTACACAGACACAGACACACACACACACATACACACACACACACACACAATACAAGCTGGGCACTTGGTTAGGCAGTCAATACTGCATGTCCAAGGATTAATAAATCTGCATGACTGAGAATCTACGTGGAGGAAGCATTTGCCAAAAGTTGTTTGGGAAAAAAATAAAGGTCCTAAGGGAAAGAAAGGGGAGTAGAATGTGGCCCAGATTGTGCAGGACCAGGCTAGAGGTGTGCTGGTGCCAAACCAAGTGAAGGGCAAAGGCTGTAGAAACACTTGAGCAGTGGGAAGGAGATAGGCATCCAAGTCTGTGGTCAGCAGTCTGTGGATAAGAATTTTCATAATGTGGATGAAAACGGGGACTCTCCTGAGAGTGCAGTAATGAAGAACTGGAAGGATTTAGTCTAGACATGGAAAGGAAGTCCAAGGTAAGACTATTATTAGAAGACAGGAGTAGCTTGTACCTGGATCGCTGTCCTGGTGCCAAATGGGAGCGACATGCAAGGATGGGATTTCACCCCTGTCACCTATTAGCAGCTCCAGAACCCAGCACGGCCCCTGGGAGAGCGCCTTTATTATGACTACTCCATCAAAGCACACGTCTCCTCACCTCTCAGGGACTTTCATCAAGCTCCGTCTCTGCTTCGCGGCCATGTTGTTCAGCGTGTGCGCGTGCGCGTGTGCGCTTGCGCATATGGTCCCTGACTGATGGCGGAGCTCCCATCTGGGGTCCGGGGAACCCCCTTTGGCTCCTTTCCCTCCCTGTCAGTGCTCCAGCTACACTGCCGTCAGTTGATTATTCTCTGCCCACCTCATTGCAGACGTCGCGCAACAAATTGTGGAAAGAGTGGGAATCCTATCATTTCAGTTGGCTGTGTGAGCTACATGAGGCCGAACAGCTGGATTTGACCCACTTTTCTTTTTAACCGAACTGAGTGTGTTCCTGGCACATTTGCTTTTCTTTACCAGCTGTGTTACCCTACTGGGAATATAAATTGTTTCTCCGTGACTTGGGAGCCCTCCTTGCAGTTCCATTCCCGTGGCCTGGAAGGTTCCCATACTGCCCAGTCTCATCTCCGCTCTGCCACTGCCCTGTGTGTAGCCTGAGTGACATCTGGGGCCCTGAAATGGGCCACCCCTCCTGCATCCCTACCCTGCCAGTTCTCGCCTCGCTAAAACACCTGTGAAATTAACTGTTTGTATCCTTTGGCAAAATATTAGAAGTAGGATTATTGGGAGCCACGAGGCCTGGTCGAGGGCATTGCCCCACCAGGTTAAGGTTTGAACTAATGCAGGCCTCACCCTGCGGAGGGAGGGCAGGATGGCCCTGCAGGCAACTCGCCAAGGGCCAGATAGCCCTGCAGATAAGCATGGTCTGTTAGTCTCTTGCCTTTTCCTCTGATCCCCCTATCTCAAATACAGAGCCCCTTGCTAATCTGCCGCAAACATCTCTCAGGCTTGTGGGCGGGGGCAACTCCAAGGAGATAAATTATTCTGTACCTAGGACGATGGAGAACTTTAAATATGTACCGCAATAGACAGTTTCCTACCTAAATTGATGTTTGTCCGAGGCTTTCACAAACCGAGTCATTAAAATACACCCTGCCTCCTACAAAGGTAACGCCTTCTCTTTCCTACTTCTCCCCTATATACTTAGTTTCTTCAGAAAGCTTCTCGTTTTCCATTAACCTATCTCTTGTTTTCCTACAGTTCTTTACTGTCTAGTTTATCCCTAAACCTCCTCGTTTTCCATTAACCTATATCTTGTTTTCCTGCAGACCCCGGAATAAGTTACCAAAAAACACATATTTGTGCTACCTCCCATGGCTTTCTGAGGGGCATGATTACTCAAGAAGCAAGACTCTGTCCCCCATCCCGGGCACCAGTCTGTACCATTATAGCTTAACTAACATGTGGTGAACAAAGAGAAATTATCTGATGAGTGTTTGTAACCCCTTACCCCAGTTAAACTGCCTACATAAGAAGCTTGATAATCAGAATAAAATGGAGATGCCTGACTACTGACCAGAACTTGCTGTGAGGCTCTCCCATTCATCTCGCTGACACCACCTTCAGGGACACCCGGACCTGCCAAGGCTGGACCGCATCAAAGGATTGTCTGGGAAATTCCTACCTTTCAAAAAAATGCAAATACCATTAGAAGTCTGTTCACATATTTAAAGAGAAGTAAAGAGTCTTAACTGGGAATGTGGATCATTTTAATCTAATATTGCTCTCAGCGAATTTCTGGAGGAAGTCATGGTGAATTTTTTTTTTTTTTTAACTTGCCAGGAAGACCAGCAAAAGCTGGGAAAGCTAAGCAGTTTTATAGAAAACCAAAGTGAGGGGCTTGGTCCCCTGAAGGAAAGGAAAAGGAGGTCTTTATGTGGTGAGACAGGTCTCAGACAGTGACGTCACAACCGATTTTGCTCCAGTCACAGCTGAGTGAGTGCGTACTGGGTGGAGACAAACACTTCTGCAGCAAAGAGGGACCCTGTGAGGAGATGTGCAGGCTCTGGTGCCCAGACTGTGTCCATTATCCGGGGCTGCCGCTGTCAGTTACCACAGACTTGGCTTCAAACAAGAGAAATTCATTCTCTCGCAAATCTGGAGACCAGACGTCTGAAATCAAGATGTTAGTAGGGCCACACTTTCTCCAGAGGCTCTCAAAAGAGAAAGCTTCTTGCCTCTCCCAGCTTCTGGGAACTCCAGACATTCCTTGGCTTGTGACCACATCACTCCCCCCTTGGTCTCTGTCTTCCTATGGCCTCTCCTCTCTGTCTTCTCCACTGTCTCTAGTAAGGACACCTGTCCCCGGGCGTAGGATGGATGATCCCAGGTAATTCAGAGTGATCTTATCTCAAGATCTGAAATGGGTCCGAATAGGGTCTCCTGCACAGTACTGAGGGTTAGGATTTGGACATATCTTTTGGGGGGGCCGCTGCTCAACCCACAGCACAGTCATGACTTTGGACACTCAAATTTTGTGCCCCAAATGTTGATTCCAGCACTAAACGCCGTATGGGCACAGGAGAAGTGAAAATTCCTTGCTGCGCTGCTCATTTACCTGGCGTGACGGTGTCCCCACATTTACTTTTTTTTTAACTTGCAACATTTCACTATAGACCCTGAGAAATTTAAACTAGAGGGTTTGCTTTGTTTTGAACTGGTAAGGACTGTTTTCTTTCTTGTCGGCTGACTGTTTGGTTAAGACTGTAGTTGGGAGAAGGTCTGGGGTTTGGGTGGTCTGTACCATTCTGAAAAGAATCTTTTTCTGGGTTGGTTTTTTGTTTTTTGTTTTTTGGTTTTTGTTTTAGATTTTATTTATTTATTTGACAGAGAGAGGAAGAGAGCACAAGCAGGGGGAATGGCAGGCAGAGGGAGAGGGAGAAGCAGGCTGCCCACTGAGCAAGGAGCCCGATGCAGGACTCGATCCCAGAATCCTGGGATCATATCTGAGCCAAAGCAGACCCTTAACTGACTGAGCCATCCAGATGCCCCTGAAAAAAAAAAAACTTTTTCTGCAGTGCACATGGAGGGCAATAATTTGCAGAGATGTCCTCTGTACTTGATGTGGGTGAGGTAGTGTTTTTCCCCTTTCTTATTTTGCTCTTTTCACTCAAAAGGAAGGCTGAGGATCCGTACTCTACTGAAAAACTAATTTGTGACTCAGAAACTTGGTGTGGCACTAACCACACTTGCAACGCACCTATGGGAGAGAAGACCATCAGCTGTCCCCTATTCCAGTAGATTGACAGCCATGTGGGCCATAATAGAATGCCCTCCATCTATGCTCAGTATGGCAAGCTGTTACTGTGAATTTGACTTTCTACCAAGTACCGTAGACACTGGTCATCGCAAATAGGAGCAGACTCATCTTGTGCTTGGGAAAGGGAAGCAAAGGGAAAATCTGCCAGGGAAGCTATGAACAGAGGCGCTCTTGGCAGGTGCCTGAGGGCCCTAAGCTCCCCACAGCACACACTGTGTCTCCACATCTTTCCTTTGAGACTGACCCCTTCCAGTGCAGTGGTTGGGTGCCGCTGTGGGAACTGTGCAAGGTGTTCATCAGATTTATTTCCTGGTGCTTTAAAGGGGGGAGGGTGCTTTCACTTTTGAGATTTAAACAAATGTTTCATTCCCTCCAACTATCTATCTATCTATCTATATCTGTCTATCTATCTATCTATCTATCTATATATATATTTAAAGTTCACAAAACGTTAACAACTATGTCATATGGTTTTCTTTTTTTTTTTTTTTAAGATTTTATTTATTTATTTGACAGAGAGAGATCACAAGTAGGCAGAGAGGCAGGCAGAGAGAGAGGACAAAGAGAGGGCAGAGAGCCCAACGTGGGGCTCGACCCCAGTACCCTGAGATCATGACCTGAGCCAAAGGCAGACGCTTAACCCACTGAGCCACCCAAGTGCCCCTGTCATATGGTTTTCTTATTAGAATTTATTCTGCAGCTTTGACTACAGTTCGGGAATTGGTTTCCTTGCCTGTATCTTTTTTTTTTTTTAAGATTTTATTTATTTATTTGACAGAGAGGTAGAGACAGAGCACAAGTGACCCGAGCTAAAGGCATCCACTTAACCAACTGAGCCACCAAGGTGCCCCTTTGCCCATATCTTATAGCCATGTTGTATTATCACCCAGTATTTATATGGTTAGGTATTTGCTCGAAATGTCTAGTTCAATCATTTAGACCTGTGGAAGCTGTAAGCATCTGTTTTCCTTCTTTTTCAGACTCATATTTTAATGTAAGAAGACTATTATCTCTCAGAGAACTGTAGGGAGGTGTAGATCAAGTTCCCACTTGGCCGCTCCCCCATGCCGGCCAAGAGCAGAGGTTGTGTGGTTCAGCAGACTTCCGGAGCAGCATGTGGGGGGCACAGCTTTCTGCTTCTGTTTCTTCAAGATCACACTTGAAAAGACTACTCAGACTGTTATTCATATGTCTTCATGATTTTGAAATGAAAGCGTCGATTCCAGATTCTAGATTGTGCACACTAAATCCTACCTTTTATGAGTCTCTGAAGCCAGGGCTGAAATACAGTGCGACTAAACATGGAACAAAACAACGTAACGCCAAAATTACCTATGAGAGAAAAAGAATAATGAGTGCAGAGACAGGGTGAAAACACAAAGAACCTGTCTCAAAGTAGGTGCAAAGCTTAAGTCCAACTTTCTACAGCTCCTGGCTGGCCTTCAGTGACCCACTTTATACATAACCCTGAAGAGAAGTCCCCAAGCTCACCCCTGGGCCAGTGGCATTCCGTTCTGGAGCCCTTGTTTAAGTTAAGTTTTCTTTAAGATTTTATTTATTTATTTGTCGGAGAGAGAGAGAGAGAGCAAGTGCACAAGCAGGGGGAGTGGCAGGCAGAGGGAGAAGCAGGCTCTCCACTGCGCAAGGAGCCCAATGCAGGACTCGGTCCCAAGAACCTGGGATCATGACCTGAGCTGAAGGCAAACACTTAAACTGACTGAGCCACCCAGGAGTCCCTGGAGCCCTTGTTTTTAAACAAACAAACAAACAAACAAAAACCCCCAAAAAACCTCACAAGGCTCAAACCTCAGGACAGTGGTTGTGGTCCTCTGTGCCTAAGGGTCCTTTAGTCAGGTAGACAATGAGCTGATTCCCGGGCCCCATCCAGTAAGGTGAGTTGGCAGCACAGGGCTCAGGAAACTGGCATTATCCAGGAGTCTACAGAAAATCCTGATGTACATTTTAAAGAACCTGTGACAGGAAGAAGCTATACAATTTCACGGCCTTGGGGAGCTGGTCTGCAGTTGACTCAAGGGCGACCAGAATTAGCGCTGGGGCGTGAAGTATCTTCTCACCTCCTTCCAAATTGTCCTGACTTCACCTTGTTGCCTGGGAAGTTTTCACAGTGAGATATGTGCTTAGCTTAAGAAGCTTCCTTTTCTAAAAGTGCTAACACTGGAGGGGATCGAGGGGCAGGGGAACAGGAGCATTCACATTTAAGATAGATGTTCCCAGTTAGTTTTCTTCCCTTCCTTCCTGACTGAGAGGTGCCTGAGGGGAGCCCCCAGGAATACCACATGGGCCAGGTCAGGGCAATGGGGGCGGGGGGTGCTAGGTCCACGGGCCCCGGATGGGAGATGGGGTGTCCAGGGGTTGGCGGAGCATATAAAAGAATACCATCTCAGATGCCTGTGTCAAAGCTTTGTAAACTGCCGCTCCAGGAAATGGAGAAGGTTCTGTAGGCCTCTGCCCTCCTGTCATAGCGGACTACTTTCCGGTCCCTGGAGCATGGTTCTTGTGGTATATTCACAGACCTGAATTCTGAGGGGCTTTGGGGGTGTCCCGGATGCCTCCTTGAAAATGTGATGTGTTTTTAACAGGGATGCAGCTCTGCTCAAGGCCATCAGGGCAGGCCTTGTGTTCACTTAGTTGTCCAGTTTCATAAGGTGCCAGGAGCAGAATCCCACACACGTTAGCTCATGCAAATTGGAGCTTATTAAGATACAGAGAAATCACTGAGAACTGTGGAGCTGTGGGCTGGCATCAGGGGGTCTGGCACTGAGAACTAGTTAGAAGAGTTACACTCTGTGTTTTCTCTCTGCCCCTTTCTCCTGCATACACTTTGTCTGTCTCCTGCCTCACCTTTCCTCTCACCTTCCTGTTCTTTCTCTCTTCCCACACTTTGCTCATTCTCCCTCCCACCTCCACCCCTGGGTTCCAGCTCTGCTATGGACCAGCCCTGTGATTCAGCACCTCTGAGCCTTGGTGGTCATATTCTGAATTAAGGAGGTGCTGACACCGGGGCTGGAAAGCTGTAGAATTAGATAAAACAACACAGTGCCCTGGATCACACTGGATTCTCAGTCAATGCTACCTCCTTTCCTGCCTTTGAGACTTTCAGGGAAGGAAAGCCCAGTAGTTGTTAAAATCACTTTATGAATTATGTTTATTTTAAAATTCACTCACTGGTGGCTAGCCATTTAGGTCAGCCCGGGACTCAAGGGTTTTTTGGGATATGGAACTTTCAATGGCAAAATCTAGTAACACCCTTCTCTCCTGGGAAGCCTGGACAAGTCAGTCACTTTTTTTTTTTTTTTTTTTTTTTAACATATACCATCTTGACAAACACAGCTTTCCTTTATTATTTATTTATTTATTTATTTATTTTTGTCTTTCTCAATCATAAATAAATCAGTGAAACTTTTCCTTACGTATATATTGCTTGCTGGGCATAACCACCATTTTGTCCAGCAGGTGGGGGTATACTAATGTTTTCTTGGAGGCCAATTTTTTTCTTGTTTGGTAAAAATATATGTAATATAAAATTTACAGTTTTAGCCATTTTTAAATGTATGGTTCAGTGACATTAAATACCTTCATGTTATGTAATCAGCACTACCACCCATCTCGAGAACTTTTTCATCTTCTTTAACTGAAATCCTGTAGCCATTAAACAATAGCTGTGTATTCCCCTTCCCCAGGCCCCAGAACCGCCACGATTCTAATTTCTAGCTCCAGGAATTTGACTATTCTAGTTACTCATGTACTTGGAATCATACCATCTTTATGACTTTGTAACTGGCTTATTGCACTGAGCATTATGTCTTCAAGACTCATCTATGTTGTAGCATGTGACAGTCTTTCCTTTTTAAGATTGATTATTCTCTGGGGCACCTGGGTGGCTCAGTGGGTTAAAGCCTCTGCCTTCGGCTCAGGTCATGATCCCAGGGTCCTAGGATTAAGCCCAACATGGGGCTGTCTGCTCAGTAGGGAGCGTGGTTCCCCGTCTCTCTCTCTCTCTCTCTCTGCCTGCCTCTCTGCCTACTTATGATCTCTGTCAGTCAAATAAATAAATAAAATCTTAAAAAAAAAAGACTGACTATTCTCCATTGTATGGATATGCTGTATTTGTTCATTCATTCTTCGATTGATGGACGCTTGCTTTATTTCCTCCTTTTGGCTATTGTGAATAATGGCTGTGTCCATGAGTGTACAAATATCTTTTCAGGTCTCTGCTTCTACTTCTTTTGATTAGATACCCAGAAGGGGAATTGCTGATCATATGGTAATTTTGTGTTTCCATGAGGGGTAACCCCCATACTGTTTTCCCACCAGGGCTGCATCATTCTACATTCCCACAAGTCATGCACCCCCTACAAGTGGATAGGGGCTTGGAAACAGGGATTAAGTGTGGGTTGATTCTCAGTGGCTTCAGTTGGTCCTTAAAGAAAAAGAGAACAGTACGAATTTTGAACTAGGAGGAAATTTTAAGGTTTCACTGAATAGGAATTTTTCTTTCTGTGCTTTTCACAGCAACTGGTAAACTAAGATATATAGAGAGGAAGATAGATATATAGATAGATAAGAACATAAGATTATATATAGATCTATCTTCATATATATATATATATATATCTTATCTATCTATATATCTTTATATTAACAGGGAAACACTTATGACCAAAAGAATGAAATTTAGCTAAAAAAGAGCATGTCAGTATCAGATGGAATTAGGGCTGTGTGTACCCAGTACAGAAGCTCCAGATGCTGGCATTAATTCAATTAAATTGGAGTCAGAGCAAGGAATGCATGTCAGTACTGAATTAGCTTGTCGTATGGATACAAATGGCCAGTACTTTCCTAGCCTAGATCACTGGCCTGAACAGAGTAGCAAGGTATTGGCATCTACAGGATTATTCCTATGATGCTCACTGAAAGATAGTTGTGCATATTTTTTTTTAATTATTAGCAGTATAAGTGACACATTCATGAAATACCTACCCTGTGTTGAGGAGACTGCTAGGTTTAGAATGATTAACAAACTACACCAATGACATAAGGCCTGGTTATGTGAAATAAAGGAACTTGCTGATTTCATGTCAAACAATCTAAGTTGTGGCTTACATTAGAGGTCAGCAAACTTTTTCTGGAAAGAGTCAGAAGATATTTTAGGCTTTCTGAGCCATATGGTTTCTGAGGTAGCCATTCGACTCCGCCATTGTAGTGCAGACTATAGGGAAACAAATGAGCATGCTGTGTTCCAATAAAACTTTATTTGCGAACACCAAAATTTGAATTTCACCTTCCACAAAGTGTCATTCTTCTTTTGATTTTTTTTTTTTAACCAATTTACTTTAAAATGTAAAAACCATTCTTAGTTTATGGACTCTTTAGAAATAGGCAGCAGGGACAGATCTGGCCCAAAAGTCTCAGTTTACAAACCACTTGGAAGACATAAGAATGTTTATCCTTGATGCTCACATTTTTGTATGTGTAGAAAAACTTGGATGCAAAAACATTAAGAAGTATGTTCTGGCAAGTCATTAGTGAAGATTTAAATTTACGATATGAAGATAAGTGTTTCCAGCCACATGCCTCAGTGTAATTTGGTTAGCTGGATGTAATGGCTTCAGGGAGGCAGAGATTTAGGTAGCAAAGTGAACTGGCCAAATAGGAGAGGAATGCGGAGAGTTTTAAAGCCCTGGCACTGTCTATGAATTCTTAAATCATGCATTCATATAATTTGCATGTTCATTTCTTCTTTTACAAAATGTTCGCTCCTGGAATTCTTATAGTTTCATTGTTAGTGAAAGTGATTTCTTTTCTTCTCTCCCCCCCACCCAACCCTGTATTTTAAATTCTTAAAACCTGGCACTTCACAGCATTATTCCTTTGAATGTCTTTAGTTCTGTAATTTTGCACACCCCCTTATAATCTAAATTTAATTCGTTTTCAGAAATTCTTTACAGAAAAGGACCCATAATAAGTCATGATCATTCCCAATTATCTTCTCATAATTTAATACAAGAGGATTTTACTGCTTTCTAAAAAGTATTTTTTTTTTTTTTAAAGATCTTATTTATTTATTTGACAGACAGAGATCACAAGTAGGCAGAGAGGCAGGCAGAGAGAGAGAGAGGAGGAAGCAGGCTCCCTGCTGAGCAGAGAGCCGGATGTGAGGCTTGATCCCAGGACCCTGGGATCATGACCTGAGCCGAAGGCAGAGGCCTTAACCCACTGAGCCACCCAGGTGCCCCTAAAAAGTATTTCTTAATTTAAAAAAGACGTTCCCCCCAAGTTTAACTTTACAAAACAGTAGCTGTAATTTAACAATTACCTAGTCTTATAAGTATTTTCATATCTTAAAAAAAAAAAAGGTTCTTCCCAAGTTGTTATAGTGCTGCAGTGATAATTTAACTATTTCACAGTTCTAGAAATGCTTGGAACATTGAAGTTTTAAGGTTATCATTGACTAGAATATGCCAAATTTTTGTAATAACCGTTCACTTCTCAGCATAAAATCAATTCTTCACAATCACGTCTTCCTATTCATAAAACATGCCCAAAACAAAGCTTCCTATTGGTATCCTACCCTAACAAAACATTCAGTGAGCATCTAATACATTGTAAAATCAATGATATTTTCACTCTGTAGTGACTGGTGTCACTATAGAGGCCTCTCAGTCTGTGATAAACATGCCTTTTATCTTTAGGACCTTGAGCATAGTACGCTTGCAATAAACATTTGCCTTCTCAGTTTGTCTATTGCATGTGGTCCTTTCTAAATCTTGAATTGAGAGGGCCGAAAGAGACATTGCTGCCACTCATTTAATATAATCCCTCTTTGGAGAAGACAAAACGGCAGTCAAGAGACATCAGGATCCCACAAGAGTGATTCAGAGTCAGGATTAAGACAATCCAGTTCTGATTCAGCTCCATCTGAGGTCCTGCCTGTTACCCACTTGTTCTTGGGAAATTGTCATGACTCATTCTCTCCCTGCTCTGTCTTAGAAGTCAAGGAGGTGTCCCATAAAGGCTTTCCTGTCCTTAATACTCTATCCTGCATATATAATGTAAAACAACTGGCTGAAAATGAACAAAGCAGAAAAGACAAAGAGAAAATAAGATTCTATATAATCCAGGGTCTGCACAACTCTCATGTAATGAGGAATTGGTCGTTGTGGCCTCAGAGCTGACTGGCGTAAGTGAGAATGGAATCAGAACCATGTGTTTGCCTTTCTTTCAGGTTAGTACAACATCTATAATATTTTAATAAAATGTTCTAGGCTTAGAGTTTGTCTCTAAAACCCTCTAGAACTTAACAATAGAAAACTGAAGCCATTGACAGTTGATGTTACTAAAAAACATCTTCAGGTTAAAGTTTAAATAATAATGTTTTGAACCTTCCTTCTTGAATGTTCCTTGTAGTCAAAGTGAAATGAGTGTGTTTTGTGGGAAATGTTTATGTAATTCTATATTTTTGTGGGCATGAAAGATATACACCTGTAATAAAGTACCATGAAGTGGGGGGCTTAAACAGCCAAAATTTATTCTCAAAGTTCTGGAGGCTAGAAGTCTGAAATCGAGGAGAAAGCAGAATTGATTCTTTCTGAGGGCTGTGAAGGAGAAACTGTTCTATGACTTACTCCTAGTTTCTGGTGGTTTGCTGGCAGTATTTGGCATTCTTTGACTTCTAGAAACTTCACCCCGATCTCTGCCTTCATCATCACATGGGTCCTTCCTATGTGCATGTCTGTTTCCAAATGTCCCCTTCTTAGAAAGCCAACAGTCAGTTTAGAGGCCCACCCCATTCCAGCATGACCTCATCTTAACTAATTACATCGCAATGACCATAATTTCCAAATAAGGTCACATTTTGAGGTCCTGGGAATTAGGATTTCAACATATGAGTTCAGGAGGGAGGCACAGTTTAAACCATAGCAAGACCCCTCACTGAGATAGTGTAGAAAATAACTGTTCATTCCGTTCACTGTAAAGATTCATACAAAAACATTTCTTGAGCTCAAAAAATACTGTTAACAGTTCATGTGTTTGGACACTGCAGGGCAGTGTAACACTGCAAATAATGCAGAAAGAAGTTTCCAGCTCACTTCAGAAATTAAATGATGGTGATGGTTTTGTTTAAGTACATTTAATGAGAATAGCTGTTGTATATGGTGATTTTAACCTTACTTCTCTCTGAAGAGACCTAGGAATAGGGTCAGATTTCAAACTCGAAGTTTTCTAAATGACACGTAAGGAGAGGACCTCAGTGTCGAGATTCCTGTTGAACAGTTATGCCTCTTTCATGGTTTTGAAGCTGTGAACGGCTGCTCTTCATGGCAGTTCATGCTTAGATTTCATGTCCCTTCACATCAAGGAAGTTGTGATTGGCATGGACAAATGTTTCAGCATGGAGGGAGTGTTTAGTCATCTACTTGTCAGGTACTTGAAAAGAATATGGTTTTCAGAGGATGTAAGGAGATTGCTTATATTAATAGAGCTATTGCATTGTCCTCTTCACATATGAAAGAAAAATGGATAATACACAGAGGGAAAGAGAA
Source organism: Meles meles (assembly GCF_922984935.1). Classification (NCBI taxonomy): domain Eukaryota; kingdom Metazoa; phylum Chordata; class Mammalia; order Carnivora; family Mustelidae; genus Meles; species Meles meles. Next base: position 17,682,763 of record NC_060079.1, on the reverse strand, counting down.
TGTTATTTTCACGCACGTTGGTTAGTGTTGATTGCAATTCTAGTGTCTTATGGTTGTCTGAAGTCTGACATCCATTAAATGGAATAATTTTCAGCAGAAACGCAGTACAAGGGGAGACAAACGAGGAACTGCTGATTTATTCTGCCTTCTAGTCCATGATCATTGACTTTTCTGAGTGTAATCTTGGAAGTTTATGCTTCAGCAACATTAACTTAAGGCCTGTATGCTGTTTTTTGCCTTTTTTACTAAACACTTCCTCTGCCTGCCACAGGACCGCACATTATCTCAGTGAATTCTTTCTGCCGTCCTGTGGGGTGGATCCGATATTATCCTCATTATCCCTGTGTAGAAAAGGAGGTTTCCAAATGTTGAGTAATTGACCCAAGCCACCCAGCTAGTAATTAATGGAATTGAGTTTTAAACCTGACTTTCCCTGATTCCAGAGCTATTAGGCAAAGCTGTTCAAGGTCACTCTAGTCTTTGAAAGCGCCTATTGTATGCTCTTCTGTATTGGTGCATTGTTAAATGAGAACTAGACCATTAGAAAGTGTAAACATGAGTATGTTCTCATCCAAACATCTAGAGAATCTCCCTGTGCTAGTACAAATGGGCCTAACCCTTTAAATACCATGAAGGATATTCAGAGTTAATCATCACACTTTGAGGGAAGGCCAGCAATATTAGACAAGTTTGTGAAAGGGGGAGAATCATGTCAAATTACTCCTGGCTTGTAGAAACCTATTAAGTTAGAAATTATTAGAAATTATTAGTGAAAGGCCTTGAGTTTTTCTTCTCACTTTGATGTCCTAGGCTGTTTCCCTAGATGGTTGAGTTTTATTTACTCTGCCCCTTTCTAACGAGAGCTAACATTTCTAATAGGTTTTAGTAGCCATGGTTGTTTTTTGCAGTTGGGCAGAGCAGATGTGATCAAAAAGAAAACTACTGCTTATGATTGATTTTCTCTTTCTTTCTTTTTTTTAAGAGACCTTTCATTTTTAAGATGAAGCTGGTAGCTATTGAAACCATGTTAGACCTTGTAGCGTAGCTGGGAGATGACATAAGGGGTGGGAGAGAGAAGCGAAATGTGCTTCTCTTTATTACAGGGAGTTAATTTGGTTTCATCTCCACTGAGCTGGTAACATTTGCTCTGAAATTTCATGTTGCTGATTCTCCCATGCTGTCTATTTCATTCCTCTTCTCTCCCAGGAAGGGGGAAAGGAGATGGTTGAAGAGAGAGGAAGGCACAAAAAGCAAATTCAGCTGGCAAATCCACCCTTTGCCCAGGATACCCGTGTAAATGTGGTATGTGGATGTGCCTATAGTATGCACACACACACACACACACACACACACACACACATGACAAGTTGAGTTGTGTCTTTCATAGGCTCTAATTTTCAAGACATGTTGAATCTTACCTATGTCCTACTCTACCTTTGGAAATTATAGGTATCACAGTCTGCTAGGAAGCCTGGTTGCCTTCCTTGGGCCCTGGACACAGCCATGGAGACCAGCCTGGAGCACATTAACCATGGCTAATGGCCACTTAGTGTGGAATTCTCCCCCAGAGATTGCAAACTGCCTGCCCACGGGTTGAATCCAGGACACAGGTGTATTTTATTTGGAATGCACCATGTTTTTTTTTTTTTTAATTAAAAAATGAATTTATTGCCAGCTTTTAAAAAATCAGGGACTTTCAAATAAAAATCTGATTTCACTTTTTCTTAAAAACTTAGTAAGTCTAGCAGCCCTGGGCTTACTTTGCTACATGCCAAGTGTCAAGCAACTGCTGCTGCCCCATTTAGGGGAAGGGAGACTTCCAGTTTATTACCTTCCCCACCGATTTCCTATTGTCTACCTATGTTAATTATTGTTTATCGCCCCATTTGCACTGTGTTTTATTATGCTAACCTGCTTCACTTTATGTTACCTTCTAGGCCTCTAGGCATTAGAAGTCCTTATGTTTTACACTTAACCGCATTGTGTGGAAATGGCAACCAGCCCTATGTTATTCATTCAACTCTAAATTTAGATTAAAAAAAATGAAATGAAAACTCTAATATACATGGTATAAGATGAAGACAAAGAAGAAATTTTGGCCTAGAGTGTTTTGGTCACCATCTCTGATTTTCGGAAAGTCCATTGAGTAAGGAATACCTCCAAGTATGTATTCACAGTTGTATACCCATTTATTTATAAAAACAGTGTTTTAAACCAAGCCTTTAGTTTGGATCATAGAACTTTTTATCTTACCACTGCCATCTCTCACTCTCTCTTTCAGTCTTTTATTAGCTGTGCTTGGATCTAAATACAATTATGCAAAAATGGTACTATTATTCAGACAGTTCCAGGGAATGTTTTTATTGGCAATTTTAAAAGCTGACTTACTCTAGAGTATATTTTTGGAAGAAGTACTTTTCTCCAGTAATATTTTTGATACTATGTAAATGTTTTTATTAGCTACATTTGAGTTAAGATAAAGAAAAAAAGTAATTTTTTTTTAAAATAGTTTTAGAGTGTAATTTTAGGTTGCATTTGTGCTAAGTACTCCTGGGGTCGTTATTTCTCATTAAGAAGTGGTTAAGTGGGGGGGTGCCTGGGTGGTTCAGTGGGTTAAGCCTCTGCCTTCAGCTCAGGTCATGATCCCAGGGTCCTGGGATCAAGCCCTGCGTCGGGCTCTCTTCTGAGCAGGGAGCCTGCTTCCCTTCCTCTCTTTCTGCCTGCCTCTCTGTCTACTTGTGATCTCTGTCTGTCAAATAAATAAATAAAATCTTTAAAAAAAAAAAAAGAAGAAGTGGGTAAGTGTCTGAGGAGTAGAACCCTGACCAATACTGAACACCCAGGAGACAAAAGACTCTGTCCTCAGCTTATGTAAGAAAAACAAACAACAACACAACAAAAACTTCCTGAGTTTATGAGGGCTCCCACCATGTAGGTAGTGATGGTGACGGTGACCATGGTGTTGATGGTCAGGGGGCAGGGCCGATGCTCATGCCAGCGATGATGATAGTAGCAACAACCATTTTGGAGATTTTTCACTCTACAGGATTATCATTAGAAAACATCATTTACTTGAGAAGACTAGTCTGAATCCTATTTTAAAACATTCCTGTTAATGTCAAGCTGTATATCCAGGCAAGTGGATTGGAAATAGACATAGAAATGTTTAAAGCGATGAATTCCATGCCTCAATGTCAAGCAACATTTACAAATGTTCCTGGCAGACACATACTTCCATAGGTTTGGGAATATCATTTTCTGCCTCCAATTGTAAGTGACAAGCCAGTGTGCAAGAATAGAAAAGACAGAATGATTATCTTTTATGTTTTTAGCCCCAGATACCCATTCTTTGGGTGGTGATTCTTCTTGCTAAACTTTTTAAAAACCAGGTTTCACCAGACGGTCCTGGTGAGGAATCAGTATGATGATGTGAGTGAGTCCAGTGTCTTCGGGGCATGGCACATCATAGATCTTGGCTCTGGCCTCAGGCTCCTTGGAAAATATCGAAAGGAAATTCACAGCACTGTGATTCACTGGTCAGTGCGAGTTGAGTAAGGGTTAACAAAATTGCAAGATAGCAACTGGTTGCTTTACCAACGTTTCAACTCCCAATCCAGAGAAACTGGATCTGAGGGTGTTGGCCTGACACAGGTTTTGAGGGTCGGGTTTATTTTTCTGGGTTCGAAGCCCAACCATTGTTATGCACGTGTCCTAACTTTACTTGCTTGCCAAGAACCCCGACACATGCCTTACATTAGCTCGTGTTTTTGTGCTTCTTTTTCTCTAAGGAAAGTGTGTTCTGTCAGAGTGTGTCCCATGACATGTTGCCCTAGCTGCGTGTTTATGTAGACCAGCAGCTGAGAACAGGATCAAGGAATGAATGTACTTTCCATTTCATAATTGTTGGTTGTTGTTATTGGGGTTTTTTTTTTTTTGACTCAGCAAATTAAATGCTTGCATTTCAAAAGAGGATGTTTTCTTTTTCTTTTTTTTTTTTTAAGCATCAGCATATTATTTCAGTGTTAAGTACTAGCCATTTCAGAATTTCAACAGTATTATTTGCTTTGCAAAAAAAGAAAAAAGTGTCTTAGGCCTTCAAACTTGTGAAAAGTAGTTTGAGGATCTTTATTTTTCTCTCTCTGTTATTATTTGAGTAATTTATTTCTGTTCTTAATGGCTTTATTGTTCTCTGGGTGATAACCAGGGTTTCTTTAAGAGATTTTTCTTTATCAGAAATTTCTTGCTAGAAGAACAATTGTAGGATAAATAATCATTTGCTAAGTTTATCATCAAAGAAATAAAAAGGTGATAAAGTAAGGGAATAATAGAGGATTTCTTTTAATGACAATAACATGGCAACACATTCCTGATATTTGGCTATAAAACAAATTATAGACGTATTTTAGAATCAGAAATGTATAGAATTATATGATTATAGAACAGAAAAATTCAGTGTTTGACTTATAGTATCTTGTGAATAACAATGCTCGACGCTAAGAGTGGAGAAAAGAAGCCAAATATGGAATGAATTTGGAAGAGAAACCTTATCAGAATTAGGTTTTGGCAGGATGAGAGGACCCACATGTGCCAAGTTTTAACTGAAAACTAATTATAATGGTCACATTATGAATTGTACAGAAAAAGAAGGAAGTTATTGATTCTGATGCTTTTAGAGGCACAGGTGATTGGATTTTTTAAGTCTTTTTGGAAAAGAGCATCTCCTTAAAACTGATCCTTTCAGTCTGTCGCCTTTAACTGGTATCAAGAAGAATGAGAAATTATAAATATTTTAAAAAGAAATTAAAACAGAAAGGGTATCCTGTACTCAGTGATTCCAGTAAATGGACTGAATTTCTTGGCTTTTACTTCTGTGATCATAATCTCACTTAAATATATTAGGTAGGTGATGGTAAAATACGTTAGTGTTTCACGGAAGGGGAAATTGTGATAGGGACACAATGACTTGTGTGGCTTCAAAAAAAATGAGGCTGTGGCTGCAGAGATATTCCATTTTGTTGGTAGAGGGCGCTCTTGTAAAGTAAATATAGCGACTACTAACCCTCTCCCTGGCTCCGTGACGTCAGCGTCACCATGGAGATCTCATTCCAGTGAGGAGGACTGGATTCCACAGTCCTGCTTTGGAAATGTGTAAATAGCAGATGCTTTTATCGCCTTTGTTTGAATCTCTGTCCGTGCACAGCAACTCAAACCGGAAGCTCAGAGGAGGGGAAGTCCATATTTGTCTATAGTGGCTTTTTACTCCCTGGAAGCAGCTCAGTCTCTCCTGGGACAAGTGTGTGTAACGACAAGTTAATGGAAAATATATAAATTCATATTTTACATAAAAAGAGTCAGAAAGCCGAATATGTTTTCCTAGGATCAAAGAAATAATTCAAACTTCCTTTCTAAAAAACTCAGACACTATTTGCTAGAAACGATTTATGTGCAATATATGTGATAAGTATTAAAATGGTTTATTAACTGAAATTTATAATGCACAAATGTAAGGATACATATTTCTATGCTTGGAATAGATTTGTTTTCCTGTAGCTTTTGAATTGTTTCAAATTTCTACACATCTTCTGTTGAATGTGGCTAAGCTGTTTTTTAAATGTGTACAGTTGGGATATAAGTAACATCTAACTATGTCCATAGAGTCTGTCTCCTTTACAGCAGGGAGGGTTCAATGCAATAATGTATACTGAGGATTACATATAATAATATATATAACTATTCTTTTTAAAAAATATATTTTTTTAAAGATTTTATTTATTATTTTTTGACAGAGAGAGAGAGATTACAAGTAGGCAGAGAGGCAGGCAGAGAGGAGGGGGAAGCAGGCTCCCCGCTGAGCAGAGAGTCTGATGCGGGGCTCGATCCCAGGACCCTGAGATCATGACCGGAGCCGAAGGCAGCGGCTTAACCCACTGAGCCACCCAGGTGCCCCTTTTTAAAAAATATTTTATAAAAAATATTTTATTTATGTTTTTGAGAGTGAGAGAGAGAGAAGGAGCAGAGGGGAGGGGCAGAGAGAGAGGCAGAGAGAGAAGCAGACTCCCCACTGAGCACAGAGCCCAACTTGGGGCTCAAGGTGTGGCTTTATCCCAGGACCCTGAGGTCGTAACCAGAGCCAAAGTCAGACGCTTAACCAACTGAGCCACCCAGGCACCCGTGTAGAACTTTTCTTGTTGCTGTTATCACACCAAGAAGAATTTTCATCTTTTCTTTATATCTTCACTATATAAATGACTGCGGTAAAACATAGTAGAACCAATGTAGAAACTGATAACCAAGAGAACTTAAGGAACTGTTCCAAATGTATACAATGTTTATGTCAAATCTAGTCTCAGAACCCAGGTATTCTGATTCTCAAAGGGCTTTTTCCAACACATCTGGCAATTAGAACTACCCATATTTTTTTAGATACAGTGGTGTGGCATTATGCTAAATAAATCAGAGATAAACTCTGATGCAACAAATGGGATGTCTTTCTTTGGGGTTTTCCTATAATAACCCAAGTGTTTCATATAACCAAAGAACTGGGTAAGACCTGCCAATTAATCGATAGAATAGTAAGCATTGTATGCCATAAACTGATTCCCTCCTTTATGAACTACACGTAATACACATACACCTTCTTTTCTAATGTAGGGACATTTTGACAGGGATAGGTTTTTCAGAGGAATACAAATTTTTGGAGCCCACAAAACTAAAAGTTGTGACAGATCCCAAGGGGTCCTGAGTTCAGACACGGCTTATAGAACCAGACCTGTGCTGGCAGGTGACCGTAGTCATTAATGACATTCACAGCATCATTTCAGTGGAAGCCTGATGGAAAGCATGTACCATATCCCAGCTTCTATGTTAGCAACTTCTACCAGCCTTGCACCATTTCTGTGATGCTAATTCAAAGTACGCTTTTCACCAAAGTAATTATACTAGTAGAATTCCTATTCCCTAAGTGAGAAGGGACACCTATATACTGTATTTTATCCAAATTCATTTAGGAAGGAAGCCAGTTGGGATAGTGCCCAGGAACGACATTCTGTTTTATGTTTTATTTGAATATATTAAGTATACATTTGGCTTATACTTATTTGGAAGTAAAAATGCATTTGAGCTAATAAAAATAATGAAAATGTATCAAGGACTTATGCCCTTTTGAGTCACAGTCTTAACTCATCTAATCTTTAAAGCAACCAGTATGATGAACATATTTGATATGAGACAAAAAGAGATGAACGCCTAAGTGACAGAGTTGGGTTAATTGAGAACCTGGGCTTTGATGACAGGGTATGCTCTTGCGAAATTGTGCCCGAGCAGATGTCTCTGAGGTGCTGAAGAATCCCACCCAACAGGAGGCCCTACCTCTGCCCTGACTAAATGTGGGGTCTTTAGAAATGGGATGTGTTTCAAGATAGCTGACTGGGATTTCCTAACTCGCCAAAGTCAGAGGTAGTCACAGTGCAAAGACTGCAACTCAGCCACCTGACTCCAGTCCCATAACATAAACCACTGGTAGAGAATGCAGTTTACTTTCTGCTGAATTAGTAATTCACAACAGTGTGCTGGGAATTCTTTGGAGTTTAAGTCTATACACATAGGTACTGGAAGAGAAGAGATGAAGGATGAGAACAGTTGTATTCTCAAGGCCTAGCACAGTGGTTAGTAAATAATATATGTTTAATAAACATTTATTGAATGGTGACTAGGGTTTCAGGGCAGGGGTAAATCACTTTGGATTGGAGTGGATAGAGAAGGTAAGGCTTGAATCTTCAACTGAGACTTGAGTCATTGCAGAGATTTGAATAGGCAAAGAGTTAGGTAGGAGGGGATACCAAGTAAAAAAAAATGGTCATACAAAAATCCTTGCAAGTAGGAAGGAAGAATCCCTTTTTTGAGAAGAATATGTAAAGCAGCTAAATTGGAATGTGTTTTAGGTGGGACCATAGCCTTTGCATTTGTCCTTATATCCATTCATCCATGCATCCATATCCATCCAAACAATCAGTCATCCATCCATCCATCCATCCATCTAAACATCCAGTCCCTCCCTCCCTCCCTCCATCCATCCATCCATCCATCCATCCATGTATCCAAGCAACCATCCATGCATCCATCCAATAAATGTTTATTACGTACCAGGTACACGGCATGACTCCTATAGACTTAAAAAGTAGTTTGGAACCAGATAGAATGTCAGACTCAAGATGAACTTTAACTTGATGATGGCAAGCCATTGATGCTTTTCTGAGTCATGAAGACAGATTTTGAAAGTTTAAAAGAAAGAGTAGATTAGCAGAATTAAAAAGGGTGGACTGGAGAGAAAGGAGGTAGGAGTGAGAAAAATGCACCAGAGGGAAGTGCCAAAGTCCACAGGTAGGAGGATAATCTCTGGACTGATGTGGTAATGGGGGTAAAGAGAAGGAGGACAGGAAAAGGCCTAGGTTTGAGAGATGTTCATACACAAATGGAATTTGTTTTTTTTCAGCTGGTAATCCTGAATTCTGAGAACCTCAAATTTAAAAAGGAATACTCTTATAGATATATAAAATCAGATCTTTATGCAAAACATTGGTAATGCTTTGATATTAGTGTGTCCGGTAATGCCAGAGGAAAACTCTCACAGTATATTGGCCTACAGAAGAGGGTTATACATCTTCTTCTGTACTTTTTTTATTAGATGGAATACATTACAGCCCCCTCTAAATCAATGATAGAGAGTGAAAGCATGGGTAATAGAAATGCGTAGATTATCCTACATCCATCTTTAAGCCTCCTTTTCTATCAAATCTTTTATCGAAGTTTCTAACAAGGAGCAGGTTTATAACTTTGAATTTGATCTACTGACCATACACACCTTCTGTGCTGGGAGGTTGTGAGCAGGGAAATGGCTAAATGATGCCAGAGCAGAGAGCACAGAAGACATTACAGTTTCTGATAGTTCAACACATTCTTTGATTTTAGTCACTGAAGATTGAGAGGTAAATGAATACATGTTGCTTGGCACTGAAATGACTTTTCCCTGTCTTTCTGTGCTGGGTGATGACAGTTACTTTTCTTTAACAATCGCTGCATTCCTTTTATGGTCTTGGAATCCTGGAGTTGGAAACAACATCAAAAGTTCATCATGTTTCATTTCCCACTTGCCAACAGAATTAAACCTAAACTGTCCAAGCCGGATTACTGGCTGTTCTGTTCTTTGAGTCTCGGGCTTAGAGGACAGTCCTGGGTATATGATGGAAGGGAGTTAGTTAGCTGGCAGCCTGTTTATTGTGTGCTGGAGTTTTGAGGATAGTTATCAGCCTGCTTAGCAATAGCATAAAACGTGCCCACATAGATGAATGTGATCTGTGTGGCAGTCTGATGTTCTAGAATACAAATGATGGGAATATGTGGAATGAAAGGACAATTGCCTTTGGAAAACAGTATTTTTCATCTATTAGAGATTTGTTTTCATAATGTTTGGCACACAGCATAGCCCAGAGCAGGCCCATGATAAATGTTTATCAGCTAGGGAAATATGGCTGCCTGGGAGAGTGCATTATGTTAATTTCCATTGTGTGGTCCCTGAGCTCTTTCCCCCTCTGGCCGTCACTGCAGAACCAAAAGGAGCCCCATCATGCATTAGTCCATATGATGCTGTGAGAAGGAGAGAGTTCTAGAATCAAATAAGGTTGGGAAATACTGTATTTTCTATCTTCTCTTTGGAATTGTGATGTACATGAGCACATGAAGGGTTTTGCAAGGACCAGAAATAAAGAAACCTGTTTATATCAGATGAATTCAGTATTTACCAAATCTATTTGGCCAGAGGACCCCCCCCTCTTTTTGCACAAAACATATTAACCATTCATACTCTAAGAAATACTGCCTTTTAAGGTTAATTTTTCACATTTCTTGCCTGAGGGAGAGATCATGTTTTATTCATTTTTGTGTGTATATGCTCTATGTTAACTGGTGCATAGTAGGCTCAGTAAAGACTTACCGTGTGTAAGGTGTAAATGGCCTGTGTGGGGTTGGTTGAGTTGATATCAACTGCTGATCATGAAGGCTGGGGTGGGGTGCTTGTCCTGAAGATAAAGATGAACAGGGCCACAGCTGGGAACAGACAGAAAGGGAGGAGTGACATAGAGTGGATTCTGAATTCAAAGGGCCTGGGTTTTTTTGTTTGTTTTTTTGCTTTTTAAGATTACAGTGAGAGAGGGAACACAGCAGGCGGAGTGGGAGAGGGAGAAGCAGGCTTCTTGCGGAGCAGGGACCCGAATGTGGGCCTCCATCCCAGGACGCTGAGATCATGATCAAAGGCAGATGCTTAACCTCTGAGCCACCCAGGTGCAAAGGGCCTGTTTTTTTATTTTGTTTTGTTTTAAAGATTTTATTTATTTAACAGAGAGAGAGAGAGAGAAAGAATGCACAAGCAGGGGGAGTAGGAGAGGGAAAACCAGGGTCCCTGTTAAGCAGGGAGCCCAATGCAGGGCTTGATCCCAGGACCCTGGGATCATGACCTGCACCAAAAGCAGACACTTAACTGACTGAGCCACCCAGGCACCCACAAAGGCCTTCTTTTTATCCCAAGTAGAAGATCGGAGCTTCTGACACTACTCTTGAAGATCTTCATAGTCCATTTTCCTTAATTGTTACAACATCTCTCTTAGACCACCTATTTTTCAAACTTTTCAGACATACATCATGGATGTACCTCATTTATACTTAGTGTTTATTATCAAACTATTCTAGAAATGTCATTCTTAAAATTTCAGCCAAGCGATTATTTGGAAATGAGAGCTTATTTGGAAAAACTATCTGAAGGCTATACATCATTGTATTTGGGACCCCTAAGTAATGCAGTGTTCTCCCAGCTTACTACTGTAAGTTTACATTACCTTCCGGGTGTCAGGACAGTGCTACCCAGCGTTGCCCTAGAACAGAACCCCCACAGATGCCTTGCAGCGGACTGCAAACCAATGAGGGAGGAAATGATTGTAAACCCAGGCCAAAAGGATCTAACACTCCAGGGGGTGTTGTCTGTCGGCCTCAGACATCCCGGGGAAATGCTATTAGAAAGTCTGTTTCATACAGCTCTGAATATGGCTGCTTCGTGGTGTGCTCCAAGCAAAGGAAGTTGAAAATAGAAATCAGCAGTGTTCCAGTGCCTTCTGTTGGCATCATACATTTTGTGAACAAAATATTTCACCATGTATCCAACAACAGAGAGCAGTATGCTGGAAATTACTCATTTTGACCACATGTACCTGAAAGACAACATTTAGCTCTCTTAAAGTTCTCATTGGAGAATAAGTTGAATAAATATCAAAAGGTGTTTTAAAACTTTGCTTTTGCCTATCTATGAGAAGCTGGGTAGCACGGGAGTTTTCCAAGTTTAGCCTAACTTGAGTGGTGGGCATACAGTTGCCCAGTGTCTATATCTGAGTCTCAGAAATATCTATTTTGTTATTCCTTTCATGAGGACTTCTACTTTTCTTTGAACCGGAGGTAGAATGAGTTTAAAGGAGATCGTTGTATTTATATTATGATACAGATAATTTTCTTTAGTAGTTACCCCAGTGATCGCCTCACATCTACTGTATTTGTTGCTAAAATCAGACCTTGGCTTTTATTGCCATCGAGGAATATTACATTCGAATGAATAAAGGGGTGTTCCTTTCCCACGTGTCGTGTCGCTGCATCCACTCTGTTATGAAAATAGAGAGCTCTTACCTCAGGGCCTATTGATAATAAATGTGTAATAAATGTGACAGTTACTGGTTCTATTTTCCCTATCCTGTCTTCCTGCACAACTGAAATGTAACATGTTTCTTACTGGTAACAGATGCTGGAAACCTTCTTTTGAAATTCCTCTGGAGAAGCGGTCCTGTTGATTCCATTAGATGCGGGAAGTGGCTTTATGCAGATGTGGGCTTGCAGGGATGCAATGTTGTAATTGCTGTTCTGCCGACCCCTTGCTGAGTGCCATGCTTTTCTCTTGTAGGTGATGTGCCTTCAGGACTTTTTTGGTGACGATGACATTTTTATTGCATGTGGACCGGAGAAGTTCCGTTACCAGGATGATTTCTTGCTAGATGAAAGTGGTAAGGAAAAAAAAAAAAAAAAGTTCAAAACCAGGGGAAATTTGAGGCAGCTTTCCAAAATGAGCCACACCAGGCCAAGATTATGTCAACCCCAAAGCTACCAAATCAGTTTCAGATCCTCGCCCAGCATGTCTTTTTCATATCTCGAATTTCTTTGATTTTTTTTATATAGAAAACAGATGAAATGATAATTGGAAAGTTTAAATCATTCAGAAGAGTAAATTACCAATGTCTAATTTATAACCACTTAATAACTAAATTGATGTTTTATAGAAAACCAGGATGCAGATTTCTACATTTTTAATTCTCTGTTTTTGTCAACATGTGTAGTTGAGAGATTTGTGATCATAAAATTATTGAGTGTGTCTCTAGGTGGAGCTTTCCCTAGCCTCTTCTGGTTCCTAACCGGGAGGGAGAGTGGCCTGGCATCATCCCTTTTCCTTTAAGTACTACCGAATTTGTATGTCATTAGCATCTGTGAGAGAACAAAGAGGAGGAGGGTAGCATCCTTCGGTTCAAATTGAAATGTGATTGTAACAGATGAAGAAGAGACAGTTGATTAAGAGGGAAAGACCTGTGAAAGGTTGTGACTTCAAGAAAAATCCTTTTCTGATGCTGTAGTCATTTCAGAATCCTACCAGCATCACAGGAAAGATTATTGCCCTGACAGAAGAGACCTCTCCTTAATCATATTACTTCTAATTTAATTAGGGGAATATCACATATTTATGGACAATTCAGACACTAGGTAGTTGGAAATGCTTTTTGAAGTGGTAATGAAATTTCTGCTTAAATGCATGCAGAAACAAATTAGTGAACTTTTGATGAAGGGGATGGGAAACACTTGAGCACTGACAGGATTGGATAAGTGATGTGATGTCGGGGTCCCACCCTCCCACGGCTGAAGCCCGTTCCTTCAGTATCTGTATTAATACATATGTATGTAGATCATCTATATGCATTTAAACCTAGTACAATTGTTTTATCATTTAAAAATGACTTAGGGTGTGTGGGGAGGGATAGGAATAAGAGAGATTGCCCCTGATTGTGATAACTTCAAATGCCCAGTGAAAGTACATATATGTATAATATGTTAGATAGATAGTTAATATGACAGAAGTGTTATTTGAAGAGATTTAAGTTATTTTGGTTCAAAGAACCTAACTGGAAGGTATCTCTTTCTCTTGAAAAAGCTTTAAATACATTCCATCTTTATCTCTAGTTGGTGTGCCCTTTGGGAGGCAAAGATATTAGGAAAATACACTGGCACAGGGAGCCCTCAGGGAGGGCTCTCCCCAACCCACCCCTTCCATCTAGAGAATGAGGCAGCCTTGCCATTTTGTGTAGAACAAGAGAATGTTAGGAGTCAGGCGGGAACCCACAGCACAGCTCTGAGGAAAATAAACTGCCTTGACTTTCAATTTAAAGAATAAAGCTGCTTCTGATAAAACAATCTAAAGGAACCATGCATTCTGAAATGAAAGTTTCACTCGTTGCTTTGGTAGGAAACAACCTGTCAAATTCCAACTGGAATATAGTTCAGTTTCAAAGCAGCACCGTGGACCTGGAGCTGCCAAGACCTCTATCCAGCCCCCAGGGAAACTTGGGGCCTCTCCCCAGCCTAGTCCCCTGACAGTGAAGGCCCTGAGCTGGGCTTCCCTTCCCTATACTGTGCTCTCACACCAGACACAGCAGCCTGTCCTATTCCCTGCCGACAGCAGGCAGATGGGCTTTCTGGAAAGTACAACAGAAAAAAGTACCAGAAAATCCATTGTGATTTCCCTTGAGAATCCTTTCTCATTAAAAAGAATGCAGGCAGATAGACAGATTGATAACCACATGCACGCGTAATGGTGCACGTGCACACACGTGAATCGCAACACCTAGCCCATCACGCATGGTTTGGCACTTGGAAAGACCACTTCAAACTATTTCAGGGAGAAAGTCAGGACTTCACGTTCTTACCCCTGATGAATATACCCTAACCATTTCTTGGTGTGAAATCCATTTGCTGAGTAACAGTGTCCTCCCGCATCCTGAGAGAAACACGTGGATTGGGGGAAGGGGGTAGAGAAAGAATCTAAATTGAGATTTTACTTCCTTGGATGAACTTACTCTGAGACTAAATTCACACATTGACAACTGCAATTTCCCTGTTGCTTGTACAGCATGTTCTAGTGCTAATGTATTAAAATTTGAATCTTTTTTTAAGTGCTCTGAGATGATTTATCCCAGCTTATCTGTACTTGCTAAATGGTATTTGCACATTGAGGCTTCATTTGGCCTGTTCCATAGTAGCTTCCTAAAAGGAGTATCAGCGGGGGGTACAGACATCTTTGGAATTAATACTCAAGCAGGGCTGTGCTTGCCTTAATGGCATCAAGAAATGGCCTTTTGCCACAAGGCAGCATTTTTATTTTATCTTTCAAAATTAACCCAGCTCCCGGTGTGCTCAGGATTAGCAATAATACATCCCCCTAATTACTGCTGGGAAAGCTCCTGGAGACTGCTCATAAGGTCTTTCCAATGAGGAATTCTGCCATCATAGACTTATATTTCATGGGCTACACTGGACCCAGATCAATATTAGAAGTTACGAGGGAGGAACCTTCCTCCCCTAAATTTTCACATGGGAAGAAAAAAGCCTTCCTTTTTCCATCTTGAACTGTAACTCATTTTAGCGATATCGTCATCAATCAGTGGAATCTTAGCACCTTCGAAAAATGGTGGCTACAGCACTATATATAGAGACAGACAGGCCGTCCCCTGCATGGGCTGCTGTCTCATTTAGAACGATGAAGCACAGGCAAGGAAAATGCCAAATTGGAGACAGGAAGCTTAACATAGTTTTGCTTATATATTGATGATAAACTGACGAATTTGTGATTTTTGGTGCCATTAAAACGTGACAGGATTTTGTTGAGAAATGCCTATCTCTCACCTGGGGGGGAGAGGAAGTCTTTGGTGAGGAGCCTGTCCCAGCATATCACCTTCTGTCTGGCCCCCCCCAGCCTCAAGCCAGCACCCCCAAACTTGCTTGGCCAGTTTATTCACCCATGTACCTCACCCCTGCTGGGCCTGCCACCTGCTCAGGAATCTAAATATATCTCTCACTCTCTCTTTTTACCAGTTCCAGAGTGCTCTTGATTCTGATGTTAATAGGTATTACTTCAAACACACATTTCTGCATAGATGTTGTATGCGTTTCCTAAGCCTGCTGTTAACCAATCACCATGAACTGGGTGGCTTCCAACAACAGAAACTGACTCTTCAACAGTTTCTGGGGGCCAAAGTCCAAACTCAAGGTATAGGGAAAATCTGTGCTCCCTCTGACGGCTCTGGGTAAGAATCCTTCAAAACTCTAACACTAGCTCCTGCTGGTTGTTGGCTTGGAATCCTTTGGCTGCTACTGCAGCATTGCTCTAGTCTCTTCCTTCAACCTCATGAGGACTTCTCTGTCTGTCTGAATTTCCTTCTTATAAGGACACCAGTTATTGGATTAAGGTCCGTCCTAACCCAGTATGACTTCATTTTAACATGGTTACATCTGCAGAGACCCTAATTTCCAAATAAGGTCATATGCACATGTACCAGGATTAGAAGCTCCACATATCTTTTGTGGGACACTGTTCAACCCACAGAAAGATGTTTGAGGTTGTCTGGATTCTAGTTGAACTTGAGTTACAAGTAAACTCACTTTTATGTGTTTGTTTTGACCCGTCTTTCGATTTGTGCTGTTATAGCTTTATATTAATGAGTAGAAGACATAGATAAGATTGCTGTGACAAGACTATCCCCTCTTTTGGCCTTTTGTAGGTAGGGTCACTCACCTGGGGTGTCAGAAGAATGCCCTGAAATGACCGAGAAGTGCACTGGTCAGCAGTGCATTTGACAGAACCTCTCTGGAAATCCTTCTGAATAAGATAAAAATATATGGTCTGAAGGCCATGGGATGGCTATATTTTTAATTGATAGAACTGGCCTGTCCAAGAAGTACTCATTTACAGATTGATGTCACTGTGTTGGAGGAGATCGCTATTAGAATTGACCCATGAGGTCCCTGAAAGGAGGGACTGTTTGTGTGCTAAGAGTCATGGCAATGGGGTTATTCCTTGGATTCTGTATCATTTAATGTGACTAGAAATGGCCATTTGAGAATGTGGGTGGTGTGTGAATGAAATTATCTGGTAGGAAAGCATGGATCCACAAGGATTCTAGCAGAATGGATTGTATCCAAGAAGATAAAATTGAATTGGTATTAACAAAAAGTAGTGCTTTAGGTATTTTTTCATTAAAAAGAAAGCCAGTTTTAAACCAACTTAGTCAGGAATAATGTAGTTTTAACAGGAGAACATGTGAACATTTTAGTTGACTGCAGGCTTCTTTCTTGTGAGATGTGACTCATTTGCAGTCTGGATTGTAGGCAGATCCTATATGATAAAACCTTTCAGCCCCTCTGATTGAACATGGCAAATATTGACGGAAGAGAAAAGTTAAAATGAATAAGTGTTCTTCAAAATTCACAAAACTACTATAGAAATCTAGTAAGTATAGTGTAGAAGAATAGATAAAAAAATAATTGGGCTTTCACATGATTTTTGTAAGTTGGTAGCATTCATACTTTCGAAGTTATGAAAGTTCACAAGTGCACGAAGACTTTCAGGATACAGTAAGTGTGTGTCCGTGTGTGCATAACGTCCTGTTTCTGGGGAATGCCAGTCCAACTTCTCCCTGCACTAGACACCCCCATCTGGAAAGCCATGTTCTTCTTGGGTATGTGATTCTAGTAAGAACATTTCCTTGGCTTCTCTTATGGACCCCATGGTTTTGGGTGCCCGGAATCCACATGGTAGACATCTCTAGAAATACTCCATCGTGACTACATTCCAGGGACCATGTCCTCAATGAGAGGAGGCAGAAGTTATATTAGGCACTGTTCACCGAGCAATGATCCCTGAGTGTTTTCCCAACTCTGGGTGGTAAGAAAATGGGGTTAGAACCAAGAATAGTAGAAACAGTATGTGAGTAGAGTTAGAAGGCTGGTGTAGTTAAGCTCCATGTCCTACTTGCTGTGTGGTCTTTGTATCTCCCAGCCTGCTTCCTATTCTGTGAAACACCTTTTTTTCCTGGGTTGTAATGGACCTCAAATGAGATAATAAATGTCAAAGCACGTTCAAAACTGTGTTCCTTTTTACTTGGTGAATGATGTTAGTGAATGACACTTCAGCTGAAATACCCCTCCTAGCGGACTGCAGCTGGGCTCAGCCACATACATTCATTTGCAGGGCTTAATTGGAGGCAGATGTCACCAAGATTTGGTTTGGGTGCTCTTTAGAACCAAAAAGCAATTATCTATTCCTTTCTTCCCTCTCTTAACCTTAATTCCTGTGGAGGAGGTAAGAGGGAGTAAAGGGACCTTGGAAAATTTCCACTCTTCTCTGGAGAGAATCTGTGGAAGATTAAACCAAACCACATTTAGATCCAGTCAGACTTTGCAAATGGACCGCATTTAGGGATCCCAGCCTGTATGTGCCCAAAGGACTTGGGTTAAAGGGATTTTGGGTGGCTTGCTGCCCTGTCCTGGGGCTGGTGATGCTGGGAAACCACAAGGTCATTGTGAACACCAGGAAAATGCTCAGAGTCTGGATAGAGACCAGATCTCCTCACACAGTGGGTTTTGAGTTACTGCTAACAAAATTCATTCATTCTTTCATGCATCCATTCATTTATTCAATAGGCTAAGCCAGGGAGTGTGGTAGGCGCAAGTAACTATCAGCCTTGACACATGAAATATGACCCATTGTATGACTTTTAATATTGCCTGTGTCAAAAGATGTCAAAGGATCTCCGGTACTGAACGTTGACTCAAAATATTACTTGGTGCTCATTGCTGTAGTGTATTTTATTCCTTTGGGAAAATATTGTGGGGAATGACTAACGGGGCACAGCAGATGGACTTCTCTTTTCGGATTTAAATTTTAATTGAATTATATGACCAGTTTAAATTGAATCTAGGGGCAGGTTTCTTTGAGGTGTGTAGTACTTCGTGCTAGAATATTTTATTGTTTCGGTAAATGTTAATTCTGGGAATGTGTAGTTCTTACTTAGAAAAACAAAACTAAGGGATAGCTGTCTTACTGAATAATGGCCAAGTTTCTGTGACATTTCATTATCGCGCAGAAAATCTGGTGTAATCTTAACTGATTGATTTATGGAATACAGGCCGATGCTTGAAATAGAGGGTTTTTGTGGTTTTTGTTTGTTTGGAGTCCCAGAGAGCACATTGGTAATGTGCTCTGCTCTCGTTAGCAGGTTCCCATTTGCCTCTCAACCGTGGTAAAGCTCTAGGGGTTTGTCCACAAGAGCTACACTTCAGCTCATGCCTAAATATAAAGTTCCCCAGAACATAGTGATACTTCCAAATTTCATAGCTGCCAAGCTACGGAGACATAGAGAGTATTATCTTCTGGAGACAAGCTCTAACTCCAGCACAAGCTAGTTCCTTTGCTACAAAGAGATGATTTTCTACTCAGGAAACCAAGACATTGTATAACACATACAGTCTTTCCTTTACACCTTCTCTTCTGGTCCGCACAGGCTTCCTTTTATTGTATTTAGTCACAGTGACACCTGAATTGTTGACGCAGAAATACCCCACACATATAACATTGGCAGTGAGTGCCACGCAGTAGGAGTCTCAGAGGCCAGCAGCTGGCAGCCCTGCCCGGGGCAGAGATCCCCCACACGCCATTGCGACAGCTGCTCATCCTTCCCCAGCTAGAACCCTCTCTCTGTCTTACAGCTTACATCCATTTGAGAAGGCCAATCCCTCTGTCCACCTGTGCTGGTTTTTTTTTTTTTTTTTTTTTTAATAAGTTCTTTCTTGTTTGGGGGCCCCAATTAATCTCTCTCCAGCTTGTACACAGAGGTCCTGATTCTGCCCTTTGGGGTAATGAATACCACCCATTGCCTTCATTCGCTGGTGAGCTGCTGTCATAGACCCCGGGGACAATCCAGGTCATTCACTGTACACTATTTTATTTGCGTTTCCTCCTAAACCGAAATGTCTCTAACTTCTTCCCTCCTTCTCTCATGTTTCAAAGAACAGCCTCTTGTTCTTTCTAAAGGCAAATGCAATGTTCTTGATTTTGTCTTCACTCTTCTTTGTGACCTTGTCTCATCAGTGTTCCTTTCCTATCCTCCATGGGAATTTGTTATTTTACCCCATCTTCGCTGTCTCTTTCTTCTCAAACTGCAGCCACGACTAAATTTCTCCTCTCCTCAAAGGGCCTTCAGTCATCTCTATCATTTAATCAAGCCGTAGTGCCCTTTCCCTCTCTGTCAAACAGCTTTAAAAGGCAAAATTACTAAAAAAACATTTTTTTAAAAGAGCAAAATTACTGCCCTTGAGGTCTCCGTGTCCTCATTCTGACTCACTTTTTATACGTCTTTTTTTCATTAAAAAATTGTCTTCCACTAGCCGTTTAAAGTTATGTAGCAGTAGAAGTTCTTTTGCTACTGTATGATGCTGAGGTACAAATCTCAAGAATTTTCTCTTCCCTCCTGAGGTAGTAAAAGGTATTATGGACTCTTATAGCTACAAATCACCGTCTCAATCTAGAAATGAAAATCACTAGTCCAGACAATAGTCATTCAAAACTGGAATTCTTTTCCCATACCCACCCAGGGCCCAATGTAGCGAGTCCCTTCTCTGGGGGAAAAAGATAGGGTTCTCCTTTTTCACTTACCTCCTCCCTGTTTTGATCCTTTCAGGGTTGGAACAGAGAAGGGTAGAAAGGAGCAGGGTGATGAGAACGGGGAGGTGGGGAGTCCTTACATGACAGCACTCTTGTAAGATGCCTTCAGGCTGTCTGGGTTCCACAGAAGTTATATTAAGCCAACTTCTCTTCTGGGTGTTTTTATGGGTTCTTCAGGGACTCTCACTGGGAACATTCCTCTCTTCTTCTTTGATGTGGTCAGTTCAGTTTCTTCCAGTTTTGGGTGTTTCTCCCTTAGTCCTTGTTTTCCAGAACTCCCCCTGTTGGCCTCAGGTGATCCTCTTAGAAAGAATTTAAATTAGCTCCGTGCCAACTCACACCCTCAGATCCATCAACACACTCACGTGTTCCTCCCCCCCCCCCCACAACAACACTCCATGCAGTCAGGCCTCCTTTACTCTGCTGTCAGTGGTTCTCCAGTGAAAGCCGAACACTCAGCGGCCAGAATGTCATTCCCCTCTATCTGCAGCGGACACTGACCCGTCTCTTCCGATCTCTAGTGAAGCCCTACCTGAGATGAAGAGAAGTATCTCCCCTCTTTTGGAATGAGGGAATTCATAGCACAACTCTCTCTGAAGAAGTCCTTCTTACAAATCCCCTTTCTGTCTGAGAACATGATGCCTTTTTCACTTTTGAAATGGGTAAGAAAACTAAGGCATGTAATTTGTTCAGATCTACTTTGAAATTTCTAGAAAGTGATCTCCTCACAGTTTACTTTAGTGTCTGACACACATCCCCTTGCAGGCTGGGCAAAATTTCCATTCTGAATCCTGTGACATTTGTGACCGCCTTCCACTCCTACCATATAGGTAAAGGGTCCATGAACAAGGATAACCTTCAAATCGCTATACCCAATGCCCTTTTTTTTTTCCTTTTTCCTCTCCAACTTCTTTGTGGCATTAGACACTTTTAAGGATTCCCTCCTTGAAATTCTCCTCTCTTGTCCTTCATGGGGTTTTGCTGTTCTGGTCTTTTGCCTCCCTTCATGACGGCTCCTGAGCTCCTTTCAGGTTCATTCTGCCACGTATCCCTTAATAACTGTTCCTGAAGATTCATTCCTCAACCCTTTTTTCTACTTAATTACTTTCAATTCCTAGCCAAGTTCATCTACCTTAATGGTTTCAGCAATGATGGTTATGGTGGACAGTGACGGTGACAAATGGCAACCAGATGGTACGCAATAAGCAAAGTCTTTGAAGTATGTATAATTTTCCCAATTTTACAAATTAAGGAAATTAAAGCTTTGATGATAAATAATTTGTCCAAGGCCACACAGCTAGTTCATGTTGAAAGCAGAGTTCAAACCCAAGTCTGTTTATGTTTGATAATACAGTCTTACTCTCTAAGTATACCTTTTCTCAGATCTCCATCTCTAACCCTGATGCCTCTCAGGGGCTCCAGAACTATCTTTCCAACAATGCTGGTGGGACTTTCCTTATGGGTTATTTCACAGCCGACTGAAATTCAGCATTTCCCAAAACTGAACTCATCATCTTCTGAGTCAGTTTTATCCCTCCTTCTGTGTTTCCTATATTAGTTCATGGCATCAACATTCTCCTTAATACCAACGTTACAACACACGGAGGTGTTCTTTACTTCCCCTCACCTTTACTCCTCACCTCCCACATTTTGTCGCCTGCTTTCAATGCCACCACCATTATTTTAAGTCCTTTCCTCGTAATCTCTTGCTCAGACTCCTACAGTGATGCTTTCGCTTGCTTCCCTGGCTTGTCTTTAATTATTCCATGAATTTGTACGCAGGTTGACTCTCCTATATTCCCTTCAATACCTGTCCACTGCCCAGAGACTCCTTGGCGTATCATTCTAGGGCAGTTGTAATTCAGTGTTATTGTATTTTTCCAGCCTTATCGTTGCTTTATTCCTCTTCTGCACTCCAACCACGGTATTATTTGCTGGCCTCCCAAAAGCCATTTATTTTTAGTATCTCCATCTCTGCTCATACTGTCCCATCAAGCTGGAATGCTCTTCTTCCTTTTCCCCATCACCACCCAGCAAACTCCCTTTTGCCCTTCGAAGTTCCGTTCAAAAGTTCCCTTCTCCCATCTTGTTGGTTTCCATCAATTACTGACTTCTCATTCTTTTGACAGATATTTATCTCATTTACTCCCCAGAAAAATCCTGCAGTGTTGCTAAATAAAAACACCAAGTTAGGATGAGTTAAGAAGCTGCTGAACGTCACATACCCAGTGGGTAACAGGGTTGGAATGAAAACTGGAGATCCCAGACTCTTTGTTTTCATCTTCCTTAATTGTTAGTGCCTTGAGGTTGGTCCTCTGTATCGCCAGTCTCTGTATCCCATAGCACCTATCGCAGTGCTCTGAATCTTGCAAAAGCTCATGAGATGTTAGCTGAGTCAGTGAATGCAGACAGGATCTACTCCGCACGTCAACCTTGTAGACGCTTGAGGACTGAGGCTCGACACTTCCCCAGAGCTGGTTTTTCCAAATCTGTTAGGAAAGTTCTTTCAACTGTTGCTCTTAAGACCCTCCACTTTCCTGGTTTCTTTTCTCTGAATACTCTTCGGTCAGCAATATCCTCCTCAAAATAAACCCAGAACTGAATGCAGTACTCCTTGAAGGCTTCCAGTAGCATAGAGAATACAACTTTATTTAATAGAGGCATCAAACTTGTTCAAATGCAGCCGAAATGTGATTATGGTCTCTTTAAGCACCAGCCAAGCAATGTGGGCTTGTGGTTAACTTGAGGTCAGCTGAACTCTCTGGGGCTTTCTGATGTGAGGTCAAGCCAGGTTCTGCTTGTTTAAATGCATAGCTGCACCTCCATCCAGTACTTTAATCGTATTCATGCCAGAGAGCACCTTATTAATTTTAGTCATTAATTCTGGCCATTTAAGAACCTTACGCATCCAAATTCTGCCTGAGGACAAATAACAGCAGAGGACAGAGTTGAAATAAGGTCTCTCTGATTTCTAGGTCCTTGCCCTTCCCAATAAGGTATGCTGCTGGGGACCTTTCTAGCTAAAGATCAGTAGCGTAGCTACCTGAAAGCTCTCAGGCAAGAAGAAAAAGAAATGAGAAGCTATAATAACATTTCTGTGTGTCCTCAGGGACGGCAGTGGCAGGGCAGCCTCAGGCCCAATGGCCAGCTTTGGCTGGGCCATTCTCTTTCCTCAGCAGGTAACAGTCCTATAAACGAGGACAGGTTCTTTTGTCCCCTGCACTGACCAGCACATGCCTCCTCCCCACGTCCCCCCAGTACAGGAGAGTGCAGATAGGACTTTCCTCCTAATGTGCGTCCATGGACCACATGCACTGAAGTTTTTGTGCCAGTTTGAAATCTCCCAATTCAATCCCCCCAACCAAGCACATGTGAAGAGCCCACGTGTGTTAGGCATTCCTGGGGTTTAAGCAAAGGAGTTCTGGAAGGTTAAATAACTACTTAGGGAAAGCAGATGAAGTGAACATTATTGTGGAAAAAGACTTGATGTGAAAGTAATTCTGAAATCTAGTTCCCAACTTGAGTAATAATTTGATATGTGTGTGGATATAGGTTGTCTCTCTAGATTTTCATTATTGTGAGTATTCTGAGTAACTGGAATATAATAAGATATTGATGTTATATGACTCTTTGCTGCCTATAACTTGATTTTCTTTCACAATAGCTCTGGAAAAGAAACAAATGGATAAAACTTTTAGTAAAAAAAAATGATCATGCGGGTGACTTATCTTTATGTTTCAGTAGACAGAATCACTGAAATCATGAATCCAGCTTTTCTTGGAGACCTAAAACCGAGCTGAATAAGAATTTGTCTAAATTCATATGAGTCTTAATCAAATATTCAGAACAAAGCCAAAGAAAAGCAGCAGCCTTGTCAAGAAGTGCCAGGAATGGAATTGAAAGAAGCCATACCTGTAAGCTCAGCACGGGGAGGTGAGAAAGCAAACCATTGTCAAGAGGTCAGGGTGAAAACTGGCATCGTCCTGATCAAAGACAAAATCAAGCTCGGCATTTACTTTCACTATTAAGGTACTTGAGGGCCACCTGATTCAGTGAATGCCTTTTGTTCCCTTGTGGGGTGTCCCACCGATACGACAGCTGGGACATCTTGCTGATATGACCAGTTTTCGCTGATATTGAAAACTGAGGTTATAAAGCTTTTGAGTTTATTAGTTCTGAAGGACACAAAATTTCTCTTAGGTTTGCCTTGCCATCTTTTTGTCAACTTAGATAAACTTACATCTTAATACCTTTTTTTGGTGTCCATTTCATGCTTGATAGCCTTTCAACAGAATTATTTTAAAATAATAACATTAGAAGTCAGAAGTTAGCTTACATTATAATTAGTTCTAAAAACCTATGGAGGGGCGCCTGGGTGGCTTAGTGGGTTAAAGCCTCTGCCTTCAGCTCAGGTCATGAGCTTCAGCCAGGGTTCTGGGATCGAGCCCCGCATTGGGCTCTCTGCTCAGCGGGGAGCCTGCTTCCCTTCCTCTCTCTGCCTGCCTCTCTGCCTACTTGTGACCTCTGTCTGTCAAATAAATAAATAAAATCTTTAAAAAGCAAACAAACAAAAATAAAAACCTATGGAAAATGAATACTGTTCTTTCTTCTTACTTAAGTGAGATATAAAATCTTCCCATTTGCAGTGGGTTTTCTAAATATGAAGATCAGGTTAGCTTAATATACTAAGTAGCTGAGTTAATAGACAGTTAACATGAATTCTGTCTATTGTATCACTTATAATAGATGTGTGTGTGCACACATAGGTATAGATTCTACCCAATTTGGCTAATATTTAGTGAATACCTACTATGTGCCAGGCACTGTTCTGAGCACTAGGCATTTAACGGTGAACTAAAGAGAGAAAAATTCTTGCCCACTTGGAACTTACTAGAAGAGGAAAATATTTATTAAGCAAAATCATAAGCAAATTACATAGTGTTTCAGAAGATAAGGAAGGAGAATGAAATAGAGAAGGGAAGTGTGGGTTTGGGATGTGGGAGGATGGGGCCGGGGGTGCAGTTGTAGGTAATGTAGTGAGAGAAGACTTCAGTAAGAAGGCAGCATTTGAGCAAAGGCTTGAAGGAGGTGAAGGAGCCAGCCATGAAGACCCCAGAGGAAGAGTGTTCCAGGCTAGGGTTAACAGTGCAAAGAGCCTGAGGTGGCCAGGTGCCTGATGAACAGCCGGGAAGAGCTCTATAGTAGCGGGTGGTCTGTCTGTCTGAACTGTGATTTTTGACACTAATGACCCAGAGTCAGCTCAGACTTCAGAGGTTAAGGGCATGGTCCTTAGCCACAGCAAGACCATCCTAATTTCACACACTGGCTACCAACTGGCTACAAATTCAGGGGTTCCCACACTCCCCTCGGGTTTAATGGTATGGTGGAACAACTCACAGAACTCAGGAAAGTGCTATGCTATAGTTATGATTATGATTTTATTATAAAGGATGTGATGAGGACCAGCCAAATGTAAAGACACATAGGGCAAGATCTGAAAGGGTCCCAGAGGAGAGCTTCTATGCTCTCTCCCTGAGGAGTCAGGACACATCACCCTCCTGGCACATTGATGTGTTCACCAACCAGGAAGCTCCCCTGAATTCGACATACAGGTTTTATTGGGGAT
The DNA here is from genome assembly GCF_922984935.1 of Meles meles. Lineage (NCBI taxonomy): Eukaryota > Metazoa > Chordata > Mammalia > Carnivora > Mustelidae > Meles > Meles meles. Next base: position 17,657,288 of record NC_060079.1, on the reverse strand, counting down.
TCATTACCATAAGCCTGGTTGATTGATTCATTGGCCACATGACTGAACTCAGTCTGTAGCTCTCCTACTCATAGGACGTCATGTGGTTATCACATGGCTCAAAGCCCACCCCACCCCTCATCACAGGGTTGGTATGACCAACCCCCACCTTGGGTCATCTTTATAGCTTAAATTCAGATGTGACTTGAGGGACCTGCCATGAGTGACAGGACATTCCTATCACTTGGGAAATCCCACAGGTTTAGAATCTCCCTCCCAAGAATCCAGGAAGAAAACAGACACATTTTTTAAAATTATTTTTTTAAAGATTTTATTTATTTATTTGAGAGAGAGAGAGAGAGAGGAGGAACACGAGCAGTGGGAGGAACAGGGGGAGAGGGAGAAGCAGATTCCCTGCTAAGGAGGGAGCCCAACATGGGACTCAATCCCAGACACATTTTTTTTTTTTTAATGTAACACGGACCCTGTCAAGATCTCAGAAAACATTCATGCTAATTGTGTAATGATAACTATCCCAACCACTTATTATGAGGAGAAAATGAGCAGAGAGTAGCAAAAACAATGAGCTTATCGAAGACTTGGGATCTTTGCAAACAGAGAAAGGCAACATGACTAGCTCCCAACCCAGAAGGGGCAGACCGACACCTCTCACGGGACACTCCCATCTCAGAAGTTGATTTCTATACAGAGAGTCATCGAAATATTTTAATAACTGTGTGGATGGTCCATTCTTGCTGAAACCTGCTAAATGAGAGGGACTTGGGGCATGAATCATCTAAAAATGTGCATAGTGCAAAAATTCCTTTCATCTTCTTGTTGAGCGTACTTTGTATCTCACACTGTACATTCCCTTCAGATGGATCATTTGGGAAGATTATTCTTCTCGGTAAAATTCCTAGTGGATAGATTTGAAAGAATCTTCGGGAGTGTCGTGTTCAGTACCTCCATTTCCTATGTGAGGAAGTGGAAGGGAATTAAGTTGACTGGCCTAAGTCAACCAGCAGGCTCGTGTTAGAGCTGAAGGAGGCTCAGAGCCAGGTTGCTGAAGTCCAGTCTCGGACTTGTTCCATCGTGTGAGCTTGCTTCAGTTAGTCGGTTGGTGCCTCGACCTCGGCCTTAAATGCATCCTCAAAAGAGCACCAGCCTTGGAGAAGAAGGGTCCTGCCCTTACCACCTGAGTGATCCTGAACAAGTACTTACCCTCTCGGAGTCAGTGTCCACTGGAAAAAATGGAGACCAAAGTAGCACCATCAGAATAAGTTGCCATGAGGATTGAATGAGATGCTGTGTGTGAAAATCACATTGCAAAGCTGTAATGTTAACAGGCAAATGTTACGATGTGGTATTATCATTATTATTTGGGTGCTTGGAAACCCTCATCTCTTGGTTAAAGTGGAACAGATTTTATTTATTTATTTATTTATTTATTATTTAAATTTTAGTTTATTTTTTCAGTGTTCCAAGATTCATTGTTTATGCAGCACACCCAGTGCTCCATGCAATATGTGCCCTCCATAGTACCCGCCACCAGGCTCTCCCAACCCCCCAGCTCCCTCTTCCTAAAACCCTCAGTTTGTTTCTCAGAGTCCACAGTCTCTCATGGTTTTCCTCCGATTTCTCCCTATTCACTTTTCCTTTTCATCTCCTGATTATCCTCCATGTTATTCCTTACGTGGAGCAGATTTTAGTCTTTATTTTAAACTATTGAAAAATATTTATCTGAATGTATGTTAGTGGATATGGGAGATGCCAATTTATGATCAAACAAGTTTCACCACCAGCAACCCCCTCACAGAAAGAGGTCATCCACGGTCGGCAGCAGCACTTAATAGGATCAGACTAGTAAACTGTATGAGGTCCGTGTAGCAACCAGAAGAGGAAGGCTCAGACTTCAAGCATGTAATGATGCACTTTTGAGTAGAATAAGACTCAAGGTTCCCTGACATTGAGATTAGATTTGCAAATAGTTCTTTCCATCTGGCTAAGAGACTCTCATGTTGTGCAGCTCTCTCTCCTAGCTCGAGGTACCTAACTTCATAGAGAAACTGCAAGTTCAGGTCAAGCATACCATTCTTCAGGTTTCTAGCATGGAAGACACTAACGCAGAAGAGGGTTACATAGCTTGAGGTCCACATATAGTCATATAAGCTATGGTATCTGCTTGCTTTGTTCTCCACACATACAATTAAAGCCCATGTACCTAAACTGATCTGCCAGCAAATGTAACAGAATGGTGAGAGCTATCCAAACATCAACAGCAAAAAACACGCAAAAAATTATTTTTGACTTAATGTTAAAAAAATCACATTCTTTTAATCAAAAAATACATTGGATGTGGCTGTGTACAACTTAAAATACATTTTAGAATGGCATTCAACTTTTTCTTAACCTATTTTGCAGCCCAAGAAAAGTATTCTATCAAACTGAGAGATAACGTGATTTTTAAAATGCCCTTAGGATGTCTCTCTTTATTTAGACTGATCCTATAGGCTAGTTAATAGATGGCATTGTTTCTGCAGCTTTGCCTTAACATGGTGAGAGCATTAACATATTTTATATAGTCTTTTAAATCTGCTGCAGCTAATTATGTAATTTCTCATCTTTGGTTTGAAGCCAGCAGCAGGACTCTGTTTGAATTATTTAGAGTGATGTTAATTCTCTTGCTTAACTATCTCTTCTCTAGCAGTTTGCAAAGGAAGCTGGACCCAAGATGCCCGTGGCAGGGTCACTTTGGAAGAATTCTAGGCAGCATCTCTCAGCCACTCCTCTGTCTAGCGGACTTCAAGGAGGACAGAAGGAGGGCCAGCCTCTAGCACATTCGCTTATCTATGAGGTTGCCAATTAGGGCAAGGGAAGCTTTGAGTCTAAAATTATTTGCTCGCTTTAATTTTTGGTGGTGAATTATTAGCGAGCACCCGCTCGATTGTAGTGGATGGTTTTAAAAAATAGTGTCCAAATTGGGGGTCAACATCTTTGTCTGTAAAGCGCCAGACCGAAAATATTTTTGGCATAACAAACCACACGGTTTTTGTTGTAGCTTTTTGGCTCTACTGTTGTAGTGTGAAGACAGCCACGTAAACACGTGAGTGTGGCTTCATTTTAAGAAAACTTTGTAAGAACAGGCTGTGGACTGGATTTGGCTTGCAGGCTGTAGTTCGCTGAACCCTGGTCTGAAACCATTGAAGTTTAGTCTTCTGGGGAATGTGCTCTTTGTTAGATAGAATATTTTCTCTCCTAGAAAAATAAGCATTTCATGCCAGGTGTACACACATGCACACACAATTCACACCCATAAACCTTCAATTTTAAGAAGTTCTATATCCCCAAAACTCCTCTGTGGATCCAGATCAAGAACTCTTGATCTAGGTGGTATTTTCCTGACAAGAAGCCTTTCTAGTGACCTCCTGGATACTCCAGAATAGCCATTCCTTAAAAAAAAAAAAAAAGATTTTGCTTCTACTTACCTCACTTCGGAAAGTCCAGACTTTAATCAGACTCTAAAGTTTATCTGGAAACACAGAAGTCCTGCACTGGAAGGAGTAGTGACATATACTGAGAGCTTTGAAGGGGAGAAGTCATGGACATGTTGGAAAGATTGAGGGGTATATGTGGGAAGAGATGGGTGTCAGAGGCAGTTGACGTGTGACACCGAAGTAAAGAGTCGGGGACTCGAGCGTGGGCCTGTAATTGTAGACATGGATGCAATACCCATACTCCTTATGACCCCTCTTGCTCTGTCCTGGCCCACATTGTTCTCTCTTTTCATTAGAACAGGGGCTGGTCAAACATCTACATTTGTTCTGATTTTTCTTTTTCTCTCATTGTCTATGGTTGTTCGTGTCAAGATTCCCTGAATTTATTGTGATATTCTTGAAGGCAAGGGATTGGTATTATTTTTTTTTTAGTCCCCCAATGTGGGGCTCAAACTCATAACCCCAAGATTAAGACCTGCATGCTTTTCCAACTGAGCCAGCCAAGCACCCCAAGGGGTAGTATTTTATACTCTCTTTTAGCTCCCCAGTGCCCAACACTATTATCATTGTGCCTCACTTCCCCTTCCCCAGTCTCCCCTCTACACCCTACCTCCCAGACATACCAGACCCTTGTTGTGCATGTGGCCTCTGTGTGCGTGTCCCCATTGTCCACTTGGCTCCCCCCTCCCACTCTACCTGGTGAATTCTTGGTCGTCCTTTAAGACCCAGGGCAGGAAGGCCCCCTCTGAGCAATCTCCTGCAACCACCCCAACCTCTACATGGCACTCACGGCTGTCCCTTGTGTTATTGCAGCACTTGATGCTCCAAAGTTTGTGACCCAGTCACAGCGGGTTGTCATTGTTTGCATCCCTGTTGGTCTACTTGAGGAGCCCATGAGCAGAAACACAGCCCAGGCACTCACTGTCCATAGAGTAAATGGCTGGACAGACAAATGGTGGGTACTCAGTAAGCAAGTATTTATTGATTGAGGGTAACTACAAGATAGTAGGAAGGGAAATAGGAAAATAACTTTAAAAGAGGAGAAAATTGATAAGTATTTTTATTTTCTAAGTATTTTCTAAGACTGTCACATCAACATTTCTCCTTTTTGACTTAAGGGTAATTTTTTTTTAAGATTTTATTTATTTACTTATTCGAAGGAGAGAGAGTGAGTGAGAGAGAATGAACAGGGGAAGGCGGAGATGCAGACTCCCCACTGAGCAGGGAGCCCTATGTGGGGCTCAACCCAGGACACTGAGATCATGACCTGAGCTAAAGATAGTCGCTTAACTGACTGAGCCACCCAGGCACCCCAACATAGTGGTAATTATAAAGAGAAATGTGTTGGACCAAGTAGGATGCAAGTGAGGCTGTGCTGTCCTCATGAATTAGCATCGCTGGGGCAATATCTGCCCTCTTCTGCACAGACACTCCTCGCACGAGGACTCCCACGTCCTGGCCACCCGGTGATGCTGTCACTGTAAACTAAAGTGGTACAGCTTGCTGAAGGAGACAGGAGGCGAGATGTGGGAATCAGTTTTCCAGAAGTGATGGTCATAGGGTGGTGATTTGTTCACGCTCTGTGGCAGGTGGCCCAAGCCGTGGCATGACTACTAGGATGACTACTAGGTTTGGCTGTGAGGGGGGTCTCCCTACTTGAATCTCTTTGACTTCAAAAGGACTGCACCTCGGACCAGCTCAGATGGTGTTCTAACCTCAACACTACTGACTACCGCCAGGGTTGGATGGATACAAAGCCCTAGGGTCAGTTTTACAAACAGGTAGGCTTGAGTATGGGTCTTCATACTATAGGCTTCCTCCCAAGTCAAAGGCTAGCGGTAGAATGGCACAGTGGCTAAGCTCATGGGCTCTGGATTAACTGGTTTCAGTCCCAGCTCCAACACATACCAACTTAACAGCTCTGTGCATCAGTTTCCCCCTCTGTAAGTTATGGCTCCCAATAGTCTATACCTCATAGGTTTTTTTGTAAGACTTAAATAAATAGACCTCATAAAGAAGAGTGCCAAGTCAAAGGAATGCTCAATAAATGTTTATTCTTGTTAATGCTATGTAAGCTTGAATTTGGTACCTGTAGAGTTCTGCTTCTTAGAAGAACTGTAATAGCAAATGCAGCGGACAGAGGGTATGCTAATAGAATTCTCCAGCTATAATCATTGGGCTACAATCTACAAGGAGTTGAACCCTAGACACACAAAACTTTAGGAACATGAAGCATTAGTAGACCCCCAAGGGTCTCTTCTGGCTTTCAAGGACATACTTCACAGAACTGGTACCCTTCTGGGACAGGTATAGGAGACTTCTGTCTAACACACTGATGGCCTGGAAATTCAGCAACTGCAACATATAGAAATACATAGCTGGAAACATTGTTGCTACCACTCCTTCTAATAATAAAGTAGCTGCCGCCCTTTACTGACTGAATATTGTGCTAGGCGGTACGTATTCATTTCTCTATGGTATCTCTAATTTTCTCAAGAAGATAGGAATGAGGAAATTAGGGTCAGAGAAACAATAAAACCTCCCCAAGAATACACAGTTAGTATATGGCAACTGGAGTATGATCCCACATCCATCTGCCCCACCCCATAATACATTGTCTTTGCCATGAGGCCATCTCTTGCTGGGATCAATTATAGCTCTCAGGGATTTAAAAATTGGCCAAAATATTTATTGCATGGCTTTTAATTAATACAAAAATGTAGCCTCTGTTTAATTATTGTTCTTTTTGCTTCTGATGTTCAAAGAGAACACAGAGACCTGAAAGATATCTCACTGTCCTTTTCCACAACAGTCCAAGGCTGTGCTTCCTGTTCACAGACTATGACTCACTGGTGAATCAGGGGGCTGAGCCAGCCCGTGTCCTTTATGTTTAGTGCCACCAGCTTTATCATTTGTCTTCTAGCCTCTCTGCCCCCCCACTGCTCTCTCGTAAGAGTCCCGACGCCCACAGCATCAATTGTCTCCACCTCCATAATGTTTCTGAGGCCGAGGGCAGCCCACCAGGTCCTGGCTGTCTTCCTGGTGACTCAGATGCCCTTTAAACAGCTCAGGGGAAAGGTCATGAAATAGTCAGGCTGGGGGCGTCTTGGATTCGGCTCTGGAGCTGGGTTAGGAGTCTGGGTTCTTTTCTGAAACAGACTAGAGTGCGACTTCACACAGATTCCTTGATACATTGTCAAGGTCCTTCCTGGCCGTCCTCATCTGTTCACACTTCTCTTTGATCCTAGTGCAGAACTTCAGGAGATCTTCCAAGCTGCCTTCCCTTCCTGCAGTCTTTTCCCCCTTTCACAGGTTAATTTACTGGCTTGGCCGCTCGACCTATTCACTTCTCTTAAGTTCCCAATTCATAGCAGTTACTGTACTCCTTTAAGAAGCCAGTGTAGAAGCCCTGTCATTTTTAGGAACAAAGGGAAGATGACTGGGCTTTCCATTTCTTGTTTCTTTTTTTAAGAAACTATTTTATTTATTTGACAGATAGAGACACAGCGAGAGAGGGAACACAAGCGTGGGGGGGGGGGATGAAGAGGGAGAAGCAGGCTACCCACTGAGCAGGGATCCCGATGCGGGGCTTGATCCCAGGAGTCTCGGATCATGACTTGAGCTGAAGGCAGAGGCTTAACAACTCAGCCACCCAAGTGCTCCTGAGCTTTCCAATTCTGAAGTCTGGTGTTGGAGCTCCACTCCTGTGTATCGGTCCATGAGGCAGCTGCTCGTCAGGTCTGAAGCAGTTGGTGCACTGGGACAAGCCAGGAGGTGCCCGGGGATGACCATCGGCTTTTATGTCACTGGGGCGACTTGAGGCTCTGTGACTTCAGGAAGGTGTCTAACAGCTCAGAGCCCCTTTCTTTGTAGAGTTTTTATGGGGATTGAAAAAGGTAACACACACCAGTCATTTGGTGTAGTCCTTGGTCTGGATCAATGCCAAATGAATGTCAATTTCCTTCCATCTCCTTTCATTCTCTTCCCGTGTTAAAGTTCTGACTTTAGTCAGATCTGACTTTAGGTCAGTGCTCCATTCTGTGTCAAACTGCCAATTGATGGATATTTATTGATCATCTGCTAGAGGTTCAACTCTGAGTTTGGTGCTGTGCAGAGGGTTTAGAGGACATAGTCCCTCTCCCCTTGGAGATTGTGGGTGATAGGGACTGAGAAGATGACAGACTGAAGATAGGTAAAACATGCTGCCATCACCCCAAGAAATATTTATGTGTGCAAGGCTGTGAAATTACAGGACGTAGTACTTACTTTTGAAAATGTGAGTCCTTTTTTCTGACACTTTTGTTCCTATGGATCTTAAGAGAAACAGAGTTTATATATGTGCTGCCGAAGCGAGCACGAGAAACAGAGTTTGAATGTGAGGCTTGATTCAGCTCAAGTCATGATTAGAAGAAGCAAACAAATAAAACCTCCAGCTGTGTGTTTCAAGGGCAGAGCAGGGGTTCTAGCCTTGATAATTTTTTTTGGTGGATAGAGTTCATCTTCATTAACGAGGTCATATGAAATGTTCAGTGCGGTGGACACACTATTCCTCTATTCATTTTTACCTCCTACCCAACATATTCAATTCCAAAAATCAGTTTCAGGTCCAGAAATCTGGTGCTTTCATGAATACCATTTTCTCCCAGTTCCAGGAGTGGCAACTTTATCCCTGGATCTTCCCAAATGTTTTTAAATTCTTTTTTCGTTCTCTGAGTCACACTGCAGGAGCCTCTTAAATATCTTTATTCCTCTCTTCCTTCATTCACCAAGTATCTGTTGAGCATTCATTTGAGGCAGGCACTGTTCTAGGGGCTGCTACCACATTACTTAAAACAGACATGCCTGCCTAGGGGAACTTCAAGTCCAGTGTGAGGGACAGACATTAAATGAATAACTGTAGGAACGATGTGTACTATGATAAAGCAAATACAAGGCCTATGAGACCATGCAGTGTGGACCAAAGGTCTGGGTTTAGGAAAGGCTTTTCTGAGGATGTAGAAGGTAAGCTGAGACCTGAATGAGTAGTAGGTGTCAGCCAGGCCACCAAGGGGGATGAATCAGTGAGTACAGTGTGGGGGTGGTATGGTGTTGGGGAGCAGTGGGGGTGGGGTAACATTGAGTGATTTCAGGAGGAGAGAAAGCATGTTTCAAGACGAGAATTGAGGAATGGAGAGAAATCCAGAATGGTTGGAGTGGAGGGAAGAAAAGAAAAAATGGCAGGAAATGAGTTTGGGGCCAGACTGTGGTATAGCTTCTAAAACCATTCTAAAGACTTGGAACATCCTGGGAGTAATAGAAATCAAGGTAATGGGTGCCTGGGTGGCTCAGTCAGTTAAGTGGCTGCCTTTGGCTCAGGTTATGATTCCAGGGGTTTGGGATGCAGTCCCACATCAGGCTCCCTGCTCAGCAGGAAGTCTACTTCTCCCTCTCCCACTCCCCCTTCTTGTGTTCCCTCTTGTTCGGTGTCTCTGTGAAATATATAAATAAAATCTTTTTTTTTAAGATTTTATTTATTTATTTGACAGAGAGAAAGAGAGAGAGATCACAAGTGCTGAGCAGAAAGCCCGATGTGGGGCTCAATCCCAGGACCCTGAGATCACCACCTGAGCTGCAGGCAGAGGTTTAACCCACTGAGCCACCCAGGCGCACCTCCCCCGCCTTTTTTTTTAAGTTAAGCAGGATTTGAAGAAAGGATCTCTTGCTTTAAAAAAAAAAAAAAAAAAAAAAAAAGTTTGACATCACTAGGATTTCAGTTGTTTGGCTTGTTGAGGGAGTTAAAGAACTGGTACCAGGTGCTGCCTAAGATGCTATAAGCCTAGAGAAGCCTTCCTGACTGGAAGGAAGGGTTATTTATTATTCCCAAAGAAATGAATCCACTAACTCTAAATGTTAAGGCATTTTTTTTTTTAATGTAAATCAGCAACAGAAATTGTTTACTTGATTTTGAAACTCTTGGGAGAGAAAATTAATAGGAGAACTTGCATGGCATCAACCTTGACCATTTTCAGAATGCTTTCATGAATTTATTTATTTGAGTCTTACAGCTGCCTGTGAAGTGGGTCAGGCCAGCTGTTAGCCCATTTTGCCCAGCCAGTACTAGATGTAGAAAGGCAAGGCAGTTTGCTCAGAGGTGCTGCCTGTCTTATTCGCTGCTCTAATTCCTGCGCCTAGCACAGAGTCATTCCCCAACAAGTGTTTGTTGAACCAACTGAATGACTGAACACGGACAGTCAGTGATAGAGCTGGAATCCAAGCCCTTCAAAATGGAGGCTTGGGGAACCTATTAAGCATCTGACTCTTGATTTCAACTCAAGTCATGTTCTCAGGGTCATGGCAGCCAGGCCCTGGGCTTGGAGCCTGCTCTCTTCCTCTCCCTCTGTCCCTTCCCACCACCCCTCCCACTCTCACTCTCTCTCTCTTTAGAAAACAAAAACAAAGGAAAGGAAAAATGGAGGCTAGTTTTATTATCCCCCTCTGCCTAAAGCATGGTCAGTGTCCAGTCAATGGGAAGCCAGCACTGCTAGTGAGGATAAATACAACAGCGGAAGCCAATTAACTTTTCGTGTTTCATCTGTCAATTTAATGTTTAGAAACGCCCTCTTCCGAGGGCGCCTGGGTGTCCCAGTCAATTAATTGTCTCACTCTTGATTTCGACTCGGGTCGTGATCTGAGGTCATGGGATCAAACCCCATGTTGGGCTCTGTGCTCAGCATGAAGTCCACTTGTCCCTCTCCCTCTGCTCCTCCCCTCTCTCTCTCTCTCTAAAATAAATAAATAAATAAATAAATAAAATCTTAAGAAGAAACAAACAAACAAGGATGCTTTCTTCTGTCGCATGAGCTTGACAAATCTTTCCGATATACGCGCTCACTCTTCTGCATTTCAGGTGGGAACCTGTACAGTGTCTTAGACAATCTTTCTGCCAGGTATTAGCTCTCACTGTTACCACCTCTAACAATGAAATGTTCCTTTGATTAAAAACTTTGATGCAATTTAAAGAGCAAATTTTATCTTGATTTGGAGGAAAGAGTCTACTTATTACAAATCTATTCAGTACATTTTTAGAAAGAAAAATTAAAATGTCATATGTGAGTTCTTTGAGGGTCTAGAATGAATTCATTCTTTTTGCTAGTCACTTGAAATTATTGCATTGTAGTACGCCTGTTAAGAATAAGCATAGCATTTGACTGCAAGAATGTTTGGAGAAGAGAATAAAGATCTGTGGCAGGATTTGGACATGATCTCTGTTTGTTTTCTCGTCGGTCTGGTTTTAAGGAGCATGAGCTGGCTTCACTACCTCTCATTCTGGTAATCTCCTCAAAATCTGAAATGTATGTCAGGCCAGTTGGGCAGTCTCCAGCCATCCGGAGAACACCTCTCAACTGATGACTCCCCTAGGAAAGTCTACACTAATCTCTGCTGAAAATATTCTCAGGATAACGAATTACTTTAAAAATGCCACGTTGCCATGGTACATGGAACATATGGATGGAGGGTCATGCAGTTGGGATTCAAATGAGGTCTCCAGGTTCTAAGCTTTCATTGTCTTGCTGTTTTCAGTTTGTGCTTCATTTGAAACACAGTGAGAAAAACCATCTCACCAGGTTTGGCTGACTTGCTCTTTTGCCTTTCTTCCTCCTGGCAGCTCTGCCCTCTACCTCCTAAATTCGCACTGGTGTTCTGTTTTAAAAGCAGGCTGGGAATTACTGGGAAGCTTTCCCACGGGGGGCACCGGGTGTAACCCCTGTAAAGCGCCACTGACTGCAGGAAACGTGAACAGGTGATCTGAGAGCCACGACCTCAACAAACAAAGAAAACCAAACAAAAACCCTGCCTCACTGTGCAGACTAGCTGTTTTAGTTTTGTTTAGTTATAGTTATAGTTATAGTTATAGTTATAGTTATAGTTATAGTTATAGACAATCCAGTGATCATTTTTCTAAAAGTAGGGATAGATGGACCATCATTCATACACATACACACACGAAATTTAATTTTATACTTTGGCCTATTAAGGAAAGACATCTAGAAGATTGTTGAGGGAGAGAAGGAGGGGAACATCACTGAAGAAGAGGTGAAACGGATCAAAGGGAAAAGGAGAACGTAGGATTGATGATGAAGTTAAAATGTATGGACCATCTACTCTACACCCCTTGCTAAATTTAGGGGACTGGGCATCTTATAGGAGAGGGAAGCACTCCCAGGACTCAGAGATGAGGAGATAAGCTTAGCCAGTGAGGATCAGGGAAGACCTAGATTTCAAATGCAGAAGTTATTTATGGTGTGTTTTTATGGACGTTTTGTTTGCCTTTGAGATCCTCAGGATTTTGCTTCCTGGTGTTCTGGAAATCTGATGTGGCTTTTCCTATAGTTGTCAGTTCATTACCAACTGGGACCTGAAGCCCATAGGCACTCATCCCCGAGAGCCTGGAATTTAGATTTGAGTAAGGAGAGCATTGACTCACCACCCCCTGACTCCCATCCTTATAATCAAACTGCTTGGATTTGCTTGCTTTTTTGTTTTAAAACTCTACTTATTTCCTTCTCCGTGGTTTTTATTGTTGACCTAGAACTATTGAATTTCTGTGACTTTGCAAAAAAGAAAAAAAAGAAAAGAAAAGATCTTTCCTTTACTTCAGTCTGCAAAGTTGGGAAATGTTCTAAGGATTAATGAATTAATTGCTTTAAATTCTTAATATGATACTATTATACTTAGGTTTAACTTATTATTATGTTTTCTCATTCAGGGAATAGAACATTTAAATTCCTTATGGGAATTTGGGTACAATTAGTAGAGATTGCAGAGCATAATGCGACCATAAATGTTTCTTTTCAATATTTATTTGCTCCTTAGTGCCTTATAAAACAATTCCTAAAATCACTGGCTTTCTTTGTTATTTTCACCTTTCGAGTAATCTCTTTCTTACTTATATTTGATTAAATTATGAGATATTATTATTTGCCAAGGACTAACCTGGATGCTGGAGGATATAATAATGAATAAGCTATTAGGGTTGCCTTGGTCACTCAGTTGGTTAAGTGTCATACTCTTGATTTCTGCTGAAGTCACTGAGATCCAAGTCCTGCTTTGGGCTCTGCGCTGAGCGTGGAGCCTGCTTGAAGATTCTCTCTCCCTCTTCCTCTGCTGCTCCCCAACTCCCTGCTCTCTCTCTCTATAACAAAAAAACAAAAACAAAAACAAAAAACAAAACAAAACAGAGAAACCTATGATCCTTGCGCTCAGAGAATTCCTGTGGTCTTTTGTTGTTTGTTTATTAGATAATACCTAATCAACCCTGAATTTGGCAACCTCAGAAAATGGTACGTTAATATTTTCATTAACAATCATTTTGCTACTATATCTTTTTCTTCTGTAAAAATCCCTTCCTCTTTTCTGAATTGACATTACCAACTTGGAATTAAAATAATCCAGGCTAGAATCAAAGGAAAATGAATCCCTTTCTCTGGTCAGTTGGCTGTTGGGCTGAATGGTCACCTGCCAATCACTAGTGTTGTTCTAAGCTATAAAATTCTAGCCAACAGATTCTTCTATCGTTCCATATTTCTGAAACCTTATTTTCCTAGAAGCATGAGCTTTAACTTTTCAACGTTTCTAAAATTCTCACACACAGCCAGTATCACAGTTTTTGCTGGGTAAAACCACTTAGCAACAATTTATAACAAGAATTATATTTATCTTGTTTTTGCTTCACGTTGTGAGGAGCGTCTGGGCTGCTAGAGTTTTAAGATAAGAAAAAAAAAAGTGATGAAGTGGGCAAATTAAAACTATGATAGCCAAGGGGATATGCATATAACCTTTTTCTCTCTATCTCCACTAAAAATAATTTATTTGAGAAGACGGTTAGGAAGAAAAAAAATGAAAAAAGTATTTTAAAACTCTTATGAAACAAAGGTGGTGGGATGCCTGGGTGGCTCAGTCACTTAAGCGTCTGCCATCTCCTCGGGTCATGATCTCAGGGTCCTGGGATGGAGTCCCACATCTGGCTCCCTGCTCAGCAGGGAGCTTGTTTCTCCCTCTACCCTTGTAGTTCCCCCTGCTTGTGCTCACTCTTTGTCTGTCAAATAAAGAAAAATAAAATCTTAAAAAAAGAAAGAAACAAACAAGCAAAGGTGTTAATGGCAGTACCAGGTGATAAACCGCGTCATGGTCGGACACAGTTTCACAAAAGTATTTATTCAGATGTGAAGTCAAGTGGAAGTAATTTTTTAAAAGATTTTATTTATTTGAGACAGAGAGCATGCATGGAAGAGGCAGAAAAGCTGACGCCCTTGCTGAGCTGGGTGGCTCTCAATCCCAGGACCCTGAGATTAGGACCTGAGCCTGAGGCAGATGCTTAACCAACTGAGCCACTCACCCAGGTGCCCGAAAGAGAGGTAATATAACATGAATACTGTATGCTAAGGGACAATACATTTTATATGGGCTCTGGTGAAAGAATATGAAGTCTTCTTCTTTTTTCCTTCTAAGTATCTGGGAAAATATCTGGGGACCTTGCTTTGAGGATGTTTTAGGAGTCCACTTGGGTTATGTTTTTCAGCTGAGTCTGACGTGACACCAGGCCTGTTAGGCAGGCATTAGTAAAAGCCATGGTCAGGACAGGTTCACATCTCCCTGCGTGGTCGGGAGCATTTCCTGGTATAAGTCACACACGGTCCCAGCTCACCACGGTTGGCCAAGCATTTCCGGAGAAACCCCTGCTGACCAGCTCTATCCATGCTGAGGACTATGCAGAGGACACCAAGATGTCCAGAAAGTCTTCAGGAAATAAAGGTCCATATGGAGTAGGTTTCACTGTGGGACAGACCCCGAGGGAAATGTATTTCGTTGCATTCCCACAACCACCCTGGAGGCAGGGATGATGATCCTCCTTTGCTCACGTGGGAGTGTGGTTGGCAAGGTGAGGGGTCTGTGCAAAGATGCCATGGCTGTGAGGGGATTCCTGGGGTGTGCCGTCATACCGTCCGGCTCTCCTAACAGTAAACCTGTCAGCCCTCTCCAGGGGCTAGACACTGTTTTACCCTGTTGGTCTACTGGATGCCCTTGTTAGTTAAGGTGTTCATGAACTCTGAGATGGTTGATCTGTATGGCCCTAACACATTTCCCGTCTGATTAACGTTGACACAGGAAACCATCCAGATCTGATCTGTATCCTGGTAGTAGCTCTACTTCAGAACACACAAGGCAGCTGAAATCAAGAAATTAGTTTTCCGTGTGGCAGAGGTCCCAGTCCAGGGACCACCCCCCAACCCCCTACTTCAGGCACAAATACTGCAACAGCAGGATCATTCTAGAGTCCACGCCAGCAGGATGTGATCCCATGTGTGGGATACTTCCATATCTGAGGCTTGGGCCCCAGGGGAACATCATAGATACCCACCATCTTCTCTCAAAGAGCAGATCTGCTATGGGGGGTCCCATGAGGGCCTGAAGGGGGGGGCGTTGCGTGGAGCACCTTTTCTTTCTCTTCCGTACAGCAGTTTATCTCAGGAAAGGTGGCCACTACTGACAAAACCTACCAGTCTCTATAGATCTCTGTTCTAAAATTTGAAACCACCGATGATTTTTCACATAGTTAAATTTGAAAAATTTCATCAATGCTCACACCCCCCTATTGGCAGATTATGAATCAGTGTCTTTTGTTAATATCTTTTAAAAAAAAAAGGTGATTAATAGCACAAGGGACAGAGATAGCATTTTTGTGTGAACTATACACTTCTCTCCACCACCTACCCTACCCCCACACGGCCCCCACCACCTATTTGTGACCTATTCCCTAGAGGCTGGCTTATTGCCATATTAATGGGGCTTCTCTGCACCTTCTGTGCCCGGAGGATACTGCCACAGTGGTCCCCCCAGAATGTCCTTACAGTGCTAGTTTTCTCTGTAGATCTATCCAAGATCGATCTGAGGGATTGAAATGGGATTAGGTCCTTCAAGAAATGGTCTCTTCTAAGGAAAGAGTTACCAACCTTTTTCCTATTTCCTATTTGAGTTACCAACCTTTTTCCTATTTCCAGTATGGAAAGGAAAAAAGGGAAAGAGATATTCAGACTCTTTTGAAGATACCCTCTCATTTCTGTTCAGCACAAAATCAGTAGTTCCTTTTCAAATGGCTACTGACTGTGCAAAAACATTGTGTACACCCAGGCTGAGTGATACCTGTGATTTTGCCGAATTCTTTTGTCTTCTGCGCTCTCTCATTCATCTCCTGTAAAGAGTCAGATCACAGACTGATTTTAAAGGATGTGACAATGTCCCGACCTCTGCGGAGTAATTTTATCGCTGCGGAGCTATTAGTGCCTTTCAGTTTATTATTGCTGGTTTCCATAGCATGTCATTTGCATCGGAAAGGAGGTTACAGACAGGTGAGGGAGCTGCGGGTCACCTGTCCAGCTGTGTCATCATAGTAAACCAAATTCTGTGACAGGAGCTGGGACCATGCACTGGGGTTAGGAGTTCTGCTGTGAACCCTGAAAATAGCATCCGGAGAAGACAAAGGAGAAGCATATGGGCGTGGGTGTTTTTACCAAGAGGAAGCAAATGACAAGTGGGACAGGGCCGCAGGGAGAGCCCAGCGATGAAGGTGCTGGTGGCTGGCAGCTTCTTCTTATGGAGCTGGAGATGCAAGCTTGTTTCTGGTGGGAGTGGCCAAGCCTCATTCCCAGAGGAGATTTTGTTTTCTTTTGAGGAGTAATAAAGTCTGGGGTAGTTCATGAATACCATTTCACCCGTCCTGGAAGTTAAAGAGCAGACTAGTTTTTACCTCAAATGCCTCCTTTCTCTCTGAATCTGTCAACATTCACCTCCTTTCTCACCCTGGATTTTAAATTCCCTGCCAGATGCCTTCCTTTAAAGCCTTTGGCATCCTTTCCTTCTGTGGGGAAGAAAATAACAGTAACAATTAATAGCTGGAGTTAATTGAAGGTTTCCAGTGTGCCTGGCATTGTTTCATTATACGCCCAATCTCATAAAACTCGCCCCAAATGCTAGATGTTGGTATTATCCTGCGTTGCGGGTGAGGAGAGTGAGGAGATCTTGGAGAGGCAAGTAAGGTGCTTGAGGTCACACAGGGGAGAGCCCAGATTCCCAGCAGGCCGGCCAGGCACCAGGGCTTAGGCTTTTAAAGTGTGGGGAGGGTGGGGGATGGATGTGGCTTTCACAGATACCTTGTCTTCAGTTTCTCGTGCAAGTATTCATTTCTAACCCCTCTTTGAAGAAAGAGGAAGTATAGAGTATTAAAAAAAAATTCTGCAGAGTAAATTTGAAGTTCTAATTTGCTTTATTAACTCATGAATTGGCAGATAGCATCCCATCTAGCAAAGAGAGGGGAGCTCTGAGGCATTATAAAAAATGGAAGGTTTTTATAGGAACGAGGAGGGGGGCAAGGAGTTCTCAGTAAAAGAGAAGAAAGGATTGTTTCAGGCAAGGTCACTTTTCCTCAGGAGGAAGAGCAGGGAGTCTTACCCTGTGGAGCACCTCGTCCTCTTGTGGGGCACAGAGAGGGTCTGTGCAGCAGATTACCACACAGACTAATCAGGAAATTCCTGACTGACAGTTAAGACATTTCTAGGGGGAGGTTGGAAGTGCTCTTAGGTTAGGTATTAAGGCCCAGTTTGATGACTTGGCCATTTTGAGCCTATGGTTTTCTTTTTAACTAACCAGAATTTGTAGGTGTTTAAATAGGAGCACTGACATTCATGAGTAAATGGTCCAGCCGCCCTCCAGGGGGCCAGTCCCAGCAGGAGAGCAAGAGGAGAGGTCAGACCCCGGAGCTGCCAGCAGCCATGTTGTCCATCAGTTGACCTCATTTCCTCTCCTGCAGCATAAAATACTGTATGATATGGAAATGTATTATTTATGCTGACACAATAGAACATTTGTATTAGGGGTGTTCATGATGACTCAGGAGCCCCTGTCTCTGCTTACTGAAATATATATGCAAACTTGTGTAAGCAGGTTTCTTTTTCCTAGTACTTTGAAGAGAAAATGTAATTTTTACCGCATAAACTTTAGGGTTTCTTGTTCTGTGCATCTGAATATCTGTTAGCACGCAGTTGTAAGAAAGAAAAAAAGCCCTTTTTTTTGCTAACTCAACAATAGGAGTTGATTGCTTACATCATGCCCCCACAAATTATAGGACCACAAGAAAGGGCAAATTGAGAAGCCTATTGTCTACCCTAGTTCAGAATTAGCATAATACATGTTCTTTTTCTTTGTCCTTCACCCAACATTTTCTCCTGCCTGATTTGAATAATAAAATGGCCTGTCCTGTTTGGGTGATAAGAAATGTCTTATCTTCTACTGAGAAATGATAGATAGCATTGGCTGAGACTTCCTAATTTCTATGCCTTATTCAAAATGTCTTAGATCTTTTATACTAATACCTATAACACATTTTATTTCCTTCCATAATTTATCTGTTCCATTTTATCCATCTCCCACTAATTCAAACCTCTCAGGAAAAGAGAAACAAAGCTTATGCTAACCATTATTCCTTCTTGAGTTGTATTAGAATGTCAGCACAGTTCTATTTTAAGATCCTAAGCTCAAAAGCTCATTTTTAAGGGTGTGAATATGTCTAGACTACAATCTCAAAGCAGCCCTAGAATGTAGAGAAAAAAAATTTAATGTTTAACATTTCTTAGAAATGTTATTTTTAAACTCAAAAGATAATTTAAATAATAATAATCATTAAAGCCTGTAACTCCTACTTATAAATTAGGTAATCTCTAAAATTTTGTTTTTAGGCTATTCTTTTAAAAATTTTTAAAAAAATAGTTTTTCTGTAGAAATGACATTAAAGGTGAAGATAAATGTTTCAGAATAGTTTACAAAAGGCTGTTCAACCTACACTGAGCCTGAGTCCCGGTTTCCTCTGAGCCCTGACCTACTAGGGGCAGAGGAGAGGGCGTGGGGCAGAAGTCTTTCTGGTATCCACAAAAACTCCCCATGTACCCTCGTTTAGGCTTCTGTGACTTCTCCCTTTGATCATTCTCCAGGCCACTGCCAAGTCAGTCTTTCCTAAAACTCAGACCTGGTTATGTCACTATCTTGCTAAAAAACATCCAATGAGTTCCCAGGGACAACTGAATTGAGACAGGACTTCAGAGTCCCACACACTCTGCTCTCAATCCACCTTTCTAGGCTTTATCAGTGTTTCCTCCCCCCCAGCTAGCACGTGTTCTGGTGTTCATCTCCAACAGGGTCACCTCAGTTTGGCAGGTATAATTAGGGGTTTCATTGTTTTCCTTCAGTTCTGCCTGTGACTAGTTTCTGTCCTTCAAAATTTAGCACAAATGCAGAAACTGAAGTCTTTCTAATCCTTCAGGTCAGAAGTAATCATTCTGTCCTCAGAAATCTCTTAACACTTTAAATCTGTTTCTTATGCATTGCTTGCACGCAATTTTATTTCTTCAACCAACAGTGCAAAACTTTGCTGTAATTCTATTATTCCTTGATTTTTTTTTAAGTGGGTTATTTGACCAACTAATAAAGTGAAAATTAGAGAACATATACTTCTTAAATTTACTCCAGGGACTTTGTCTTTCATGAATCCCACTTACAAAGGTGAAGACAGGAATTCATGCTGTGTGGTTGCAATGTTGATTCTGTTCTTCTCTCTGGACCATTAGGTAATTGGATGAGTGGAGTGGTTCTGGAAGCTAGCAGTGATGGTGGTTAAGGAAGGAAGAGAACAATGAAACACAATTGTGTGTATTTGTTTCAATTTTTAGGTAAAAGCACTCTCTGGGGGAGGTAAATCTTGTTTGCATTGTGCTTCATTCAGTTAGTCAAATGATACCTTGCTGAAATTTGTAGTGGGAAATGGGACTTATGACTGGGATAGGTATCAATTTGGAAATCTCACCATTGACAGGCTTAAAAGCAAGAGAATGAATGAGTTTACTTAAGTGGAAAATCCAGAAGTGGGCCTAAGGGTGGATTTGAACCAGAGGTTTATGATGTCTCAGCACTGTGGCTTTATTTCTTTGAAAAGCTCTTGACTTTGTTGTCCTGTGTGTGCCATCTTTGACCTCATGGGAGTAAGATGGCCACCAAGAGATCCCAGGGCTTTTGTATGTTTCCAGTTCCTAGGGAGGAGGAGGAAGAGGAAGGGGGGAAACTTCTCTTTGCCCAACTGTTGAACAAAAACCCTGAGCTTCTCTCTGATTGTATTAAATTATACTACATGTCTACCTCCACAGCGTGCGGGGAGAAAACAGTTGGCTTCGGCTAATCGAACCTGCCTCTGGCGCTGGGGCTGCTATTGATCCTCCAAACAACACAGATACTGATGTGGCAAGCACAGTGTCTGTCCACCCCAGGCTGGTTTGGAGGTCAGGACGGTTGGGGAGACTTGGACTAGCCTGAGGGCAGCAAGAAGTCATAGCTCTGTGAGTTCCCCAACTGGACCAGGACGTGGCAGGGAGGAAGCAAGGGGCTCACTTATCTTTTAACAATCTCTCTTCTGCTCTGGCCAGGCATTTGTCTAGGAGCCAGAGGTGTGAGGTGAGCAACACAGACCACATTGCTGCCCCTCACAGAATTTACAATCTTTGGAAAAGGAAACAAATTAAGTGAACAAGAGAATTTCGGATTATAACTCATGCTGTGAAGGAAATGACAGAATGCCTTACAGAGATGGGGGTAGAAGGGCTTTAGGAAAGATGACTAGATTTCAGAAAGAAGAAGGGGATGGGGAAAAACAAGCTTTGTCTGTTTGCAGTTTTGCTGAGGGCATTGGCTGGCTTGCTGTCCTATGACGGCTGCCAGAGCGGAAGCGTCCCGATCCATCTAGAAAGTCACAAAGGGAACTTCCCCCAGTTCGCCTGGGTCTTCACAGTTCCTGCTAACCCAGATCAGCCTTCTCCACTCTCCCACTATCTCTCCTTCTTGGTCCACACTTTCTTTCTAAAAGGCAGAAGTGGCTCAGTGGGTTAAGCTTCTGCCTTCCGCTCTGGTCATGGTCTCAGGATCCTGGGATTGAGCCCCGCATCGGGCTCTCTGCTCAGAAGGGAGCCTGCTTCCTTGCCTCTCTCTGCCTGCTGCTCTGCCTACTTGTGATCTCTCTCTCTGTGTCAAATAAATAAATAAATTCTTTAAAAAAATAAATAAAATGCAAAAGGGAAGGAGGTAGGTGTAGAAGAGAAGCTGAAACCATAGATAGTCTTACCAGCCAGTACCCTACCGCTTCCCCACGCCCTTCTTATTAGAGCTGCAAGTGCAATGTTCAATAGAGACCTCTGTTGAACAGACCTTTTAGAAGAGTCCCCTCCTAGAAATACTGCTTACTGACATTTCCTCACTCCTGGAAATGTCACATGATGTTTTGAGCTGCTCAAAATGCTATTTCCATAGTATTTGCCTTAGAATATATACATAGCTTTTTGATGTTATTTGTACCCTCAGTACGTAGACACACAGCTTTAAGTGTTTCAAAAATATGTGTAATTGAGTAGTCTTTCTTGGATTTGTATCTGAGAGTAAATATATAGACCCTGTTTGATCTTTGCTTCACTGGCAATGAATCTAACCATATGAAGAATTTTTAAGATCAAAATATTCTTTATATATGTATAATTCATGAGCATACAGAGAAGAATTGGTACTGGTATGTTCATCAATAAACTTGAGGGGAGTTTTGTTGTTTTTATTTTTGGCAAATGGATCACTAGTGATTTTGTGCTTTTGTATGGAAATTATATTGTCTGAGGTTTAGTGGTTGGTTCCAAGACCATATTTGAATCGGTATTTTCTTAGGCCATGTTTCAAAGCTTGGGCTTTGGAGGGGCTGGATAGTCTTCGCTGTAAAACATTTGTGTGTAAGTGTAGCCTTCAACATTTTTTAGATTGAAAGTAGTTCTGATTGCACTAACTACAGTATCTTATTTCTTAGAAAATATTAAAAGTTCTTTGTCTGACATTAGCCATATGGTGCCACATAGGATCATTATAATTTGATTTTGTAACTTGACCAAACCATTCATAAAGTGGATGGCAGTGAAATGGGAATAAACAAGCTAAAGACAAAAAAAAGGCCAAGATGAAACATACTAAATGCTAAATAATAGAAAACATGTTTGTTTTAAAGTTAGAAAATTTTTCAACAAGTTATATTGAGGTTTCCATAAGCAGTATTCCTGCCTCTGAGTTATAACCAGACATTTTCCACGGCTTTCTCTTTAATTTGCCAAGTGTGTGTGACACAATGAAGTTAAATAACATCATGGGGCCGATAGAAGGCCTTGCATTTTTAATCTTATGTTGAAGGACAACTGATAGAAGCAACTCAGCAAGACTCCCTTTAGGTAAAAATATCATGTGATTAAGCATTTAAAGTGTAATACTTAATTTAGTTTGCAAAGTTTTACAGGAATTGTTTATAAATCTCATTGAGAATTGTAAGGTGCCAAAGAGAAATTTTCTTTTCACTATCCCTTTCTTCCCATTTAAATGGAACCTGGCACAGAGGAATTCAATTTTTTATTTATTATTTGGTGATTATTTAAAATGTAAGAGAATTTTCTTGTATTACAAAATGATTCATAGCAATGTCTTTTATTTATTTTTTAAATTAAAAAAATTTTTTTTATTAACTTATAATGTATTATTATTAGCCCCCGGGGTACATGTCTGTGAATCTCCGGGCTTACACACTTCACAGCATTCACCATAGCACATACTTTCCCCAATGTCCATAACCCAACCACCCTCTCCCTACCCCACTCCCCCCGGCAACCCTCAGTTTATTTCGTGAGATTAAGAGTCTCCTATGGTTTATCTCCCTCCTGATCCCATCTTGTTTCATTTATTCCTTTCCTAGACCCCAAACTCCCCATATTGCCTTTCCACTTCCTCATATCAGGGAGATCATATGATAATTGTCTTTCTCTGATTGACTTAATTCGCTCAGTGTGATACCCTCTAGTTCTATCCACGTCATCACAAATGGCAAGATTTCGTTTCTTTTGATGGCTGCATGGTATTCCATTGTATATATATACCACATCTTCCTTATCCATTCATCTGTTGATGGACATCTAGATTCTTTCCATAGTTGGCTTATTGTGGACATTGCTGCTATAAACATTCGGGTGCACGTGCCCCTTCGGATCACTACGTTTGTATCTTTAGGGTAAATACCCAGTAGTGTAATTGCTGGGTCGAAGGGTAGCTCTATTTTCAACTTTTTGAGGAACTTCCATGCTATTTTCCAGAGTGGTTGCACCAGCTTGCATTCCCACCAACAGTGTAGGAGGGTTCCCCTTTCTCTGCATCCTTGCCAGCATCTGTCATTTCCTGACTTGTTAATTTATCCATTCTGACTGGTATGAGATGGTATCTCATTGTGGTTTTGATTTGTATTTCCCTGATGCCGAGTGATGTGGAGCACTTTTTCATGTGTCTGTTGGGCATGTCTTCTTTGCAGAAATGTCTGTTCATGTCTTCTGCCCATTTCTTGATTGGATTATTTGTTCTTTGGGTGTTGAGTTTGATAAATTCTTTATAGATTTTTGGATACTAGCGCTTTATCTGATACGTCGTTTGCAAATATCTTCTCCCATTCTGTCAGTTGTCTTTTGGTTTTGTTAACAGTTTCCTTTGCTGTGCAAAATCTTTTGATCTTGATGAAGTCCCAATAGTTCATTTTTGCCTTTGCTTCCCTTGCCTTTGGCGGTGTTCCTAGGAAGAAGTTGCTGCGGCTGAGGTTGAAGAGGTTGTTGCCTGTGTTCTCAAGGATTTTGATGGATTCCTATCTCACATTGAGGTCCTTCATCCATTTTGAGTCTATTTTCATGTGTGGTGTACGGATATGGTCCAGTTTCATTTTTCTGTATATAGCTGTCCAGTTTCCCCAACACCATTTGTTGAAGAGACTGTCTTTTTTCCATTGGACATTCTTTCCTGCTTTGTCAAAGATTAGTTGACCATAGAATTGAGGGTCTATTTCTGGGCTCTCTGTTCTGTTCCATTGATCTATGTGTCTGTTTTTGTGCCAGTACTATACTGTCTTCATGATGACAGCTTTGTAATAGAGCTTGAAGTCTGGAATTGTGATGCCACCAACTTTGGCTTTCTTTTTCAACATTCCTCTGGCTATTTGAGGTCTTTCCTGGTTCCATACAAATTTTAGGATTATTTGTTCCATTTGTTTGAAAAAAATTGATGGGATTTTGATAAGGATTGCATTAAATGTGTAGATTGCTGGGGCACCTGGGTGGCTCAGTGGGTTAAGCCGCTGCCTTCGGCTCAGGTCATGATCTCAGGGTCCTGGGATCGAGTCCCGCATCGGGCTCTCTGCTCAGCGGAGAGCCTGCTTCCCTTCCTCTCTCTCTGCCTGCCTCTCTGTGATTTCTCTCTGTCAAATAAATAAAAATCTTTAAAAAAAAAAATGTGTAGATTGCTTTAGGTAGCATAGACATTTTCACAACATTTGTTCTTCCAGTCCATGAGCATGGAACATTTTTCCATTTCTTTGTGTCTTCCTCAATTTCTTTCATGAGTACTTTATAATTTTCTGAGTATAGATTCTTTGCCTCTTTGGTTAAGTTTATTCCTAGGTGTTCTATGGTTTGGGGTGCAATTGTAAATGGGATTGACTCCTTAATTTCTCTTTCTTCTGTCTTGTTGTTGGTGTAGAAAAATGCAACTGATTTCTGTGCATTGATTTTATATCCTGATGCTTTACTGAATTCCTGTACAAGTTCTAGCAGATTTGGAGTGGAGTCTTTTGGGTTTTCCACATAAACTATCATATTATCTGCAAAGAGTGATAGTTTGACTTCTTTGCCTATTTGGATGCCTTTAATTTCTTTTTGTTGTCTGGTTGCTGAGGCTAGGACTTCTAGTACTATGTTGAATAGCAGTGGCGATAATGGACATCCCTGCCATGTTCCTGACCTTAGCAGAAA
Source organism: Meles meles (assembly GCF_922984935.1). Classification (NCBI taxonomy): domain Eukaryota; kingdom Metazoa; phylum Chordata; class Mammalia; order Carnivora; family Mustelidae; genus Meles; species Meles meles. The sequence continues at coordinate 17,632,882 of NC_060079.1, read as the reverse complement.
AGCACTCAGTTTTTCTCAATTGAGAATGATATTTGCTGTGGGTTTTTTATAGATGGCTTTCATGATATTTGAGGTATGTGCCCTCTATCCCCACACTTTGAAGAGTTTTGATCAAGAAAAGATGTTGTACTTTGTCAAATGCTTTTTCAACATCTATTGAGAGTATCCTATGGTTCTTGTTCTTTCTTTTATTAATGTGTTCTATCACATTGATTGATTCACAGCAATGTCTTTTAAATCAAGACTTTGAAGGGAAGCCTGGGTGGCTCAGTCAATTGGGATACTGCCTATTGATTTGGGTTTTGTTTTTTTAAAGATTTTATTTATTTATTTGACAGAGAGAGACACAGCAAGAGAGGGAACACAAGCATGGGGAGTGAGAGAGGGAGAAGCAGGCTTCCTGCAGAGCAGGGAGCCTGATTCAGAGCTGGATCCTAGGACTCCAGGATCATGACCTGAACCGAAGGCAGACACTTAACAACTGAGCCACCCAGGTGCCCCTGCCTCTTGATTTTCATTCAGGTCATGATCTCAGGGCTGTGGGGTCACCCTGTCTCCAGCTCCGTGCTCAGTGGGGAGTCTGCTGGAGATTCTTTCTCTCTCACCGCACCCCACCCCCCACTCATGTGCACTCTCCCCCTCTCTCTCTCTCTTTCTCGAATAAACAAATCTTTAAAAAAAAAAAATCAAGACTTTGGATAGTCCTTATTTCATCTCTCCCAAAAATATCTGGCCAGGATCTTTTGGACATACCCCTTTGGTATCTACAATTTCTATGGTTTGTGGAGCTGAGATCACTTGGAGATCCTGCCTTTTTTTTTTTTTCCTTCCTCACAGACTCCTTCAGCTGTGATTGTGACAGTTTTTCCCTTATTACAGATCAGATACATCTAAAACCACATATGATATATGGACACCAGCTTTATTATTTCTGGTGGTAGTACCATGGTCCCCTTTGTCATGCCACTATGCCTAATGCCTTAGTCATTCCCGAGGTACATCCTGTTTTTGCTTCTGAATCGATTCCATAGCTACCAGGTGGTAATAGTTCTGCCAGCAAAGCGTCTTTACTTTATTATCTCTCCTTCCTGTTGGGTGAGAAGCCTGGTACACTGCAGGATACAAAGAAGTTGGTTCAGGGGAGCTCTCTGGAGCCCTGTGTTCAAAAGGATTCTGAGGCCATATCCAAGCTCTTGGGAGAAAATCCGTTTGTTTGCAGTGGTAAAGAAATAGAGAGGATCAGCACATATGCCACAAGTTTGTTGCAACTAATATAGTGAATAAAGCCCTGGATTTTGGAATTAAGGAAACCTAGGTTTTATCCATGGCTACAAAACTTCACCAACCGTGTCGTCATGGGCAAGCTCTTTAGTTTCCTTACGTTGAATGGAGATCATAGATTAACTTCAAATGAATTGAATTAAAGTCAACCCAACTAGTATTTATTAAACATTTCCTGTGCATAAAGCAAATCTGAATTTGTTGTTGATTGTTATAAGGAACCAATAACAGCTATTACCCTCCAAAGTATTATAAAAATGTAAATGGTTCTATTGTCTGCCAGCACCCTAACTTAGGCTCTCATTACCTTAGGCTCTTCCTCACTCTTCTCCACGCACTTCCTCAAAAACAAACAAACAAACAAAAAAAATTGTTCTCTGTGATAAAGCAAGGCATTGATCATGCCACCCCCCAATTCCCAAGCCTTCTGTGGCAGTCATTGTTCCTTTCCAAGCAGTGACTCTCCCTTGTTTTCTAGTCTCTTATCCACACATCCTCCTTCATGGACACAGGGAGCAGAGCAGCTGGTGAACCTGAAGAGAAGGATGTTGGCAGCCTGGGTTGAGGGGCTGGGCTCGGGGTCTAAAAGGAGAAGGCTGAGAGAAAGTAGAGTGGGAGCCAGGAGAAACTCCAGTTTTAACTGCCAATCCACCGATCTCTCCTTCTTCTCAAGTTCTGCCCCATTTCCCCCTCCACTGCCACCCCCGTCCGCCATCTTATCTATTCTGTGTTCTCCTACTTATGTCTCCTCTGTTTTATCTTTCAGTTTTCATCTCCGTATTTAAAGCATAACTTGGAACTCAAGTATATTTTTATAAACTGTGTTTACTGAATTAATTTTATGCCCTCTGTTCTTAATTTTACAAGCAAGAGAGAACATTTCCTTGTTTCTGGTTTCTTTCTCACTCTCAACACCTACCCTAAAAAAAAAAAAAAATACTTTGTTGAGTTTTTCCTTTTACTGAGTTTAATTTTTTCTTGTGGCTTGATCATTTTCGTCAAAGAAAAAATTCCCTATTTTTGTCTAAAATAGGGAATTCAACTAGTGTATTTAAGTTATGACTACATTAACAGAATTTTTTGTTTGTGTACAGCTTTCCCCATTCTATAAAGCAGTAGCTCTCAACAAGGAGCAGTTTTGCCTTCTAGGGTACATTGGGCAATATACGGAGACATTTTTCTTTTCATTACTAGGGCTGGAAGGGAATGCTACTGGCATTTGCTGGTAGAGGGTAGGGATGCTACTAACCATCCTACAATACACAGGGCAGCCCCCACAATAAAGAATTATCTGGCCCAAATTATCCATTATGCCAAGGTTGACTAACCCCATTATAAAATCGGGTCAGCCTATGGGGTGCTCATATGGAGAGCTTGGTTAATAATTTCTATTAAATGTTTATTTAGTTAGTTAAATATTTTAAGTTAAATATTTTAAGTTTATTTAGTTAAAATCTCCTAAAGCTAAAGGAATAAACTCATGCTTTCCCTGAAGCCACATTTCTTTAGACATGTATGAATTACTCAAATTATCTAGATTTTTCTATGGCTGGTATTTGGTGATTTCTTCTTCTGATTCCTGTGACATATTTTTCCATGATGTCATATTCTAATTAATGAAGAAAGAAAATATTTAGTCAGTGGATTTAGTACTATTTATTGTAGAATAGGTATGATTTTAGAGAAAACTGAAGGTATTTTTGATGGTCTCTTCATTTATATTTTAAAAAAAATTCCTGTTAAGTGTTCTTTAGGAATTTGATTATAAAACTTACTAGAAATTTACTCCAGTGTGTCCCTATTTCCCCTCTCAATACATCTAAGGTAGATTTCATATATAAACAACGTGTGATATAGAACAGCCAGTATATCTATTCCCAAGAGCCTCCTTCTTGTCCATATTTATAGATGCCATATTTCTAAAATTATTATTACTTAAAATATTCATTTGATTCCTTCTTCACCTTGTCATTTCATATAAGCTTCCAAGATTTTAAGTTATGGGCCAATGAGCATTATAGAGGAGTGATAAATTATGAAGACTGACTATACATTAGCAGAGTTCAATGTTGTAGTTAAAATGTGCACAAGTTAATCCGACATATACTTAATGATTTACATATTCATCACAGTGCTGCCTGGTAATTAGGCATGTGGTAAGCAGTTCAGAGAAATTACTGTAATTAGTATTCCTTTTACACGGCCAAACTACATTTTTGTAAGGTTTTTTTGTCCCCCCCCCCCACCGCTTGCTTAGTTATTTCTCCAGTGTCTGTAATCAATGTCAGTGTTGACATTCGCCCTCATATGGAGCTGTGGAACTGTGTGTACTTTTTGTACACTTTAATTGTCTGATTATCTTCTCTCTCTTACACACACATACACACTTCTTTTTCTCATTCAGACATACTTACAGGAAAGATTACCATGTTCAAGCTGGTCCCTCTCTCGTATTATCCTGGGGCTTGGGAATGTGAGGAATAAGGAAATGTTTAGATGAGACTAGTCACTCCTCTGTTTATCATAATTTCTGATAATATAGATGAATTCATCATTTTTGTTTAAGAAAAAGAAGGCATAAAAGATAGAAGGAAAGGGGCATGAGCCAGAACCTGTAATAGACCTTGGTTCCAGTCATTGGATATGTGTGTCTCCCCATAAGCAGGGCATCATTTTCTGCCTGTAACTTAAGGAAATAAAACACCAAGTTCTAAAGCACAAGGACTCAAAGCTGTAACTAGACCGTGGGCCGCAAACAAAATGGCACCATCGGTCATGTGTACCAACCAAGAACTGTCTTGTGCTTATTGTATCTAATCATGCTTGTAACGTAGGCTGGCTGGGTCCAAGGGCCCAGAGGGAGTTCCAGAGGACCGGCCAGGAGGCCGTTGGCTTTACACAGGATAGAAATCAAACTCGAGCTAAGAGGAAGTGAGAGCAGAGTTTATTGGATATAGAGAGAGGTGCAGGTGCGAAGTATCCGAAAGACTCAGAAAAGGAAAGGAGATGGAGTCTCGTTTTTGCTTGGGGTCTAAGGTTTTTATTGAGGATGGTGGTGTAGTGTACGTTTCCTCTCAGGCATCTGGGAACTAGTTAGAACAAAGATGAGTGCCCAAATGTCCTTTATAAGTCACTTATGCCCTGGAGCCAAGGGTCTTGGTGAGTCATTGGTCTGGAAAACATACATGATGACCCCACCTAGTCACTCCTTAGGTGTTACCTTTGTGCTGGAAGACTCAAAGAAATCGTTAACTCCTTGCCCTTTACAAGGAGGACATGCATTATCTGTACTACAAGGCATGTGGAAGGTGGGAGTGGAGATCCCAGCAAGAATAGGGGCGGCAGAAAAAGCTGTCCTTTGTGGGGTCCCTTCAGTCTCCCTCTCTCAGCTGGACAGGAAGTTTTAAAATTATACTTCACAATTTCCTCCAGTCAGACTCTACTAAATTTTTTTTCTTCCCAGTTATTGCAAATATGCTAAAATGGTGACAGGGTAGCCAATTTTGATTCTCATTATTTACTAATGAAATCTTGGTAGTGTAGGAAATGTTCACTGCTAATGTGTCCTCTCACTCATTCATAAGAGCACGTCTTTCAGACCTTTCTATTTACACACACAAGACTTATTTAAATATCTTCTCAAGGACTTGGGGTAATGGGAAATACGTTTCATTTCTTTTGCAAGGCTTTTCCTGGAAAACTAGGCAGGGACCACTATTTAGCTGACAATCGAAGAGATAGTCCATTGTGGCCTACTTTCCTAGGATAAGACATTTATAGGCATTTTGTAGTTCCAGGAAATAATCTTGTACCTTTAAGTGGAACTTATTTGGGCTTTCCCAGACTTTTATTTCATTTTATTTTATTTATTTATTTGACAGAGATCACAAGTAGGCAGAGAGGCAGGTAGAGAGACAGGAGGAAGTAGGCTCCCTGCTGAGCAGAGAGCCCAATGTGGGGCTCGATCCCAGGACCCTGAGATCATGACCTGAGCTGAAGGTAGAGGCTTAAACCACTGAGCCACCCAGGCGCCCCAGGGCTTTCCCAGACTTTTAAATGTGAGTTCACAGTTAACCTTTGGAAGCGATAATGGAAGGGAATAAAAAAAAAAAAAAAAATTAAAAGAACAAGCTTAACCTACCCAGGCATATCTGCTTCACTTTGGTGCCTTGTGCTGTTTGGATTGTATATGTTATATCCAGTTAATTTAATGTTTCATATATATATATTTGAAGACCTCTACAATATTAATAATCTTGGGGCGCCTGGGTGGCTCAGTCGGTTGAACAGCTGACTCTTGGTTTCAGCTCAGGTCTGATCTCAGGGTCCTGAGATCCAGGCCCATGTTCTCGTGTCGGGCTCTGTGCTTAGTGGGAAGTCTGCCTGTGCATTCTCTCTCTCCCTCAGCCACTCCCTCAGATCCCTCTCTCTCTCTGTCTCTAAAATAAAGGAAGAAAGAAATCTTTAAAAAAAAATCTCACCTGGGGCGCCTGGGTGGCTCAGTGGGTTAAAGCCTCTGCCTTCAGCTCGGGTCATGATCCCAGGGTCCTGGGATCGAGCCCCGCATGGGGCTCTCTGCTCAGCGGGGAGCCTGCTTCCCTTCCTCTCTCTCTGTCTGCCTCTCTGCCTACCTGTGATCTCTGTCAAATAAATAAAAAAATAAAATCTTTAAAAAAAAAAATCTCACCTGTTGCTTATGGAAATGGTCTCTCAGTTCTGAATGAAATGTAATTATTATGAACAAAAATTTAAGAAAAATTAAAATGTTTAAGATATACTAAGCCAGTCATCTAAGTACTTACATGTCAAATAAAATTTTATCGATTACACTCTCCTTTGTCAGGTGTATCTGTTTTTTGTAGCGTTTCCTAAGTCAAGTTCATTGTTGTTCTCAGTTTCATTTTATTTTTAAGTAAGTGATTTATAGAGTTCTTATGTTTCACTTACATGGGAGGGGAAGACTTAGCCCACTGCCAACAAAATTCCCCAGTTAACTAATTATAAAACTTAGTTGATGTAATACTTTAAAAATGTATTTATTTCTCCTTTTCCCGCTATGGTTTAATAGTCTTTGACAGGGGAAGGAAAATAGTTTTCCTAGAAAGTGCATTCTTGGGACTCTGCTTGCCATAGTCCCAGCAATATCATCAAAGTGGTCCTTGTACACATCAGCTCATTCATCCCTTTGATATTCACTGAGCTCCTGAAGAGTCATATTGACTTCTTCTCACCCACAATCCAATCCAGCTAGTTTTACTCACAGCTGGTCCCTGCCCTCTATTCTTTCTACAGAGGCTGGGTCAAGGCAGTCCTCATTTCTCATGGCACTGGGGGCAGTACCGCGGCTGGTTTCCTTGCTTCCAGCCTTGCACGTTTCACATCTTTCCTTTACATTGCCTGAATGTTCTCTCTAAAACGCAAACCTGATCAAGTCACTCTCATTCGTTAAGAGGCAGTACTTTAATAGAGCAAGGACCCTCCTTACTACCCTTTCCCAGTCCTCTAAGGATAAAGTCTGTGCTCCTTTAAGTGGTCCCAGAAACCTGCATCATCTGGCCTCTACTTGCCTCTCCACATTCCTCTTCCTTCGTTCCACTGTTCCACTGAACGACTCAGTCATGACTGGCTTTAGTTCTCCACTCCGTGCTGCCTTTGACCTCCCCTGCCATTGACTTTGTGTTCTATAGCCTAGAATACATTATCCTCTTTTTGTCTAGTTTATTTCTACAAGTTCTTCACATTTTACCTAATTTGACCTCTTCTGTGAGCCTTTAACCCACACTCAGAATGTGTCCCTCTTCTGAGCATCCACGCTCCTAGACGTGCCTGTGTCTTCTGTCCCTGCACTCTCACCACCTCGTGTGGAAATGATCTGTGTGTAGATTTGTCTTTCCCTCTAGTTGGAAAGTTCACCTAAGCTAAGGACCATACCCTCTTCATCTTGACACACAAATGTTGAACTCATAAGAGATACAGGAGAATTTCTCTGTGGAGGTTTACCAGATTCCTTGGTGAGAAGAACATTGCTGTTTTCTGTATACTTTTTTTTAAAGATTGATTGATTGATTTAGAGAACATGTGAGGGAGGAGGGGCAGAGGGAGAAGAAGAGTAATTCAAGCAGATTCCACACCGAGCTCAGAGCCAGATGCAGGGCTCAATCTTATGACTCAAATCATGACCTAAACCAAAGTTAAGAGTCGGAGACTTAACCAACTGAGCCACCCAGGTGCTCCTGTTTTCTGTATGCTTTCAAAGAAAACAGATCATCTTCACTTGTTTTTTTTAAGTTCTAATAGCATATTAAAATCATTTCATTTGCTTTTACTTTTCTTTATTGTTGCTATATACAGTTTAATCAAAGTCTTTCAGAGACCTGTGTTCTAGACGCAGATTTCATCAATTTTCAATCCACCAAATTTCTATCAAAATAGATATTTGAAATATTTCTTTCCCTTTGGGGAACATACATGTTTAACATCTCATCTCTCAAGTTTTTCTGAATGATAATTGATGTTAAAGTACAGTACTCTGGAGCTATATTCTTCTAAGAATGTTTGGAAGTAATGGAATGTGATTAAGTTATGGAGGAGAAAAAGTACTTTTTTAAAGAAAGCTTTAGGTTTGTGTGAACTAGGAAAAGAACATTCATGAGAAGGTCAAGCAGCAACTCACAGTAATCTGTAATCTTGGTAGTTCTTTGGAGTAAAGTGTCTTTTGGTATTTGTAGAATTTTTTTAGAGATTTTTTTATTCATTTGGGAAAGCGAGAGTGAGAGGAAGCACGGGGGTGGGGAGGGGCAGAACGAGAGGGAAAAGGGAGCCCAGTATGGGGTTCCATTGTAGGAGCCCAGAATCATGACCTGAGCTGAAGGCGGATGCTTAACTGACTGAACCACAGAGCCATTGCTAGATTTCTTTAAATATGTATTGGTAGTACTAGATATAATAACCCTTTTATTTTTTTCATTAAGATTGATTTATTTTGCTTTCACTAGAAAATGTATTTATTATGTTACTGTGGGCTTATCTTCAAGTTTATGCAGTGTCAGCAATCCTTAATTTTTTGGTATACTATATGGATACCAAGTTATAAAGACCACTGTAAAATAGTTATATTTTCTCATAAGATGGATGCTTTATTTATTTATTTATTTATTTATTTATTTGACAGAGAGAGAGAGTGAGAGAGGGAACACTAGCAGGGGGAGTGGGAGAGGAAGAAGCAGGCTTCCCACTGATCAGGGAGCCTGATGTGGGACTTGATCCCAGGACCCTGGAATCATGACCTGAGCTGAAGGTAGACGCTTAATGACTGAGCCACCCAGGCACCCCAAGATGGATGCTTTCTTATGTTCCTCTGTAAAATCTTGACATAAAATAATTCATAGAAATAGCTAACCATGTGCTGTAAATGTGAAGATGTGAGTAACCCTCTCTGATACCATTTAAAAAGGACACCCAACCCAAAGGAAGTGAGACTAAAGGTAGTGTGTACCTTGATTATATAGAGGACTTGCTGTACTTTAGAATACATAGAGCTTACAAAAGTACACCCATGTGGTAACTTAAGGGGGGGGGCAATCTAAAATTAAATACTGTCTCCACAAACCATGAAACATCTAGCCATAATTAATCTTCTATTGTTATATTTATAAATGCATATTAAAGATAATTCTGAATGACCAAAACATATTCAAGAATAACTGAACATGCTTGACTTTTTAGTCACGCCCCAGTTTGGAACCATTGTTTCCCATTACTCATCCTTGCAGCGTCAAAATATTTGAAAATGAAGGTCATTGTTGGTGGAGTTTGGAGATGAAACATTACTGAAGTCTGAGGTCTTGGCCATCTTCTCTCCTCTGTCCTCTCTGCTTCTCTGGGTGCCCATGTCAGCTGCAAGCTTAAGATCTGGAAGAATCACAAAGGAAGAATGCAAGAATAAGAGCATCGGGACCCCCCAGCACTCTCCATGCAGCCACTTTGAACTTCCCACCACTTTCCTGCACTTTTTGGTGCTTCTGTCCCTTTCCTCGTGCTGCTTCCTCTTTTTCTTGAGCAAGTGCTTAACTCCTACTTCTAGGTGCAGCTCAGAGATCAGAATGCAGGGAAGAGGCAGTGCTGTATGCACACTAGCTATCTTCTCTCCTTGCTCCCAGACTGGAGGAGCTCCACCCCTCTCTGCGAGGAGAGCCCTCCGCAGTGCAGGACACTCTGGGGTTCTCACATCAGAGCACACAAAATTCAAGTTCTGGCTCAGACTTGTGTGGCTGTGTGGCCCCGGGTTCTTTGCCAGGCAAAGCCTTAATTTCCTCTATATAACCAACTCATACTTAATTCAACACTACATCCCAGTGTTGAATGAAATCCTGTATATAAAGGAATTCACATTGTGCCTGACACATAAGAAGGGCTCAGTGAATGGACATTATTAATGACATTATCAAAGTTTATAATGTACGTAACCTTGTTTAAGGATAGAGACAGGATTTTACTCTTTCAGTATCTACCATGTCTGGCACATAGACACTGGAGAAATGCTTACCAAGTGGATGAATTAATGAATAAATTTGGAGTGGTGGTTGTGAACAAACAGCAAGACTGTTCCATATATTTCTGGAAGAGCTGCCTTCTCCCTTCACCTCTTCTCCCTTTGTCTGCTGGAGTTTCTGTGGCCCCTGGTAGTCTGGACCCCTTGAAAGAAACTGCCAAGACAGAGTAGATGTCCTGGTTTTGAGTCCGGTTTGTTCACTGAGCATTTATTAAACAAATACTGTTGAACTCCTCCTTTGTGGGCAGACACAACTTTACATCTGAAAGCAAAGTTTCACTTTTACTCTGCTGCAAAGGAATCCACCTGGGCTGGTGTGTAGTTATATAGCTAACTCTATACAGTTACATACATGAACGCACCATGTTTTAGCATGTTTCAATTATGCTGGTCTCCCTCAGATGTCAGGGGCTTCCCATTTATCTTTGCAGCCAAGAAAAATTTCCTTGAATCATCCAAGTCTTCTTACCTTATGCCTAAATCTCCAAAGAACAGATAAAGATCCTAAGATGTTTAGGATGCCAGATCTGGTTCCATGTGTGGAACAGGGAAATGAGATGGGGTCAAAGCAGAAACTTCCCATGTTAGGGAGATAATTGACTGTCCCTCTATCGTAGAAAACACCTTTACATGGCAAGGATGGGCTAAAGCTCTTGATGGATGATGAACGCCTTGAGGTCACAGACTGTATCCTGGACCCTTTGTGGGATCCTCCAGAATACTTGACAAAAACTGTATCGTTTGGTCACTTTCTATTGGATACTAACTGACATCTGGCTAACATTTCCCGAAGTATAAGGTGTCACAAATATATTAGTAAATGGGATCAAAAAATGTGACAGTACAAAACCAAAAGACAGCTGACAGAATGGGAGAAGATATTTGCAAACGACATATCAGATAAAGGGCTAGTATCCAAAATCTATAAGGAACTTAGCAAACTCAACACCCAAAGAACAAACAATCCAATCAAGAAATGGGCAGAGGACATGAACAGACATTTCTGCAAAGAAGACATCCAGATGGCCAACAGACACATGAAAAAGTGCTCCACGTCACTCGGCATCAGGGAAATACAAATCAAAACCACAATGAGATATCACCTCACACCAGTCAGAATGGCTAAAATTAACAAGTCAGGAAATGACAGATGCTGGAGAGGATGTGGAGAAAGGGGAACCCTCCTCCACTGTTGGTGGGAATGCAAGCTGGTCCAACCACTCTGGAAAACAGCATGGAGGTTCCTCAAAATGTTGAAAATAGAACTACCCTATGACCCAGCAATTGCACTACTGGGTATTTACCCTAAAGATACAAACATAGTGATCCGAAGGGGCACGTGTACCCGAATGTTTATAGCAGCAATGTCTACAATAGCCAGACTATGGAAAGAACCTAGATGTCCATCAACAGATGAATGGATCAAGAAGATGTGGTATATATACACAATGGAATACTATGCAGCCATCAAAAGAAATGAAATCTTGCCATTTGCGACGACGTGGATGGAACTAGAGCGTATCATGCTTAGTGAAATAAGTCAATCGGAGAAAGACAACTATCATATGATCTCCCTGATATGAGGACATGGAGAAGCAACATGGGGGGTAGGGGGATAGGAGAAGAATAAATGAAACAAGATGGGATTGGGAGGGAGACAAACCATAAATGACTCTTAATCTCACAAAACAAACTGGCGGTTGCTGGGGGGAGGTGGGATTGGGAGAGGGGGAGCGGGCTATGGACATTGGGGAGGGGAGGCGAACCATAAGAGACTATGGACTCTGAAAAACAACCTGAGGGTTTTGAAGGGTCAGGGGTGGGAGGTTGGGGGAACAGGTGGTGGGTGATGGGGAGGGCACGTTTTGCATGGAGCACTGGGTGTTGTGCAAAAAGAATGAATACTGTTACGCTGAAAAAAAAAATAAATAAATAAAAAGGGAAAAAAAAAAAAGAAAAAAAAATGTGACAGTATTGCCCAGTTATGTATATTAAGGATGATTCCACTGAATTAAATTAGTTTTAGAGATTTTTGCTCATCACTGAGTCACTTCAGATTTGTGCAAAGAGAGAAAGGCAGTTTACCTTGATTTTGACTCATACTCTGGGGGTTAAGAGTATACTGATTAAGTTTAAGAGTCATCGAGAGCTGTTAGAAATAATGTTATAATGTCTATAGTTGTATTCCTTGTATTGCATTTTAATGAAAGATCCTAATGAAAAATATATCAAAAGCAAAAAAGTTTACCTCTGAATAATCAGTGAAGGTATTTAAAGGGAGAGGTGAGATTCTCCGAGAAATAGTGATTGTGTAACACGTTATGTCACACTCTTGCAGCACATCAGAGCATTAAAGTCCCTTCTGATATGCCCCAGCTGGTGCTCGCCAAGATAAGTTTCCTTGAATCCTCCAAGGCGATTTACCTTCTGCTGAAATCTACACTGTAACAGGAAATGTTATTGAGCATCTACATTGAGGTAAAATGGTATAATCTCAGGAATCAGAAGAATAACAAAGACAAAGAAGAGAATGTTGGAAAGGCCCCTCTATCCGCCCTGCCCCTGATCCCAATCAAGAGAATCTGAAAAGGGAAACCCAGTAGATGAAAACAGACAAGGAGAGAAGGGAGTCTCCAAAGTCGAGACCACTGGAAACCTGCTTCCTAATGAGGCTGGTTCCTAGCAGGTGTGGAAAATGCTGTGAGCAATGTGGTGACCAGCCCCAGGGATTTATTTTGCACACAGATGTACTCAAAACGCACCACAATTTTTTTCTTCATAGTAGCTTTATTGAGACACATCGTACAACTCACCTACTTAAAAAACCAGTTCACTGGTTTTTAGTATATTCCTAGCATTGTGCAACCATCACCACAATCAAGTTTAGACTTTCATCACCCCAGAAATAAATGCCATACCCATTAGCAGTCCCACAGTTCATTTTTATTCAAAAGGAAGGAGAAAAATCCTACATTTATAAACCTGGGTTTATAGCATGGTCTTTTTGTTTTACAAAATACTGTTGTAATTGGGGATAAAGTAAGAAATGGCAATTTTAAAATTATGTAGATAATCCAGTTTAGTTTTTTGGTAAACATTTTTCTAGTTTTTTAAAAAATTTTTGTAAAACTCAACATTTTATACTGTTTCCTTGGGACAAAACTCTGTAGTCTACCTGAGTCATGATTGGTCATTTCCAGTACCTCTCATGTCACCCATCTAATGAGAACATTCTTTGAAAACACTTTGTGACCTTTTGTTTAATTGTTGAATAAGTTCCTTATAATAATTAATTCCCAGAACAGGTAGAACACAAGTGTGGCCATTCAGAATGCAAAACAAGGAATTCTATATGGCAGGAGTGCCTGGATGGCTTAGTCAGTTGAGTGTTTGACTCTTGGTTTTGGCTCAGGTCATGGTTTCAGGGTTGTGGGATCGAACCCTGTGTTGGCTCCAAACTCAGTATGGAATCTGCTTGCTTAAGGCTCTTTCCCTCTCCAATTCCCCCAATATCACTTCCCCTGTCCCTCCCACCCCCCTTGCAAATAAATACATAAAATATTTTTTTAAAATTCCGTATCGTGAAAACATTATAAATTTATAAGTTAGGAGACAAAATATACTGTATGTAAAACATGTCTTAGAAAGGACTACATTTTATAACACAAAGAGTATGTGCCCATTAATAAAGAAAAGGGCAAATAATAGAAAAATGTATGGAGGGGCGCCTGGATGGCTCAGTTGGTTAAGCGTCTGCCTTTGGTTCAGGTCATGATCTCAGGGTCCTGGGATCAAGCCCCACCTCAGGGTCCCTGCTCAGCGGGGAGTCTGCTTCTCTCTCTCCCTCTGCCCCTCTGCCTGCTTGTGCTCGCTCTCTCAGATGGATAAATAAAATCTTTAAAAAAGAAAAAAATGAAAAGAAAAAATGAATGTATATGAACAGTCAGTTCATACGAAAGAAAGCCCAAATGATTAATGAGGAAAAAATTTTTCAATTCAAGTAGTAGCAAAATGTAAATTAACACAACAGCGAAATGCCATTTTTACTCAACAGGTCAAGAAGGCAAGAAGAAATTCATTCTCGTACAAAGTTGTTGAGAATGTGGATAGTGCCAAATAACACAAATTTATAAAAATTTTAAAGACACATCTGTCTTTGATCATTGAGCCAGCAACTGTGTCTCTAGAAATTTTGTGTACAGCAGTTTATGTATAAAGGTTGTTGCAGTTTGTCTATAACCACAAAAATCTAGAGAAAAAAGTAAAAGCTATTAAAAGAGGTCTGGCTAAATAAATGAAGATATATCCATTTAATGTAATACTACACTGTCACTAAAAAAAATTAAGTCAACTGAAATGGGCCAGTATGGAAAGTTGCTCAATATGTATTGTTAAGTGAGGGGAAAAAAAATCAAAATATCAATATTATATATTCTCTTCCATTTGAATACAAATGGAATATATTATATAATATGTATGTTCATATAACGTATATAATATATATGTTCACATATGGATCTTTGTGCATACTGATATATGCACTGACATTTTATGACAGATGCCCAAGAAGTTATCAGTGATTACATTCTGGGTACTGAACTAAGAGGGGGAAGTGCGAGAGAGACATTTTTACTTTATGCCTTTCTTTACCATTTGGATTCATTCTAAAATCTAAATTTTGTAAAATTTAAGAGCATTTTTACATTTAAAAATCAATGCTCATATATACAGAAAATTTAAAATCAGAAAAAAAATTTTTTTTAAGTATAATTCTTTGACCTGGGGGAAAAACACTTTTAAACCCTTTTCATAAATATCCTTTTGAAACATTTATTTGTATACACGTGCACACTCTACTCTTGTTTTATAATCCATTTTTTTCACTCAGACATTCTATGTCATGAGATACTATTTTATAGCATATTTTAAATAAATGTGTCCTTATTAATTACATGGCTGTGATAGCCTGTTTGTGCATTTTCTCTTAATTTCCTTTCATAAATAGAAAAAGGGTTGGGAGAAAACAGTAATCAAGGTAGGAAGAGGTTTGTAAAAGTAAAAATGTTTTAGATGAGGATTGAACAATAACTCCGAGAATCAAAAGCCAAGTTCCTTCTTAAAAAATAACATGTATCACCAAATCTTAGAGTGGGGGCAAGGGGAGATGAGGAAATGAACCAGAATCACAAGATGCCTTACTATATTCCTAACAAAATTAACAAAAAGAAATTTAAATAAGTAAAAGAAAAATGAAAAAAAATCAATAAATCTTCAGCTGTATCCAAAAAAAGAAAGATGACCAAGTCTACTTTAAAAAGTGGTTGGCAAGGAAGGACATGGAAAGTTCTAGCGTGGCCCAGCATGACTTAGCTCCTAACTCCTAATTTGAGAAGATTTATGGCTTTCTTTTAACTTTTTTGCAGTTTGGATTCTTTAGTGGGTATATATCATCTCTCGAAATACAATAAATCCATTTAAAACATTTTGATGGATTATTTTCAAAGGACAAAAGGAAAATTATGCATTAACTGTTTATATTTGGCATGTATGAACATGCTTTCCTCCCTGAGTAGGGCCCAGCAGACCTCACGTAGAATCGTGTGGTTGCTAAGAGATCATAATGTTTGATATCATCTCTGTTAGCCTACATCATGTTTAAGTCTCTTTAATTTTTGTCGGGTACATAATGTGCCAGGAAAGGCTGAGGAGAACGAGATGATTCTTCTGTTTTCTAACGAGAACTGGTTTTTAGCAATTATTGAAATGCATTTCTGCTAATATTTTCAGAAAGGAAAAAACAATCCTCTCTATGTGAAATTGAATGTCTTTAAGTATGGCTTGACAATTTTCTTTGTTTTGGAAATAAAGGGCCAAATTTACCACAAAAATACAAGTTTACCTTAGCTCAGCATTTCCATTTATTGGGTAAATATTTGAAGATGATAAGTCTGGCCACAAAAAGAAGTTATCTACTGAAATCATTCAGTCAATTACTCTACCAGAGATAACTACTGTGAGGATTGCAGTAATGACTCATTTGTCTGATGGCTGAGGGCCAAGTGCAAAGAGACTATCATCTCATTTCAGACAGCTTCCCTGCAAGTTAACTATATTATCTCCCTTCTAAGGAGACCCTTTTCACTAAAAGACCGCAATCCCTCTAAAATCCTGTATGCTGTCATATTAGATGGCTGTCTTCCTATGACTACAATATTTATTAGCCTAGAAATGTTATAACCTAGGGACTTACATAAGTATTGCCCAGGGAATTCATTTCAAGCTACATTTGACCCCTTGTCTTAAAAGTGATCTTCAAATAGGTTTAAGAGAAATAAATCAAATTTTCAACCCATAGTCTACTTTCTCCTAATAAAAAAAGAAAAAGGCTTTAAATGTTTTCTAACCTTTTTCTTCTTTTCTTCATTTTGGAACAGAAGATTAATCACATCTACACAGAAATGTAATTTCATGTCTGTCATTTGGAATAGAAGGGAAAATAGATAAATACCTCATGAAGAGAGTACTTTAAAATTAAACTATACAACTAAGGATTTTATTAGGCCATTGATGGGGAGGATACCTCTTATTAAAAAAAAAAAGTCAAGTAACAAGGAAACACGAGAAACAGGATAATAAATATTGTACTTTTTGGCAAAAGTGAAGAAGCGGAATTTGAGTTTTCAGAGTAAGAGATAGAGAATTACCCATTAAGAATTAACTCTCCCTTAAAATATCCCTCTCATGTTGTATGACTGTGAAAGAATCTGGAAAGAAGAAATTATCTAGAAGTTTGTCTGTCTAGGAAAACTTTGTCATACCTAACTTCACATGCCCTATATATGTGTAGGGATGTGTCCCTGCAAAGGTTTGTATGTGATAAAACTCTGTCCTTAACAAAAAACATAGTTACAAGATATAAGTGATTATGTTTGCTCATGAGGTCAGTTCCTAGAAAACGGTCTACCTCAGGTTTTCACAGAATAAAAAGCTGGGAATTTTGTTTTAAAGATGATATTATTGACAACTCTCCCCAAATTCCCATTTTCTCCTTCTTTCCTACACACAGCATCCTTTGTGATCTGTGAGCAGCCCAGATCATGCAGCCAGAAATCCAGTGGTTAGCATAACAGGTCACAAAAATGATGGCAACTGTCTTGTCTGCTTGCACACTATTTTAACTGTTCCCTCCAACACTCAAAGACCCACCGGAGCAGCTAAAAGTGCAGGTCTGGCAACGCTGGGGTATTCACCAGGAAGGCCCATTCCACATTGGGTCAGCCATTTTCAGGGGTGCGCCTCCCTGCCTTGTCCATTTGAACAGGTCATCTGCAGCCTTTGGACAACCTGTGATTTCCTCCTAAGACTTTAACATGGCACATCATTAGCTGTGTGTGACAGGTTTGTCATGTAAGAGATTGCTGACTGTAGACTAGTGGGATTTATCTACCAAGGCAAACTCTCACCCTGTCAAAGATAGAAGCAACCCAGAAACATTTCTTCTTTCCAATCATATTGCAAGGTAGTGCTCGGGGAGTCACCATCCAGCTGAAAACACAGTTGCTATCTCAGTATGGATGGTAGTATGGCTGAAGGCTGGGGGGCGGAGGGGGGCGGAGAGGTGGGAACCCTGGAGAAGTTTAGAATATGTTATTGAAGCACAATATCTAGAAATTTATCTCTGACTTATATTAAACCTGTGAAATTTTGTCTCTGGGTTTTCAAAAAATTTTTTATCTTTAAAAGAAATAAACTGGGCGCCTGGGTGGCTCAGTGGTTTAAGCCGCTGCCTTCGGCTCAGGTCATGATCTCAGGGTCCTGGGATCGAGTCCCACATCGGGCTCTCTGCTCTCCGGGGAGCCTGCTTCCCTCTCACTCTCTCTGCCTGCCTCTCTGCCTACTTGTGATCTCTCTCTGTCAAATGAATGGATAAAATCTTTAAAAAAAAAAAGAAAGAAAGAAAGAAAGAAATAAACTGACTTGCTGTTTTCCCTAGAGCAGTGAAATAGTCAGGAAAACTAAGACTAAAAAAGTGGTCCTAATGTGGGTGTTGTCTGGTTCATGTACTGAGTTATTTTAAAAAGGAAAGAATTTATTTCATCCCTGTTCCCTGAGTTCTTTCATGCCGCTATCTTCAAAGAGTATCCTAGAAACCCATAGGCATAACTGATTTACAGAAAACTAATTTACATGCAGCACTTAATTTAATTTTTCCAGTAGATCTCCCTGGTGGCGCTCTTCAGAGAATTTTAGAAAAAGAAGTATGGCTTGTGTGGCACCAATGGGAGACTCTTCCTAAGATCTTGTTTTCTTAGGGCAGGTACTTCCATAATACAACAAGAAGTCACTAATTCTAAAGCTTTCTTTGTTGTTAGAACAACAGTTAAAACGTTGCAGAAAAACATAATTTTCTTAGGGCAGGTACTTCCATAATACACCAAGAAGTCACTAATTCTAAAGCTTTCTTTGTTGTTAGAACAACAGTTAAGACGTTGCAGAAAAACATAATTGGCTGCCATACTTTTATGTATTACCTTGGAAGGAAATAAAAGCGTTCTTAAGAACCTATTCAGCCTTTAGATAATATGTCTAGAGAACTTCTTCTTCTTTTTTTTTTTTAAGATTTTTAAAATTTATTTGAGAGGAGAGAGCACACAAGCAGTAGGGAGGGGCCAAGGGATAAGCAGTCAGTGGGGAGCCCGACATAGGACTCGATCCCAGGACCCTGAGATCATGACCTGAGCCAAAGGCAGATAGATGCTTAACTGACTGAGCCACCCAGGGGCCCCTGTCTTGGGAACTTCTGCTACCATTTTAATTCCCTTTTTTAAGTGGTATATTATTTTAGATACAGAACACTTTTATGCTATCTTCAAAATAATTATGATGGAAAAACAATCACAATATATTTGCAAAGTTTTATTTCTTCTGACTACAGAATCATTACTCTATCATTACTTTTGCATTCTAAGGCTCTGATTATTTTAATTTTGATTATGGGGCCACAAACCAGTAGCAGAATTACATATCAAAAAATGAATTTGAAGGGTTTAGGTAGGGTATGACTAATTCAATTCCTGATTTTTTGCGCTCTGACAAAGGCACATATTTGTGTTACCTGTTTCTTCCCTGAAGTAGCTGAGTGTTATCAACCCTTGTGATTGTCCCTATTCCTTGAAGGCAAAAGCTCTAAATTAAATTCTATCCCAATGAGACTTTGCTCAGAAGTAGATTTGCATTGCTGTTCTTGAGTACAAGAATAGCTTTTTCAATCCCTTTATAACCACGTAAGTTCAGCTTGTCATTTTTCTTGACAGTCTGATTATTTTATTCTACACCAGGGTTGGAATGTTTATTCCTGGTCCTACAGTTAGGGGTTTTCCCCACCCGGTTTCCTTATTGAATTTTGATTTTTTCGTCTTTGAGATGACAGTGCAGGCTCAAAGATGATTTTGGTCAGAGAATTATCTTCTCAAGTCTTGTCTTTACCTCCAGACACAAAAGCAATGACTCCCAAATCTCCTTTACTCAATGGGGAATCAGGTTTGGATGTCGTTTCTCAGAATGGGGCTCTGAAGATTTCTCTTAAAATGCAGGCACCCCTTCCTGGTGGACAATCTCTGTTCCCAATCAGGATTCATGTCTACTTCATAGAACATCTAGATGAGGGTTGGTGACTTTCTGGAAACTTCCTTTGTATGTAAGCCCCTCCCCCACCAGAAACCTGGTCCATCTGCTTTAACTGACTGGGTAAGAAGCTGGGTAGGACAGGCCAACCTTGCACAGTGCCATTCTTAACTGTACCATAGATATTTTTCTTGAGCTGTGTATCTTCCAGTAAAGCAGTTCTAAACCTGTCTAGTTATTAAAACAAAATAAAACAAAACCCAAGACACTTATTAAAAATATAAATTTCTAGACCTATTGCATCAAAACATCTGGGGAAGGGATTTGGGGAGTTCAATGTTTACCAATAACTCTCAAGTGATTGTTATCTTTAGGGAAGTCCAAAAACACTACCATAAAATATTGCTCTTTCAATAAGGTGTAGGGCTATATCTGTTATTTAATCCTTCTTAGAGCTACTAATTCCTATTTCTTACCATCTACAGCTCTGTTTCTTAAATTATTTCTTGAGTGTTAGAATCACAGTCAGCTAAAGTGTTTGCTCGATATCTAGATGCCTGGCCTATGGGATTGGAATCTTTGGGGACTTGGGCCCAGGAACCTGTTGTTTTTTCACATGCTCCCTCAGATCAGAGTCACTGATTAAGGCTCCCCCTCTATAGTGTTAGCTTTAATGTGAATACAGATCACCAGGAACATTGGTAAAATGCGTATTCTGGTTCAGTACGTCTAGGGCGGAGCTTAAGATTCTACAAACTCCCAGGTAATGTGAAGGCTGCTGGTCCATGGACCACACGAGCACAAGGTACGAGAGAACTTTCCTGAATAAAATGGCCCAAACTATTGGACAGCACAGAGCCTATGACCTTGTTTTAATGGGAGAAGTGTAGACCCCATGGTTATCCAAACTGTACTAGTCCTAATCTCATTCAGGGGCATAAGACAATTCAGAATAAAACCTTACCCTTTGGGAATGACACACCGGCTTTCTCAACTGTCACTGCTTTGTGTTGCCCACCAGCTGCACGCCTTCACCTGTCCCCGTGAGCCCCTTCTAGACCTCCTGGCCCTGAACCACTCAGACCTGTGCTAGACCATTGGACAAAAGATGTATTTTTATCTTTGTTTCTGTGTGGCTGAGATAAAGTCCGGCACAAAGGAGACTTACCCAAGGAGAGAACTATCAAATTTAATTTCAGTTGATACTTCTGTGCTCTTTTCTTTTTCTTTTTCTTTTTATTTCTTTCTTTCTTTTTTCTTTTTTTTTTTTTTTTGGCTTCTTTTACTTCTTTTTCTTTTCTCTAGGAGGAGTTCATACCCATTTTCTAGCTTTCAGTTCTTGAGTAATTTATCTGTTTCTTATTTCTTATCTATCTTTCAGATCTTCTCTATTTTGTAGCTAATGAAAACCAGGTGGTCATGAGTTGCTCATAAATGTGAACTCTTATTCTTCTTCCAAAGTCTGCTTTCAGCTAGGTCTCAGGATGATAGTTTATTGTTTTTGAACATTTGAGTTGGGACCAGATCGAAAGTGGGACAGATATTTGTTGCTTTTTCAAGACTGATTTGTCTTGCTAATTCATCTTATTCTGTTAGTTTAATCCTTCTTTCCAAATGCCACATTTCACAATTAACTTCAAACTCTGAGCCTCTGGATTTCCTTCAGTAATTTTCTTATCTGTATACCAGAGAATAGCAAAAGCTTTCTGGTCTATGGACCCACACCATTGGGATCGCCAGGGGATTTTTTTAAAGCCCCGGGTCTCACTTCCAGTGATTCCAGCTGAGGAGGTCAAGGAAAGGACAAGGATTTGTGAAGAGCTGGAAAATCTGTTCTTTATCCTGCAGGAAGACCATAGGCCTTGGTAAGCTCTCACTGTCTCTTGCCCTTTTGCACATGATGCTACTGCCTGTGTAGGACTCAGCAGCACACTCCCCAAAGATCGTGTAGGCTGAGATTGTCCTGTCCACCCACACCCCATCTGGTCCATCCTTGAGTTTTATGGACTCGATCTTCCCCTCACTCCCCAAGTTATTCTCTTCTGTCCATTTCCATTACCTCCACCATGGTCCAAGCCACCATCCTTTCTCGCCTGGATTAGACTCTCTGAAAAACCTTCCTCTACACAGCAACCAGGCTCACCTTTTGGACTCACGAATTAGATGCCTTTGCCTAAAATCCTTCTATAACCTCCCATCTTACATCTTGTACAACTCAAACCTCTCCCTTGGTCTTCCCAGTCCTGACTTGGTCTGTCCCCTGCCTCTCTTTCTTTCCTCTACTCTACATGTGGTTGGCTCAGTCTTGTGCTCAGAGCTCCCCTGCAGTGTCCTCTCTTCCCAGACACCTTCTCTGACCACCAGTAGAGAGAAACCACTCACTCAGCCACTCACTGTCCCATCATCCTTTCCATTCTTGCCTTATAAAGTGTTTATAAAACCAGTGCTTCTCTTTGGTTTTGCTTTTTAAGACCCATTTCCTCTGCTAGAGGATAAATTCCATGAGCCGGGTACTCTATACCTCGACTGACTGCTCTGTCTTGACACCTAAACAGCAGGGATGTGGCAAATATTTTCAAAATGAATGAATTCCATTCATACTTCGAGCAGGAAGTATGAGCAGCGGTTAGCAGGTGAGGTGGTAGGGGGGCCAACTTGATTCTTGTGGTACCGATACTTAGGTTCTAATGCCCAAAGAGAGAAAGATATTTAGGGCATGTTAAGAAACTGAAAGAATGTGTCCAAAACAAAGAAGAGACAGAGGCTGAGGTAGACAGGAGTCTTACAGAGCGTGCTAAGGAAGTTCTCGAAAAGCAGCTAGGAGGCATGGAAAGGTTTTTGGCAGGAGAATAACAACAGATTTCCTGACAAAACTTCTCAGGAAAGGCTTGGCCTACAGTTGTGTCTGTCACACGTGATGTAGCAGATTGAATAATGGCCACCCAGAGATATCAGCTCGGAAATGTTACCTTATTTGGAAAAAAGCATCTCTGCGGATATAATGAGGTTAAGGATCTGGAGATGAGGAGATTACTTTGGATTATCCAGGTGGGCCTGAACACAAACGTCCTCCCATGAGCCAGGCAAAAGGGGATAAAATCGGGGCGCAGAGCAGATGTTCATGTGAAGATGGAAGCCGAGATGACCGCGATGTGGCCCCGAGTAAGAAATGGCTGGAGCCACCAGAAACTGGAGGAAGCAAGAAATAGATTCTTACCTGGAGCCTTTGGAGGGACCACGGCCCTGCAACGCCTTGATTTTGGTCTTCTGGTCTTTAACACCATGGGTAGAATCAGTCAATTTAAACGACCACATTTGTTATAGCAGCCTTCGGAAATTAGCACACGCACTTTGCAAAAAAAGAGAAATAGAAATAGAAATTCAGATGATGTGCACTGTCACGCATGGGAAGCCACCCCATCAGTGTAGGCCCAGAGTGTGAGACTGGAGATGCTTGTTCATCTGCTGCTTCTTCAGTCAGCCTTTTTCCCTTGTGGATGTTCTCATGACTCTAATGGATGAAGGTAAGCCTGTTTCATGCAACGTGATGCTTGACTCAAGCCAGCTACTTCATTTTATACTGGGACAGGAGAGCTGTGTGTGTTGTAGAAGCAAAGACCAACTGAACAAGACCATGCTAAGGCTATTTATCACGAGTTTGCTAGAGCAAAAGTGTCAGCCGCCATCATTTGCATTTTGGCAGAGACTGAAAGCAGGCAGAGGAGTGGGAGAGCTGTAGAAATGGCGAAAAGGGAAGGCTTCAGGTGTGGGCTGATTGTTGGCGTGGGGAAGCTGTGGGAGGGCTAGCTATGTGACTGGCTGGGGTGCATATTAGCTTTTTTGGTTCGAAGATGAAACAGGGACAAAAATTAGGGGATGCTGTCAATTATTAATCAAGTCTTGGCCATTTGGGGCCGATTGTTGTAGGAGTTCCTGGTTAGCTTCCTGGTCGTTACTGGGGAATGCCACCTGACTTGTGGCTAGTGTGACTTACAGCAGGCTGGTTTCCTGGCTGGGTAGCATAGAGGAGGCTTTGTCTTCCTGGGCAGCTTGGGGCAAGTAGTGGGTCAGAGTGCTCTTTTTACATGGTCCAGCCATTGCCTATATGTATACTCAGTCACTCAGAGTTGTCAGACTTCAGCGAAGACCAAGAAAGCATCCCTCTTGAGCCGGACGACATGTATGCATCCATCAACAGGAACACGTTGGGAGAAGAGTCCTCAGCCTCTGTGATTGTTTAAACCTCCCACCAAAGGCACACGGGTCTCTCTCTCTCTTTCTTTGCACACGGGTCTCTCTCTCTCTCTTTCTTTCTTTCTTAAGATTTTATTTCTTTGAGAGAATGAGAGAGAGAGAGAGCATGGTGGGGGAGGGCCAGAGGGAGAAACACACTCCCCACTGAGCAGGGAGCCCAATATGGGACTCGATCCTGGGACTTCAGGATCATGACCTGAGCCAAAGGCAGCCCCTCATTCATCTGAGCTACACAGCGGCCCCAATACATGGGTTTCTGATGAGAAGCTCCGAGCCAGCCAAGGGGAGCTTCTCAGTTTTAGTAACTGCTTTAGTTTCAAAAAGATGGAGATTGTTGGTAAGGTTGCATGGGCTAATGAAGAGGCAGCAGATCTCGGGCAAACAGCTGAGCACTGTCACAGAAAAAAGAAAAAAAAGAGGCTGCCATCAGGGACAAGTTTTCATGCTGATGAGGTTGGACTTTTATGGAGAAAGGAAGTTTACCAACTACACTTATATTTTAGACTTCCAGAAAGACAAGATCCTGACTTCATACCAGCAAAAGGATACGTGATTTTGTTGTTTTGAGGCAGTCCTACTTGGCTTATGCATAGGTTGCATATTCCCAGTCTCAGTAGGTAACAACAAGTACCCGTTGCGCTCAACTGAAGTGGCCCGGGTCGCACTATTTGGGGATGGGTTTCAAAAGCTTCATTGCGAGGTCAAGTGGTCTCAGCAAGGGGAATGATGACTTGGAGAGCAGCTGAGTATGGGCAGTGCTCCCAGCCCTTCTCCAACACGGAGCTTCGTACAACACAGAGTGGAAGGCTTCTTTCTCAACACTGTGCCTCCATGACCTCCTCCATTCTCCAAACTCTGAAGTGAGAAACCCCCAGTGTTGCAAGGCCCCAGGTCTCCGTGTTCTCAGGGATGGGTAAAGCGGTGGATACTGATTCAGGTTTAGCAGACAATTGGAAAACCTTCCATGCCACTCGGATCATCACCACCGCAGTGAATGCACAGGAGCCTGAAACTGTCAGTTCGTGTTGGCCAGAGCTGTAGAAAGAATGTGCAAAGTGCATTGTTTCAGGGACCCAGGCACATGATTAGTGATGGCTTCATGAACACCCTCAGGGAAGAATTTAAAAAATGATTGAAGACCGTGGGAAACATGGCCTAATGAAGAGACCCCACAAGGGTTCTCAGCCAGGCACAGTATGCTCCTGGGGGACCTTTGGCCATGTGTGGAGACATCTTCAATCATGGCAACTAGGGCGATGCTGCTACCATTTAGTATGTAGAGACCGGGGAGCACTAATATATACATACCATATATGTACAGTTGACACGAGGGACAAAGAGAACAAAATCAGTTTCAGGAAATGAAGACTTGGTGTAGTGCAGCTTTTCTTGCCTAGCATCTGGAGGTCTCCCTCTTTTTCTCCTCTACCCCCAGGGCTGAAACTCAGAGACTGCATGACAGGCTGGCTGGGACCATATGGACGAGAACACTCGTGGGGGACAGAAATGAGATAGCAGGAACCTGGGTAACCAGGCGAATCTCCCAGAGCAAAACTGCCCCCCACCTAGACCCCCATATAACTCTCAGCTGCTAATGTAGGGAAAATTAACTCTTACTGGACTAAGAGGAAGAAGGAAAGTATTTGGAGAAGAGAATCCTTCTGAGTAGTGACTCTTGCAATGTTAGTGCAGAAAATCCCAGTGCCATCAAGCCCTCTGCAGAGGTTACATAAAGGAGTCTCAGCCGGCGAGTGCTTCCAGAACTGGTTCGTGTTAGTCTCACAGCGAGCAGCCCGGCTGTGGGAACACGTGTGCGCCATCTGGAGCGCTTAGCCGGGTGTTCTGAAAAGTTGTGGTGGGCCAGTCTAGGTGCTGGGTTTAGACACGCGTAGCTGTATTTTTAGAAGGTCCTTTAAAAATCTCAACTTCTGGGACTTTACTCTCCAGCGAAACGACTCCAACCAGTGCCTTCACTTTCAGCTCAGTCTGCTACATACTTTGTTTTTTAAAAAGCTATGTTTTAGAGTGTTTCAGTCTTGACGGCTTTTATTCCAGACAAGCTGCATATGGGGCGGAGGGAAGTAACACCGGTTCCAAACCCCACAGCCAGCAGGGATGGGAATTTCACCGTAGTGTCGGGCTTGACTCAGAATCCAGGTGGCACAGAAATGAGAGAACGGGCTTCAGCCCTTGCTGGGGAGATGCAGACTGACCCTTCCTGCAAGGACCTTACATCTGGATATCCTATAAATCCAGTTCACCCGCGCTGACAAGCCGGATGGGGAAGGCTTCAGGACCATGAGACGGACATGTGAGCCCCGCAGGCCCCAGGGGCTCCTGAGAAAGCTGGACAACCACTTCTAGAGATAGGAGAGGATAATCCTGAATTGAGTGAAGAGAGTGAGTTGATTTGGTAAGCACTGGTAACCTTGGGATACTCAGAGGACTCCTTCCGACTCAGAGCATATGAACATGTAAGGACAACTCGTTGGAGAGTTACAGACAGAGTCCCAAGTTCTCTCGGTCATTGAGCTTGTGCCATTTTTATAAAAAGTCTCTAGAACCGAATGTGCTTCCTGACTCTCTTTTGCATATCACCAACGAGAGGAATGTTACTCCATTTGGAGGCTTTGTGCCTTTGCCAAGCTGAGAGGAAGCTTGTCTTTGTAATCAGGATGGGGAGGAGAGCACAAAGCGTCGACTGCTCATGATGGATTCTTCCAGATGAACTTGCTCATCTCCCAAACAGATCTGAACAACTGAATTTAGAGCAGGTAGCAGTCTGAGAGGCCTCTGCCTGACGGGGCTTTTATTCTGGCTGGTTTTGAAAAGAGAGTAGAGGAGTAGAAACCTAGCTTGTTTAAAGAATGTTCCCTAGCTGGTGTGTAGCATGTCACCGAGGCTGGCTAGACACTTGGGAGCTTCCCCTTTGCTCTTCAAGATTCTCCAAAGGCACAGGTGGGCCCCTTTGAATGCATGAATGTCCTTACTGTGCAAGCTCAGGTGAGGTGTTGGTGCCTGTGGTGGCATTCTGTCGCCAGTTCTCTTCTTTAGCACTTTCCACAACACTACAGCCTACCTACCAACTGTTTCCAAGTGGGGGGAAAATCTGCATAAGTGGAGGTTCTCATGCCACTGGGAACATGGCCAAAGAATTTATTCCTTTTCTAGTCTCTTCCTTATACATCTGCATCTGGGTTGTCTTTCTAAATCTGTCCATTACAGGAGGCTCATTTCTTAAATTGGGGTCCAGGGTGAAGGTGGGAAATGTTTTAACTTCTGTCTTACCTAATCTTGAGGACATCTGTAAGGCAAACATTAGTCTAGACCTTATGAAGAATGATGCTTTTCCCTCTCACTGAACTGTGACTATAGGGACTTTCCAAAGCAGAGATTTAACTAAAACTTGCTTGCTTGCTATGGTAGGTCCAGTCCCCAGAGACCCATTTAATGTGTTTGATTTTCTATACTTTGGGGAGGCTTCAACGTTTAGTAGCAAGAGAAATTGCTATCTCGAAGCTTCCTTCAAGTGACTTACCTACAGCCCTTCAATATCATCTTTTTTTTTTTTTTAAATTTATGTATTTATTTTGGAGAGAGCATGAGCGAGCACGAGGGGGAGAGGGAGAGAGGATCTCAAGCAGGCTCCCTGCTGAGCACAGAGCCTGACTCTGGGCTGGATCTCAGAACCCGGAGATCATGACCTGAGCCGAAACCAAGAGTCTGACACTTAACAGACTTCACCACCCAGGTGCCCCCAATATGGTCTTTCTTAAGGAGTATCTGTGCTGCCCACTATCTCCATTACCAAAGGAAATGCATCCCTCAGAATACAAGGACGCCAAACATATCAGAATGAAGTGGTTACTCCGCAAAACAAATGACCCCGCAAGAGATGGAGAATGGAGGGTGCTGTTTTCTTCCTTGCCAGAGGCTATGAAAATGTCTTTTTTAAGAACAAATAAGAGTTTCTGTTTTACTGGTCATTTAGATCATATTATTCATGATGTTTCTAAGTTGTGGTTTTAAGCTGACAAAGATTTTGGCATTCTCTCTAAAGTAATGAAGTATTTGTCCTTCTTCACTGCATTTTCCTCCATTATAAAACACGATTCCCATTTAAACTAATTAAAATCTAAACTTTAATGGGAAAGATGGTTGGAGTCTTTTTTTGTTGTTGTTGTTTTGTTTTGTTTTGTTTTGTTTTGTTTTTCTAATTTATGGCTTGGAGCTGCAATTTTCTTCAATTGGTTTTATTTTCACCCTAGGGGAAAAAAACAGTTGCTGTCATTGTTTTGTTCCTGTTTTCTATTATATTCAACCCTAACCCTTCAGAATTATTCTAATCCCTTATATGACTTATGAAGCTTTACCTTATTCTGAAGACAAGAGGTACGAGATTTGTAATATTCGTAATGATCTTTCAGACTCAATGACCAACGCCCCCCCCCACCCTACTACTTCACTGTAAGTCCACTTCCAAAAGAGAGTTCATTGTTTTGTTTTTTTAAGATTTTATTTATTTATTTGACAGAGAGAGCAAGAAAGAGCACAAGTAGGTAGAGCAGTAGAGTGAGAGAAGAGAGAAACAGGCTCCCCACCAAGCAGGGAGCCCAGTTGCGGGGCTCCATCCCAGGACTCTGGGATCATGACCTGAGCCAAAGGCAGATGCTTAACCCACTGAGCCACCCAGGTGCCCCTTGTTTTGTTTTCTGATGCAATAGGCATCTTGATAGAGTTGTACCTTTAGCATCTTCGGTTTTTAATTGAAATGGGAACTGGTTGTTTGCCAAGCTTCCCACCATCACTCACTCGTCTGTCTGCCCCAACCCTGGGCACTGACAGAAATTTGTCAGCCCTTATTCACAGTGGGCCAGCTTGCTTAAGCGATGTCAGATCCTGGGGTTGTGAGGAAGCCCCCACTCTGATACCAGGGTTTGGATACAAGTTGTTTAGCCTCTCCGAGACCCAGTTTCCTCCTCTGTAAAGTGAGATGCTGGAGAGGTCAGTAAATAATAAGAGTTCACACAAGTGGCTAACAGGATCAGTAGCAACTTGGGCCAATATTTATGGAGGAACTTTACATGATTTTTCCTATGCCAGGACTGGTTAGTACCAAATGGAGTAGGAGATGGGGGGCAGACTAATAAATGATGACTTTTGATAGATTAATAATATGGTGAGAACTAAGTTCAAGAGGAGCTCTAGAAGCATGGCGTGAGCCCACGAGTTCTTTTCAATGCTTTGAAAATCAAACAAAACGCCTACACTGGCTCTGAGAAGGCTGAGCCGCTCCACTATAAAATGCCTAGTTTCTTTGCGGTAGCTGGAAAATGTCAACTGAGTGTGGTAAGACTGGTTCCACGATGCCGATCCTGAGCCCTGGTTGGTAGTTGGAGCCCTAACTAGCAATTCTGGCACCTGTGGCAAACGGCGTGCG
Organism: Meles meles; assembly: GCF_922984935.1. Classification (NCBI taxonomy): domain Eukaryota; kingdom Metazoa; phylum Chordata; class Mammalia; order Carnivora; family Mustelidae; genus Meles; species Meles meles. The sequence goes on along the minus strand of NC_060079.1, from coordinate 17,603,732 downwards.
ACAAACCCTAAAATCAACTTTTTAATTCATGTTGCAGCTCACAGATGGGTGTTATTACCAATGTGCACCATCTGGTGGCTTTCTATTTTAACTTTTCATTCTTGCCCACTAGACACAAAGCTTTTTGAGTTATTATTTTAAATGTGGTGACCTCTAAACATTCATGACCTGGGACAGAAAGTCCTGGTCATCCTGCCCTCATTATGGTCCTGATTTTGAGTTCAAATGCACAATGTATTATTACTTAACAACAGTTGGTTTCCTAAACCGATGTTTTTTTAAACATGAGTTCCATGAAATAAAAATTAACAAACGAGAACCTTCAGTTGCAAAAATGATTTTGTTAAAAATGAATGTTGGCTAAAAGACTCCAGGCTGCACTGCCAGGTGGCAAGTATTTCGATTCCCAAAACTTTATGTCTTCTTCATTATGTCTGCCGTGCTCAGCATTTAGCACATGTTGGACACCTGAAGCCTGCCAGCGGACCAGCAACATCACAGCCATCCGATTTGGTTGCTAATAAATTTCCAAAAGGCCAGGCCAGTATCCAAGGCTAGGACAAACTCCAGGATTCATTGTCACTTGTGTGGCTGGAGCCTTGAGCTAGTTGGATGTCGCCTTCACATGTTCCAAAGATCTGTTTTGTGAATTAAAACCTCTGTAGACACACCCATAGACACCATTACCCCATCAGAACACTTTTTGCGGCTCTGGTCATATCTTCGTTGTTATTCTATTATATATCTTGCTTACTTCTGTCTTTTAATTTTTGCTGATATGGCCATATGGATAGATTTCTCTCTCTCTCTTTTTTAAGAAATAGAATATATCAGGACCATCTGGCCAGGCTAAAGCAGCCAACAATGGCCCAAGTAACTATCAGGGAAGCCTGGGCACACTCAGTAATGCCCTGACTCATTTTCTCTCTGCTTTTGACTATGAAGCCACAACTACTAATACCTCAAGTGCAATGAATTTCTTTCCTCTTATTTTTCCATCTGAAATCCCTTCTCTTCTTTATGCCCTCCCCACCCCTCCACCCCAGTTCAATGCATTAGGCTCTCCAGGAGACGCTCTCCATTATCTCCTACTTGCAGGCTTGCAATGTTTATATTTTATATACACTTACATGCTTTCTTTACTAGACAATATGAACAACTTTGTTGGTTTGGGAAAAAGAGGAAGCCATTCAGAAGTGTATGAAGTTGAAAAAAAACATGTTATAAGCTTAGAAAATTAGACGTTGCATGAGAAGGGAAGAAAATTTCAAAGTCAAGCATCAGAATTAGATCTGGAAGTATTATGATTTCTTTGTTATTGAAACATAAAATGATAAAAAAAATGCATAAGGGGAAAGCTAATCAATTAGACTTCAATTTTAAACTACTATATTTAAAAAGAATACCACACGGGGTGCCTGGGTGGCTTAGTGGGTTAAAACCTCTGCCTTCAGCTCAGGTCTTGATCCCAGGGTCCTGGGATCGAACCCCGCCTCGGGCTCTCTGCTTAGCGGGGAGCCTGCTTCCCTTCCTCTCTCTCTGCCTACTTGTGATCTCTCTCTCTCTCTCTCTCTGTCAAATGAATAAATAAAATCTTAAAAAAAAATAAAAAGAATACCACATTTAAAGCTAACATGGTTCAACAACTACTTACACAGATAAATATTTATGACATGATAGACAGAGGGGAAGAACTTTAATACAGAGTTTGTTCTTACAGACCAATAAGAAAAGGAATATCCCAAATGCAAATGTCCAGAAAGACATGAGCAAATAATACCAAAGGATACAAATGGTTAACAATCATATGGGGGAAAATATACAACTTTATTGGTAATCAAACCAATTCATATTTAAGGCAACAAAGCCCAATATTTGTATAGAAATTAAAGATTTTTTGAGAAGATAGAACGTAAACTGTGTGAGGGGTTAGGCTAATGACGACTCTCCTACTCTGCGGGAAGTACGGTTTGAGTCAGCCTGTCTAGAGGGCAGTTGGTCAAAGCTTTTCAAAAGTGCTTCCCCTTTAGACTCACAATCCCGCTTCTTTCAGCAGAATTTGTTAAGCATCCAAAATGTGCCCCCTGGTTTCCAGTAACTAGAAACTAAGTTTGAAGTGCCAGGAGCTAAATCTATCCTAAAGAAATAATCAGGTACCTGCATGCTCATTTAGAAGGGTGTTATTCATGAAATTATTTATGCTGGTGAAATGTTGAACCCAAGTTTAATACCCAGCAGTCGGAATTTGGTTAAGCAAATTATGGTAAATCCATGTAGTAAAATGTTCCCTTAAAGACAGGGTGAAAATGCTCACAATATATCATGGTATGAAAAGGCTAGTAGCAGATCAACATATACAGACTAATCCCAAAGTTGTTTAAATAGAAACTGAGTAGATGGGGCACCTGGGTGACTCAGTGGGTTAAGCCGCTGCCTTCGGCTCAGGTCATGATCTCAGGGTCCTGGGATCGAGTCCCACATCGGGCTCTCTGCTCAGCCTGCTTCCCTCTCTCTCTCTCTGCCTGCCTCTCTGTCTACTTGTGATCTCTCTCTGTCAAATAAATAAATAAAATCTTAAAAAAAAAAAAAGAAACTGAGTAGAAAAAAATTCTAGAAAATTTTAGTTTGTATACCACCCTCAAAAAAAAAAAAAAAAAAGTATCACTGGATAGGGTTTTTTTTAAATATCCTCTCTATTTTTCTACCCACAGTGAACACTGATTATCTGTACAAGCATAAAAATATTTTTTAGTTATTAAAAGTGGTTTCTTCAGAATAAGATGGGTAGATTTAAACAACATTGTGATTGGTCAGTGCAGCTCACTTGGAAGGAGATAAAAAACTCTCTGCTATTTAGATGTTTAGTGTTAAATTTCAAGAACACAAACACCAAAGATGTAAATCTAATAAAAGTGAAGTTATTTTACATCATCAGGCCAAGAACCGTCCTATAAATACAGTTGTGTGATGGCGCACACTTAACACGGTGTCCTTGTAGCAGGGTCAAGTCACCTATCTCTTCTCCAAGTTTACCTCTTTTGAGTGAATGCTGTCATTTCTCACATAGGGTTAAAAAAAAAATCCATTGCTACCACTGCAAGGATTCCCAAGAGCAGTACATTGGGACCTGATGGGTGGAAGCCTCCATCAGCGTATCTCGGTTTATGAGATTGACCTTTTGTCTAACATTTTTCTTGGAAGAAAGAACAACCTATCCTGAAAGAAACACATGTACCCAAATAACGCAGGAGGTGGGTGGAGAGAAACCAACAAATGCACCCTTTTACCAAGCTATTACCCCCAATCTCTCCAAAATATCATTGTAAACAAGGTAAACTAGAAGGCTTAGAATATTATTTACTTCGATGTCTAAAACACCCACTGTGCCCTTTTCTCATTGTTTTCTTGGTTCTTTTGTTCTAGATGAGCAGTGGGCTAGCAGGAAGTCAACAGGACTGAGGGGCCCAGATATGTCTGTCTCCAGGTTTACTGTGCATTTTGAATGGTTTGTGCCATGATCCTATAATGACCTCTGGTTGTTGTTCTTTCCCCCAGAATGTCGAGTGGTGAAGTCCACTTCTTACACCAAAATAGCTTCATCATCCCGCAGGAGCACCACCAAGAGCCCAGGACCTTCCAGGCGCAGCAAATCCCCTGCCTCAACCAGCTCAGGTAAAGCATCAACAGAGATGAAGAAATGGTCTTGTTACTGACGCATGATGAGCAGAGGGTGTGTGAAGCCCAGAGTGTGAGGTTTTTAAGATAGAGGAGATTCCGGTTTACAATTTTAGAACAAGTTGGAGTGGTGGAACAGATTTGCCAGAGTCTAACAGGTTAGCTTTAAGAAAAAGCACCGAGCTTGGGAAAACTTACTTAGCAAAGACTCAGGAAACCCTGATTTGCCCACAAATAGAAGTATACCACTGACTTGCTTCATTTCTACTATAAATAAATAAATAAAATCAGTTTTTCAGGTTAAGAGCCCCCAACTCTACAAGTCTCGTCGAGACCTTAATTCTGTGTGAGACTAGCTTATGAGGAGTTTCCAATCTGTCTTTGCTAAACTTGCATGTAACACCTGTTTTACTTTGGGCCCCAGCAGGGCTCTGGAGCTAAAAGCAGTGAGAATGCGAGCCTGGAGCACGGAAAGCTTCCGCGGCTCTGGTCTGTGTCCCACCTCTCAGTGACTCTGGTGCTGGTGCTAGAACAGGAGGTAGACTCAGGAGATGACCATCTCAGCCCTGCGTCTTTCTTCTTTGGTCTTAAAAATGACATGCGTCTGTTAGCTGTCTGTTGGGTTTGGTTTGGTTTTTTTTTTTTCTTTTTTCTGTCTGGTTTCAGGAATAAGGTCTTTTTCACTGTTGAAGAGAATTATTTATTAAATCATATAAACTGTTAAATGGGAATTATTAAACGATACATACATCCAGGTGATTGTCCCTAATTTCATGCAGACAGAGAAGCTCTTATAAACAGGCAAAGACCTTTGGGGCCTACATGGAGGCCTTCTTGTAACCACCAGCGTGGCCCCAGAGGCACATCCAAAGATCTCTAAGCTGGGGCTCCGAGGCCTGCCTCTGGCATCCTTCACCAGCTGTTACACTACAGTCTAAGTTATACCTCCAACCTTAAAAATAGAGGAGCTATGATCTGTTTTTCCCAATAAAAAATAATACCATAACCTCCAAAGTGAGTCTTGGAAAAAGGAGCTCTTAGTAAGCTGGCTTGCCAGAACACCCAGCTCAACTTAGTTCTCTGAGGTTTACCTTCTCTCTCGGCTTTTACTGGTTATAGCTATTCCCTAGACAGGTGTCCGAAGATCTTCTCTTTTGAGTCTCCCCCAAAGGGTGGTAACGATGGGCAGCCACTGCCTCCTTCTCACAGCGTGTCCTACGTCCTAACTACCCAGGGAATGTGTCTCATATCATAGCTGGTGCTAAGATGCAGCTTTTTGGCTCCTCCTCGTTTAAGGGTGGGCTGAGAACTCCTTCCTTAGTATGACGTAGCTCACCCAGATTGGATGGATTCCTGAAATGAGACTTTGCTAACAGGTAAGGTATTGAGACTCAAAGTTCAGAGTGCTTGAATGTCACCTGGGTACTCAGTAAAGTGTCATTCTGACGGCCGCCCCAGATTCTGACCGAGGGCCATAAACTTCCACAAACCTATGTTTTGGCAAGTATTCTAGATGATTTTTAATCAGATGGTCTTTGCACCATATCATGAGAAGCAGTGGGTTAAGAAAGTGGTTCCCAAAATGTGTCTGCCTGGACCAGCAGTAGCACCATCCCCTGAGCACGTGTTAGAAATACAGTCTTGGGGCACCTGGGCGGCTCAGTCAGTTAAGTGTCTGCCTTCGGCTCAGGTCATGATCGCGGGGGCCTGGGATGGAGCCCCGCATCGGGCTCCCTGCTCAGCAGAGAGCCCGCTTCTCCTGCTCCCTCTGCCTGCTGATCTGCCTACTTGTGCTCTCTATTTCTCTGTCAAATAAATAAATAAAGTCTGAAAGAAAGAAAGAAAGAAAGAGGGAGGGAGGAAGGAAGGAAAGAAGAAAGAAAGAAAAGAAAAGAAATGCAGTCTTGATAAGCCCCTTTGCAGACCCACTGAATCAGAAACTGGAGCAAGGGCCCAGCCATCTGGGTTTTCACAAGCCTTCCAGGTGAATCTGATGCTCGTCCAAGTTTGAGAACTAATGAATTACAGATATCAAAAGGGAAATAAATACAGGGAGTCATTTGACTGTGCATAATCTAGTGAAAGATACAGCTTGCTCATCTTCCTTTATTGGCTTGACAGAGATGACTTCCTTTCCACGCCTCTGCTTGCTTCCAAGGGGCAATGTCCATCTTTAACCCTTGCAACCCAAGAGCAGAGCTCTAGACACCATGAAGTGTAGACCGAGGTTACAATGACCCACTTTCAGAGAACCAATTACCTGGGGCAAGAGAGAATTTCGGTCTGAAGACCACCCTTTACTGGAAACAGATATGGGGGAAAGTCTTTGTCTTCAGGAGAGGTACCACCTACACACAGACCACATTTGTAGAGGTCCACAAATTAACCTTGTTGACTAAGCTTGTTCATTAACCAGCCCATAGGTTAAAACTGAGCTCTTTGGTACAAGTTCAGTCAGGACCAAAGAACACTGCTCATTTCCTTTGAGCAAACCTGGGCTATACAGTGAACCCCCATGGAGCAGTAAGGAAGAAAGAGATCTTGGACCTAGCCAGCCTGTTGCCCCTAAAATCTTGGCTTTTTAGTATAACATGGAAAGGAGAAAGAAGTCCCATAGTACCCAAAACATTAACAATACTATTAAAATACGATTAAAAACAACGACATTAAAAAAACAAAATTAGTCCCCAATCCAAAACGAGTCTGACATTGACAAATTTTTTACCTTTTTTCTCTTCTTTCTTAGTATATACCAGGTGTAATGGGGTAAAATCTAATAACACATGATTAGCCAAATTCGTCTGTCTTTTACAGTATAGCTATTTCAACGGAATCAATATGCATTATTTAAGCACTGTAGCTATTGACTTTTTGTTGTGATTGGTTTTTTTTAAGATTTTATTTATTTGACAGACAGAGATCACAAGTAGGCAGAGAGACAGAGAGAGAGGAAGGCAAGCAGGCTCCCTGCGGAGCAGAGAGCCCGATGTGGGGCTTGATCCTCGGACCCTGGGATCATGACCTGAGCCGAGGCAGAGGGTTAATCCACTGAGCCACCCAGGCGCCCCTGTTGTGATTGTTTTTAACAGTTTTTAAAATGTGGATTTAGTTTTCTTTTTTTAATTGAAGTAGGGTTGACACACAGTGTTGCATTCATCTCAGGTGTAGAGCATGGTGATTTGACAAGTGTATACATTGCGATGTGCTCTCCACAGTGTAGCTCCCATCTGTCACAAACAACACCATAAAGTGCCATTGACTACATTCCCTGTGCTGTGCCTTTTATCCTGGTGACTTATTCATTCCTTAACTGAAGGCCTACTTCCCCCACTCCCCTTCACCCATATTGCCCATCCCCCAACTCCCTCCCTCTAGCAACCATCAGTCTGTTCTCGGTATTTATGGGCCTAGCTCTGCTTTTATTTTTGTTTGTTTATTCATTTAACAGGTTTTATATTTAAGACCTGTGGGCCGGCAGTGAAGTGCTCCTAGGTTTGGGTAGAAATTTTTTTTTTTTTTTCTGTTTCTATTTAGTCCTCATAAGTCAAGGAAGGGGGATAAGTCAGATTATCGTACACATGTTGAAGAATGTTATCATGAGATCTGGAGTAGTTACGGTCTGCTGCTGAGTTTTCTACTATAGATGCAAAAGAAGTGTCCTCGCGTTTCCTGTCTGATTTGTGGTAGCCAAGATTGAATGAGGGAACGCAAGAGAAAAACGTGGAGAGAGAATTTTTGCGACTCAGAAATAACTTTGCAAATAGTGAAAAACCTGTTCTACTCCAAAAATGAATCTAAAATTTGAGTTTACAAAGAAGAATCATGAATCTAATTTTAAAAAGATAATTATGAATATAGGACGTTATTGCGCTTTAGGATTAACTGGTAACATAATCACTACTCAGCATCTCTAAGATTATATAAGTCTTATAAATATAATATATCTAATATATCTAATTATAATCTTATAAATATAGATGAATGTATCATTTACCAAAAGTAATTTCAGAAACTCTAAAAAGCAGACAGGCAAATGTAATGAATATATTTCTATTCATCACTGCCAACAGTTGTAACTATCCTTTTTAAAAGTTTAAATGGGAAGGATGATGGGGCACCTGGGTGGCTCAGTGGGTTAAGCCTCTGCCTTCAGCTCAGGTCGTGATCTCAGGGTCCTGGGTTCGAGCCCTGCATCGGGCCCTTTGCTCAGCAGGCAGCTTGCTTCCCCCTCTCTCTCTGCCTCCCTCTCTGCTTACTTGTGATCTCTCTCTCTATCAAATAAATAAAATATTAAAAAAATTAATAGTCTAGGGTGCCTGGGTGGCTCAGTCGTTAGGTGTCTGCCTTCAGCTTAGGGCATGGTCCTGGCATCCTGGGATCGAGCCCCACATCAGGCTGCTGGCTCCACGGGGAGCCTGCTTTTCCCTCTCTCACTCCCCCTGCTTGTGTTCCCTTTCTCGCTGTGCCTGTCTCTCTGACAAATTAAAAAAAAATATATTAAAAAAAAATTAAAAGTCTAAAATGGGAAGGATGCATTAACCTCAGAATCAAGAGATTTTTTTTTTTTCAAACAAGCATTTCTCTTTTGTTTCCCTGAGCCCTTTCAACTTTAGTTAAAATCTGGTTGATCTGACCAGCACTAACTTGGAATCTATGATAGGTGTGCCCTGCTGGGTACTGTCATTTCCATTAAGAGAGTAGAATCTGAATCCATTCTACCAACAGCAATCCGACAACAAAAAGAAATAAAAGGTATTCAAATTGGCAAAGAAGAAGTCAAACTCTCTCTCTTCACAGATGACATGATACTTTATATGGAAAACCCGAATCCATTCTAAAATTAAACTTCACTTGAGGTATTTTTTACCTTCTAGGTCAAAATTAATTAAGGGGCACTGGTCGCATTTTGTTTAACGTAAGGCCTTTATGCATAGAAAGTTTTGTATTTTGATCTAGAAAGTACGCCATGCAACCATTTCTTTGTTGTGTAACAGCTTATAATAGGCAATGACTGTCCCTTGACTCTGACTTGCTGCCAAATCTTATCACCTTCCTCTGGATGATTCTAAAGAGAGAGGTTTACAGAGCAGCAATACCCAGTCACAAATTTGTGGATTATGTCAACGTTCCCAAGACCACTCTATTTCCCTGGGCCCAGAGTTTAGGAAGTCCAGTTTCCATTTCTTTTCTGGGCAGTCACAGATGATAGGTATCAAGGGAATGCCTGCCTCAGTGCCCTCCAATGTGCTAGCCTAAGACACCCAGCTCCACTCAAGCATGGCCCTTAAACCAGCAGAAAGGAACACTGAATTATCTCTACATTAATTGCATCACCATTTTCTTAAAATGGCCTATTCCCTTTTTTTCAGAAATCATAAAGACTAGAACGTGGATAATTTTACTTTCATACCCCTAAGTACTGATGTGGCCCCAAACCCAATTATCACCATGAACCTGACTTTGTAACATTAAAGAATCTAGGCTTCTCCCCCTAAAGCATCAACTCAAAGTTTGAAATCGTTTTTGTTTCAGTTGTTCAATTTCTACTTCCAGTATTCATCATCCTACATTATACAGAGATTAGAGCATAGTACGAAGTTGGGATTTGCTCAGTTTTCATGCCATGCTGCTGTTCATGATAATACTGTTAACTTATATTTAAATGACATCAGAGTTTACATGGGATTTTTCTGTCTTTGATCTTTTTTGATTCTCCTAACCAACTTCCAACTACCAACTACAATCAAGACATGATAATATTATTTGTTATATAATAATATAGCCTGTTTTTAGAAATGAGGAAGCAGTGAGGGCTGGGGTAACTGCTTGGCCCAGAGTGACAGAGTTAATCATGGCAGCTCCGGGCTGGCGCCTGGGGCTGCCAGTGCTTCAGACCAGGCAGGCTCGCCATCCTTGATACCTGTTTCTTCACCTCTGTTTATGAGAGACTTGATCTCCAGGAAATCACTAATACAGTACCTGGTTTAACAGTGTAATTTACAACAACCTAACACTTTGCAATAGAAGCCCAAGTATTCGTCCCAGGACCAGCATTCCAGGAGGTGAAATGATTCACTCCAACTTCATGATGTATGGTCAGTGGTAGACAGAAACTTTCCCTTGTAAGTCAGTGGTAGAACAAGAATGAGAATCCCCTATAAATCTTCCCTTCATCCTTTACTCATTCTTCTTCTTGGAACTGAAAGAAGCTAGAGATGATTTATTAATGTAAGGTATTCATTGACACATTCAGAAGCAAGAAGTACAGGCATTTGCTAGGCACTGATAATGCAGAGATGAAAGAAACAGCCTGTGTGCTCAAGAAGCACATAGGTCAAGCCCCCTAAATAATTTATAGATAACATAACTCACATACCTGTTGAATTATTATTAATCTCCTTCACAGAGAGAGTCTGAAAAGGCAATTGGAACTCGAAGAAAAAGAGAAACCAGGAGCCTTAATAACACACATGAAGAGTAATGAGCCCCCAGACAATTGAATGTGGTTATCACTAAGGAATGGGAAAAGTGGTTTTTAGTTGCTTCTTAAAGAAACAAGAATATATAAAAGTACCATAAAGAGTGTTTAATATGGGTTGAATCTTTATTCATGTGTGTTTATCTTTGGAACACAGACGTCTCATAAAATGTGTAATTTAAAAGTGAAATTCTTTTAAACAAATTCCTTTATCTGCACAAGGAAGTTAAAACAAAATATCTCCAAAATAAAAGTATACTATGCACTAATTTTATTTCAATAAAAACGGATGTTTAGTTTTGCTTTATATTCGTTTCTTAATATTAAAGATAAATATTAAAAGTAAAGAAAACCACTTTTACCTATCTTGAATTTTCATTATGGCAGCCCTCCTTAATACTTACAGATTTCAAAATTTTGACCTCTTCATGGATCACTTATAAGAACTTTGGAGTTTTATGTTTGCTTTAGAATTTTTATTTCCATTTAAACAGATGTCACCTTTTTATCATAAAATAACACCTCTTTAGGGACGCCTGAGTGGCTCAGTTGGTTAAGCAGCTGTCTTCGGCTCAGGTCATGATCCCAGCGTCCTGGGATCGAGTCCCACATCCGGCTCCTTGCTCAGCGGGGAGCCTGCTTCTCCCTTTGACTCTGCCTGCTACTCTGTCTGCCTGTGATCCTTCTCTCTCTCTCTCTCTCTCTCTCTCTCTGACAAATAAAAAATAAAATCTTTAAAAAAAAAATAACACCTCTTTAGACTCTCTGTAAAGCCAGTGGCAAACATAATGGAGCCCCAATGGGTGCCATCAATTCAAACCAGCTGATGGACTTTCTTGCCCTTTACAAGTTTGTCGTCTAAGGCAGGAACCCTCCTGCAACAACCATTCATTCATCCAATATGCACTGGGATTCCACCATTGACCAGCAGTGCCGGTGCTGGAGATACAAGGGTAAACGTATGATGGAGGGAAAAGTTGAGTGACTTAGTTAATGACCTTCTACCATGACTGAAGCACCATTCTGTTCTCCCCGGGCTTCACACTTGTATATGACTCTGGAAATCCTGAAGTTTTCTTATTTATGCTATTCAGATTTTCCTTTTTTACAGTTATATAAAAATATTTTATGCAACATATGTAGATAAGACAGGAATCAAAGCTGGGGAAGCAAAGAGAATTTTAATCAGCTTTCTAGTCCAATATGTCAACTTTTTTTGATTTGTATCAAACATCTTCAAAGGCAGATTTCTAACTATTATTTTTTGTTAGCTCAGTCCTTTCCTACAATGTAGATTTCAGCCTTATACATTCTATGGAGGATCTTTGCTGTTTTAGGGTTCTGAGGGAATTCTTGAAAACCAAATACACCAAGAGGATCAAGGGGGTTGATGAGTCATCTCTTGTGTTTTTAGAATTTTCTCTTGCATGTAAAACTCAGTCCTCATGCCATTCTCTTTCCCTGCATCTACCAATTCCTGCTAGTGCTCACCCTCCACTGGCGAGTGTCTCCAAAGGTACTCTTCAAAGCTTTGAACCATTATCTTGACCCACTCTCTGTAGGGGGCAGGCAGCAGAATATATCAGTTGCCTTTATGAACTCCTCACTGGAAAAGCCCCATATTAATTAAATGAATATTTCCTGAACATCTGCCGTGTTCCAGGTGTGTATTCGGTCCCAAGGATACAAAGATGATTAAACCACTGTTCTTGTCTTCAAGTTGCTTATGTTCCGGCCTTCAAGTTGGGAGATAAGCATATATATACCACTTAACTCTAATAGTGTAGAAAGTGCCATGACAGCCCAGAGGAGGAAAGGGTTAGGTCTCATTCATGCGGTCAGGGAAAACTTCCAAGAAAAAAGGATAACAAATTGAAGGATCCTGCCAGGATGGCATCACCACTTGAAGAAACAATGTGAGGTAAGGCCCAAAGGCATGAAAGTGTATGGCGTACTTAAGGAACAGTGGCTAGTGCAATAAAAACAGATGATAGGTTGGAAGAAAGGGTTGGAGAAGATGGTGGTAGCCACGTTGGTTGTGGATTGCATGGGCTCATGAAGATGTGTTTTGTTGCGGATATTAGGGGATGAATGAGAATTTTAGTAAGACCATGATTTGATTTTTATTTGAATTTTAGAAACAGTGGTACGGTAGTAGAGAGAATGGTAGTAGAGAGTAGAGAGAGGTAGTAGAGAGAATGGCTACACAAGTAGTAGAGAGAATGGCTACACAAGGGTCATGGAGGGCTCCATGAGGCTGCTGCAGTTATCCTGGAAAGAAATTGTCAGGCTGGAATTTAAACAGCAATGTTGGGAATGGGGTAGACCTTGAAAAGGAAATGAATCAGGAATTTAACTGGACATGAGGCCAGAAGAGGAGAAGGGAATCAGCGCTGAGGAGCAGGTTTGAGCACTGAGGCAGAGTGGTGGGTGAGTCCATTTCAGATGTGTGGAGTGGGAGTTGTTTTGGAAACATCAGTAGGCAATTAGGAATAGGGAGCTATGTTTGAGTCAGATTTGAACCAATGATAGATATTTGGGAGATCACGGCATATAGTAATGATTTAAATACTAGAAATGCAGGATGCCTCTCCCTCCATTCCAGTGAAAGGTTCGTAGAGTAAGGATGGACATGGAAGCATGGTAACCATCTGCAATTATAAGAGCACATCGGAAGAGACAGGAGAACCTTGACAGAGCAGTGACAGAAGGCACAGGGCACAAAGTTTCAAGATGAAGGGAGAGGCCAGAAATGATGTTAAGTCTAGTAGCATGAGAACTGAAAGGTGGTCATAGGACTTGGCAGCGAGGACATCACTGGTGACCCAGGAAAGATCCATCTTAGCGGGCAAACCCATATGGCAGGGGAGGATCCTCCAGGCACGTTGTCCCTGGTGGGGGAGAGGGGGTCACTACAGAATTGCTCCACGTCTGACTCCCAGGCTCAGCTGTAAGGGCAGGCCATCCTGCAGTATCCAGTAGGATGGGCAGAGCACCCACTTGGGGACCAGAGGAGCTGAGAGCCCTTCGGTCCCAGGACCCTCATCCACCTTACACACCTAGTTCCTTCCAAATAACCACAGCCTGTTCTGGGATCCCAGCGGACGCATTTTCATAATTTTAATTTGTATTATTTTAATGATTCATTTATTTATTTTAGAGAGAGAGCATGCATGAGTAGGGGGAGGGGCAAAGGGGGAGAGAGAGAAGCAGACTCTCTACTGGGCACGGAGCTCGACACAGGGCTCCATTCCCTGACCCTGAGATCACGACCTGAGCTGAAATCACAAGCTGATGCTCAAGCTACTGAGCCACCTAGGTGCCCCACATTTTCATAGTTTTAAATCAGAGGTCTCCCAATGACCCTATTTTATTGCTGAATTAAATTTTTCCCCTTTTCCCCTGAAATCCTCTTCAACTCCTTTCCCCCCTCCCCTTCTATATTCACTTTGCCACTAGTCTTCCTGGCTTCCTCTTTGCAGTGTTATCCTAGGGCTCCAACTTCTCATAGGCTACAGAAACTGCTTGCTAGGTGGCCTCCTCCCTGCTTTTTTCCTCTGTCCTTTATATCTGCTTTGCACACTGATGTCAGACTCATTGCCATGACTTAGTGTCTGCCCAAGAAAGTCCAAACTCCTTATTCTCATAGGAAAAACTTTCTTGATTTGGCCACAGTCTTCTTTTCCAGCTCTATCTCCCCCTTTTCCTCTGGACGTAAGCTTCATCCTGTGAGCTAATTTATATTGCTCCCAGATCCCCTTGGGCTTTTGTACTTGGCACCTTTCAGAATCCGAGGAGCCTTCTTCTGCCCCTTCAGCTGTCCAAAGGGCACACACCCAGTTGGCCCAGATGACCTCCATTGAACGTCCCCTGATCACCTTGCTGTTTAGGTTCTTCTCCACCTGTGACATCTGTGACAATTGACTTGGCTCCTAGTCTGTAGGTGACATACCATATCACCCTCCTAGGTATAAGTTTCTGAGAACAGGAGTTCTTTACACACTCTATGTTCTGTAGTTCTTCCGAGTTCACAGTAAGTACTGGTTAAATGGACCAGATGAGTGAATTGAGAAGTACTAGGATCTGTTCAAGTTGCCTAGGCTTCCTGGTGTTCAAGGGCCTTTTTACAAATATTTGTTAAAAAAATTAATTCATAAGGACACCTGCGTGGCTCAGCCAGTTAAGGGGCTGCCTTTGGTTCAGGTCATGATCCTAAGGTCCTGGGATCAAGTCCTACATAAGGCTCCTTGTTCAGAGGGAGCCTGCTTCTCCCTCTGCCTGCCACTCCCCCTGCTTGTGCTGTCTTTCTGTCTCTTTGATTAAAAAAAATAATAATAATTCATAGAGCCAGGTCTTCCCATACCTCCACAGTTTCTGTGGACTCCCCAATTCCCATTATTCTCAGCAGACAGTCCATTTGAATTGAACCCATTATTTCAGTTTAAGAAGGAAATGTAGGGGCGCCTGGGTGGTGCAGTTGATTAAGTGACCGACTCTTAGTGTCAGCTCAGGTTGTGATCTTGGGTCATGAGATCGAGCCTCAGGCTGGACTCTGTGCTCCGAGGAGTCTGCTTAAGACCTTCTCTCTCTCCCTCTGCCCCTCCCCCACCCAAATAAATAAATACATCTTTAAAAAAAAAAAAAGAAAATATAGATAAACAGAAATTCAGAGATCCACCTCACCTGTGGGTTGAGCATCTATGAAGATAGAATTAGGAAAAAGCATCTTTCCCCAAGAGTCCCCCCAACCCTCCACCCCATGAGATAGTTGTCTGTTTTCTCTTGGCCTTATTTGACCCCATCTGCCTTTTGTTTCTTTTTCTTCTTTTCAGTAATGTGGCAAGCAATGGACAAGGGCTGGGGAAAGAGATCTTAGAGTATATATAGCCTCCTCCATGATCAGGGAATGAGAGAAAGTCTAAGGCGAGCAGTCAGATCTCAACAACACGTCTAAATCCCTGCCCCCTAGATCCACAGCCAGACCCCCTGTGCTGCAAGGCAGCAGCACAAATACACGAGCCACCTTATGTGCAGAAAGGAGGTAGGGGAAGGACAACGTAGATGTTCATGTCTAAAAAGTGACCTTGTAGGGGCACCTGGGTGGCTCAGTGGGTTAAGCCTCTGCCTTTGGCTCAGGTCATGATCTCAGGGTCCTGGGATCGAGCTCCCACATCAGGCTCTCTGCTCAGCAGGAAGCCTGCTTCCTCCTCTCTCTCTCTGCCTGCCTCTCTGCCTACTTGTGATCTCTGTCTGTCAAATAAATAAATAAAATCTTTAAAAAAAATTTAAAAAAATAAAAATAAAAAGTGACCTTGTAATTAGGTAATCTTGCTTGTAGATTGCTGGGATTTCAGAACCAGTTTAAGACCTTTAAATATTTAGCTTCCACATGGGAGACTTTTAAGACCAAAACTGTAAAGAGGGGAAACCCTTTAAGTTCACAAAGGCATTACTAAATTAATATACATGTGGGTCTAGTCATTTAAAAGGAACAATGCGTTAGTAAAAATAAACCAAGTGCTTCTGAATTCTAGAGATTTTTTTAAAGTAACTTCCTATTCAATACGTTCTGGGAGACAGGGGCCAATAAACAGAGTCGGACACGTCGTAAGTGTGTGGTACACACTGTGTGTGCCGACTCATTGATTACAGGGCCCCGAATTATGGTTTCAGTGAGTAAAAAGATGAGTAGGATCATCTTTCTGAAATGATAAAGGGAAAGGTATGGCTGGATCCTTTGGGAGGAGTAACATCCAATGACCAACTCATGCTGTTGTGTCCCCGATGGGCTCGGGTTGATGGCCCAGTTGGACAAAAGGCAGGGGCACAAACTAGGGCTTTTCTTACACGGCTCTTTGGGGCCAGTTACATGATTGATCGTCATGGGATCTGTGAATAACCCAGCCTAAAGTGTAGCCCTTCTCCTTCAGGAGGTAACAAGAAGAGTGAGGGACCCACGACTAAAGGAGAGTGAACCCAGACAGATCCTTAGACCTGCCTGGCCACTTAAAAACAACCACACTGAGTTGACGTTTCCCCCCTTTGAAATACGGAATCCTTTAATAAAGGAATACTTAATTCTGTAAAGTAATGCCCTTTGTTTCTTGAATTTTAATAAGTTCTACTAAATAGGTGTCTCTGTTGGCATTCGGACACTTTGGGTAGTACGGGATGAAAACAACTGAACTCAATACATGCGTCAGCCGCACTTATGAAATAGAATTATGTGTCCCGGCAGTGATTCAACAGTAAGGTGTGTGGGAGTGTCTGGATGTCAAGAACCGTTTTTAAGAGGTTGCAGATGCTTTTTAGGGGGCCAAGAGGAAGAGTCTGAATAGAAACTCTGACCCTAAGAATGCAGGCCGCTCCGACTCTGAAGCAGGTTGTGTTCCAAGCCTGGCTGATCGTAAATGGCTTGTTTGGCGCTTGGGCTTTCTCTCTCTGGAGAGAGGGCAACAGAAGGAGAAACTCTGAGTCCAGGGGCTTTAGAAGAAGGAGACATCCCAGTGAGAGAGAAGAAAACCCAGAGGTCCTTAGCCCTGAAGACGGGGACAAAGTTCTAGACACAGCTAATGTGTCAGGACAGACCACTCATGGGGAACGTGTGCAGTTCTTTGAGAAGATACAAATGAGATCTTTCCAAACGTTCCTCTCTGGGCAGGTTACTGCATTGAAAACAGGGCAAGTTCTACCAACCTCCCCTGCGCGATTGATGTCACATAAGTTATTTCAGTCTGACATGTCCAAATTCTCTGTGTCCTTCCCAACTTACTCTCTCTCTCCTTGCCTCAATCCTCTTCAGCCAATTGATTACCACGTCCTACACTTTTGAACCTCTAAAATCTCTCCTGAATGTTTCCATTTTCCTCTACCCCCACGGCACTACCCTCGACCCAGCCCCACTGTCCCTTCGACCATGGGACACTTAAATGTGCCATACTCCCTCTGCCTAGACATTCTCCTTAGGGATAGCCCCGAGCCTGTTATTATTCTTCCCTAATCCATTCTTGACAGGCAAGAGCTCTTGAGAGCTTTTAAAAATACAAATCTAATCTCCCGGCTCCTGCTTAAAATCATTCAAGAGGGTGTCATTGCCCTTTGGATAAGAATCAAACATGAATTTTAAAGCCCTGCATTATGGGACCCCTACAACTCCCTCACCTTCATTAGTAAGTTTCTTTCCCTCCTGCCCATTTCCCAGTTAGTCCAACTTCTTGAGGTCTTCTCAGTGCACCACACTCCTCCCTTCCCCAGGCCTAGCCACAAAACAGTCCCTGGCCTTGGAACACTTTTCCTTCATTGTGCCCTGCTCTCTTTCACCTGCAAAATCCTACTAATACTTAGCTTGGGTTTCCTTACCCTCTCTATGGGGTGTAGGGCAACTTTGACCCCATTGTTTGTTTGGATTTCAGAGGCAACACCCAAAACCTCCCCCCCGTCAAAATACTTTACTGTGGTTACTAGCTCTGTTTTCTGATTTCCCTGCAGACTCACAGGCTGGCGCCTTAGGAAATGTGGTAGTGAGGAGTGCCAATTCTGGGTTGTGTTGGTTATATTTGGGGCTCTGTCCCCATATTTGTTGGTCAAGTTGCTTACCATTTTATGCCGCAGTTTCCTCTTCTCTAAAAAGAATAGTGCCCACCTCATAGTTACTGTGTTAGATGAGCTAATGTATACACATATGCTTGTAAGTGTACTGTAAAAGCCTTGCTTAAGTGCATTTACTGATGCATAGAAAATGTCTTTGATAAACTGAGATGCACACAGAACAGGTACTTAACCAAATGCAAACATGTTGCAGTTTTGTTTTGCTTTTGGAAAAGACTAAGGCTTCATCCTGGAAGCCACTTTCTCTTTTTCTTCGTTTCCCATTCGCTTCATAAAATTTGTGAATCAAAAGTAAAAAACGTTGGGGCGCCTGGGTGGCTCAGTGGGTTGGGCCTCTGCCTTAGGCTCAGGTCATGATCTCAGGGTTCTGGGATCGGCTCTGCTCAGCAGGGAGCCTGCTTCCTCTGCTCTCTCTGCCTGCCTCTCTGCCTGCTTGTAATCTGTCAAATAAATAAAGAAAATCTTAAAAAAAAAAAAAAGTAAAAAATGTTAATACTCTGCTTCCTTTCCCATTTGCTCTCCCCGCCACCCTCAGTCTGGGTTACCTTTAGGTGTGATGTAGAGATGTAAAGTGGAGAAGTGGACAAAGAAAATCTGATTTTCACAGAACCTGTCTTTCTGTCAACTCAGAGGGATCTCTTGCCTTGTTAGTTGTAAATTCTGCCCAGGCCCAAGGGTCTTCAGTCCTTGCCTGTGTCCTAGCCTGCCCCTGCAGAGGCCGAAGGCTGGAAGTCCAGTATGAGGAGGCCTGAGCACCCTGTTTTTTAAACAGAGACAGGGCGGTAGAATGCAAGCAAATTAAAGCCTTCTCAGTGCTTCCCTGCCCCCCCCCATTGTTGTTTGTTGTTGTTTTGAAGGCGTTGCTAAATACACTTCAAAAGGAAAAGGACAGAAGTGCAGCATGGGTTATGTGACATTTTTATAAAGGTCTTTAGAGGAGATGACAAAACAAGGAGTTTCCCACTCTCTTGGGCACTAAGTTTTTGTGCAAACATTGTGAAAACCCAATAAACACTGTACTGGGCTACTGATGGTGTGCGGGCGTCCTTATCACCCAGGTAGTCACCAGGTCTTAGAAGTTATTGTCATTTTGATTTTTGGATGAGTCACTGGGCCTCTTGCCCCCCAGGCACTTCTTTCTGATTCAGAGCCAAGGACCGAGAGCTCCAGCTTCCGGGAATCCGTGGTGTCGGGGGTGGGGGCTGCCCGTGGCTAGGCTGTGGCATGAGGCTTAATTGACACCTTTGATGTAGCCTAAGACAGAACCCGCACCTCCCACTGCTGCTTGGAAGACGTCAGCCTTACGCAGAAAAGGCATCTGCTGATGAATCCTGCATCTCATTCAGCCTGCTCTGGGAGCAGCCTTAGCTATCCTTAACTAATCCAACTGCCTCCCGGTTCCGCCGGCGCTCGGCTTAGTGCTGAGAAGGGATCTCTCCTCTTGCTCTTGCCAGGTTAAACTCTAAGACTGTGCCCATGTTAGAACTCATAGAAGGTAAGTTCAATGCATTCTTGCTCTCCTTCATGGAAAAGGTTTCTCGTGCACCCTCAACAGTGTGTGTGTGGCTCGTGGCTAATAATTCTCCGTCGTTGACTATGGATATAAAACATGTGAAAATGTTGTCCTGTGTATGGGTGATAGAGTGGCAACCTTATTTAGCTTTAAAAAGCCACGTCTCCGGAGTGTGTGATCAGTTCCTAGAGGTGATGGGACTCAGAGAAGAGAATTGCTTACTTGAGTTCTGTGGCTTTGAATGGCATTTAGTGATCATGTTGTATTAAAGTCTGGAGAGTCCGGGAGAATTCCGGTGATTTAAACCTATCAGAAAGCAGCTTTTCTTTTCAGTGAAGACGGACTGCAAGGAGTTTCTGAGTGTCTGTGACACTTAGTTTGTCCCGTTGAAGGCAGGTCGTTCAGAGTTAGGCCGGAGGGGTATATAGGGCACAAGTGGATATGGGAGCTTCTAGAAGGGAGATCTTAACTGTAAAAAGAAAGGGTCTTTTTTTTTTTTTCAACAAGGCACGAGGAAAATTACTTGTGAGCTTTTCTAATATTTGTTCCTACTGGGTGGTGCTGGGAAGCTAAACTACAGAAGTAAGGGTGAATCCCACGGAAAACGCCTCAGGACCTTAACCACATCTATCAGTGCGGTTAATAAATTCATCGGAAAGTTGTCCCGAGTACGTGTTTAAGCATTTTTGTGTAACCTGATGCCATAATAAGCACAGGATTAGCAAAACCATGAATTTCTGAAGAAGATTATTCCCGGAAGCTGTTTTTCAGGACGACAGATAGAAAGGTGTCTGGAATTTTAGCAAATGTCCCTCTATAATTGCTTGTTTCTCAGAGAAGACGATTTGTCATGAAAAAATTTTAACAAGCCGTTTTTTCTCTCTGTGATTCTTCGCTTCTAGTTAATGGAACCCCTGGTAGTCAGCTGTCTACTCCACGCTCGGGCAAGTCGCCAAGCCCATCACCCACCAGCCCGGGAAGCCTGCGGAAGCAGAGGGTAAGGAACTAAGCAAGCTCCTTGTTTAAGACCTGGCGTGAGCTTCCGTGCAGAATGACACAGGGGCCAGCTCCCAAGAGCCCTGCTTGCCTCTAAGTAATAACCAGGTGAGGGCAGGTGGTGACCAGTGGCGGGTCACTTACGGTGACTATGGTTTCTCTTAGCTAGAACTCGGGGCTTTTATTTTCTCTCAATTTGTCTGTAGCTTAACTCTGTGAAGAGCCAACCGTTGCTGCCTTACTTTTAAACACTCCACCTCTTTTTGTCCTGAATGGGCAAAGACATTATTGGCACTGGTTTGCAAGCTTCCTTAGTTGTGACGAGTTTCATTAGACCTCATCGCTGACCATTAGCCTTCCTGAAGAAGGAAAAGGAAAAAAGTGTCATTTCGGAGAAGGAGGCCATGGTGGGGATGCTTTCTGGCACAGAATGGTGGTCCGGAGTGGCTTAGGGCCCGTGGCCAAGGGATGGGTACAGATGACATGTGTTTTTGTGAATGAAACCCTCATCGAGCACCCTCTCTTTCATCATTTATTTATTTATTAGCTTTTTGTGTAATGTTAGAGAAGTTGGCTGAGCTTGGAGACCAAAGTCAAAAAAAGTTACTGGAAAGAGTGTTCCTTTCTCCATGCCCAGGGATGGGGAAGAACTACCGTTCTTATCCCCTCGCAGCCTGCACTGTGTGTCTTCTCCAGTAATACAAGGCGGGAATAAAAGGGCTGGGAAGGTGCCGAGGAGAGAACAAAGGCCTTTTACTGTCCTGATTTCACGAGCAAGGTGGGGAGGAACACGTGCTCTTGGGAGGTTTTCTGATGGCGCTTGCGGAACGTTTTAATAAGAAGGGGCTCCTCAGAAGCTTCTGAACCCAGAGACTGGATTCTTAGTTTACTTTCTTTTATTATGTGCTTTAAAATGAAACTTCTAAGTTCCATAACTTTAAACTGCATTCAAGATGGAAACTCTTCCCTTCAAGCCTCCCGCAAGCTTGCGTCCACGTGCCGCCGTCTAAAAGCAGGGCCAGGGGACTCAGTCGAACCCCGGTCCCTTGGGTGCCTGGCCCACCAAGTGTCAGGTTGTGCTGTCTTTCTCCACGGAGCCCCCTGGCCTGAGGTGTCGAGGGTTTAGATTCTCTGATGACGCATGAGCTTGGGTACCAGGTCCTCCACCAAATGGCTGTTACCTTCGATAAGTCTGTTATCCTCTCCGAGTCTCGGTTGGAAAAACAAAATGAGAAAGAGGCTCTTTCCAGATAGAAAACACAGTTCTTCCGTTCCATCTGAGTGTTTTCACTATGGCTTTGTTGTTGGCCACATTCTGGTTTGGTGTTTTCAAGTACAGGAATCATTAGTGAACTACTAAAAGAAGAACTGGCGGAATTCATGGAGGCCCCTAAGCGTCTACCCTTGAGTGGAGGAAGGCAGAGGAGGGTATTCTTTTCTAGTAAATGTTATCCCACAAGGCCCCCTTCTGCAGGGGCAGACATATATAGCACAGGTCGTGCTCTTCCCGAGAATAGTCTCTCTTTTGAAGTGTCTGCTTTAGTACACCTGGCGTACTAATCCCTCTCCATCCTTGGAGCAAATTAAACCCAGATTCAAGGTCAAGTTCATGTTTAGTTGCTGAAACTAAATGATGGTGACCGAGAGTCCTAGCCATGGATTTGAGCTTCTCTCCCTGCTTGCTGACTGTGGAGACCTCCATCGTGGGGATACAAAGTGCTTTGCCCAACTATCCCTGTGTGGGCAGAATGAGGCTAGAGTTTACTACTTCTGCCCTCAGTACTCTCGGCATCACTATGATTTTGTCCAGATGAGGCAGGAAATTTCTCTCCAGCGACTAGCAGCTGTGTGGCCAGTGGCTTCTATAATTAACATTGCCAGCACTTGGGAAATGATTATAAATGGTGGTTCTCTTGTAGCTTCTTCACTGTGTCATTTAATCTACTTGAGAGGGAAAAATAATCCCATTTGTTTCAGGGAGACAAAGGGTTGATCCTCATGTGAAAACATTTATTGAGCACATGTTGTAAGCAGAGCACTGGATAATTCAGAGGTGGTGCAGTTTCCAGGCTTTTAAATTTAGGCCGTAAATGAACATCCTCCATCCATGTACCATGTCAGTGCGCAGAGACATTCCCAGCTGCTTTAGCAAGAAAAGCTTTCATCTTGGTGTGGAGGCAACTACATCAAATAACCCCGCCCAGTTAAAATGGGCCTAGAATATCCCTAAAAACTGATCCTGTTTCAAATTTGGTTAATGTTCTTCTCAAATGGTTGGCTATACTCCTATGCAGGAAATACTGAAATAAGTGAAAGATGGCAAGTGCTAAAAGAGGAGACTTCAAAGAATAAATTAACTCTTTTTATTGCAAATTGGAAAACAGTAGCTAGTTCTATTTTTTCTTCTGTGTTGCCTAGCAACATGGCCAGGAAAATGAGTTGGCTGTGCACCCCCCAACACACACACACACGCACGCACTCTTACACTGCCTACTTCGCTTTAAAAAATAAGAATGTATTTTTTTAATTTTTAAAGGACTATCAAGACATTTGATCACTTTCTTCACACTTAAGAAAAAACTATTTTATCTATGTTGATTATGATGACTTAATTAGCTTTTTTTTTCCTTCCTTCAATATCGTATTTTTATGTTACAGCTTTGGGGATTTTAGAGTAGTCACATACAATAAGAGTCTGCAGGCCAGATATTTTTCTTCATAAAAGCATTGGTGGCAATGTACCAAACAACCTCCCTATTTTTCCAAAACACTGTTATTTAAATTGCTGTCTAGAAGCATTTAACTGGTCACAGAAGCAGATCTTAGAGGATCTTTTCCATCCATGAATGTTCTGGGATCTTGTTTCTTAATACATCAGGAAGAAATGTGGTGTGGTGTGTAGGTTGAATGAAGCTCCCCATTATACTCCCACATGGCTGACTTGTGTAGATTATCTATCAGTCAGATGATGTGAGGAGTGGGTGGTACAAAATAGAAAGGAAGCCAGGATTCTAGACCGTCTGCAGATCTGAGCTGGTTGCCTGGCTACCAACTGAGAGATCTCCTAGCAGAAAGGGGTGGAGGGAGGAAAAAGGGAGGTGATTGGTAAGTGGTTGGAGAACCGGAAGAACATTGAGAAGGGAAGGCGAGGTCAAGCTTGCATTTTTGCTGTCTTCCAAATACAAAATTTTGGAGAGGCAGTTTTTACTGGGTTAATGTTAACGCGCAAGGCAAACGAACACTTGGGTTACTGCTCTGTGACCAGAATTTGCTGAATGCCTTCTGGGGTTCCTGACAGATTATTTTGTGAGGTAAGCACACTCCTCTTCCCCCTACAATGGGGAGAAAATGTTCAAGGAAGAATTGCCTAGACACATAGTAGTGGAGTTGGCATGGACAGCCATCAGGGGTTATAAAACTCCGCAGGACACAGAAGGCAATAGCTCAGAAGCAGTTCAACCCAATAAGGCAAAATAAGCACCATTTATATCTGTTTAAATGGTTTCTCAGCCATTACCTTTCCTCTGACCCAAATTTGGAGACTTTGCAAGGTCTGATGACATTAGAAACCAAGGATGCTCATTCATTGTAGCTCCACTCCTAAGAGAGCCCCAGGGCACCCAAAAAAGCCAAGTAAACAAATCTATACTGCCCTTCATCTTACAGGACCTGTATCACCCCCTCTCTTCGGATGATTTGGATTCAGTAGGAGACTCAGTGTAAAAGAGACAATGGAGCAATGTATATGGTTTGTGATTGGGTGAAGGTGTTTCACATTTTCTAAGTCTAACAGCAAAATACACAAAAGAGTTTTGCATACCTTGAAATTACGAACTCAAATCATATAAAAGTAAATATACACACATTTTATAGTCATGATGTTAATCCTTGGAGATTTTTTTTATACGTGTATTTCCTACATTGATTTGATTGGGGGAGCTCAGTTGTTTAGGTTTTTTGTTTTGTTTTGGTTTGGTTTTTTTTTGCAAGGCCTGGCTTTTGATGAATTTCATATATGGACCCAATATTGAGTACAAGAACAAGCTAATGATACAATATAAGGTCATAATTTCTGCAGACAGGGTTTTCATTTAATCATAAGTAGACATAGAGATACAATTTTCCTGTACTTTTGGTCAGGCAAATTAAAATGGCACCAACAGACATGTTTTTTTCCTTAAAGCTATATTCTTTTGAAAATTTGGATTGCTGATTTTTAAAAGCTACTTCTATGGCAAAATAATTAAAAATACTCAAGTCGATTTTTTTTTTCTTCCCGGACAGTAGACAAAGCTACCTAACATTTTGTGGGTTCCTAAATATCTGAGGAGAAACACTCATGTTAAAGACATACCTCATGAAGACTCTAACATTAGGCGTTAGGAACTTTCCTTGTTTTTTTTTGCCAAGCAAATTTTCTTAAACTTACCTTTTTATTGGAAGCAGCATAAATATAGATTAAACAATATACCAACATGAAGAACTTGTTCAGTGCCATTGCTGTGAATTACAACCACATATGTAATTTTTTAAATGTGAAATGGCTGAAACTAGAAAAAAAATTTTTTTTAAACACACAGGCTTAAAAAAATAATGTCTGGATTTTTTCTAAGAAGAATCAACTTAAAAGCAAAATTCTCTTAAATGGTGCTATATAAATCAGTCCTTCAATATCCAAATCTCCATTTAGAGAAGTCCTGATGTTTTGGAAATTTTCGTATGCAAAACTCCCTTTGTGTTAAGCCAAGTAAGTCTATGATTATAACCCACTGTTTAACATTAACCTACTAATTCTGCTCTTCTGGTCCTCTGTTTTAAAAATCATAGTCAGCTTTGCTTAAACATAAAATAATTATTTTAAAATCTGAATGTTAAAAATTAATTTAATGTGTATGGTCTATTGTATGTAAGCCATACCCTAGTGATCATTTAGTTTTACTAGTTCAAACACTAACAATTTAAGACTTGTGAAGCATGGTTTTGATATTCTGTGGGCTTGACATATCTCAGTAGGTGATAAATTTAAAATGTATGATGCCATTTGGAGGCCTTTCCTTGAGTTTTGTTTTGGTTTTTTTTTTTTTCAAATTTTACTTGAAAACTGAATTTAAAAACTGTTTGATTCAAGATGGAGAGAAGTTCAGTTGTCATATACTGTTTTAAATGGTATCAATTTATCTCCTTGATAAATTGCTCAACTATCAAATTTTACCATCTGGTTTATAGTTACATATGTTACCATCTCACTTTCCAAGTGAATAAAACATTTCAACCAAAAGAAAAAAAAGAAAGAAAGAAAGAAAGGAGTCCAGGCAATCTAACAGCATCTGAAAATTTAGCCTTATAATAATTAGTGCCTCATTATCCTGTCTGTCGGAGAGAAAGACAGTTCCCTGGCAGGTTATTCCAACCGCAGACTGAATCATTCCATCTTGAAAGAACAGTTCATAATAATACCTGTTCCAGACTTCAGGTTTTAAAACTGTTTCCAATAGAAATGAACAGAGACTCCTGCTGAGATCAAAAGGCTGCTTTGTTTTAGCAGAAACAGTAAACATCTGTGGAGTTGCCTATGCTGGTGTCCGTTCTAGTTATGTCTTTGTAAAATGCATTACTTAATACAGTTGAGTCCATAAAAGATTAGTATGTATTTGACTGAACTGTCAAAAATGCAAAGAAGGCAGTGGAACGGTTAACTTAAATCTGGCAGGGTCAGATGGTCCAGAACAAAAATAAATTCCAAAAATTTTAACTTCCCTGTACTGCCAATCTTAGGGACAAGTACTGCTTAGAAAGGTCCAATAAGGGCTATTTGTTCTGGATAAGCGGCAGATATTGCCAACTGATATGAAGCCCACGGCTTTGTTTAGACATGGCAGAAAGAAACTGTACTTGTGCTAATTGCCGATAGATATGGCCAGCTTTCCATTCAAGCAGTTCCAAAGGAAATGCTGTTCCACAGCATTCAATCTTTTGAACATATGACTTTTATTAAAGGACTGTTCAGAGGCAATATATATCATTTACTTTTTGAAACTGAAGTCCCTCGGAGATGGAAACAACACACCATTTATAGACTTTAAGATCTCTTTCTATGCAGAGTGTAATTCCATTATACTAAAGCAGAAATTTAAAAAAAAAGAAAAGAAAAACTCTTAGCAACAAACCAGAAGTTTTTAGTTCATTGGTGGAATCAAATTGATGGTTTATAGGCACTTAAGATTTACTTACGTACAGAATTCTTTTTCAAAAATTAGGCACTGAACTTGAAAATTGTTTTACTGAGCAGGCGAGAGCTCCAGCAAAAGTCATGCATTTTTGTCCTTACGGTAAACCTTAAATGTGCTAGGAAGACAGTGTGCTCTAGTTAAAAGTTTGATGCCTCTTCATTTGCACTCACCTTTGTTTTTTCCTTTGACAGCGTAGAAAAAGATAGGATAAGTATTTCCCTGCTTTCAGCATTTTAGAAATGCAAACCAATAATATATCAAGTGTGGAGACTGGTTCTAAAAGCCGTGTGGTTTATTTCTTCTTTGTCTTGTTTCCATCAGTCAAGTCAGGGCCGGGGCGGGGTGGGGGGATATCCACAATAATGTTTCTATGCCAAGTCATGGGTGTTTAAGAAGCTTCAGGTCCACCCATCTGTACACATCCCTGTGTTCTTATATGAGCTCATCTAAATATTAAAAAATCAAATAATGCCTTCTAAAACTATTTGTGTATGTTATGTCCTCCCTATTGTTAACTGGCAGGGGTATTTCCTTGCATCCACTGCAAATCCACACATGATTGGGTTCGCTTTTTGGTTTTGGTTTTTTGTTCTCCATTTAAAAACAATGAAGCCTGAAAGCATATTTCTTGATGAAAATAGAGAATGATATTCTTGAAAAATAATCCCATATATTTGAGCTATTGGACTGCTAAATTTTTCATAAGTGGCCATATATCTATACAGGCATGTGGGTGTCTGTGTAAATTTTCAGGGCTCAGTGTGTATATGGGTGTGCTTATATAAGTATCTGTGTATGTTCATAGACCGTAAATAGAAAATATGGTGTTTGTGACACAGCCTGATGAGTTACTGGCTCTTGTGGAATTGTATGTAAAACCTCCATGTCACAAGTTGTTAAATGTGATGTATTAGTTGGGGCATTTTTAAGTTCAAAAGCAGTATGCTAAATTAGTATGCTAAACTAATAAGGCCAGATGGTTCCAAATAGACGTACTGATTTATTTAACAAACAAAAAAATTGGAATCTAGATACACAAAAAATGTGAAATTCAAACAAATCCAATATTGTGTTAATTATGAAATACAATCACACATTGATGTTTGTATTGTTATGTCTTGACATTCAGTTTTCAAAATGGGTGAATCCTATCACTGATGTTTTCTCTAACGTGTATGTATTGATGACATGTATTGATTGGCAGTCAATATTCACTAAAACATGAAATCTTGATTTATAGAGTCGTGAGTAGCTGAGTGTTGTATTGAAACATAAATATAAAAGAATCCAAACTGTGCTTCATTTGAAGTAAGTTGGTAACAAGGCCAGATAACCTGTAAGGCAATTTTGTATGTTTTCTCAAAACACTATTCTAACTGTTGAATATTTTCAGTAGTTACCTTCCTATACTTGCTATATGTGTGTATATATCTGTATAAATATATACACACTTGAAAATGTTAATTGAATGAGTTTACTCTGTCTGCAAACATTTGCCCATTTATACCTATTTGCCTTAGCCTTGCTAGCATCTTTAATCGTGCATGTGAGTGAGAACTGTATTTGTTTGAGATATCCGCAAGAGTGTAGTGTAAAAATTAGAGATACATTGAATTCAATATGCCAATTGCCTGATGCGGTTTGTTATACTGTCAGCTGAAAAATATTTGTAATTTTGTGCCTGTA
This sequence comes from Meles meles, assembly GCF_922984935.1. Taxonomy (NCBI): domain Eukaryota; kingdom Metazoa; phylum Chordata; class Mammalia; order Carnivora; family Mustelidae; genus Meles; species Meles meles. Next base: position 17,575,546 of record NC_060079.1, on the reverse strand, counting down.
ACGCATGTGGAAAAGATAGGAAATCTGAGGCCCTAGCTGTAATTTCCAAGAGTGCATGATATATAGTATCTTCAAAATGTGGTTCATTTTAGTAAGGATGATGGATAAATTCCAAGATAGTATAAATGGTGCATGTAATACATGGGTGTTTGTATTATATATGGCCACAAAAAACGTTTTGAAGCTAGAATAGTAGGCATCTGAAAGGTCACAGGCAAAGACTTTTTTCTTGCAATGTGTACTTCTTAGTTTATAGTCATCAACAAGCAAGGAATTGAGTTATTTGTTCTAAGGACTTTTCACTTCAAAATACATTATGGGTGTAGATTTGGGTGAAATTTTTACAAAGAGGTTGACATACTTTCTGCATACAGTTTGAGTTGCTTGGATGTATATTCTCTTAGAAAGAGCATTTGGTGTTAAAATGTTTGAAACGGCACTATATTTTAAAAATCCATCAATTGAGGCCATCCGCAGAGTTTTATAGAGCTAAATGATGAGATGTTTCCTTGAACTACCCAGTTTTGAAAGTTCCATCACTTTGTGTTGTGGTTTCATTGTAAAATGTTATAGCTTGTATTTCCCGATGGACCATGTTATTCCTCTCAAAGTTAACTTTGTGACACTTACCACCTTAGAATAACTATGTAATAAACAGGAAAAACCACCTATGTTGTTCAGTGAGTTTCTTTCAGAAAACTTGTAAGTAGACATTGACATTGAAATGACTGTGAGGGGTAACGGTTACTTTTGGTTACTTTCATAATGATGGTTATGGCCTTCTTGTGATCTAAGTAGCGTCATGGCCTGGTACTGCACAATGGCATCCCAGGCCATCTAAAGTACAAAATACTGGCAATACAACAAAATAAGACTGTCTGATGAAGTATTCTGTTTCAGCTGCTTATATTAAAATCATTAATACGCATTCCTCTCAGGGTTGTCCTAAGGGTGAATTTGTCAGACAAATGGTCAACTGATTGAAAAAAAGAAATTGACACGCATTTTTTAGACATACTAACTGTCTCCTGGGTTTGAAGGCATCTTTCTCAAGGTCATCTAATGTAAGGTGAGGGGAATGATCATGTAGATACATATACGTGGATATCTATACAAGCTATTTTAAAACCACTGAATAAATAAACATATAAAATAATATATAATAAAATAGTGATGATAATAAAATACTTGATTACCCAACTTCAAACCGGAACAAAAATCCATACTTTATTTCATTCGGAATGTGGTATAGGGAATACAGAAAATTCTGCTGGCTTTGTTAGAAAAACATTTTACATTAAAATTATTATAGAAGTCCAAAATTCTAGTTTTAAATCTAACATTTTTGGTAGGTTTATCTTAACTTTAAAGTTTTAGTTTGCTTTAGTTCACTTTATTATTTCCATAACCTAAATGTAAACAATGCCCAAAGCAATAATGGTACAACTGAAAGGAGTATTAACAAATGTATAAAATTCCAAATTGTGTTTATGCTTTCTTAATATAATAGAGTTTAAAATAAAGTGTAGCAGGTACCTAGGAGAGTAGTGAACTCCCTTCGTCACAGACTAGGAATTTCATTTGAGGAGTAAATCACAGGAGAATTATTTTATCGAGAATTGCTAAACTAGATGACTTTCTGGTCCCTTCCAAACCATGATTTCATGAAGAGTAACTCGTAAGAGGAGACATTGTGTCCATCCCTCCCACCCCCAACACAACAGTCTTCTCAAGACAAATAGTTCAGATTTTGAATGTATAGATCTTGGCTTAAGTGAGTATAGAGACTGGAGGCAAGAGGCCTGATAAAGTTGTAACAAAATACATTTATTTTTGAAATCTTGGCTCCCATGGGTGGCTTCACCAAATTGATTTAATGCCAGTATTCCCATTTTCATTTTTCTTTCTTCTGAGTAAACCAGTTTCATGAATAACTGTTCTCCAGCTCTTTAAAAACGTTGACCAAATCTCTATGATACTATTTTACATTTTTCACTATTGATTCTTGTTAGGCACATGATTGCCCATACCATAAACTGTATTTGGACTAAACATGCTATGATGAATGCAGACAAGAATTTGGAAAAAGGAATTCCCTTTGCCTTGTTTCACATAATAGAACCTTATTGGTTATTACATATTGATGTCACCAGCTTATTATTGTTTTATACACACTTGGAAAGCAAATGAATGTGTGTGTGTGTTTTTTTTTTTTTCTAGATACACACGGAATCCTCAGGTTTCAAACTTTCAACTTCTAGAATATGATTTAATTTTTTTTTTTTTTTTTGTGGAGGTCATCTTTAGAGAGAGATTCTGTAGACCTCAAGTCAAGGTCACCAAGACAGTAGTTTGAGTTTGTTAAATATTTACTGGTTGTGTTTCCTTTCTAAAGTTAATCCACTTGATTTTTAAGTTCTTTTTTTTTTTTAGCACTTTTTCAAATCAATATTAACAAAATAATAATTGTGCCAAGACAGAATCTGAAGGGGAAGTAATACAATTAACCAGTCAAAGCTAAACTTACCTGGTGAGGTTTTTCTACCTTGAGTAGATCAGTGGGATTAATTGGGTATTTTTGAAAACTTGATTCAGTGTAGTCCTCAGCTGAGTGACACCATTAATACAAATGGCAGGGGTAACTAGTACCATTATATTTAAAATGAACTGTTTTTAAGTACATAGTCATCAGATACATCTTGGTAAAATGTGGTTAGAGCTGTTATGTCAGCTTTCTCACTTCCTTCAAAAAGTGTGATGTGTTCTCCATCTGTTACATGATCCCAAGCTAAATAGCTACACTTAGGATGTGTTCTTACTTAGGGCAGTACTTTTATGAAGGTGTGTCATAAAACCATCCAGGTGCCAGTAACCTGCCCAGCTGGTTCCCATTTAATCTGCTTGGAGGTGATAACATTTCAAATGTCACAATGTCTCTTAGAGCACCTAATTGCATTAAATTCTAAAATAACTGTATGTTCTGTACTATACACACCCAGATGCCTTAGAATTAGAAAACTGAAGCAAACACAAAATCTTACCATTATGTATACTATAAAATGGTGTATCTGTTTAGAAAAAACAAATAAGCAAACTGATTTCACTTGTAAGCATGCAAAAAATGCAAGTTGGCTTTTCAGCTTCTGTTGGTCATTGATAAAGACGGATTAATCTCTTTGGATTAATTTTAAAGAGCAAGGATTTACATGTTTTTCCCTTTACTATTTTCAAAATCCTTCAATCAGACTTATGGGCGGTAATCACAGTGCTCCAGCACTGTCTAAATTAGTATATTTAGGATTAGTAACTAGCATACACGAAGAGCCATATTGATTACTGAACCACTTGAACTGGGAGAGAGGACAAAAACATTAGGTGACAAAATCAGAATCGACAAAATAACAGTCTGCAAAGATATCGATTAATAAATAGGACATTTAGGGGCACCTGGGTGGCTCAGTGGATTGAGCCACTGCCTTCGGCTCAGGTCATGATCTCGGGGTCCTGGGATCGAGCCCCACATCAGGCTCTCTGCTCCGCAGGGAGCCTGCTTCCTCCTCTCTCTCTGCCTGCCTCTCTGCCTACTTGTGATCTCTCTCTCTCTCTGTCAAATAAATAAATAAATAAATAAATAAATAAATAAATAAATAGGACATTTAACGTGAATAAATAAGAAACACCAAACTCCCAAATAGAGACTAGGGAGACCTGACATAACTGTGAGCTCAGTGTTAGGCTAAAAAGTTACGGAGCTATCTATCTATCACTAGGCCAGTGTGATCTTAAAAGTGCATTAATATTCCATTCACAAGGGGAAGGCTCTATCTGCTCGGTGCCAGTCAGAGCCTGCCTAGAATATTACATTTTTTTGAGGTTTAGCATTAACAAGAGATTGGGAACTGGAGTGTATCCCCAGGATGGTGAAAGGGTAATGGAGCCCTGTTGTATGATGAACAATCAAAAAAAAAAAACAAAAACAAAAACAAAAAACTGGGCATATCCAAGTTGAAAAAGAGAAGATACTGAAGGGGTCCAGTAGCTATTTCCAAATTCCTGAAGCACTGTCATAGGAAAAATGGATGAGACCTGTACTGGGTAGCCCCAGGGGTGAGAGCTAAGACCAATACATGGAAAATATAGAAGGGCATCATTTCAGCATAAGGAAGAACTTTTTTAGTCTCATATGAATAGTTAAGGGGTCGCTTCAAGAAATAATGTGTTCAGTAGTGGAAGTGGTAGAACTGAGGCCATTTGACTAAATGGCTGGGATTTTTGTAGTGGGAATTTGGCCTCTGGATGGAAGTAAGTTGGAATAGGAAATACTTAAGGTCTACTCCAATCCCTGAAATTCTTTGAATACATGTAATTATTGTCTTGGAAAGTGTGTAATGCTAACTATTTTATCTCTTTGGGAAAAAGAAAAGATAACACCATTAGGAATCCAATACATTTATTTCACTCTCTTTGAGCATAATAAAATGACAACTTTTCACTCTGTGTTCTCTGTTTGTAAGGATATAAATTTTTCTCTTAAAGTGGTCTGTTACCCTGAGCATGAACATTGAAATTACTTGGGGGGTACATTTTCAAACCTAAAGTTGAAAATAAGCAATTCTAAATGTAAGCAAATTTGTGTTAATCTTACCTTTTTCTTTTTTTTTTTTTAAACCGGAGCCTAAAAACCTTCAGGGGTTTTTGTCCATAAGGCAGACAAAGCACAGCTGGCATTGTGGCAAGCATTCAGGGCATCAGACGTTTGGTGGCACTGTTGAAAATGCAATTTGTTAGTTGATAAGGCACTTTAGTGAATAATATCCAGTCAGTTGATTGAACATTACAGTTTAAAAGATGTTTTCACATACTTTGGGTCAGAGTTCTGTTTTGAGTATCTGATGTTCTTATTAAAAGAACCAGCTTTTGGAATTGAGTGCATGAATGTGGACATCTTTGCTAGGAAACATGCTACTGGTCTATTAATTCGAGCGCTTGATGAAAGAATGTGTCTTTGTATTCTAAAATTTAAAACACCATATGACAAGACAGCACCTGCCACCCCAAACCACAATGTCTCTCCATTATTAAACACCACTTGCTATGCTGCTGGAAGAAATTCAAGGATCAGAAAGCCCAGAAGAGAAGGTCTACGTTTTAGACATTTACTTACTGCTTCTGCTTGGAACAACATTACGTCTACAGCAAAAGCAATCACACAGGGAATAAAAGATCTCACTTTCTGAAAACACACACCTTTCCCCTCAAATGTGGTAATGTTAATGTTTATTTTCTCCAGGCATCGACATCATAAATCTGCCTCGTCTAAGCCTTGTATTCCAGTATTACAAATACAAGTTGTTCACAAACAGACATCCGTGAAAGTCAGCAAAGCATGACTTAGAAGCTCATACATTTCCAGTACCTTCAACAGAGTTGGTTATGACCGCATAGTTAGGGTCACTTCCAGAGAAAACTGTCTCAGGGTCCCAATCGGAATCCCTCTTTCTAGCCTGAGAGAGGAAAAGTGTGTGCTGGTCATCACAAAAGGAGGCTGGATGAGAAAGATTGAAAAAACACCGCTCAAGTCGCCACTGATTGGTGGCGGACTCTTACCATATGGGAACAGAAAGGACACAGCACACAAACTATGTGGGCTTCAGGGGTAGCCTAGAGAACCCCCAAACTTGTAGAATGTCCTGTAAGGAAGCAGATGCAACCTTGCTGTGAATTTACCTTTCACCCCAACATCAACAGTCAGCTTTGATGAACTCAGCCAACGGAACATGCGTGTCTTAGCTGCACCCAGGAAAGCAGGCAGTGGACTCAGGTGGCCTGCAATGATTTAAGTAACATTTACCCAGGGATATTCATCTTTTTGGTGAAAACTAAGAATCTTTGCTTTTTTTTCTATGCAAGATACTGTTGGGGGTAAAGAAATTATATAAAGTTTTCTCTTCCTACTTTGTGTACAGTTAAGGCTGGATGGAATGGGGAGGAGGTTGAAGGGAAACAGGTAAGCAGAGAACAAATAGGTCAACTTTGCTTCTCGCCACCTCTTCATTATTAATTCCACTACAGATGCTCTTTCCCTTCTCTCTGCTCCACAGACAGCCAGCACCATGAGCCAATGCTGCCCCCTCACCGCCTCCTGCTCCCAAGGCCAACCAAGTGGATAAACCCAGGGAAACAGAAGGAAGATCTTTTAGGACAAGCTGTGTTCACTGTTTAGAAATAGCATTGAAATATGCAAATTGTGTTCTCAAGGAATAGAAGCAGAAATGGAAAGGTTCATTGTTTAAGTATTGCCCCGTAGCTAATCATAGTACTAAATATTTGGTATTGTTTCATCCTCTGAGCTTTGTCATATAGTTGTTCTCCTGTCTGCTCTTACTGGTCTTGGGTCAAAATACACCAAAACATGCAAGGGCATCACCAGGCTTAGGCTTGAGTTCCTGTCCTTGCCTCAGACCTGTTTTGTAACATTTAACATATTGATAACCTGCTTAGTGCTTGTGTCTTGATCTCAAAGTGGAATTAACAGACCCACTCTTTAACCTTTCTCCAAGAATGTGGTAAGCCTCCATGTTTTTCTTTTAGGCTATTCCATAAAACAAACTGAAGAGAATTTTTTTTTTCCTATGGTAAGAATAGAAAACATTTTGGATGAGATCAGAGTGGCGCCATATTTGAGGCCTGTTTGCAGATAGACTGTGGAAAAGTGAGGTGAGAGGCTTAAAATCTGATGAACCTGAAGAGTGAGCTAAGGGAGGCTGATTTTGAGAAAAAGAACTAAACAGTCCAGAAACATCCAAATTTAGAATGATTATCTAGACACATTTAAACTATCTATTATTGGTTAATAGGGCGGGAAAGAGAAGTAATCTAATTGAATAGTCTAAGAACCTCCCCTTTCAAGTATTAAGAGTCAATCCTCCCTGGTGATGGGCACAGTTATACCCCAAGATTCTGGGCTGGGCATAGCACCTGCAGACTGGCGCTCTGACCGAGTGTTTTTATCCTATGTTTCTGTTCCCTCACAGAGCTCTCAACATGGAGGCTCCTCTACTTCCCTGGCATCCACCAAAGTCTGCAGCTCAATGGACGAGAACGATGGGCCTGGAGAAGGTGGTGAGCTTGGGACTTGGTGTCTGAGGAGAAGGGTTTCAGGGACAGAGGATGGGTTGGCTGAATTTACCTCAGGAAACTGTAACTTCTCAAGGATTATGAAGTAGAAGCCTAAAGCAACTCAGAGGGATAGGATTGCATATGGTTTCCCCCAGGGATCCTATCTACTCTGTGGGAACAGGAAGAAGGAATTATTTTACATCCTTGGAGGCCATAAGTATTCTAAGAAGGCCAGATATTGCCTACTTTGAAAACAAAAGGAAGTAATTGCTGCCTTTGTTTTCCCAAATTCTGTTCATTTTCAGTATATTAAAGATAATTTACTCTCTTGATTGACTGTTGTAGCCCTACAGATGTGCTCTAACTAAAGTGAGCTCAATACGTGAAAATATGGCTTTACAAAAAGAATTACTTGATTGCAATTGCAAAAATATTCTTTGTACCTTAAGCTAGTTCATTTTAGAATTTCTCTGTGATGTGGTCAAATGATTTAGATTCTGGAATGGACTTTTCTACTAACTCACTGGATTGTTTTGGTTTTATTTATTTATTTGGGAGGGGGTTTGAGGGGAAGAGGAAGAAAGAGAATCTTAAGCAGGCTTCTCCCCCAGAACGGAGCCTGACACAGGGTTCGATCTCAGGACCCTGAGATCATGACCTGAGCTGAAATCAAGAGTCAGATGCTTAACTGACTAAACCACCCAGACACCCCTCCCTGGACTGTTTTGGATAAGCCTCTTCAGCATTCTACATCTTAGTTCCTCTTCTATAAAATTGTATAAGATTGGAATATATGCCTGTTTCCTCTATGGGGGTCATTTTCAGACTCAAATCAGTTATGAGAAAGTATTTAGAAAAGTGTAAGACTTATAAGATCAAAGCACTGTTAAAGAATCAGCATCCCTTATTTGTTTGAAATGATATGATTTGATTTTCCAAAAAAAAGTACCTTTTATTATGTCAAGTGAGATAAGTGATTTGCACATGAATTATTTCCTGATTACCGTGCCCTATCAGGTTTTTTTTTTTTTTTTTTTTTTTTGGTATTTCCAAGTAGTATGAAATTCAACCACCTGCAAGAGTCTCTCTTGTTCCTCTGTGTTGTATTTACCTAATGAAATGAAATGGTCCTTGGCTAAGATTTTGGCACAGCCTTCTTAGCCAAAAGCCTAAAGGATACATTTTATCAATAGGAAAAAAAAAAAAAAAAATCCCAAGCCATGTGCTCCAAGCAGTTATGCTCCCGGTAGAAGGAAGCATGAAGAACCACCTTTCTTTTCCCATCTGGAGTCAGCCTTGCTTCTGACAGCCAAGGATGGTTATTTTTATTATCCATGTAGTAAAGAGCCTTAAGACCGTGTCATCTGAGAGATGTTTTACAAATATGGGTGCTTTGCAGTGAATTTGAAACTTCTCCAACGTTCTCCTCTAATTCCCATGGAGTAGACAAAAATCCCCAGGCTGAGTCTTTCAAACAGAGGCAAAATTATTAGCTTCTTGGGGTGTGAGATGGTGGGGATTAGGGAGGGGGTGTTAATTGGCTGCAGCTCTCATGCTTTATTCTGGAGACCACTGTGATAGCTTCTAGTGGGTAAAGACTAAAACGCCACCTATGAAGAGGTAAGGAGACTACCTAGATCCCGAGGCTAAAAGTAGCAGCAGCAAATGTCCCACATTTGTACAACCCTTTCCAGAAATTCCATCCACCTTAGAATCCAGGGTGGTACAGATCACAGAACCAGCATAAGGGTCCTAAAGCAGATGTGTGATAATTGTGAGTTTCCATGTGTCATTCCCTAGTGTTGCAGGCTAATGGAGAAGACAGAAACCTAGGCACCACCTAAGGTTTTAATTTTATTTTGAGAAGAAATGTTTAGTCTCAGTTTATGATGAAAGGCCAGAATAGGAGCACATTTAGAAAGCACACTAGGTTTCCATCACATTTTGTATTCAGGTTGCCTGAGGGAGCGCTAGGATTTATAACTTTAAAGCATGTAAATTTTAGAGCCCAGCTATAAAAGGCTTTTTACACCCCGAAGATGTTAAAGGTTATCCAGTATATTTATGTGACCTAAGTGTGGCTTATTTAGTTTTATGGCCTTAGATATTTAAAGCATTATTAGGCATTTGTAAAATATTTCAAAATGCATTTTAAGGAGGAAAATGTGTTGTGTTAGTGGCACTAACATAATTGAAACTACAAAACTGTTCTGTTCACAGACATAATAAATATTGCAATTTTAACTCAACATCTGCTGTGCAGGTTGCTGGTGAGAACATTTGTCTAAAATCTGCTCATTGATACTGGGGAGTTGGGGGTGGGGGGCAATCAGGGCTTGGTTCATAAGGAATTTTACGGAGATCTCCATTTCAGGATGCAGGAAAGCTAAGTGTCCAAACAGCAGGCAGGCTTCATGCTTGTACCATGTCAGGCAGAGTCCCCCATGAGCTCCATTTTTCCTCCTGAGCCATACCCAGGAAGGTCATTTCTCTATAGACAGTGGGTAGTCCATAAACACTACAGATCAAATTGGCATGAAACACAGAGCGAAATTTCCTCCTCGGAGTCCCCACGGCCACAGAAAGTGTTGGTTGCCTTCCCATCGGTTTAAGTGGACTCCATAAGTCTTAGGTTTCCTTTCAGTTTATCATTCGTCTTGGTAAAAACTGTTGAGTATACAATGTCTGCGGAGGGAGGGGAGGCAGGGCTTGTCTCACTGTATGGAACATAACATATCGATTCTGAATCAGTTCCAGTCTATTCGATGATCCTTCTAAATGTCTCTCTGGTGCGACATCTGTGTTCCCTTTTCTACCAATAAAAATGTACTAATGATTCTTTCAGAAGTGTCGGAGGAAGGCTTCCAGATTCCAGCCACAATAACAGAACGATATAAAGTCGGAAGGACAATAGGGGATGGAAATTTTGCTGTTGTCAAGGAATGTGTAGAAAGGTGAGAAGGATATCGTTTGCATCGCACTTTAAAGGAAACATTTGGCATTATGTTTTCCAAGATTGTGTCTTTATTTGCCGTCTGTGGTACATATGGAATAGGTTAAGGTCTCAACTCCAGATGTAAAAAAAAAAAGAAAAGAAAAGAAAAAAATTTAAAGAAAGAAAAGCCCATCTCACAACAGATTTGAAAAATGTAGTGTTTCCTGGGACAATCTATAAATTAAGGACTTTGATTTTTCCTTTTTAATGTACTCAGCAAAACTTTGCCAGATCTTTCAGGTGAGCTCTTTTATTGTTTAAAAAAACACAAAACATATTGAACAGTTTTTTCCGATACTTTCCTGAGACATTTTGTAGAGGTCAGAACATTCTTGCATAGAGTGGATTTTAATGTACTATCATCAAATTAAATATAATAACCTTGAAAAGCTTTAAAGTGCATAGGTACTGATCTCAACAAAAACGGTGTTTAATACATTAAAATGTTTTCAGATGAATGAGCTTGGTACTCTTGGGGGCCAAAGGCAGGAGGTTTGGAGTAAAAGGTTTATCCCTGAGATCTAGATACCTAATCAAGGACAGTGACCGGTGGCTATTAAATGAAATGACAACTAATAAAATCATATGCCAGACTAAGGTGGCCTCAAAGCATCAGCCCAGTGTTGAATTTGGAACTCACTTCCTGAGCAGCTTCTTGCTCTACAGGGACCTGGTCAGCCCGCAGCTCCTGCTCAGAGCTGGTGAGCAGAGCGTTGAAAAGTCAGGTGAACCCACTTCATTCCTTGAGGAAGGTTTCACTGCTGGCCTCTGGGGACTGGTTTCCCCATCACGCTTCTCTGCCCCCAGGAGACTGGGTGCCCACTAGTCAGTGCTGAATGAGAATAATGCTCCTTCGCTCAGCTCTACCCTTCAGAGAGAATGCCTTGGACTAGAGGCTTTAGCTGCATAAGATCCAGAACTTGTTTTTCTCCAAGAGCTTTGATTTAGAAGCCCAGTTTCATGCCATGCTGGAGCTGGAAGTCTACACCGGGCCTCAAGCATCACCAGGATGCAGTGTCCACTGACTTGCTCCCCTACTCCCTCTGCCATTCTTAGGAAGATGTCTCCCTGACTGAGGTCACAGACCCCTTGGGAAGATACCCTTGGGCACTAAATTTCAAACTTGCTCCCCGCAGCATGGCAGCTGGGCTGAGATAGTCCCACCGGGACCAGCAAGCCACTGTAGCAGCCCGTCTTGGAGGGAAAGGCATGAGAAGAGGAGGGTGAAAAACCCCTTAGGAGTTACTGTGAGGCCACCTTTTCCCCTCGCTGCCCCTCAGTCATCCCCACTGCCACCAGTTTGATCATTTGTTGCATCTCTGCCAAATACGGAAAGTTCTCCGTTACTTTCCTAAGCCTCACACCTCCAAAAACAGAAATAACCACTATTTACTGAGCATCCACTATATACAAAACCCATATGATATTTCATGTAATTGTCATAATGATCCCGTAATACCAATATTGCCTCTGTTTTAAAGCAAAGAACGCCTTAAGAAGTTAAATGCCCAGAGTTGCTCAGTTAGTAAGTACTTAGGAAGGCCAGGGTCCAAAACCCACACTTTTGAGCACTCTGTTGTCGCCAACGAAGAGTCTCTCAGGAGAATGTAGCTTCGCTGATCGAGAGTCACGCACACTGCATTTGTGTCTGTACAAAAAAGATGGAAATTAAATCAGGAAAGCCACTGTTAAAGCAAAGGATGCAAGTGTGTGTGTGTTTATATAATTTTATATTTCATTTATACTTTTACAGATAGTAAGTCAACTCTTTTTAACTTTTTTCCCACTGTAGCAGAAAATCCCATTTTTAGCAGATTGCCATGCCCTTCCTATGTGGGGTGTCTGGTGATCTGCCAGCATGCGTCATCTGTTGAGACTGGTGTGGCAGCCATGTGCCGTCTCTCCCAGCTCGCACAGGGATCGCGAGGGCGGCTTAGCCCAAAAGTCACTGGTCTTCCCACAGTGAAAATGTCTCATGTCTCCATCCAGAATTAATGTCTTTCTTTCCAGTTTGAATTATGTTTATTTTGCATGAGTTTGCATCTTGGGTTTCATGGTATGAACCTCCCAAGTCTACACACCAGATTGCTCCACCAAGTTTTAGGATTCCGGAAGCTCCTGCCGAATGAGGACATATGGCATGTGACCTCTCTCCCTGGAGGCATCATGAGACATTCTTTTAATATTTTCCAGAGGTCCAAGAAAATATGCAAGCTAAGCATGTTGTTAATGGCCCATGTTGCTCGTGGGTACGTACCACCATATTTTTGAAGGATACGTGTGTCTTAACGACCAAATAAACATGTCCCTCCTCTGTTAAGAAGCCGCCGTCCCGGGGAAGGTCTTCCTACAACAAAGGATGCAATGGTAGTGTTGCGCAGGCTTTTTGTTCCATGGCCCCGTCCCAGCATATCCTCTGGTGGTGGCTGCTGGGTCCATTTCAATTTATGCCTCTTCCCCAGTAGCAATTCTCTAGTGGCCTCAGGAGCCCATAGGACATGTCAGAGGAAGTGGGTGAATGGAGACTTGCTCTATTCTGAAGCTGTTTTCTAGACTACTTGGGGCCCCAAAGAAAAAGAGAGCTGAAAAGCACTAGCGAGAGGTCAGAGCATGAGTAGAGAGCTCCCAAAGAAGGGCCCTTCGTCTTTGGCTTGCCTGGTTCTTCATGGACCATTAGCACACAAGCCAAGGGTCCCAGCGGCGCAGTTAGGAGCAGTGACAGTGTCTCCTGTGGTTCTTGGCCCCCCTCCACCTGCACTGCTTTTCATCATTGCATCTTTTAGCAATGTATGCAGCAGAATTGTATTAAAGTTCTACCTGTTACTGTTTCCCTTTCCCCTCCCTCCCCTATAAAAGTGAGGGTCTGCTCAAGGAAACCATTGGCTTAAGCAGTGAGTGTAGGTGGGCTCAAACCCATCCAAATATCCAAATGAGCTGAGACTTCAGGGCCACAAAACCGGGTTGCATCTACATAGAAAATCTCCAGAATTCTCAAAAACCTCCAAAACCTTGTACCTGTAATTTGAAGGCATTACCTTCTGAAGTGCGATTTGGAGGCTGAGTCAGGATGGAGCTGAGCTGGGTTTCAGCAAGCTGGCGGTGTTCTTCCTTTCCTTCCTGGGGATGCCCTGGTGCCGGGTTTGTGCTCAAATTCAAAATCAAACTCTACTCCAGAGATGTCTGAGGAGACAGTCTGGGAGCCCTCAGTTCTCTGCTCTCCACAATGACCTCCTTAGGAAGAGACTGAGATGGGCTTTATTATGAATGACTCTGTAGCAAACAAAAGGTGGTGTTTACTAACTCCCCTTTGTTGGGGGCTCCTAACTGCCATCATCCTCTGGCATCTCCACCACTCAGCCAACATGCTTGGAGCCCCTGCTAGTTAAGGCCTACCCTGGACTCATACGGGGCTACAGAGAGGGCCAAGACCCCAGTCCCTCTGCTTGAGAACCTAACCCATAATGGAAGCATTGCCGTGAAATTCATCGAATGCTATGATGGGAATGCCTGGGAAGCTGTTTTTCCTTTTCCACATAATTTTTTTAGTACCTTGAAAACCTAGCAAACCCCTCATAAAAGCAACAGCAAAAAGGACACTAGTCCCAGAACCCCAATCGATAAACATTCTGCTACCCACCTTCCCAGGGTGAGGGAGAAGGGTGCTGAGCATACTGGCCCTGGGCTGAGAATCACTAAGTTTAAACAGGAGAGCTTTCTCCAAACCAGTGTTGTTGTGTTTTGTTTTGTTTTCCCAGCACAAAACATTAAAAATTGGATTTAGTTCAAGTTTGTAAAATTTGGAAATTTCTGTCTTAATAGTTCAGGCTCTAACCTTGGTTCAAAGGTAATAGGAAGGGGACCTTACAAACTGAATTCCCATATAGGAGGGAAAGAAGCAAGCAAAGTTTGTCCCGCTGCTGCTGCCTTTGCCGCGCCATTCAAGCCTCTGTGATTCCACGAAGGGTCATTTCAGGAACAAAGAAGCAAATGGCCTATAGTTTGACCAAAAATCCCAGTGTCTAGTATTCTCACCACAATAAGCTGTAGACTCGGCGGGAACAAGGACCAGGTTTTGCTTACCTGTGTCTAAAATGCCCGGGTTTTTCTCACCTCTGTAGCCACCAAAGAACCATTGCTGAAAAATTACACGGGTACAGTGGTCCTTAGAGTTAGGGCATGCAAGAAGGCAAATACTTTAAGGTTTTATTTCATGCCAAGTGTTTTCATTTACCAACTTAAAGCAAGATATTAAACTTTCATTCTTAGGAATACATTTAGTACTAACACCTGTTTTCAGGCTTATTTTCTAGACTCAGCTGCGTTCCTATAAACATATACTTCCAATAATGAAGGCTTATATTATGACTTTATAGTCTGTCCTCAAGGAATCAAGAAAGAAAACTTGCAGTATTAATTTTGGTGGTCCTCTACAGGACTCACTGTCTGATTAAAATATGGGTCAGTCTAACTGAGTGATGGATCCTATTATTTAAGGTTCTGGGTTCAGAACCCATAAAGTCCCTTTTCCTAGTAAACCCTGAGGCCGCTGCTGCCCAGGCTTGCTTGCATTTTCCCTTCAGCCCGCGGCTCAGGACGTGACCTAGTTTGCCTGGTGTCCTGGGAGCCAAGGCACCCACTTGCTCCTTGGAGATTCTGCTCCTTACCCGTCTGGCTCACAGGGGGACTTGGCCTTCCCGGTCCCACGCCAGCCCTTTGCTTTGAGTTCGGTGACGTTACTTATTCCAGGGAAACAAGAGGATCAAGTGGCAACATGGGGAATGACAAAACTAAGAAAGCCCCTTCTCTTCTCATCAACACCGTCCCATCATCTGTCCCCTTCGTTGGGACCCGGAATAGAAGTGCCATCTTCACCCCAGCTCCGTGGTACTGCCTGGGATCGCTGGCTTTGATCACAGTAGTCATTCCAATAGTCTAGTATTCTTTTTTTTTTTTTAAGATTTTATTTATTTATTTGAGAGAGAGACAGTGAGAGAGAGCATGAGTGAGGAGAAGGTCAGAGGGAGAAACAGACTCCCCATGGAGCTGGGAGGCCGATGCGGGACTCGATCCCGGAACTCCGGGATCATGACCTGAGCCGAAGGCAGTCGTCCAACCAACTGAGCCACCCAGGCGTCCCTAGTCTAGTATTCTTGTCATCACCTGAAACATTTTAAACCAGATGGGAAAGGGATCATGGATTTGAATCTCAGGTTTGTTTTATTTGGGTTTTTCTTAGCGATGCGTGAAAAGCAGAACCCAGAAATTCTTCAGCGTTTCATTTTCCTCTTGATGAAGGGTTTTCAGATTTGCAAACAAACTCTTCAGAAGCCTCTTCAGAAGAGATGCTTAAAAGGACCCTGTATACCTTCTCTGATGGGAAGAATCCCCTTGCATGTGCCTGACTTCCCTCTCCCATCCATCCACACAGGGGCCTGGGAGTCTAGTGGGAGAAGTTTTAGCAAATGATGTGAATGGTGTCCAAAATGCCCTCAGGACACACTGCTAATACCTGCTCTCCTAATGTATGGGCAAATCACTCTTACTCTAAACACGTAACTAGGAAGTCTGCCCTTTGATTCTTCATACTGAAGATTTTAAAACCCTGTTTTAAACTTCCGTTCGTAATCAACCCCACTCCCACTGTGTTCATTTGGATCTCTGAAGTTGGCTTTTATCGATGGGTAAAAGGCTAAGCTGTTTTGGTTTCCCACCAGAAATGAAGTGGAAATGCTTGTCAAATAGTTGTTTCTTAGGATTATGAAGTACACGTCCCTTGACAGTAGAGCTGTCCTTTTTGGCACTGCAGGATCTTAGAAATGGTGGCACACGTTAGGAAGCGATTTAAAGGTAGCTGTATGACTAACACTCCCTCCCACACCCACCACAGAGGAAGGGCAGTGTTGGCTGGGCTGTATATGAACAGAGTCCTCAAGAACTCAAGAGTCCTGTTTTACTTTCTTTTTAAGACTTATTTATTTATTTGAGAGAGAGAGAGAGAGCATGCAGGTGGGATGAGCAGAGAAAGAGGGAGAGAGAGAAAAATCCTGAAGCAGACTCACTACTGAGCATGATGCCTGACATGAGGCTCCATCCCAGGACCCCGAGATCATGATCTGAGCCAAAATCAAGAGTCGGACGCTCGACTGACTGAGCAACCCAGGCGCCCCAGTAGTGGTCATTTTATTACAAGTATGGTAACATTAAACAGCTCAGGATGGGACACCTGGGTGGCTCAGTCCATTAAGCATCTGCCTTCAGCTCAGGTCATGATCCCAGGGTTCTGGGATCAAGTTCTGCATCGGGCTCCCAGTTCAGCAGGGAGTCTGGGTCTCCCTCTGCCCCTCCCCCTGCTCATGCTTGCTTTCTCTCTCTCTCTATGAAATAAATGAAATCTTAAAAAACAACAACAACAACAAAAAACCCCAGCTCAGGATGTTTCTATGCCAGCATAGGTGTTGTCCTTGCACTTGGTCAGCTCTTTAAGTTTTACAGATTTCTCTGAAAAAAGGGAAAGAGACTTTTACAAAATATACCAGTTTGATACAAGGTATGGGGGTAAGAAATAAGTCCTTAACAAAATGACTCAACAGATTTGAAATTAAGTTTGTTTTTCACAAATAACTTTCTCGTTGCAGGTCAACCGCTAGGGAATATGCTCTGAAAATCATCAAGAAAAGCAAATGTCGAGGCAAAGTATGTATAAGGCTTATTTTCATGAAAATACAGTGTTGCGGGGGTGGGAGGTAGAAACAGAGATCAGTTCCCAAATAAACATAAATTTACCCTAGGACTTGCGTTTTGGTGGAATACAATGTTACATATTTCATGGAATATAACTTTATAAATATTCTTGGAATAAAAGTTAGGAGGAATGATTGTAGGTTCTTTCTGTTCCTTATTGTTGGTTTGCTTGTTTTACTTTCTTAATTTACTTTTGTGATCTGAGTTTCATTCCGTCCTTCTCTATGCAGTTTTAGTTCTACTGATAGGTCGCAAGCATCCTCTGAGGAACTTCAACCACTTTTGGCAATTCTAGGCTGAGTATCAGAATCTCAGACGTACTCACTGTATTCTACCCAAACATAGCTCCTTTGATCCTGAGATAGCACAGCTGCGCTATTGGACTTAGCTCCTCACGTTGTGATGTGTATATTAATTAAGGTAACTTTTCACTTAAACAGGAGCATATGATCCAGAATGAGGTGTCTATTTTAAGAAGAGTGAAACATCCCAATATTGTTCTTCTGATCGAAGAGATGGATGTGCCCACGGAACTGTATCTTGTCATGGAGTTAGTAAAGGTGTGTATCTTGGAAAAAGAATAAACCCACACAAGGCACCATGCTTTCCTCTTTGATAGAGGGAGCTGTTTCCTTTATTTCCTTCCATTGAAGTTTAGTCTCTCCTTTCTGTGTATTGGCCTAATGGTTAAGAGTATGAACACCAGAATGAGACTGCAAGCATTCCAGTCCCAGCCTAGACCACTGTAGCTTTCTGACCTTGGGTATACCTCTCTGTACCTTAGTTTCCTCCAATGTAAAATGAGATGAGTAATAGTACCTACCAGGAGTGTTATGGTGAAGATAAGATAGGAGGGATGATTTCCACCATGTACTTTTTTTTTTTTATGTGCATTTTTTTTTTCCATTTTATTTATTTTTTCAGCGTAACAGTATTCATTCTTTTTGCACAACACCCAGTGCTCCATGCAAAACGTGCCCTCCCCATTACCCACCACCTGTTCCCCCAACCTCCCACCCCTGACCCTTCAAAACCCTCAGGTTGTTTTTCAGAGTCCATAGTCTCTTATGGTTCGCCTCCCCTCCCCAATGTCCATAGCCCGCTCCCCCTCTCCCAATCCCACCTCCCCCCAGCAACCCCCAGTTTGTTTTGTGAGATTAAGAGTCATTTATGGTTTGTCTCCCTCCCAATCCCATCTTGTTTCATTTATTCTTCTCCTATCCCCCTACCCCCCCATGTTGCTTCTCCATGTCCTCATATCAGGGAGATCATATGATAGTTGTCTTTCTCCGATTGACTTATTTCACTAAGCATGATACGCTCTAGTTCCATCCACGTCGTCGCAAATGGCAAGATTTCATTTCTTTTGATGGCTGCATAGTATTCCATTGTGTATATATACCACATCTTCTTTATCCATTCATCTGTTGATGGACATCTAGGTTCTTTCCATAGTCTGGCTATTGTAGACATTGCTGCTATAAACATTCGGGTACACGTGCCCCTTCGGATCACTATGTTTGTATCTTTAGGGTAAATACCCAGTAGTGCAATTGCTGGGTCATAGGGTAGTTCTATTTTCAACATTTTGAGGAACCTCCATGCTGTTTTCCAGAGTGGTTGCACCAGCTTGCATTCCCACCAACAGTGGAGGAGGGTTCCCCTTTCTCCACATCCTCTCCACCATCTGTCATTTCCTGACTTGTTAATTTTAGCCATTCTGACTGGTGTGAGGTGATATCTCATTGTGGTTTTGATTTGTATTTCCCTGATGCCGAGTGACGTGGAGCACTTTTTCATGTGTCTGTTGGCCATCTGGATGTCTTCTTTGCAGAAATGTCTGTTCATGTCCTCTGCCCATTTCTTGATTGGATTGTTTGTTCTTTGGGTGTTGAGTTTGCTAAGTTCCTTATAGATTTTGGATACTAGCCCTTTATCTGATATGTCGTTTGCAAATATCTTCTCCCATTCTGTCAGCTGTCTTTTGGTTTTGTTAACTGTTTCCTTTGCTGTGCAAAAGCTTTTGATCTTGATGAAATCCCAATAGTTCATTTTTGCCCTTGCTTCCCTTGCCTTTGCCGTTGTTCCTAGGAAGATGTTGCTGCGGCTGAGGTCGAAGAGGTTGCTGCCTGCATTCTCCTCAAGGATTTTGATGGATTCCTTTCTCACATTGAGGTCCTTCATCCATTTGGAGTCTATTTTCGTGTGTGGTGTAAGGAAGTGGTTCAATTTCATTTTTCTGCATGTGGCTGTCCAATTTTCCCAGCACCATTTATTGAAGAGGCTGTCTTTTTTCCATTGGACATTCTTTCCTGCTTTGTCGAAGATGAGTTGGCCATAGAGTTGAGGGTCGATTTCTGGGCTCTCTATTCTGTTCCACTGATCTATGTGTCTGTTTTTGTGCCAGTACCATGCTGTCTTGATGATGACAGCTTTGTAATAGAGCTTGAAGTCCGGAATTGTGATGCCACCAACTTTGGCTTTGTTCTTCAATATTCCTTTGGCTATTCGAGGTCTTTTCTGGTTCCATATAAATTTTAGGATTATTTGTTCCATTTCTTTGAAAAAAATGGATGGTATTTTGATAGGGATTGCATTAAATGTGTAGATTGCTTTAGGTAGCATAGACATTTTCACAATATTTATTCTTCCAATCCAGGAGCATGGAACATTTTTCCATTTTTTTGTGTCTTCCTCAATTTCTTTCATGAGTACTTTATAATTTTCTGTGTATAGATTCTTAGTCTCTTTGGTTAGGTTTATTCCTAGGTATCTTATAGTTTTGGGTACAATTGTGAATGGGATTGACTCCTTAATTTCTCTTTCTTCAGTCTTGTTGTTGGTGTACAGAAATGCAACTGATTTCTGTGCATTGATTTTATATCCTGACACTTTACTGAATTCCTGGACAAGTTCTAGCAGTTTTGGAGTGGAGTCTTTTGGGTTTTCCACATATAGTATCATATCATCTGCGAAGAGTGATAGTTTGACTTCTTCTTTACCAATTTGGATGCCTTTAATTTCTTTTTGTTGTCTGATTGCTGAGGCTAGGACTTCTAATACTATGTTGAATAGCAGTGGTGATAATGGACGTCCCTGCCGTGTTCCTGACCTTAATGGAAAAGCTTTCAGTTTTTCTCCATTGAGAATGATATTTGCGGTGGGTTTTTCATAGATGGCTTTGATAATATTGAGGTATGTGCCCTCTATCCCTACACTTTGAAGAGTTTTGATCAGGAAGGGATGCTGTACTTTGTCAAATGCTTTTTCAGCATCTATTGAGAGTATCATATGGTTCTTGTTCTTTCTTTTATTAATGTGTTCTATCACATTGATTGATTTGCGGATGTTGAACCAACCCTGCAGCCCTGGAATAAATCCCACTTGATCGTGGTGAATAATCCTTTTAATGTACTGTTGAATCCTATTGGCTAGTATTTTGGCGAGAATTTTTGCGTCTGTGTTCATCAAGGATATTGGTCTGTAGTTCTCTTTTTTGGTGGGATCCTTGTCTGGTTTTGGGATCAAGGTGATGCTGGCCTCGTAGAATGAGTTTGGAAGTTTTCCTTCCATTTCTATTTTTTGGAACAGTTTCAGGAGAATAGGAATGAGTTCTTCTTTAAATGTTTGGTAGAATTCCCCTGGGAAGCCATCTGGCCCTGGGCTTTTGTTTGTTTGGAGATTTTTGATGACTGTTTCAATCTCCTTACTGGTTATGGGCCTGTTCAGGTTTTCTATTTCTTCCTGGTTCAGTTGTGGTAGTTTATATGTCTCTAGGAATGCATCCATTTCTTCCAGATTGTCCAATTTGTTGGCGTAGAGTTGCTCATAGTATGTTCTTATAATTGTCTGTATTTCTTTGGTGTTAGTTGTGATCTCTCCTCTTTCATTCATGATTTTATTGATTTGGGTCCTTTCTCTTTTCTTTTTGATGAGTCTGGCCAGGGGTTTATCAATCCTATTGATTCTTTCAAAGAACCAGCTCCTAGTTTCATTGATTTTTTCTATTGTTTTTTTGGTTTCTATTTCATTGATTTCTGCTCTGATCTTTATGATTTCTCTTCTCCTGCTGGGTTTAGGGTTTCTTTCTTGTTCTTTCTCCAGCTCCTTTACGCGTAGGGTTAGGTTGTGTACTTGAGACCTTTCTTGTTTCTTGAGAAAGGCTTGTACCGCTATATATTTTCCTCTCAGGACTGCCTTTGCTGTGTCCCACAGATTTTGAACTGTTGTGTTTTCATTATCATTTGTTTCCATGAATTTTTTCAATTCTTCTTTAATTTCCTGGTTAGCCCATTCATTCTTTAGAAGGATGCTGTTTAGTCTCCATGTATTTGGGTTCTTTCCAGCTTTCGTCTTGTGATTGAGTTCTAGCATCAGAGCATTGTGGTCTGAAAATATGCAGGGAATAATCCTAATCTTTTGATACCGGTTGAGACCTGATTTGTGACCCAGGATGTGATCTATTCTGGAGAAGGTTCCATGTGCACTAGA
This sequence comes from Meles meles, assembly GCF_922984935.1. Lineage (NCBI taxonomy): Eukaryota > Metazoa > Chordata > Mammalia > Carnivora > Mustelidae > Meles > Meles meles. The sequence continues at coordinate 17,554,200 of NC_060079.1, read as the reverse complement.
GAAGAATGTGTATTCTGTTGCTTTGGGATGAAATGTTCTGAATATATCTGTGATGTCCATCTGGTCCAGTGTGTCATTTAAGGCCTTTATTTCCTTGTTGATCTTTTGCTTGGATGATCTGTCCATTTCAGTGAGGGGAGTGTTAAAGTCCCCTACTATTATTGTATTATTATTGATGTGTTTCTTTGATTTTGTTATTAATTGGTTGATATAGTTGGCTGCTCCCACGTTAGGGGCATAGATATTTAAAATTGTTAGATCTTCTTGTTGGACAGACCCTTTGAGTAGGATATAGTGTCCTTCCTCATCTCTTATTATAGTCTTTGGCTTAAAATCTAATTGATCTGATATAAGGATTGCCACCCCAGCTTTCTTCTGATGCCCATTAGCATGATAAATGGTTTTCCACCCCCTCACTTTAAATCTGGAGGTGTCTTCGCGTCTAAAATGAGTTTCTTGTAGGCAACATACTGATGGGTTTTGTTTTTTTATCCATTCTGATACCCTGTGTCTTTTGATTGGGGCATTTAGCCCATTAACATTCAGGGTAACTATTGAGAGATATGAATTTAGTGCCATTATTAGCCTGTAAGGTGACTGTTACTGTATATTGTCTCTGTACCTTTCTGATCTACTACTTTTAGGCTCTCTCTTTGCTTAGAGGACCCCTTTCAATATTTCCTGGAGACCTGGTTTGGTGTTTGCAAATTCTTTCAGTTTTTGTTTGTCCTGGAAGATTTTGATCTCTCCTTCTATTTTCAATGATAGCCTAGCTGGATAGAGTATTCTTGGCTGCATGTTTTTCTCGTTGAGTGCTCTGAATATATCATGCCAGCTCTTCCTGGCCTGCCAGGTCTCTGTGGATAAGTCTGCTGCCAATCTAATATTTTTACCATTGTATGTTACAGACTTCTTTTCTCGGGCTGCTTTCAGGATTTTCTCTTTGTCACTAAGACTTGTCAATTTTACTATTAGGTGACGGGGTGTGGACCTATTCTTGTTGACTTTGAGGGGGGTTCTCTGCATCTCCTGGATTTTGATGCTTGTTCCCTTTGCCATATTAGGGAAATTCTCTCCAATGATTCTCTCCAATAGACCTTCTGCTCCCCTCTCTGTTTCTTCTTCTTCTGGAATCCCAATTATTCTAATGTTGTTTCGTCTTATGGTGTCACTTATCTCTCGAATTCTCCCCTCATGGTCCAGTAGCTGTTTGTCCCTCTTTTGCTCGGCTTCCTTATTCTCTGTCATTTGGTCTTCTATATCACTAATTCTTTCTTCTGCCTCATTTATCCTAGCAGTGAGAGCCTCCATTTTTGATTGCACCTCATTAATAGCTTTTTTGATTTCAACTTGGTTAGATTTTAGTTCTTTAATTTCTCCAGAAAGGGCTTTAATATCTCCAGAGAGGGTTTCTCTAATATCTTCCATGCCTTTTTCGAGCCCGGCTAGAATGTTCAGAATCGTCATTCTGAACTCTTGATCTGACATAGTACCAATGTCTGTGTTGATTAGGTCCCTAGCCTTCGGTACTGTCTCTTGTTCTTTTGTTTGTGGTGATTTTTTCCGCCTTGTCATTTTGTCCAGATAAGAGGATATGAAGGAGCAAATAAACTACTAATAGGGTGGCAAAGACCCCGGAAAAATGCGCTGTAACCAAATCAGAAGAGACCCCAAATTGTGGGGGGGAGAAAGGGGATAAAAAACAGGTTCTGAAAAAAAAAGGAAAAAAAAGAAAAGAAAAAAATTTAAAAAATAAAACAAATAAAAAAATATAAAAAAGAAAGAAAAATATATATATTTAGATGAACTAGTCAAAAAATGTTAAAAAAGAAAAGGGTAAAAGTTTTAAAAAAATTTAGCAGAAGAAGAAAAAAGAAAAAAGAAAAAAAAATTGAAAAAAGAAAAAAAAAATTGAAAAAAGAAAAAAAAATTGAAGTAGCCGCAAGACTAAAGAATCATGGGGAGAAAGCCATGAGTTCCGTGCTTTGCTTTCTCCTCCTCTGGAATTGCTCTGCTGTCTTAGGAATTGAATCTGCTTTCTCCTTGATAGATGAACTTCGTCCTGGCTGGATATTTTGTTGATCTTCTGGGGGAGGGGCCTGTTGTAGTGATTCTCAAGTGTCTTTGCCCGAGGCGGGATTGCACCGCCCTTACCGGCGGCCGGACTAAGTAATCGGCTCGGGTTCGCTTTTGGGAGCTTCTGTTCCCTGAACGCTTTCCGTAGAGTTCCGGAGGACGGGAATGAAAATGGCGGCCTCCCAGTCTCCGGCCCGGAGGAGCCGAGAGCCTGGGGCCCCACTCCTCAGTGCGCCCCCAGAGGACAGCACCCAATCACTCCCATATCCCCAGCCTCTAGCCGCGCTCGGAGCTCACCCAGACCGCGACCAGTTCAAGGTAACCCCGAGCTGAGAGTTCAGTCCTCGGCTCTGTCTTTGCAGCCGGTTTTCCGTTCTAATACCTGCAAGCTCTCCGACACTCTGACACCCCCGATCCTTCTGTGACCCTGCGGGGCCTGGGGCCACGCTGGCCCCGCGTGGGCTTCACCCCGGTTTAGCCCCTGGAGCAATGTCCCTCAGTGGAACAGACTTTTAAAAGTCCTGATTTTGTGCTCCGTTCCTCCGCCGCTTGCCGGGAGCCGGCCCCTCCCCCCGCGGTCTATCTTCCCGTCGTTTTAGATTCACTTCTCCGCCAGTCCTACCTTTCAGAAAGTGGTTGATTTTCTGTTTCTAGAGTTGCTGTTCTTCTTCTCTTCGCTCTCCCGTTGGATTTGTAGGTGTTTGCAATGTTTAGATAAGCTATCGAGCTGATCTCCTGTTACCTGATGTAGTCTCAGGCTGCTACTTCTCCGCCATCTTGACTCCCTCCTCATGTACTTTTTTTTTAAGGAAGGTGGAGAGGGGCAGAGAGAGGGGGAGAGGAAGAGAAGCAGACTCCCTGCTGAGCACAGCACCCAATGTGGGGCTCAATCTCATAGCCCTGAGATCATGACCTGAGCCAAAAGCAAGAGTTGGACGCTTTACTTGACTGAGCCACCCAGGCGCCCCCACTAATGTACTTTCTAATACAACAGGAGGTATTAGGTACCAATATGATCATTGTTTTTAATCATTGCTATAGAAATTGTGCCCCTTTTTGTGAACTACATCCAAAGCTATCAATCATTCTTACTTAAAAAAAAAAAAAAAGCTTTAAACTTTTACTCACTGATGTCGTAGAAAAATAGCTCTAGAAAATACTCAGCTGCCTTTCAGTAGATGTTACAACCTTGTCCTGTCACATAAAATTACATCTGTATTTTATTGGATCATAGAATATAGATATATTGATAATGGCTGTATCGACGTGAAAGGTGACTCACCTATTTCCTCTATATTTAAAATTTTCAGTAACTAAAAGCTTTTACAAATTTAATATGTAGGATTCATGACGTGCTATTTTTCTCAAGCCTTTTTTCTATTATGTTAATCTAACTGAAGGTGTAACTAATTTCTACTTTAGTTGTAAAATGTCGTAAATTAGTCACACCACCCTCTGCATCAACTGTGTGCACCCGTCAGTGAGAGCCTCGGGCTCCAGACTGTGTTTGGAATCACACGCCCCAGCTGGTGGCAGGAATCAGCACGGGGGAATGTGGCATTTCCTGCCTTAAAGACTTAAGACAAAATCAGCATGTAATAAACTAATCTGTTACTATGTAGAAAAATGTTCATTCGAAGATCCTTTAAGCTTTTATTATTCAGAGTTGTTTTACTTTAGATCTGTTGGCTTTTTAATTTTAAGTGGTTATTCATATTTACAGATGAAGCTTACTTTTTTCCTACTTTGTGTTAGGATTTGTTTCTTTTGGAGGGGTGGGACTTGTTTGTAGTGACACAAGGGTATTGTCACCTTTGAGACCAAGGGAGATAAATATGGTAAACTGTCATTTCAGCAAAGAAAGATTGATTTCAATTATTCAGAAGATTTTCATATTGGTGCCTTACGGCCAAATAAAGTTTGGTAATTACCAATATTATAAAATACACTTTCTCTAGCACCCAGACTAATATTTTTATAGTGACTTTAATTTTGAGAGCAACAAATTCCCATCATTCCTGTTGCCTTTCTGTGTGCTATTAAAAATTGATTAGTCCGCTTTTATTGGCTGATCTTTGAGGAGTGAAGACTAACTTAGATTTGAAACTGAGAACTGAAAGAGGCAAAGGCTTAAAAGTTCAGAACACATTGTGGTGGGAAAGCCTAGTCTGTCACTCACATGGGTAGCCAGGTGACAATAGCTAAGTTACCACTGGGAGGTCCTCACTTCACTCAACAGCCTTTTGCAAATTCCCTCTGGGTGACCAAGAGAGCCTAACAAGGCCAGAGAGTGTCCAGCTTCGGGACTCCTCCACTGTACCACCAGATCAAACCCTCAGATCTGGCTGACCCAGAACTGCTGTGAGGCCAGGTCTGGAAACACCCCAAGAAGTGAAGGCCAAACCCAGGCTTGACTTGAAAGGCTCCCACAGCGTTTCCCCCTGAGAAATGTAGCAGAGGCCATGCTTCTCAAGAGTCCAGTGGTGTCCAAGGAGTGCCTGCAGCTATAGGATAAACAAGGACCGTATTCTGGAAAACGGAAGTAACAATAATTATGAATGAAATTCCGTAATTAATAAAAACAGGTCTTTGTGTTGCCGCCTGCAGCTGTGTGCACATACACACTGCATATGTGTTCAGAGGAAGGCAGGCTTCGTGGAGGAGGCGGCCCTGCGGCCAGGCCCTCACCGATCAGCAGGGTCACGGGTCTAGCTAGTGGCAGGAGACGCAGTGAGACCCGTTGGAATGAAGGGGAGCACCAGGACATGGAGAGCCACGGGAAAGGAACGCCCCCTTCCTGAAGGGAGGAGCAAAAGGCCAACAACAGCGCGTTCGCTGGATGCTGTGAATGAAGAGGCCGGAAGCGGCGTAGGTTCGGAGGACCAGCGAGGGCCTGCGCAGCCGAACCGCTTAGGCAGCAGATGGGGCGGACTGGCTGTGTACGCGGTTGGCTGCGTCGTCGGGGGTGCGGGAGACGTGCGGTGCCAGGACGCGTGGAGCCTCCCTACACGGCTAGGACGGCTGCGGTGTCCTGGTGGGGTCACCACCCACAGCTGCACCCCCACCCCACTGCGCTGCGGTGCTGTTCATGGAGACCCCAGTGAAAATGCCGCCTCCACGTGAGGCCCGCAAACAACCTGGAACCCGCCTCTGGCAGCCTTGCCTTTGAGAGAAACGGCGGAGGACACGTCCGTCGTGACTCACGTGTGTGTGTTCAGGCTGGGGACTGCGGAGGCCGAGCGGACCACTGGAGAAGCCTCCGGAGCGGAGGTGGTGCGGGGCCACGGAGGACAGGCCGGCGAGTGAGATCCGGAAACTGCCACCCGCAAGGCCTATATTTGGCTCTTGCTATTTAAAAAACAAAAATGAAACCCCTCACATTAGGCAACAGATGAACACAATTGGCTCCCGTGCTCGGCGGTTTGGTGCATTGTGTGCAAGAATGATGCAAACGTTGTTAGTAAATCGGACCCCAATTTCTGAAAGGGTTTCCAATAAAGAGAACTAAAATTGGAGCCTAAAATCGTTCTGTTTCTCCAAATAACAAGAAGTTAGCCAGGAACAAGGGAAACAAAAGTTCAGATGAATAATGGTCCTAGAAACTTCCTTTGAAATTTCTCCACCCTCCTCCCTCCTCTCTTTTCTTTCTCATCTTTGGAATGACAGTTTCTGGTCCTTTTCTCTGCTCCTTACAAAGAAGCACATTGTTGGAAAAGAAAACACTACACCCACTCCAAGAGAGTGCAATTTAGGGAATGAAGGGAACTGAGTGTATGTGTGTGCGCGCGCGTGAACTTCATAAGGCAGCCGCACGTTTTGTTAAGGGTGTGGTCTGCGGGATTACCTGTTTCTCATTTGGGGAGGCTTGGGGTTATGAACTTTTGCTGACTGTTGGTATGAGGCATGTCACACATGCCAGCAGGACACCCCAGGTCACCAGGCCTCTGCCCTGGAGACCTGGCTCCACCTCTCCTCCCCAGCTGGGGCTGAAGAGATGACTGCATGTCCGATGGCATCACAGCGGGGAGACAGTCACCAGATGAAGGCTGTGGGCCTTCAAGAGGGAAGTGGCGGGGAGAGCGGTAGGAGCCCAGAGATGCTGCGCACTTCTCTGTCTCCTCGAGAATGTGTCTGTTGCCTTACAGGCGGCCCCCCTGGACCATCTGCTAATCGCTGCTCCCCCTGCTGTTCTCTTCTCAGGGAGGAGACCTCTTTGACGCCATTACTTCAACCAACAAATACACGGAGCGAGACGCCAGCGGGATGCTGTACAACCTGGCCAGCGCCATCAAGTACCTGCATAGCCTGAACATCGTGCACCGGGACATCAAGCCAGAGAACCTCCTGGTAAGAGCAATTTGAACCTCACACGTCTTGAGTCCCAAGCACTCATGAGTGAATATGAATTTTTTTTTTCCTTTCCTATTTTCTTTTCTTTCTTTTTGGAAAAGAAATATACTTTAAAGGCCACTTTCCAGCTGGACTGGAGTAACTGGAAATGAACCTCAAGTGTATCCATAAGGGTTAATGTGCCATTAGGAGGACTTGACTAATTCTTAGCAAATAAGAACCAGAGACAGGGTTGGGGGAATAGAGCTTGGGAAATCTAGGGCTGTGGGTAGCACCCCAGGCTAGACCAAGATAGGAGGAACATTTATGTATAGGTTTATTTCTCTACAGTACTTTGATGTCCGAAGTTTTTACTTGTTGCGGGGGAAGGAAGCTCTCAGTCTGCCAAATGTACTTTCCAATAGTATGATCTAAAAGCTAAGACAATAAGTCATGAGTTTTTTTTTTTTTTAAACATTTATTTGACAGAGACAGATCACAAGTAGATAGAGAGGCAGGCAGAGAGAGAGAGAGAGGGAAGCAGGCTCCCTGCTGAGCAGAGAGCCCTATGTGGGACTTGATCCCAGGACCCCGAGATCATGACCTGAGCCGAAGGCAGCGGCTTAACCCACTGAGCCACCCAGGCGCCCAATAAGTCATGAGTTTTAAAGACACCGGCCTTTCAGCATAAAAATAATCGTGATGAAGACAGAGTTTAAAAATCAGGGACACCCCATCCCCCTTTATGACTATTTATTTTGCTTTTCATGAACTTCATGTCTCTGGGGGAAACACTTAGAGTTCATTACGCAAACAAATGGGGATGCTTTCATAGTCCAGTTGTTAAGGGGACAGTACTGGAAAGAATTGAGACAAGGACAGGCATCGGGGAGCTGTCACTGGTGAATATGGGAGTCACATCAATTTTGCTGTCTATCCAGGCTGGAATTTTAATGAAATCTATTCATTTTCTTCCCCCTCCACCCCACCCCAAGATGCTAGTTCTTCTTTTACTATTATTACCCAGGCCTGAGAGTCATATATTATATATTACTGTTAGTTTGTCCATCTCTTCAGAAATCCGGGAATTGAGGATTCTCTTTCAAAGGCAGCGTTTCTCCAAGGGTGGTCCAAAGACTCCCTGCATCTCAACTACTCCCAGATGCCTGTTAAAAATGCAAATTTCTGAGCCTCCCTGCCGCCCTAGCAAATCAGAATCTGGTGACTGGTGACAGGGTACAGATCTTCCTTGAAACAAGCTCCCCCACGTACCCAAAGGAGCATTCAGGTCTAGAAGCAGATGAGCAAGACAACTCCCCCAACACAAGAAGGGCTGATGAGGCCTGCTGAGATGGTGACCCACCCATGTGCTTGCCCTGAGTGCTTTTACACTCATGATCTCATTTAAACCTCACAACAGCTAGATGGGGTAGGTTCTGTTACCGTCCCATTGTACAGGTAAGGAAACTGAGTGCCAGAAGTTTAAAGATCTGCACAAAGCCATTATAACTCATATGTGGAAGAACTAAGATTTCAACCTAGCTCTGTCCGACTTCAGAGCAACAGATTTTAACCACTAGATGACAAGCTGTGCATTAGGGAGATGTATTGTGGGCTGCCTCTGTGCCAGGTTGTGACAGGGAACAGAGAGACCGATGCCTTCATGGAGTTGACATTCAAGTAGGAAAAATAGGCATTCAGGAAATAAATACGCAAGCCGTTAGTTTGCTGTAATCGTGTTCGTAAACTCGCAGCTACTGGCTAATGAAGGCAGTTGAGGTCAAGCGATGGAGCTCTGACTTAATTGCCCTTCAAATTCCACATCTCTGCAGTAGCCCAAACATTTTCTTCTGCATAGTTGCCTCTGTAACCTGCAGCAATTTTCTCTCGTCTCCATTCATTATTCCTGTGTCCTGAATTATGTAGGATTGTCTCGTGGGAACAGAGTCACAATTGGCCTTTGTTTCAAAACTTCTCCAAACCCCAAAAATTCAGTGATTGAAAATTAAAGTTTTGTCCCCCCTCCCCTTACAGTTTGGTTTTGCATGACATCGTCCACTTACTTCTTACTGGAGCGTGGTCTGTTTCTGTAAATCCCATACATGATTACTTAGCAATGTAGTTTTTCTAAATTTATAATTTTTTTACAAAGTGCTGGACACTTTGAAAATATTGTGCTCATTCTAACATGTTTTACTTTTTAGATTATCCAGAAAGAAAAAAAGTTCACTCTTTTTTTCCTTTCTCTTCTAATGTGAGAATGGGAAATACACACACACTATTGAAGGCATTTACAATATTGGTTTAAAAAGTATATATGAACTAAAGTAATTCTGCTTCTCTAGTATAGTAATTTTTACTCTCAGGAAGTATTAAGAGTTGGTGAGCTTTGCAGGGATAAATCTATTATAGTATAAAATAGGAGAATGGAAGAATTTAAACAGAATTAGGACAACATTACTAATTGAACTTGAGACTTCTGTTAATTTCACATTCTGTTGAACTTTATGTGGAAATAAGAGAGAATTGTCATGGGAGGCACATTCACATCCCAAGGATTTATAGTCAGATGGACCAAAGTTCAAAACCAAGTGCTTCATTCTTCCAGTTACTGGTCCTATGACCTTGAACAAGTTGAAAAGCCTCCTTTAGGGGGATTTTATGAAGATAAAGAGATAACATGGAACTATTAGCTTGCCACTTTTTTATTCCCCTTTTATTTGTAATAAAAATTAAATTATTCCTAAAAATAAAACTGTTTCACAACAAATTATGTTGTAAAAATCATCTTGCATCTTTTTTGACATTGCTTTTTAAATTTTACTGTTCACCCATGCATGGATTTGCCATCTCCTCACGAAATGTAGGGCTGGAGACTATTTTTGAAAAATGCTATGACAAATTTCATGTGAAGATTTCAAGTCCATTTTCTTACTACCAAATAAATAAATTCACCAAATAAATAAAAAAGCCTCACTACACACTTTGCATTACTCTTTTATTAAGACACCTCAAAAAAGCCTAAGTTGTTGGATTGCTAACGAGATTTTTGCCAGTTAAGCGTTGTTTGTTACAGCTAGCAAAGTATTATTTCTAAGTGTCTAATTCAGCTATAAATTCCATTTTATGTAGTATCATATATGTAGAACTTACAGAATTTTTTAATTTTTAATTCTTATAGAACTATATAAAAATATTGTAGCTGGCCTTAAGGATCTACATGGATCTATTGAAGTCTAAGTATTTGTCAGGTCAAGGTCTTTTAATGAGAAAACATGATTTATAGTGATGTCCAGCCACATTTGGTGCGAAAACTGGGAATTGACCCAATATAAATACCCCCTATAATTTTATTATTGTATCACTTATAAGTTTTTGTCTGGTTTGTTCTGGTTTTTTTTGGTCACAAGTTATGCCAATGACCTTACATGGTTCTTTCTGCTCTGTCAGGCCTGGAGCTTAATGATCATACGGATGAGTGGCCAGTGGGATGAGAGGGTGGATGAGATGAAAGAGTGAGTGAATGAGTGACACTTCTCCACAGACTAGAGGACAGACCCATCATGACAAGGTCCAAGCCATTCTTCAACTCATTCATTACACGAGGGCTCACATGGGCCTAAATGCCACTGACTGGGGGAAGTGCAGTGTTTCCCCAGCTGTGCTTACACCCAGGACCTGCGTGTGTGTGTGTGTGTGTGTGTGTGTGTGTGTGTGGTGGTGGTACATAACTAAAAGAGACTTTTTATTTTTTAAAAAACAAAACCACCCAAACCGTTCTGAGATCAACCGCCTTCAGTTTGCAGCAGTCACCACTAGATGGCAAGCTTGCACCCTTGGCGGGAAAAATTCTCAGAAGCATCCTGAGTTTTCTCCTAAGGAGCTGGGAGGGTCTTTTAAAATGTATACGCAGGTGCCACCTCCTTAGGAATGTTAAAGTATTTACTGGCAAAAATATAACTTGCATCACTAGTTTTTATTAGATTCTAGAAATAAACAGTAATTGTCTTTTATATAAAAGTTATGTTCAAAAAACTTTTTCCTTCTAAACTCCCCAGTACTGTCTGGGAGAAAACAGTTTCTCAGAGAATCTGCCTGTCTTGGTCAGAAATTTTCTTTTAGAAACTTTCTGTCCAGGTGGTTGCACCTCCTCCTGACTGCCCATCAAAATGGCATGCCTAGCACAGAACCCTCATTTTCACTAAATGGAGTGTATGTGGCAATAGGATACCGTGTTCTATCCAAGTGATGACCATGCATGACCTAGTGATGATATGCTCCAGCGCCTCTTGGTTTCAGTTCAAGCCAGCCCCAAGCCCATGAGATTGCAGATTTCCTTCGGCCCATGACCCTTAATCTCCAAATAAATCCATTTTGTGGCAAAGTAGCTAACTACACTGGTACACAAGGCAGGTGCCACAGATGGACTGCATCTAGAAGTCATAGGCAGAAGCACAGTTGAGTAGATCTATAGTCAGTCCACTTATGATCTTATGGTCTTATGACCTCGAGCCAGCAGACCGTGGATTAATAGTTGGGGGACCCAGAAGAAGGGAGCCAAGGCCCCTCAGGATTCTGTCACTGGCCCAACCCCAATCAGCATTAGTGATGTGAAATGAAGACGTATTATAGCAAATGACAGACTTGAGAACCAAAAGTATCTTTGGCTCTGTGATGGTCCAAAATCAGTAAGATGAAATTTGACAAGAGAGACATATAAATCCCAATGGACTAAGTGGTTTTGGTGTGTTGTTTTAATGATCATTGTAGAAAAGCAGTAGTGGAAAACTTGGCCAGACCATGTCAAAGGCTATTAGCTGAGCCTAAGTTCAGGGTGAGCCTTAGGGGGATATAACTGCTAAAGAAGTACCCCTCGATTCTTTTCCCTGGGAGAGTGCTGCCATCAAGAGAGTCCTCTGCCCTGCTCACGCCAGTTACCACTATGCGAAGGAATGTGAGCACGTCATGTCAGGGGCCTGGAGTTTAGCCCACAGAGGGGAAGGAGAAAATGGAACATGGTGGCTCTGGTCAAATATATGAAACACTGTGAGATGGGAAATGGGAAACCTTTTCTGTGCTGTATTGAACTCCAGTTAAAGAGAAGACTTTCGTGGATGAGAGATTCGAGGTTGATGTAAGAAAAAACTTTCAAACAGTTGCACCTGTTTGCAAATTAAATGGCCTTTATTATACATAGCTTGTGGTTATTGAAAATGTCTAAGCAGAAACTGAATCATTATTTTTTATAGGTGTTTAGGAAAAAAAAAAAACTCCTCTCTGAATTTGGATAAAAGTTAAGGAAAAAATAGAAGAAAAACACCACTTTCCCAAGACATTATTTAGTATAGTAATATACCAGTTACTTTACTGGCACCTTTGCTGAGGGACCCTCTTCCAAAGATCTGTGATTGCACATGGGAGAATCAGGAAAGTGTAGTGTGTTATCTTGGTTGGCCTGGGTATGTCTGCCCAATACTCATCCCTTTTGCCATTAAGGACTGAAATAATATCACTCATCTCATTTAAGATGACATGGTCTTATTGGACTAGCAAAGATTAATAAATAATAGCATATAGTATTGGAAAAGTTATTAGTATACCAATCATCTTTTACGTGTTGGTGCAAGAGTAACTTTGCAGAAACTTTCTGAAAGGTACTTTGGTAATAAATAAGGAAATCTTAAATACTATGAGTATCCTATGGCCAAGTAATTCTACTTCTGGAAATGTCACAGAGAAAAAATCAGATCTGTATACATATATAGGGATGTTCATCTCAGTAGTTTTTAGTATGAAAAAAATTTCATCTCAGTAGTTTTTAGTATGAAAAAATATACATACATATATATGAAAACGACTTATGTCAGGGTACTAACTAGTTAAATAATGGCATGATGAGGGGGGAGAAGGACATACTGGTTAAAATCTTGGACTTGGACTTACATAAGCTTAAGTTCTGGCTCTGCCACTTAGTAGCTGTGCAACATTGGACAACAGTGCAACATCTCTGAGACTCATTTTCTCATCTACAGAATATCAGTAAGATGATTTAGTAGGTTGTTGTGAAGATCCACTAGGATAATGAGCATGAACTCCTCAACAGGAAGCCTGACATATCCCGTGTGCTCAGGAAATAGCAGCCGTAGTCGTTTGGATTATTATGAAGCTGCATCTATACAGTAGAATATTCAATACCACTGAAAATCGTGATGCAGATACACATGTATTCACTCATGATATATTGTCCCATGGAAAAAGAAGAGCAGGAGAGAGAGGTAAAGAAAGGGCTAGAAGTTCACACCCCAAAATGTTAGCGATGGTTATTTCTAGGTGTCAAGAATATGGGTGGGCTTAATTCCTTTCCCTCTATAATTATCTCTCTTTTCTAATTTTTCTACAGTGACATGTTGGATATTACTTGTGTGACAAAAGTATAATACGAGTTTTAAAAATGGCAATGACATTGAGTTCCCATAGTTTTCGCCAAAGGCTAGTATGTGCAATGGCTCCCAGCATCCAGAACATGCCTGTTGTGTGGGTCTCATTGCAGCTGCGTAGACATCCTCTTTAGATAGTTTCATGACTGTTTTAAAGTGAGAATGAGAATCGGGTGTAGTGGAGTTCCCACTCATCCTTCATCTTCCCAGATCTCTCTAGAATAATATTTTGAAAGCTATGTTATTTCTCCCTCTGATACTGTTACTCCTCTTCTGACTTGGGCTATACAATGTTGACTCTTCTTATTTCATTTAACTTTTGATTTCACAAAGATTTTACACCTGGGTACAAAGTGGGGTTTGTTTTTTTTAGGAATTTTTTTTTCAGGGAGATTTAATTTTAAAGTATGTGGACCCTAATGTGCATTTTGTAAAATAATTTTCTGCATTAATGTTGTTTTGCTTCACTTCTTAAAGAGTAAAGATTTAAATTTAATTCATTTTCCTTAGAAAGGACTATTTCCTTTCTAACATCAATGTCTTTTTAAAGGGATACCATAGTTGTGAAAAAGTAAATTGACTTTTTTTCATGGCTTTGTCAATTTCATGCCACTTTTGTTCAGTTCTGTTCAATTTGGTGAAATTATTTTTTAGTACCTATTAAGCTCCTCTGTGAAAAATATTTCCATGGATATTAATGATTCATTAGCCAGCATTTCAACAGGGTTATCCTTGAATTCACAGCAACACTGAGAATTATGTTTGTTCCAACACATCTGTTATATTAGTCAGCTTTTAGTTCTCTATTATGGGAATCTCAGAAACCATTTGCTTGAGTTCAGGTTATCTGTGAATTTTCATATTATTTTATGGCCACCAGCTGCATTTTATGACTATATATTAAATCTTTTATTTTTTCAAATTTTCCAAATGGTCTCAGTTTCTAATCCAGAGGAAATCAGGCCTATGCCCAGACATCTACTGTTCAGCAAGTTACAGCTACTGCAAACCCCCAAATAAATGAAAAAGAAACAAAAAGAAAACTCTTCCTCAAAAAGGAAAAACCCTGTGTAAAATGCCATTGCACCAAAAATTTAATACCTGACCTTTCCCTATATCTGTTCTTGGTAGGACATGCCTTCAGCTTTTAATTGGAATCTTTCTCATAATTGTTGCCATTTAACACATTTAGTCTGTCAAATCACGGGATGTCTTTATAGCCATATAATAAACCCTAGAGAACAACTTCTCTGACTGTAGCCATCTGCAATGATCACAAGAGTAGCTTACAAAATACTGACAATCTTTATGGTAATAGGATACATATGGCAGGCCACAATTACGTGTAGCTGCATTCAATTAGTGTTGTACAATTACACAGTTTTATTGCTTAGTTAAAACAGTGAAAGCACTACATACTGGTAATTTGCACTAATCCCCATCTCTTTAATAGCCCCTCAGTGTTTAAAATGTGGGGGAACATCTATAGTATTTAAAGGGCTTGGGATGAACATTAAATTATATCTCATGTTGTGAATACTCATTGATTGACAGTCAATGGACTCCCACCTCACTTGTGGGTCTTGTTTTATGGAGGCTTTAAAATACAGTTATAGCAAAAAGCGCCTTTTTTTTTTTTTTAAACACCAGAACCCCACTTGCTGGATCGGGTTGCCCAAGCCTGTGCTTGCAGTCTGTTAAATGTCCCTCCTGGAAGATGGTCAGGACAGGGGGACAGCCAGAGGAACAGAGTCAGAATTGATTCAGGGGTGGTATAAGCCAAGGACTCCATATTTTAAATGTGAACTTGTTAGAGGCTTTTCCCATTCCTAACTTTTAATTAAAAACTCAGTTCAAAGTAAATTTATAGCTACCATTTGGGAAAATACTTTCTAGAGATGGTTTTGTGAGTGAGTGTGTGTGTGTGTTGTGTGTGTGTGTGTGTACATGCACACATGTGTGTCTGAAACAGATGTATGTAGCAATCTGTGATTTTACCAGAATTTTAATTACATTTTTCAGTGGCCTCCCTTGTGCCCCTCTGTAAGTGGCTTGGTAAGAGAGCCCAACTCGGGTTGCCCCAAGGGCTCACAGGGAACCCCGGTTGTGAGGCGGGCTCATTATACTGCTTGGGCAAGGTGCGCTCCCATTAGAAGCGAGGATACTCTGGAGTATGTTCCTCTGTATCCTTCTCCCAAAGTGTTGACAGAGAAAAACCCAAAGCAGCCTTGTTTCCTGCGCTGCCTGATAGTAAGTTAAACAGAATTCCAGTCGAGAGTCCTGGACATTCATTCACCTGCAAAAACATTTTGCTGAAGCATGGCTAACATAGTGGTGTCTAGAAGTGTTTTCAGTTACGTGGATCAGGGCTTTGTCTCTCGTTCTTATTGTCTGTCCTAAGCATCACGTTAACCTCTTTATGTCCATGAAAATTCTGTGTGCTTTTTCAAAGCAGTGTAGGGGGACATGGTGGAAGTGATAGAGATCAAAAGAGCACTAAGATGATGGATTCTGTGTGTTTTACTTAAATGTTGTTGGTTTATTTGAAAGAATTATTACTTTTATGTAATCCTAATTTTCATTATTTTAGTTAAGATTTTTTTGGTGCTTTTTTTCCCCTTAGGAATAGAAACTTTGAACTTTATTGCTCCGTTTATTAAAGGTAACTGGCATATGGCTGTCTGTGAGGTAGAATTCCTAGTCAAATGTAGATGCTCAAAAATAAAACCTTTTCTAAGGAGAATTACATGGTCATATTAAGAACCAAAACGTGACTTGTGACTCCATCTGCCAACATTGCTTTTCGTCCAACTTTTGCCCTGTTAGGTGATCATAGATATTATGTTTAGAGGAAAACCACAGAATTCCTGCATAAATGGAGTTGTGTAAATTGAAATCTACACCACCTCCAAAAACAGGCACCATGGATGTTTGGACCTGTCAGAACATCAAAACCGGAGATGATTTTACATTTTAGGACATAACAGATGGAATTAAAGTAACAACATGGAATTAAGGAAGTAAACAATTCTGCTCTGTCTGGGAAATAAGCTAGATGATCTTCTAGATGTTTCCATCTCGGGTTTCTGTTCATGAAAAACATTTGCTTGTCACCTGGATGACCAGAATGGCTGAGGTGCTAAGACTATGATTTAGGGATTTCTTTTGCCCATGAACACGTAGCCTGGGAATGACATACATTGTGCTTTGCAGCTCCAACACCTCAGTTGCTCGGGCTGATGGGCTGGAGAGCTGCTTTCTTAAAGGAGGGAGGACCCTGTCCATCCCAGATGACAGCTGGGCAAAGCCACACCTACGAGGGACACACTAACAGCCTACGTGCAGGTGACCCCGCCAGCCTCCGGACACCTGCCCGAGGGCTCAGACTAGATGGCGGTCAAGCCCTTAGGGAGAAGACTCCATGCTCTGAGTGTGGAGAAAATGTAAAAGGATATTTTCTGCCCAGAAAAGACACGGTCTCTCCAGAAGGGAAGCTCGAACTCCCTGCCTCTGCCAGAACAGTTAGATGCAAATGATCGATGCTGATGCTGCGGCTTAGCCAGCCAAACATCTGCACTTTAAGCTGCAGGGAAAGGAGAAGTTAATCTACTTTCTCCAAAGAAAGGGAGATGTGGTGTGTGAGTGGTCGCGGGGCTCCTGATGTGTGGAGATGAGTCTTGCTGTGCGAGAGGTTCCGACCGCGTATCGCATACACGCGATCACAAGGAGGCAACAGAGGAACACGCAGGCTTCTTCTTGCTGGATGAATTATTTTGATGTACACGGAAAACTTTACCGTGTCCTCCAGGCATCTCCTGCGCCTTTGCTGGGAATACTAGCTTTTAACTGTGGTTTTCTTTCTCCTATTGATTCCAGTGGAGGGCCCTGAATTAGAATTCTGAATGCCCTTTGATCTTTCCTTTGAAATAGTAGAAGTGGATACTCTTCGGAGCAGACCCATTTGGTTTGATCATGGGCTGGAATTAAAGCGGTATAAATACTTGCCTATGGTCCCACGCATCCTTTTCTTGATTTGTTGGGTGAAAGACTAGAGGCTTTTACTGCCTTAATAAGGAAACCTGGACTGAATGCTGACTCTGCACCTGATAAATCTTTCCAAATTGCCACAGGTGAAATGAAATGTTAATATCCCTTTCAATTATTAATAAAAAAATGTAAATAGATTTTGCTGGAAATGTGGGCCACTGAAAATGAAGTATTTTAATATACGTGTAGTTTTTTTTGTTGTTCAGTTACTAAAGAACTGTATTTTTAAAGCTTCTTACATATTAAAATGGAAAGGTAATTCTTTTCATAAATTGGAAGTACTGCACTGGAGACTTTTGTATTTCATTGTATTACACAAATCAATTTTAATTGTAGAAAACATTAAGTACAGATAAGCAAAGAAAAAGTCTCCCATAATCCTACCACCGACAGACACACTAACACTGTGTTCTTTCAGACATTTTTCTTGGCACATATTTTTTTTTTCTTTAGTACCCATTTCATGCAAACCAGTCTGAAATCTGCCCTTATTTCCCCCAAATAATTTATTTCCATAGACATAAATTCACATCACCAAGTTAAGGGTCATGTAGTGTCCCACTGAATCAACATACCATCATCTATTATTGAATTTCCATTTGCTGGCTGTTCAC
Source organism: Meles meles (assembly GCF_922984935.1). Classification (NCBI taxonomy): domain Eukaryota; kingdom Metazoa; phylum Chordata; class Mammalia; order Carnivora; family Mustelidae; genus Meles; species Meles meles. The sequence continues at coordinate 17,536,697 of NC_060079.1, read as the reverse complement.
CATGTTTCCAGTTCTGCAGTAATCTAAAAAAAGATATTCTTATATGTATATCGTTGCATAATTGCCTGGTTTTTTTTTTTTCCACTTTATGATAAATTTAAACCACAATGCCCATCGTTCCTTCAAGAAAGAGCTTCTGAGCTCTTGGTTGTAAGGCGATTTCACTCTTGACTTTTACTTTAGGTATACGAACACCAAGATGGCAGCAAATCGCTGAAGCTGGGTGACTTTGGACTGGCCACCATTGTAGACGGCCCCCTGTACACGGTCTGTGGCACCCCAACATACGTGGCTCCAGAAATCATCGCGGAAACCGGGTAAATGCTTCCCGTGGTTTATTGGAGTGCTGTGCTTGCCAAAGAACTAGTCTGCTTCGAGAATAGGAGAAAACAGCCCTGTCCCATCCAGACGGAATTAGCTATCAGATTTCTTTCAACTCCTTTTTTTTAACTTTAAAGTGAGAGCCATTTTCTCTGTTTCCCCAATCAAGTTGCCAATTACCGCAATCTTGTTCAAGGCTTCCATGTGGCCTTTGTTAAAGGTAGAACAGCAGTTATTAACCCCAGAGTAAAAAATGTTCGGACGAACAGAGAAACATACAGCGATGGTAATTAACTTGCGTTTGGATAAAAGAAACAGACACTGCTGTGTGCGGTGATTACAGTCTCCTATGGTTATTTCTCTCCGCTATCCTTATTCTCCCATCCCACTCTCATTTGGGCTCTCTTGGTGGTCCATTGATTATCTGTGCAGTACAAACACCCTTAGGCATCAGAGGGCCACTGGGAATTTTCTGGTGTCTATGTGCAGCGGTATCAGATGAATGAAAATCTCTAGACTGGGGGGAGAAGGCGGGTCGCCCAACACTTACTAAGGACCTACTCTCTGCCAGGTGTAAGCTCCTTTGCTTGATTCTTAACTCTTCCAGTAGATGGTATGATTCCCGTTTTGCACATGAATAATCTTGCTGCCGTGGTTGGGTATCCTGGAAGCTCATGACTAGATAGTGGCTGAGTCAGAATTTGAACTCAGGGCTGTGTGAATAAAGGGCTCTTTCCATAGAGAGCCCTATTTCTTGCTAAGGATCATAGGCCAAGTTCTGAAGCATTAGCCTCACACAGAAGGGTTGGGGAAGGGTGGTGCACCAAGGGGAAATGGCCTTACATTTTCCCCTCAATGAGTGGCACCAACCCACACCTGGGGGTCTAGGTTGTATCCTCCCCTGTGACCCCTTGAAGATAGTTTTACTGCTTGACCTTTGACCAGAAAGGCAGAGGAACAGAATAGATGAGAAGGGAATGCCAATTGGGTGATCCCTAAGGTGGGATTGGGGGTAAATGAGGACTTTTTTACTCATCAGATTTGAGTGAGTTGGGAGCCAACATCTGTAAACTTGCCGACCTCCCTCAGGGCATGCTGCCTCGGGTATAGCCAGCTACATTTCCTAGTTTTCTACCCTGAGTACTCTGACAGCCTGCTGGAAGGGCGGAGCCCAGGGGAGAAAGAGGATTGAGTCAGGCTCTTGGAAACCCTGCTTGGAACCCTGCTCTGCCACTAACTAACTGTGTGATCTTGAGCAAGACTACCCCTCTGATCCTTGGTTTTCTCCTCTATAAAATAGGCAACAGTACTTAGCCTGTGTAATGTAGAGTGATGGAAAAACAGCATAAGATGACGTACGTCAGTGCTTTACGAACTGGAAAATGTCCTAGATGTAATTATGTTTTTTAACTTTGGGACTTAGATCGTTTCAAGGGTCCACCCCTATCTTAAAATCAATCTGACTGTAATAAACCTTTTTGATGAATACTTACTGATACTTGGATACGATCCTAGACATGCTTTACTTCGATTTTTATTCATATGTCTTAGACGGTGTCTCTCTCTCTCTTTCAATTACTCTTTCCTTGAATTCTGTTTACTGGGGGGTTTTCATTTAGTGTTTGTTGTTGGGTTTCAAATTTTGTTGAGTTCGGTTTTTGATTTAGAATAGTCAAGTCATCCATTTTGCCAGTGCCCCGTAATTTGTCCCGGCCTGCCTTGTGCTAACTCTAACGTCACTTACTTTTGCAGATATGGCCTCAAGGTGGACATCTGGGCAGCTGGTGTAATCACTTACATCCTGCTGTGCGGTTTCCCTCCGTTCCGTGGGTATGGGCAGTCATCTTTTATTCAGCACCAACAAAGCATTTCTGTACTCTCTGAGCGATCCCTTCTGCCTTCTTGCACAAAGGAGCCTGGAGCAGGAAGTGGATGGAAGAACTTGACCTCCAGTGCCTGTTATTTTTTCTGTGTTGTACACACTCATTTACATGCCTTCCATAAATCTCCCTCATAGATTTTTAAAAACTCATTCTTTCCTAATTGTCCAAAACAGTTCCATATTGACATTTTGAATAGCTTAAAAACACACATTGTACACACTTATGGGGAAAGGAAGGGCTCGAATGCAGAAGAGTGAAGAGACATACCCTGGGTTAACATTTTAGTGCTGTGTTTTTCCTTGTTGTGGTTCATGTAAACAGAAGCGGTGATGACCAGGAAGTGCTTTTCGATCAGATTTTGATGGGGCAAGTGGACTTTCCCTCTCCATACTGGGATAACGTTTCTGATTCGGCGAAGGTAGGTTCCCAGTGCCTTTCCTTTTCCCGAGACCCTCTGTGTCTTAATGCAGTTATACCTAATGATGTTGTAGATAAGATTTCTGTCCATTTTTGTTTAATTACTGGGTTTGCCAGGAGTCCACGGTCATCAAATCATCTGTTTGTCACCATCCCACTTACCAGGCGTCTCTGTTTTCCTGGCTTCATCACTTCCTGTTGTCACTCCAGTTACACTGCGTCTTGCCACACCAGCCCACCTTGGATTATGGCGTAGCTTGTGGCTTTACCTCTTTTGGGTCTCAACTCAATTTCACCCTCTCAGGAAAGCTTTCCCAGACCACCCTGTTTTCAGATACAGCTCTTTAATCTACCTAGTTCGCCTTATATTCCTCATCTGCTCTATTTTTCTCTTGTAGCCCTTACACCCATGTGTCCTTCTGGTATACCATCTACCTACCTTTCTCTCTCTGTCTACTTTTCTAGACAGGTAGATACAGGTAGGTGTATACATCTTACTTATATCATTTATTTTCTAGTTTTCCCTCACTAGAACACAAATTTCATCAAGACAAGGATTTTTGTGTGTTTTGTTTATTGCTGTATCATCAACCCGATGTAGTGACCAGTATATAACTAGTTCTTAACCAGTATGTATACATGCTTAACATGTATTAAAATGAATGAATAGGAGATCAGCCTCTAAGAAAACTGCAAAATGGGGACATTGGTAGAACTCGGGATAAAAAAGAAAACCTTTTAATTGACTTCTTAATGTCTCCAAGCATTGACTTAAATTTTTAACAAATTGATGTTGATAAATAATTGACTTTTGATTATTCAGTGTATAAGCCTTTCCTTTCTCTGTGTCCTGAGTGTGAGTTCAGTTAAAAACCTGACATTTTCCTGTGGGGGTAGAGGTATTTTTGCCTGTGAGCAGTCTCTTCAGAAATCTCTTTCTCTCAGTGCCTTCACTCCATAAACTAGGGCTCCAAGTCATTGACAGATAGGACCATCTCCCACATCCCCATGCCACCTGCAGAAGGCACCACACCAGCTCATTCCTTTCATAAGTCCTGGCCCTTGTTGGAAAGTGAATGAATGCCTTCTTACACAGAGGAGCCTGAAGCAGAAGAACATAATGAGAACTTTATGGTAGAATCTCTACATCAGTGAAAATAAATCATCCTCATCACGGAATGGTAGTCAGACCCCATGACTGTAAGGAACTGGATAACGCATATCTAACCATTTTGTTACATGGGAACTTCTATTCCAAAGTGGACAAATGTGTGACAGACTCATCATTAAAACTCAAGCTGTGCTTTCCTGGTCCAAATCATTTTGAACTCTTGAGGGAGTCTCATTAATTTTCAAACCATTAAATCATTTGCCCCTTAATAGTTCCATTTTATTGGTATTGATTGATGTGGAAAGTTTTGAGGCAATGTTAACAGATTTCTGTATTAAGCTAACCTAGAAATCGCCATTAAAGTGTGAAATTCTAGACAAAGGAATATCAATCCTTTAACTTGTTTAATTTATTTCTTCTCTACTAAATGCACTTCAGTGAAATTTATTCTAATCTTTATTTCATTTTTTTTCTCGCCGTATATTTATAATTCTAAGTATTGACCTTTTCTTCAACTTCTAAGAGTGTTAGATTCCTTTGGGTAAGCTGAGTTGATATATTTAAAACTTAGAGCTTTTCTAAACTAAAAGAGAACTTTGGCGTAGGAAAATACTTAGAGTTTTGCCATAAAAATGAGACAAATGGAATCAAATGTTCCCTTCCACAGGAGCTCATCACCATGATGCTGTTGGTCGATGTCGATCAGCGATTTTCAGCTGTGCAGGTCTTGGAGCACCCTTGGGTTAACGTAAGTGACTTCCTCCTTTCCCCATACACACTTCTAACGTTCCTTTCTAAAACCACCTATTTCCTAATGATATTGCCTCCTTTGTAAAGTGCTGCGTTCGTATTTATTCCTCCCCCACAAACATGCTGGAACAGTGACGGCATCTCAGACTTGCTCCTCTGAGTCCGTGCTGACGGGTGCTCTCGCGGTCCCTTGCACAGAGCCTTTTGATGCAGAAAGGGCTGCTTTCCAACTGGGGAGGTGCATGCACATGGACAAGCCCCACCCCGCCTCCAAGCTACATTCCAAATACAGCAACAGCAGCAGATTTTCTGAGTCAGTCCTGCTTTTGCATGATGCCTACCAAAAATACCGTTGACCCAAGGGTCCCCCATGAGGCTTGAAGTACTCCAGTGTGGCACTACTCAGTCTGGAATGCGCTCACGAGTCACCTGGGGGTCTTGTTAAAATGCAGATTCTGATATCCTAGATGTGAGGCTCTGAATTTCTAAAAGCTCCCAGATGTTGCTGCTGCCATTTGAGTGGTAGAGTCTAACAATATGAAATTCTTTGTGAAAGAATTCCCCAGAGCACAGTCATTATATGTTGTCCCTCTATCTCTCTAAAACGGACTGATCAGGTTTGTTTTGAATCAGAATAAATACGCATAGAGCGCTTCACTGACGAAGTCTGTCCAGGACTCTTCTAAGCCCCTCACGTACGTTAACATCGTGTTCTTCCCAACAACTGGATAATCTAGGTCCTACTGTAACCTTCACGGACACGTGGAAGCTCCAGCCTTAGGTTAATGGTTCTTCCTCCACAGCAGAAGGCGGATAGAGATGCACTTATAGAGAGACGGACATGAGCACAGACAGGAACAAGTATAACATGCTTAGCTCACAGATAGAGATTTTGCCAGCCTTCCTACGGCTTCAAGTGATCTGGCTGTGAGTTGAAGGCAACAAAATATTCCACTTCTCTAAATTATCACCATAGTGATTAGCTAAGTGGGCTTCCCCCCCCCAAATCACTAATTTTAAGGATAAGGTATGATTGAAAGACAGTGTTGGGGCAGACTACATCCCAGGTGACAAGAGTGTAGGATCTTGTTTATGTTCTGACATGTGATGGCCATGGTCCAAGGTTCTAGCACTTTCTTTAATTTATTTTTTGTTGTTTTTTAATTATTATTAACATATAATGTATTATTTGCTTCAGGGGTCAGGTCTGTGATTCATTAGTCTTACACAATTCGCAGCACTCACCATAGCACACACCCTCCCAAGTGTCCATCACCCAGCCACTCCCTCCCCTCCAGCAACCCTCAGTTTGTTTCCTGAGATTAAGAGTCTCTTCTGGTTTGTCTCCCTCTCTGGTTTTGTCTTGTTTCGTTTTTTCCTCTCTTTCTCTATCATCCTCTGCCTTGTTTCTTAAATTCCACATTTCAGTGCAATAATATGATAATTGCCTTTCACTGACTGGCTTATTTTGCTCAGCATAATACCCTCTACTTCCATCCACATCGTTGCAAATGGCAAGATTTCATTTTTTGTTGGCTGTGTAATATTCCGTTGTATATATACACCACATCTTCTTTATCCATTCCTCTGTTGATGGACATCTGGGCTCTTTCCATAGTTTGGCTATTGTGGACATTGCTGCTATAAACATTGGGGGGACAGGTGCACCTTCAGATCACTATGTTTGTATCTTTGGGGTAAATACCCAGTAGTGCGATTGCTGGGTTGTAGGACAGCTCTAACCCAGCATTTTATATGTAGAGAAGTAAAAACAGGAGAATATTTATAAATGTTGAATGTGTGTATAGACACAGAACTAAGGTTTGTTTTAAATATTTTTGTAGAGCAGAGCTTCGCAATTAGTATACAAATGTATAAAGCTATCAGTCCCCTTAACCCCTGGGATAGTCAGGCAGGGCAGCTAGAATCTAGAAGTGATCACCTCCAACCTCAGAACCTTTGCATTTACCCCAGGGTGCTAAAATAAAGTTATCCTCTTCTATAAAGTGGGCAAAGTTAGGAAGCATCTCAGGTAAGCCTAATAATAGAAAACCTACAGGATAGGCAGAGTGGGTATTACTGTATGCATTTTACAGATATGGAGACTAAGGCTATGGTAAGTGACTTGCCTGAAGTAGCAAAATTTATGATTGAGCCAAAATTTGCAGCCAGGTCTCCTCACTCCAAGCCTATTTGCTTTCAAGTCCTATGTACCACATTATACCTACCCATCCTTTGTTATACATGAAAGTACCATGAATATTGGAAAAGAATGCACGTATGCATCATACCATTATAATGATTGTTCATACAAGTTAGCAACATCTTCAAAGGAACTTACCTAGGTCATGGCACCTTTCCCTTAGATTTGCAGAGAGGAAGAGGCACAGGCCAGCTGCTATCTTTCTTGGTGGAAGCAGTTGATTCTGATTGATCTACATGCTAATTAAAATCCCATGATCTACAAATTGTCAAATTGCATGATAGCACTAATAACAGTGGGACTATGATCACACAGAATCAGTCAGAAAATCTGAATCTGAAATACGGCCTTTGAAGGCTCACAAAGAGCCACTGAAGAAAGAGATTTCACAGACTGTAATAGCCATTTTAGATTTTTAAATACATTTTCTTTTTTTGAAGATTTTATAAATTTGTGAGAGAGAGATAGAGAGGGAGAGGGTACAAACAGGGGGAGCGGCAGGAGGAGGGAGAAACAGGCTCCCCGCTGAGCAGAGAGCCCAATTCAGGACTCTATCCCAGGACCCTGGGATCACGATGTGAGCCGAAGACAGACACTTAACTGACTGAGCCACCCAGATCCCCCTTTAAATACATTTTCTTCAGAGGACCACTGCCTGGCAAGCCTGCCCTCTAGAAGCTCTGATTCAATCAGACAGTCACTGGACAATGGGGGTGGGGGTTGGGAGTTGGGGAAGGCTACGCCAGCCAGCCTCTGGGTGAGGAGAGTGGTGCTATAAAGGATTTCCTAGAGAAGGAGATGCCACAGCCCCATCCTGAAGGAGACCGGGAAATAGGTGTCCAGCGGAGGATCTCTGGCAGGATATACGTATTTGTTTTAAGATAACTTTGTCTATATATTCAAGGGGGCCGGAATGCAATTAGAAACAAATGAGCCTATTCCAAACCAAATGAGCCTATATCCATATATATCCCAATTCCATGGGATAAAGAAACAAAATTAGGAAGACTTTCGGCTATACCTTTGAAAAACTAGGTTGCTCCTTTTCCTAAAGCAGCATGGACATGTCTCAGCATAACTTTCTGCCTTCTCAGTCTGCTTTGTACACATTTTTACACATGGTCCCACTTTGCTGGTAATTATGGTCCACCACTCCCTCTAAAACAGGACTTTTGCTGTCATTTTAGTTTTCCCTCTCAGATTCCCTAAAGACGTTTCTTTTTTTTTTTTTTTCCCTAAAGACATTTCTTAAAAGCGAGGATAACATTTAAGGAATTATCTAGGAGATTTAAAACTAAAAAATACCCTTTATATCATTCTAACAGACCTTAGATTCTGAGGGAGAAAAATATTGATGTTAGCAGAAACTTTAAAAAAAAAAACACTAAAAAAACCCAAAATGTATGAAATGATTGCTTAACTTTTGAAATTGTATTTGTAGTGACTAAATCAGAAAAACGATTATTGTCTCACAACATAAATGAAAAACCATATATAAGCTTTCACAACCAGCATTTAGCATTTGTCAAGATCTCCAAGTGCAACAAATGAACAACCAAGCAATCAAAGTAAATAGATTAGGCATTTAAACGGAAGTCCATTTAACAAGACATTGTGCATTTGGCTATCAAATTATATCTGATCACTGCAGAGAAGTCTACCTCGGGGGGAAGAGGTAATAATTATCTGAGCCCTGAGGAAATCGTCAGAAAGCATTTCCTGTACTCTCATTTGTCCTAATTTTCTCTGTTGCTTATACAGTGACCTTTTCACTTGCTGCCCTTAGAATTGAAAAGGCAGTCTCTTATGAAACAGAGAGTAGACCAGTAGAATCAGAAAATCTAGTCAGCCAAAGTCACTTGTTTCAACCTCACTCTAGGCTTATTTTTTCATTCATCCTGGCTGGGAATCCCACTGTGCACCTTGGTGTTCTGGGCTGCTGCTGTTTTGTTTTTTTGTGTGTGTTTTTTTGTTTGTTTGTTTTCAAATTTTATTTATTTACTTGAGAGAGAGTGAGAGAGAATGAGAGGGAAGAGAGGGTCAGAGGGAGAAGCAGACTCCCTGCTGAGCAGGGAGCCAGATGCAGGACTCGATCCTGGGACTCCAGGATCATGGCCTGATCCGAAGGCAGTCGCTTAACCAACTGAGCCACCCAGGCGTCCCTCTGCTCTGTAATTGGAAGAGTCCTGAGTCCTCAAGGTGGATTGTTCTAACAAACCAGCTGAACAAAGGGAGCATCAGTGTGCAGCCAGGTGTCTAGGAGTGGAACGTGGGCTTCCGGAAGGAGCAGCTGCTCACCCTCCTGTTGTAATCTTGGGACAGTCATTTCACTCCTTTGAACCCATTTTTGTGTCTGTGAACTGAAGATAGTAGAATCAGTCTCTTCCGCTGTTATGAGGATGGAGAAAGGAATATATATTTGATGGGTCTAAGAGGACAGTCTTTAAGCACTAGTACTGTATAGGTACTTGATAAGTATTTGGGGAATTTGGGTCTGAGAGAGGCAACAGCTCTGTCATCTGTTGCTATGTGCTGCTGAAATGCAAATTGTGATGGATGTTGGCATAGGAGAAATTTGATTAAGGAGAACCTTCTCATCCTAGCCCCCCAAATTCCATTAGTGTACCCTCAGCTCCATGTAGATAATGTGCGCATTATCGGCTCTGTTGTCTTCTCTAGTATCACGGCTGTTTCCTTTCCTGTGACTACAGAATATCAACAGGGGTTGTCCTGTCTTAAGCTGATTTACCTTAGCACTCATCTAGTGGGGAACCACAGTCTTTAGGCACATAGGAGACTGAAGTAAGCATTAATACATCTTGATCATTCCAGGGATTGGGGCGAAGGTTGGTCACTTTCCCTGAAATGATAATTTGTTGATAAAAATCATAGGTTAGTGAGAAGTTTCTAAACATAATTGACATGCCCTCCTCAAATTCTCATTTAAAAATAGGATTAAATTATCACCATTGTAATAATCCAGATATATTACTATTATTGCATTTTTGTTTTCAAAGTGTTGACCTACTTTATCCCATGTTATTCTAGGGTAAAGGTCCATCTCAATGCTGCAATTCTGTGGGTTTATGTTTTACCTCCGGTTATTTTCCTGGTTTTATTGATGAGGAAACAGCCTTAGAGAAGTCTCCGGCATAAAGCTCAGTGGAGTTTCCAGCACAAGGTCTGATGCCTGGACTTCCCTCTATAGAGATTCTGATTTAATTCTGGCCCAGCATCAGAGCAGGCGGCAGGAATTTTGAGAGCTCCCAGGTGATTATTAACGGTGAAACCGAGTTTGAGAACCTCTGTCCTAGTGGAAAGAATGGGTTTAAATAAGTCAAGTGTCGGTATTTAGCCAATTCAAGACTTCCTACTGGGGCGCCTGGGTGGCTCAGTGGTTAAAGTCTCTGCCTTTGGCTCGGGTCATGATCTCAGGGTCCTGGAATCGAGCCCGGCATCGGGCTCTCTGCTCTGCGGGGAGCCTGCTTCCTCCTCTCTCTGCCTGCCTCTCTGCCTACTTGTGATCTGTCAAATCAATAAATAAAATCTTTAAAAAAAAAAAAAAGACTTCCTATCACCTTCCTGGCCTTTAAATTTTATTTTTCTTCATTTATCTCACCTACCCACTCTTTTTAAAAGTATTTATAGTACTATAAATAAATAAACAAACTACTAAGCCAAGATATTCAAAAAGAGAGGAAGAAGAAGAAATAATAAGAGGCTGGATAATCTACAGACATACTCCGTGCTAGCTAAAAGCAGCTCTCCCCACACAAAAATTTCTACACATTCATCTTGTGCTGGCAGAATTTGTTAGAAATTAAGAGAGCCCCAGTGTACCGTAATAATAAATAAAACAGCTATTTATAGTCATAAATTAGAAATGATGACATGGAAATCCACTTTCCATTTGGGCATCTTACCCTCTCCCTTCTCCAAGCTAGATCTCGATTTACTTCACATTTTCTCCTCCAGTGTGGTGTGAGGTGTAGACGGAGAGGATGCCCCGGCCCCAGCTGAACCGAGTCAGAGGTGCTGGGTGCCGTGCAGCTGGAGATGGTTAGCAAGTCAAGAGGCCAAACTCTGGGATGCAGGATGGAGCCGCCATTCAAGAGTACTCTGATGTACCTGAGAGATTACTTAAAACTAGATCAGGATAGTCTGGTAGTAAACGTCTCAAGACTGCCATACTTCTCATAAATTCACAGATATTACTAATAATGGAGTCTGGTAATGAATTGACTGCAAATGAGATCCAGGAGTCGAAAACAAAAATCCACGAGGGGAGGAGGGTTTCTAAACCGTGACCCCTGGAATGGTTTCCCTGAGGAAAGAGGGGAATTCACTGCACTGAGTGACTTCACATCCAAGCCCCCACATCCCTCCCCACAGCTGCTCCCCAACATCCGCTGCAGAAATGGAGACCAGGAGGCTAGGTCTCCTACAGACAGCTGTGAGAGTTCGTTTTCCATTTTGCAAACTAATTTCGTTCTTGTCAGTTGCAATGCTCTGCCAAGTGGTAGATGGGAATTTCTAAATCAAAAACCACTAACCTCAAACCGCAACCAGCCCATGTCAAACTTCAGAAACTACTCCCAGAAACTACATACCAGAACGTATGGTAATAATACTATAACTATTTGTAACATACTGCCAGGTTTGTCACGTTTAGAAAATTCATAGCACGTTTTTGGCACACAATCTATTCAGAATAACGGTGATAAAGATGTATATATAAAAATGTATGTTTTTAATGGCCCTATTTATTTTATTGATGCAAGACAGTAAGTTAGCTAAATCTCCATCATCCGTCTGTATGCTTCAGGTACAGATTAGGTCCCTGCAAAGCCAGTTGTTTATGTCTTTAATCCAATTATGCTCAAAGCCTTCAGAATTGATATAGAAGCTCTGCAGACTTTTAGTTGCTGTGAGGGGTGTGTGTGTGTGTGTGTGTGCGCGCGCACGTGAGCGCACGTACCCGTGCCCATGCACGCACACCCTCTCTACCTTCTCTGAGACACCTTATTTCATTGGGGGGGAAAAAACCCGAAATGTTTTAGGATTTATGAAGTCGGAAGCATCTCTGACAACTTGCGAGGGTTGTTTCAAGACTTTCATTGCTTCAACATGAACTAGTAACCCAAGGGAAGCTGAAACCTTCACTAGAATTTAAAGCTGGAGGTCTGAACCCTCGGGACCCAATATCTAAAAGAGTTGCTAAGAGTCTTGACAGGAGATCAGGACCAGGACAGAGCTGGGAAATAATAACGAAGTCCATTCTGAAGGTGGTGAGGAAGCAGACTCTTAGCTCAGGAACTGGCAGGGGGAAGAAAAGCCAGGTAGAGGAAAGTTCTGGCTGGGACGGCAGTGCTGGTGGGGAAGTGAGGTGATGGTGGGACCATGCTGCAGGGGAGGAACCGCTCTCAGTAAGTCAGGACGAGGCTGTTCCTACAGAGTCTCTACTCTTTATTCTCTCTCTGTTTGCACCGAGCCTGGTCATCAAGCCTGCGTGGCTCATAGGAGCACGCTGTGACCCAGTGCAACTTCATGTCACCCAGGGTTAGCCAGGCCTTCTGGTGCTGCCTGCTCCATGGAGGATTCGAGAGCCGGGCCAGTGTAGGTCACCTTGCCACATTTCGGATTCTCCGGACACCCAGTCTCTCCTTGACATCAAAGTCAACTGCATTCCTCTGGGCCGCCTGAAGCGCTCAGCCTCCCGTTTACTGACCACCATGCAAATGCTTCCCGGGCTCCACTGAGGCCTGTCCGGATAGTCTCTGGGTTTTTTTTCAGTCTCTAATTCAATCCTTCTTTCTGCTTACCATCGTGCCACTTCCGTCATGGGTAAGATGACTCCTCAAATCCTACCATTTGACTCTTAGGGAGCCCTTCTGTAACCGATGCTCTGAATGAGTGCTCTGAGTGGATGCCGTGTGGGGCTGCGGAAAGGATACTTTCAGATCTGCTTCAGTCCTGACTCAACCACTTTCTAGCTGTGTGACCTTGAGCAAGTTAACTTTGCTGGGCCTCAGTGTGCTGCTCGTCTTCGAAATGGTCCTAATAATGCATATCAGGGGCTTGTACGCGTAAATCACTTCCCCGGGACCACACAGCAGTTAAGGCCTGTGTCACCTTCCTCTCCCTGCCTTTCTCTTTTACCTTTGCCCCCCTCCACCTTCAAACTCCAGCCTCCCCCTTTGCCTCCTTACTTCATGGTGCCTCAGTTAAACCTGCACCTCCCCGGGGCAAACGGCTTCATTTTCCTTCCCTCCCTGCCCCTTACTTGGATTAGTCCAGCTCTTCCTTTCCAGCAGCTTCTGATCCCAAGACAGCAAATATACTGAAAGTAGTATTGTTCTAAAGAGAAAAACCTTCCTTCGACCTACTTCCTGATGATGTTTTTCCACATTTGTTGATAATCTAAACCTCATATAAATCACTGCCTGAGCTAGCCTAGAAGTCTATTAAGAGATGATTATACATACAGGTATAATCTTGGGGGTGAGGCCCAATGGGGAACCCCGGTCTCAGGCTGCTCCCTTGTCCTCAGACAGAGCCCCAACCTGTGCCAGATACATGACGCTAATATTTGGAAGACTCAGTAAATGCCCATTATTTCATCCCTCATCCAATGTTTCAGTGCTTCCAAAATTCTAACTTAGGTTCCAGCGGCCTGTTTCGTCCACCATTAAAAAAACATTTCACCCTTGTGTTTAAAGCTCTGGATCGCGTAATTCTAATTCTTCGTGAGTTAAGGGTAGTTAGTCCTCTACACTTCCTGCTTACACCCTGCTTATTAAAAAGCATTGTTTTTATCCCTAATGGAGACTAAGGCTTCTATTTCTGGATCTTTCTGGTAGTCCTTTGTGGCCCGTCTTTTCCTGGTTGTTTTTCTTTTTTCCCAGCTTTCTCCATCATTATCCTCCCACATACTCTTAACTACAGCTAAACTGGTTAACTCATTGTTTGGCAAACAGGCCCTGAGGTTTCCCACTTGCATCTGTGCACCAAAACAGCAGTTCTCTTGTCTCTAAGCCTCGGTGGCTCCTCCTCGTTAAAGACCAGGCTGGATCCCGTAGTCCTCCTCAGGTCCGCTCTGTTCACAACTGAAAATACATCCTCTCTCCTCTGAAGTCCTTCCGTGTTTGTACCTCAGCCACGAGGCTCCAAGCCTTACAACAACTCTTTCTTAAATTGTTGATTAGCTTTATTATTTGATCTTGTGTGTCTCAGCCCGCAAGGTTCTGATGGGCAGAGACCATTTTTCTACCATCTGCTGCCATCCCCGGCATAGCCCGGGACAGGTGGAGTAAGTACTTCTTATGTCTCTTAATGTTCCCTCCCCAAGTATTACCCCACTGTTACCCTAATTGACCTTCACTTTATTTCTGACTCTTTTCACAATACAGATTTTTAAAAAATTTTGAAATCACTCTGCAATCCCTGGAAAGCATCCTTCTTCCAGATTTGATTTCAGATGTGACTTAATAAGCCTAATAATGGTTCCTTCTCTTAGCCATTAACAAATCAGTCCAAGAATATCACAAGTTCAGTATCCACTGTGAGCAGGGCACTGAACCACGGGCTTATATTAAACATTACAGAAAATGTGGAAAATGTAATACAAAAGAGCCGGAGTTCAGAGTTGACAATATATCGTGTGTGTGTGTGTGTGTGTGTGTGTATCCCTAAACTCTCTCTATACATTTATGTATATGTTATATGTATATACGAAATCACTTAACACCGAAAAGAATGTAAAGAGTGCAAATGCAAATACATATAATGAAAAATGATTAGGAGTTTACAGAGGAAACATTCTACTGAATTATGCCTTTTTGGGGAAAAATATTTTGGAACAGGTGATTTGGAGAGGCCGCAGGGTCCATAAGAGCAAAGCCCATGGGGCGCCTGGGTGGCTCAGTGGGTTAAAGCCTCTGCCTTCAGCTCAGGTCATGATCCTAGGGTCCTGGGATCGAGTCCCACATCGGGCTCTCTGCTCAGCAGGGAGCCTGCTTCCCTTCCTCTCTCTCTGCCTGCCTCTCTGCCTACTTGTGATCTCTTTCCGTGTCAAATAAATAAAATCTTAAAAAAAAAAAAAGAGCAAAGCCCATGCCTCTTTTTGCTCACCGTCTCTCCCCACCACTTCCTGCAGCGCCTGGTCCACTGTAGACCACTATTCACAGCGCCTGAAGGCACGAATAGCCAAATGCAGAGAGAAGGGAAGGCTAGGTTATGTAGCAGAGCGAGCGTGTTATGCTAGGGACACAGCCATCTATTTTCCTGGGTGGAGCCAAGAAATAACATGCAAAATGATGGAAAGGAAAAAAGAGAAGGAAAATGATGAATGGCATTGAAGTCTTGCCAGGAATTTTGGTTTTAACAGATAGTAACAAACACTTTATTATCCCTTCATTTATTTATTCTGCAAATACGTCTTAAGCATCTACCGCCTCCAAGCACTGTGCAAGAGCCGAGGGGTCTATAGCGAACAGAATGCAGTCTCTGTCTTCGGGGTTGGGCAGCCTTTCCACCATGAGGTGGTGTGGCGGCTCGTACTTACAGCTCTGGTTATTGTTGTCCTCACAGTATTTAGCAGAGGGGAGCAATCTGTCCAGCCTCCATCATAGACGGTGCCGGCGGAGAGCAGAAGCCTTCGTTAAAATGAGCCTCAATGTGAAGTACGTCAAAATAACAGATGATTTGAGGGCAGTAAGGAGGATTGGAAACTTAGGGAGGAACTGTTTGCCTGGAAGGTTGTCTGGGATGATAGAACAGTCGATTGAGGACCCGTGGAACCAGCCCGAGTTTATTTACGGGCGCTTGCATGAGCCCAGGACTGTCAGTTTCCTCGTGTTGTGGCCTGAATGATGGGCTAAGAGGATAAAACTCTTGGTTCAGGGGAAAAAAAAAAAAAAAAAATGTTTACATTGATTTTTTTTTCTTTTGGTTTTTCAGATTTAACTTGCCCTTTGGCATATGTCCCTAGAGAGCCCTGGCTGAAATCAATTTTATTAGAAACCAAACACAGAAATAACAACTTTTATTTAGGGACAGAACTCTGGGAGTCAGAGGATACAGCAAATTAATTTTAGGGCAGATGTGGAAATGCACGAGACCTCAGAGCCCTACTTCTACAAGGATGTTTAATGAGAAGACACTGGTTCCTTTATTTCTGAGATCTTAGGAATTCCAAGATTCCCACTTGGTACTAGAAGATCTCGACCTCATTTTCCATTTATCTCATTTTTCCCCCCCTTTCTCCTTTTTTTTCATTTCTTTCTTTCTCTCTCTCTCTCTCTTTTTTTTTTTCCAGGATGACGGCCTCCCCGAAAATGAACATCAGCTGTCAGTAGCTGGAAAGATAAAGAAGCATTTCAACACAGGCCCCAAGCCGAACAGCACGGCAGCTGGAGTTTCTGTCATAGCAGTAAGCATCTGAAATATCCACCTATGACTTTTTAAAAGCCATCCACCTAAGAGACAGGCATTACTCAGGAGATTCCAGCCAGAGACAGCAGAATGGGTCATTTCTTTAGACAGCTCGACCACTGAATGCGCTGGGGGAGGTTTGGGGCTTCTATATATGATGTGTTTTTGCCGAACATTTCCCTAGGAGTCATCTCATTATCCAACACCTCCAGGGTGTCTCGCAGTATATATTAATCTCATGATTTATTTTTTAAAGCTGAAAACCTCCCCCACAGTGGACTCTGTGCCAATGCAAACTTTGGGGCTCGGAGAAAAAGAGTTCTTAGTGTCCTTTTGCCAGGACCTGGAGGGAGAGGGAAGCCAAGAGAGACGACACTGCAGAGAGAGATTGGAACACTATAGATCTTTGTTCATGCAAAGACCCAAATGAAAGCCAAAACATTAGCAGAAGGCTTACACAGTAAGATTTTCAGTGAGACTGAGCTGCTGCGAACACCCAAAGAAAAAAAACGGTGTCTTGCTCCTTAGAAATTTCTGTTCCTAAAGTCGAAAGTCTTTTACCATTTACCATTTTAGTGATGTGGCTGCACAAGGATTTTTTCTTTTCCTGTTCTATACATGCAGACATACACTATATGCAATTTGATAGCAGCTCTAGGCAAAGATTAAATTGGGCAGAGAAATAATGAAACCTCATACTTCCTGGTGTCATATTCTAGAGTAAATATATTCAAGTCCCAGATTACTTGAGTTTTTAATAATTTCCTCTTTCTTCAGAGTATGTAAATTTGAACAGCATATTCCATGTGAAATCACTTGGGCTGTTTTTCTTTTCTCGACAAAGAACTTAGACACTGCAATGTCAAATTTCAAAAAGTATATATGCTACGAAACAGTATCTTATGCTCAGGAGCAATACTGAATGTTTTACCACTTTTTCGGGTGTTTTATTCCCTTCCTCTCTTTCTTTTTTGGTTGTACAAGTGCTCCAGATAAACGAAAGGTAAATAGGTGACATATTCGATCCAATCCATTCCGGAGCTAGGTTACTATTTGATAAGAGTTTCCAGAATTTGCAGGTGGCACAAATGTACGCATACCCTTTCTGGTACTGTTTGCATTCTGTGTTTGGAGTTACGAGTGAGTAACTGGCTCCTGAGCCCACTCACGGTGTTAAGTCGAATGTAGACTTTCGGATGCTCCTCAGTGCTGCTAAGGGTTTAAAATTGAAAGTCATTCTTCCTTCCCTCTCTCTCTAGTTTGTTCTAAGGAAATTCGGTGTAGAAGTACATTGTCCTTCATGTCCTTCTAGATGTCAGCGTTCTTTGTTCTCAGCAAATATTCAGTCAGTAATTTGGGGAAGTAATAATCTCATGGCAATTCTCAACGAAATCAGACCTTCTATACTCTGTTTTCATCATTCATTCAAGATATAAGTCTATTCCAAAACGTTCGATTCCACAATTTGCTTTTGGAATGGACTGCCAGCACGCTTTTCCATGAAAAGGACTGCTTTCCTGCCCCCACTGAGGGCTTACGTCTGTGAGAAGGGTGCTTTTCCACCTCTGTCATTTTGTTTTTTTTGTTTCTGTTTTTCTTGGTCTTTTATTTTAATTAGTCTCTGGTTAAGTTTGCCTTGGTTGCTCAGTAATGGTTTGTTCACAGTATTCTGGGAGTCTTATAATGACTAAGGGCAGGAACTTCAGGGCAATTTTCCCAGGGATAGACAACACAGATTTGAGGAGAAATCCTACTTTAATCAAACTGGGATAAATTCCAAAACCTAATCCACGTGGCTTATTAAAACTTTATCTAAGTAGACCTCCAAAAAACTCCAACTAGTATTTGAAGATCAAGGTCTGTGGATTTTCCCCCCTAACTATCATGATTGGACATTTTGAATACAATTCCATATCAGTTCCTCCGTTCATCACTAACATGTTCCCATGGAAACTAAAAACTAGCAGTATACTTATAAATTGCAAAATGGACGGTGTAGGCCTGATTATGCATTAGTTATGTGTGTATTGAATCTTCTTTATTCACTACAGATGTAAAAAAAAGTATCAACTTAACTCAGACTCAAAATAATTAACTATTTGGGGAAATACCTGGAAAAATGCCTTGTCCACTCTAAAGCACGATTCACATGTTAATTAGTATTGTTAGTGTTTCAAGCATGAAAGAGCACAACTGTAAATTTCAGGGGTTGTTTCCGAAGACTCTGGCCTGCCATGCACCCTCTCTAGAATGCTTTTCTCTCATAAATGTCCACACCTTCCATTAGAACCTGGGAGAGGTCGCCAGTGGCAGGGAGGGGCTGGGGATCAGAAGTTGGCCAGTTTGGCTGCCTTTGTGATTAACTTCCAGAATAGCCCTGGGTAAGTCAGCTGACACTCCACAGCAGTTTTCCCATTCTTACAGGGCAAAGACTAGGTCTCAGCAGTTTTCCCATTCTTACAGGGCAAAGACTAGGTCTCAGGGGACCACCACAAGAGAAAGGAGCCCTGGCATTGAATAATACAGTTGACCCTTGAACAGCACGGGTTTGCACTGTGCGGGTCCACTTACACATGGACTTTTTTAAAAATAAATAAATGCAGGACTCTAAGTGTGTTTTCTCTTATGATTTTCTTAATGACATGTTCTTTTCTCCAGCTTTATTTATATAGTTTGTAATACATATCCAAAATATGTGGTTATCGACTGTTTATGTTATCAGTAAAGCTTCCTTTGGTTAGCAATAGGCTCTTAGTAGTTAAGTTTTGGGGGGTCAAAATTTATGCACGGATTTCCGACTGTGCTGGGGGTCAGCATCCCTAACCCTCTCATTGTTCAAGAGTCAACTGTATTCCAATTCAAACTAAGCTTTATCTGCAGAAGAATGATATTCTGCTGTAAGGCAGAATATAAGCGGTAGGTCGGAGGAGGAGTCTTCATAAATGGTGCATTCTGTCCACACCATTTGGCAATTTAATAATGCAATATAATTATTAATTCACCTATGTGAAAATTCCTATAATTAATATAATTTTGTAATGGCTTCTATTGATATAGAAAAAAACTGATTACAGCATAAATTTCATTCAGAAGAATTTTGTCCCACAGGCATGTATGCTCTCCCCAGAGGCTATAAGATAATGTATTTTATTTTAAACTGCCTCTATGGGACTGATTGCTTGGAAATTACATACACCCTTTAAAATGAAAAATTCTACTATTTTAGAATGTAGTGTCCATCACCTTGTATTTTCAGGAAATGAACAGTTAATCATTAGTCTGTAACTGGCACTTCTCCTTCCCCAGTTAGAAATCTAACTACCCGCTGGAGATGAGCAATGCTTATAAAGGAATCCAGGGCACCTTTTTTTTCCTAGAGTGACAAAGGAAAAAGAGGATACTGTCATAACAAACAGAATCTAGTCACAGAAGTAAATTATGACATGAGCGTAGTTTAGCGTGCACTCATGGTTCTAAACCTCAATGTTTTCTGTTCCTGTTGTCATTTTTTCCTTCTCTGCTCTCCACCCCCTCCATCATTAAGACCAAAGAAAGGACAAGTGATAACTTTATATTAAGGTTGCAAGAGGTCCTCAAGTTGACCAGGAGAGTAATTACCAGCTGGAGGCTGGCTGGGATCATCCAGCCCTTCTCAAAGGAGAAAGGGTGTTCTGACATTGAGGTCAGGGAATGTGATTAGGGGGAAACCCATTGCCGTCCTTGAAACTGCAACACTGCCTCTCAGAAAGACTCCTTTGTCCCTTTACTACCTTCCCCAGTAGTTGGGGGATTAAAACACACACACACACACACACACACACACACACACACACACACCAGAACAGAGAAAGGGAAACAAAAGGTTATTAAAATGCAATTTATAGACATAAAATGGAATTAGAGATGACATTTTAACGGTGGACTTCTTGGGAGCTGAGGAAGGGAGGGAGGCATTATTAGATTTGCTCAGCTTGATGAAGAACCGATGACTAAGATGTCAGTTCCAATTTATTTTTCCTCATTTAATTCTGTTTATTATTTTAACCGATAATTTTCCTAATGCTTTAAAGTTCTTGTTTTGCATTTTGCTCATGCAAATGGAGCATTTCCGTCTAACTGAACAAATCCATACTAATCAGTGTGCAAACAACAGTGATTCTGGGAAGCTGAGTTTACCCAGAGAGCCAGTCGCACTAGCACATTCCCGTGTGTCCTTGTTATGGGACACTTTTCCTGTAGATGGCAACAGAGGACTAGTTACCAAGTGGCCAACTCCATGAACTGAAATAGAAGCGTGGGATTTCATATACGACTCCCAAACCGCAGGGAGACTTGGATTTTTTTTTTTCCCTAAATGAAACGAAATGCACTCTTTTTTTAAGGATTAAAATCTCACATTGCTCTTCCGTGAAAACTGGGATAGCCTAGTTTATTATAATCAGAACACCAAACCCTGCAAGCAGTTTTTAGTTCGAATGCCTGGTGCCCCCGCATGTTTTTGCAATGCCTTTGTGAGTTCAGAAGTAGAGACTACGGGCATGGCACCGTTACCACACTTGAAAGCACTCATGAGCGTCTCTCGAAAGAATAGCGTGCAGGGTGCATCCTGTCCTGGGCGGGATGGGGGAGTGGGCCTACAGCATGATGACTGTTTTCCGATTGGGGGATTGAATCTTTCATTCCTAGGTAGCCAAAGGCTGACATCTTATTCCAGGATGAACAACTTTGAGAACTTACCCTGTTCTTCTATTTACCGTAGCTTTTGTGGATCATAAGCGCTTAACTGTACATACGCATTTTTAATATACAGTGAAAACTCTTTTTCCTTTCCTTTTCTATATTTTCAGAGAGAAAACTTACGGACTGTTTTATATTATATCGTTTTAGCCCAGGAATGTAATTAAGACTCACCTTTAAGAGTAGCTCTGCTTTTGAGGATTAACTCTGAAAGAAATCCAAACTGTTGTGACTTGTGAGGGTCCTTTTCATCTTTTATTTCCTATGCATGAAGCCCTCCAATTTAAGCCTGATGGGGTGAGATGGGGAGGAGGGAGTCCAACCTGCTTTCTCTTAGGTGGCTAAAACAATTTCAGTGCTTTATTTAATTGTAACGCATTTTCCATTCTATGTCATATGAAGAGGTGTTTATATCTTTTGAAATTGAGAGGACATTATTAAATGTGCATTCAAAACCTTGTCTGACAAATTAGATCTATTCTAACAAATTGGCCTCCGAGATATTCATGAGGGACTAGTGCCTTTTCTTGCCTTTTTATTTTCATGTGCCGATTTTAGGCTATTAGCTAGTCACCCTGCAAAAGAGGCATGGTGACTGTATTTCAGTGTATAGTCGGTGAAGAACGGCTTGGTCTGGAGTCGTAATTCTCTAGCACAATGTCGATCCACTGAGTTGCCCCCATTTCTCTCTGCTCAGCTGGACCACGGGTTTACCATCAAGAGATCAGGGTCTTTGGACTACTACCAACAACCAGGAATGTATTGGATAAGGTATGAGATGGTGCAGCTCAACAGTCAGTGTTTCCATGGCAACGTGCTGGCAGTCTCCATTAACCAGTTCCTTCAGTGGATAAACATGCTTTTGATTTGTTACCCAGTCCATATGCTGCTTTATCGGTTTCATTTTAATCTTGATTGAGATGCCACACCCCCTCATTCCTTTTTTTCACCCATTATTCACACTGACATTTGCCAGCTTTCTTTCCATTGCACATGCTCAGTATCAATTTTCCTTACAGTTAAAAGGACAGTATATTTAGCATTAATGCCAAAGCCTTTTCCTGATGTTGCTAATTAAAACCATGATTTCTGGTGCTCTTCTGTCCTGTAACAAATGGAAGAACAATGGCGCCTCAGTGTGCGTTCTATAGAAGTATATACTGTCATTTTAAAGTCATCAAGCCCGACCTTGACCTTACTAGATGGATGAAACAATGCATTTACACGTTAGCAGTAGAAGCTCCTCCAAGTACAATGAGCTATAGAATGCATTGTGTGTGTTGGTAAGCTTGTGTTTTCAAATTCTCCACCTTCTTGTTTTGTTTTGTTTTCGTTTTATTGTTCCCTCTCTCCCCCTGGAAATCCCTTTATGTACTAGCTATTGCATGAATTTATTTTTCAATATTTTGTAACTGTCAGATTACTTAGCTGGCTTATCTGCAGAAGCAAAAGGGACTGTGTATGGGAGGTATTGATTTTTTTTTTTTTTTTAAACTGGGTTCAGAATTCTATCCCAATCATTTTCTATTCTAGTCAACTGCCCTGGCATTTCCTTCAAGGGGCATTGTTTGTGTCTCTTTAAGTTATCCACAGGCAGGATGGTTTCTGATGATTTGAAAATTTTACTATGAGAAGTCCCAGGGAACTTTTCTCCTCCATCTTAATG
Organism: Meles meles; assembly: GCF_922984935.1. Taxonomy (NCBI): domain Eukaryota; kingdom Metazoa; phylum Chordata; class Mammalia; order Carnivora; family Mustelidae; genus Meles; species Meles meles. The sequence continues at coordinate 17,514,177 of NC_060079.1, read as the reverse complement.
TTTCTGAAATGATCTCCTGGTAAAGCTCCACATCTTTGTGTTTGCTAAGAAAGACTCCCGTGGTTTTTGTATTTGTTTCCCCCAAATGATGGAGCCCACGTGCAGTAATGTAGTGGCTACCTGATGTTTTTTTCCTGGATTAGACTACTAAATTTTACAGAAAGAGAAGTATATATGTGCGCGTGTTTATATATGTGTGTGTATATGCACACACACATATAATATATAATTTTAACCCCCAATTAATTATTCCTGATTTTTATTTCTACACTCAAAACAAAGGACTTAAGGAAGCTGTAAAGGGCACACTTTGACAAACCATCCAGTATACTAAAACCATGATAATTTCCCAATCAGTTTAAAGCAAGAAAACACCTAAATGTAAATGAAATGTTTCACCATCAGTTTTACACAGAGCCTGTTTGTATCTTCTCGATTGATAAGCATGCCAGAGTTGCAACTCAACCTTTTTCTTTGCTTAAGAAAATAACTTTATAGGTATAGCAAGAACTTTGTTTTATGTTTAACCTTTTGGGGTGGGGATTAATCACGATTTGCCTTTATGCAGACTCTTTTTGACGTTTTTAACGTAGAAAAGGGTCCCTCTGACTTCTACTTTTTACTGAGAGAGAATCTGCATTCAGAAGGGTGCGGATCCCACAAATGCACATTCCAGGGAATTCTCAGAAACGGGACCCAGATTGGGCACAGAACCTTTCTAGCACCTCCCCACATCAGGGCCCTCCCGGGAGGGTCACATAGCCCCGAGGGTAAACACTGACCCGGACCAGGACTCTATCCACATTAATTAGCTTTGTCTGGTTGTGTACTTTATATAAATCGAATCACACCATGTTCTGCCTTTATTTTTTTAATTGTATGCCTCCTAACCTCAGGCATAGTAGCCAAATACATATGAGTAAAGTTGATCTACAACTAAAAATATGCATCAGCTATGTCTAATTACAGTTGTGCATGTTTGTGTAATAAAAATGGCACATACGAATATCAAATTTCAAAACGAAAACGCTAGAAAATGATGTTGTTAAATGTGGGGGAGTAAGAGTGGGAGCAAAATGCCAAGTAAACACAATAATTAATAAATGTAGCCGAGTATAAAAAGGCCATTTGACTAAGATCCTAGTGATGGTTCCCATCAGCAGACAAAATGACACATCCCTGAATAATGGGCAGGAGCAGATGGGAGATAATCTCTTTTTTCTTCCACACAGAAACTGCTCTGTTTTCCAGCTGGGGGCAGTAACAACAATGTTTATAGTTAATGCTGTAGTAAACAGCACACCCAGTATGTAAAGTTAAATTGGAGAAACGATGCTAAAAACTCATCGGCATATATGCTTAATTAGGAAGTTTTATAATGCCATTTAGCCTCAGAACGAACACACTCTCCTCGCTGATTGCAGATGCTTGCCTTTTATCTCCACGGAAGTGGGAGCATTTGTCTAACCGCGGTGGCAGCCAACTTCCAACATAAACAACCATTACAGGCAAACATCCCCGCTCCCAACTGTTGTGTTTATAAGTGCTCATGGCTGTTTTCGCTCCTCTGAGCAGAACACTTGGGAGTCCTGGTTCCTTTTTGTAAAGCAGCTCACATCAGGGCATAGGCTGGAAAGAGCATCTCTTTGGGTGCCCAGAATTGTCGTGTCCCTCTTACTAGGCTTTTTGGTGATGGTGGAGAAATGGCAGGTGTCCGTTTTCCTCTTTCTCCTTCGTTCTCTTGCTTCTGGACAGAGAGCTGCTGCTTCCAAGCTGTAGCCAAGGGAGCAGCACCGTGTTTGGCCTGTTTTTCCAGGAGACCTTGCTCCTGTCACCTTGAGTCCAGAGGGGACCCTGCCCCAGGAATGAGCTGCCTGGGCCATTCCACTCCCTCATGGCCTTCCTGCAAGCAGCTGGAAAACATTTACATCTCATTACATTCCCCCCACCCCCGTCCTGAAGATGAGTCCTGATCCGAAGGGGCTGTGGTCACACGTATTTTGTGCCTCTCTCTAGTGAAGGTGTCACTGTGGCAGGTGTTGTGGCCAACAGCGCATGGAGAAGAATCCTGCATCTTCTACAGCGGCCAGAACGGGGTAACCCAATTAAATAAAACAAATATCAAAACAAGACAGAAGCTAAAAATGTTAAATGAGATAAAACGCGGAGGTGAGCTAGGACAAAAGGGTGGTTGAGTTCCCAGGCATGACGTGACTAAAATGTGCATATTGGATTCAAGCACTGTCCTGAAACAGTGAGTAATGAGGCAGAGCGGTAGCAGCCGTGCGCAGTCTTTGCAAGGCTATTAAACGCTGTCATGCTCCGCTGTTAAAAGGAATGGGGTCAGTTAAATGCATCTTGCTTGGTGCGGGTTTGAAAGAAGAGTTCCCACGAAAGCCAGGGAGGAACCCCAGCGTGGTGTCAGGAGGGCTCCCAGGCTGGCCTCAGCCAGCAGCCAAACGCCCACGGCCAGTTGCATGCCTTGTGGGTTGTTTCACTGCACGTTGCCTTGGCCTTGCTCCGCCATTGAGAAAGCGCTGGTGAGCATCAGAGCACTGCCAGAAGGACGAGCAGATGCCCCTGTTCCAGCAAGGGATTAACCACCCAACTCCACACCCGACCCAAGACTCCCTCTGTAACAGAGTGTAACACTTAGAGAGGGCCGAGATTTAAACTTCAGAACCCACCCACACTGTGATTACCGAGAAAAGGATCAGGCAAGTAGGTAGTATGGGTTTGCAGCCTTGACGTTAAAAAGTGAAGCCAAGAGGCTCAAAAGATGGGCAATGCCTTGCCCTGTCGTTCCACGAATGGTATTGAGAGAAGCATGGGGAGAGCGAGACGTCTGTGTCATTTCCCCAAGTCAGACAGGTGGCTCACTGTTGGAGAGTTCCATCCTTAAGAGAGGATGCCAGCCACATCTCTCTGTCTTTTAAAAATGTCACTTTCTTGTTATTGAAATGAGCAGTGGCCATGGCATCCCAAGACCTACTGATTGGCTCTGAACCGAAGTGAGATTTTATACTTCTCCTGACATCCTCGATGATTCGGTATTGATCGGAAATTTGGTGGTATCCTATTTATTTTTGACCTAGCTTAGGAATCTCTTTTCCTCTTTTACATTTAAAGAAAAAAAAAGTATCTGCCCTCATCTGTGTATTTATTCATGCCATACTTTGACTCCGAACATTCCCCAGTGATGGTCACTGATATACTACAGATTTTATTAGGTGAATGCATGTAGGAAAGGGTAGTCATGAAGAACTTATCATAAGTATTGACGCACAGTTATTTATCCAGAAAGAGTGTAAATGTGGACCTGCTGAAGTTAGACGATTCTCAAATCCGTGTCAGCCACATGATACTTAAAGAAACCAGAAAGTCTTGGAAAGTGAAGTGAAATGAAGTAGGGCCAAGATTGGCAGCGCAGAGCGGGGAGAGTAGGCGACTTTGCTGTCAGGAAGCCCGGGTTCCTGTCCAGGAGGCCCATGGTTCTTCCCACCATGGGACCTTAGGCAAGTTACATGGTTTTCTCTGATTCTCCCTTTCCCCATCTATATACACGTATTACTGACCTCCCAAATCTGTGGTGAGGATTAAATGAGCTGCCTATGCCAACGAGCTTTTACAGACCCCAGCCCAAAGGAGGCGCTCAGAAAAGATGGCTTCCCTCACAGGGTCTCCCTCACTTCCATGAGAAACCCAGCCGCTCCACACAGCAGACAGATTTTCCTGAGAAGCGGATCTTGCTGCAGGTAGAAACATTTGTGATGAAACTTGAACGTGAACTTTTTGATGCTCTGATTGGGAGAAACTGCTGAGTAACTTACAGGATTCATGAGGATTTGTGGCATTAATTTTACTTAAGGTAGTCTCTTCCAAAAATCCTAGGGAAGTATAAGTTTTAAATGTAACCTTCTAGGGCAGAGATTGGTAAACTATAGTCAATGGGCCAAGTTGAGCCCGCTGCCTGTTTTTGTGAAGAAAATTTTATTGGGACACAGCCACACTCATTCATTTATAAATTGCCTAAGGCTGTTTTTCCCAGACAGTGGCAGAGTTGAGCAGTTGGGTTGAAGAATTGTATGTCCTGCAAAGGCTAGAGCATTAACTATTTGGCCTTCCCAGAAAAAAAATTTTGACTCCTATTCTAGGGAGAAAATGTTTCCAAATTAAAAAGTACCATCTGGTGGGCTTGTTGAAATCTGTATCTCTACCATTTACTGGAATGCCTGGCACATAGGACGCCCTCAATAAATATCTGTTAAATTAATGAATAAACAGTTGAACTGTATAATCAAGGGACCATTAATATAAAAGAACCTTAATTTTGAGGATAAACGTGTTTTTGAGGATAAACGTGTTTTTGAAGGACTTGGAGTCAAAGTGTGGACAATCAAATTACATCAGACATGCTCTAGGACAGTATTCCACTTACAGCAACTTGGGAGTAAGACTTTCAGTAAAGCTAAAAAGTTGTTTTTGTAAAAAAGGAATTACCCATAACTTACCTGCCTTAGTAAATTCTAAATTTTCATAGATTTCCATCAGATTAGTTATGGTTGTGGTTGTGCTTTAGTTTACTAGGATGATGAAGGAAAACCAAGATGGCAGCTCAGTTTAGCTTCCATTGTGAAAAAATCAAGGTCTGTAGGGCAGAGGAAGCATATGAATTTTGTCCTCTAGAAGGCTGAGCTCAGTAAATGGCTCTAATTTTAACCCTCTGGTGGGAGGCCATCAGAAACCCATTGTAGAGAGCAAGAACAATTTGGGATTCTATTAAGAACAGAGCAGCAGGAGGAACCTGTGTTTAAGAAGGTGGTGGAGAACCATGGAGGCCGCTCCATCCTGGAAAGTAAGGAATAACCTTTAAGAGAGTCACACCTAGAAAGTAGCTTAGAAGCTGACCAGGTTTCATTCCACGAGATGTCCTTCTGCCATTTTAACAGTCACTTCAGGGAAATACCATGTCATAATGTCCAGATACCATGCAGTTCCTGGCGTAGCCCCAAAAGGGTATTAAAGCGAAACAAAACAGAATCGTAACAAGCATGAAAGTAAGCCAAATAAAATGAGGAGGGTGGATATCTCAATTGATTCGGCAGTTTAATTTTACTAGCAGGCAAAACATTTCCAGAGTGGCAAGCAACTCGTAACTCAGTCCTTACAGAGTGAGGGCAAGCAAGGGGAAGGGTTCCCTAGATTAATGCCCCAACAGCTGTATCCTCAGTTCCGTCTCCTTGGTAGTATGAATAATGGATGGGCTAAAAGGCAAAATGTGCAGTAATGTTCTCTTATTAATGAAATGAAGACTACTTGTGATGGCCAGCAATAAATTAAGAAAAGCAAAAATGGAAAAGCAGTCAACGTTTGCCTCAGAAAAATGCAGTTACTTAAAGGCAATAATTACGGCCGTGACAGAAGACATCGCCTCACAACCTAAATGAGGTGCATCTCTTGCAAGCCCTGAGCGTACGTTGCAGAACAGAATTATTTTTTTGATCCACGGACTGCAAGGCCTATTGTTTGCCAAGAGAGGAACAATCCATTATGTAGACTGACGGCAATATTAAGCATATTCATAGTATTTCGGAGGTGAAAGTTTCCCTAGGGATCACGCACTGTACTTCGCCTTTAGTCTACGGACCAGGGAACTGGCTCAGTGTGCTTGAGAAACATGTCCAAGGACACATCATCAGCTGAGCTAGGACAAAAAGCTAGTTTTCCTGACTTACCCCTACTGCTGCTTCCAAGGGGATTAAGCCAACGCCAACCAGACGAGACAAACACAGCAGACATGGAGGTGTTGCAGACGGGCAGAAACAAAGCTGATGTTCTCGTTCACATTCCTGATTCATTCCTGACTTTCCTCCCGCATGCTCTGGTTTTCCCCTTCAACATCGCATAGATATGTAGATGGATATGTCCTCCATATTTATGCTGATTTCCAAATGTAACGTCAGAGATAAAGATTTAAAATATCTGAGTGCTCTGTGGAGGATAGTACCGTTTCATGGTAATACAAGAGGCCACTGACCGATTTCATTAGATGTCTCTATTGTCGGAATATATCTCCTCAGTATTAGGCAATTTCATTCGTGCGTGCCTGTTACCACGGCAGGCACCAAAACCTGATGGTTATTAATTTCTCTAAGATTTCCAACTATTGCGTGTGCAGCCACCTGAGTTGCCAAAGTAACCGGCATGATTTTACCATGCCTCAGTTTTCACACTTGGTCTACAGCTCCTAAGGACGCTGTGATAACCAAGGGCTTACAGTCTCAGGTAGGAATATACAGTTTCTTCTGTGTAGGACAGGTTTATATTTGTTCCTCCTTACCATTTTATTTGGTTAACTATTCATACTGTTTTCCAGGATCCCCCAGTACACAATTATTTAGCTATAACTCAGTACACAGGATAGTCGTCCTTATTGGGTACATATTTTACGTAACTAGATTAGAGCTACATATTTGGTTCCTACTGGTCAACTCCAGAATCTCAAGAGATTTCTTGCTCACCTCTAACCTGTGGTAATTAGCACCAAAATGTGATAATGCAGGTTTCAGATTCTCTTGCGAGTTCTTAACAAAGTGATAACTTACTGAGGAAACTCTTGGGAATTCTGTTGCAAGTCCATTCGTGTCGGCTCTAACAAACCTACAAACCATGAGCGAAATAAACTAATAGAATAATAAATCCGTTAGGAAGTCTTAAGTTTTAATGGAACATCAAGGCTCTACCTGAGGATGACCTTCCCTTATAGAGATAGGCAGCAGGAAGAAGAGACCCCATTTTCTTGATACTGGGAATTTTGGTAATTGATAAAGGGGACAGCAGACTTTCAGAAAAGATTGAAAGAGCCCAGAGTTTAAATTTGTAAGGCAGCACTTCAGAGGAGAAATGATGTTTGGAATGCTTTTTTAGGGGGAAATTAAAATGATCAGTTGGAAAAAACATATATATATATGTATATATTTATAGCAGTACCTTTTTAAAAATTATTGTTCTATTTCCTTGCTGAATTCATCTGTCCTGAACTACAAATGGGGACTACAGAATTCAAGGGTAAAATTGGAACTATACATACTCTAGAGGCAAGTTCATTTTATAGCCACAATTAAAATTTTTAAAATGTGGTATATGACAGTGCTTACTGTGCTGAGAATTTCACGATAAATGGTTACTGAATAGATAAATATATAAGAGAATATTATGGGATGCAACCATTTGGTCACATACATCATATCCTTAAATATTGACTTGTGATCCCTTTAAGTTCTTACTTTTTTTGGTATTATACAGTTGCTTTGGATTCTGTTTTTTTGTTATTATTCAGAAGTATCTGAAAAAGTTTAATCCTGTATTAAGTAAGAAATGTTTAATATGTCTCTAATACGTGTGCCATAGTCTGCTAGGCATTCTGGAAAATGCAAAGAAGTTTCAGATTCTACCATCGAGGAGCTTCATGGCATTTGGGACATATTCACAGAAAGTTAAGTAGGATGCAAATGTGCAAAAGTAACAAAAGTTTGGTCAAGACCATAATTGCCTGAGGAATTTAGAAAGAGAAAGTGTGATGCAGGAGGTGAAATTTGATCAAATCTTGGAACATACATAGATTTGAGTGCATGGGAAGGAGGAGAAGTAATTTCAGATAGGTGAGCACCTTGAACCAAGATATAAGGCGAGAAGGATTGAAGTGTGCTCAGAGACACATCAGTTAAGACTTTTTTGATTGCAGGGCAGGTGACAAACATCCAAACCAAACTGGCTTAGGCAAAAAGGAAATTTATTATTTCATCTAATCTGGAAGGTTCCAAGGTTGGGTCTGGTTTCAGTGACGGATGGATTCAGCACTCAGTCAGGGCCTGGTTTTTTTCCATCTCTCCACTCTGCCTCCCAATGTTGGCTTTAGTCTGGAGCTTTACACGTTACAAAGATGTGGGAAGCAATGCCAAGCCTACTATCCTTCAAAAATGGGGGTTCATTATAAAAGTGAGGTCCTGGTGAAAATCTCCTTGTATCCTATTAACTGGGTTGGATGCCCATCCTGAACCAGTCGTGGGTATCAGGGAATGCAGTAAGCTCACGCTTGCTCCTGTCATAAGCCCATCCCATCCTTGCCTCACTCTCAAAATGGTCATCTTCACTGGAACCACACAGTACAAGAATGGGGCATGTCCCAAGGGAAAGTGAGGTATGGTTAACTGTAAACGGAGTGGGTGGGTGCCGTGTAAGAAAACCAAGTGTCCGCTAATGGAGGATAAGTCTGCAGGTCATTTTGAGTAATTACAAGAACGAGACGCTGGAAGTTCTTTCTGTGAGCACATGGTGAATGTTAGGACAAGGAGTTGGGCTTTACGAGGAGTTGTAAATAAGTTGGACCTGGGGATAATTGACCTGTCAGCTGTGTGCAGGATGAACTGGGGGTTGGGTGCTCAAGAGGGAAATCATGTGACTTCTGTGGTACTTCCCCATATTTCAAAAGCTGCCATGTTTGCAGAGTATTTGTTGTGTGCTGAGAACTAGGGAGAACACAGAGGGGATGCCCAAGACTTGATCCTGCCCCTCGAAGAGGCTACAGTGTGGCAGAGAAGACAGTGCATTGGGGGCAGTTGTGGTGCAGGCAGGGCACACAGGGTTAGCAAAACTGGGTTTCGTGGAGCACAGAGAAGGAAGACCTTCTTAAAATGAACCACAGTCATGGAGCTGGAAGCAGAGTGAGCAGGAACCCAGGGGAGAGAGACCTGGAGCCTCTTTGAAAGCAAGTTGGTTGGGACCGCAGTCATTAGTTGTGTAGCCTTTGTGACTATTAGGAGGACATGAGTGGGTAGGGAACTGCCTCTCTGTCATCAGACTTAGGCCTCCCTTGGAGTTAGCAGACCCAGAACGGGATTATACATGCAGTGGACCCTGGCTTGCTGTCCCTGAAAGAGAGGGGTTCTCAGGCCATCGGCATGGGAAAGCCCTGGTCTTTGGGCATTCGATGCTGCCTGTGGCCAGTGTCTTCTCCCCAGCTCACTCTGGTTGGGAACAAAGGAGTGAGCTCCTGGCATGTGGTAGCTCCATTTTATTGTTTCACTAGACGTCAGAGTAAATGGGGAAAAAATTCTCAGGCCTTCTGCAGGAGGAGAACTGAGTTCTCTTCCTGGTGAGAAGTGCTATTCAGGCAAGTCTCTCCATATGTCTGGGCCTCAGTTTCCCTGTTTATAAAGACAGAGCATTGGACAAAGAATGCGTGATAAATTCTCTTAAAATTCTGAGAGTCTATAAATCCAACTGAAACAAGCTTCACACCCTAATTATTCCATGACATAGGAGCATGACATGATCTATTTCCAAAAATAACTGCCCTGAAATTACTGTTTAGTGGCACAGCTGAAAGCGGGGGAGATTGGAGCCCCGGGGTTCACCCGCTGAGGCGGCGAACATTTAGAAAGCTGCTAACTCGAGAAAGTGCCAGGAGTGGTGAGGACTGACTGGTCCAAGGGGTCAGGGCAAGTGTTGTTCAAGAAGAAGGACTAGGAAGGAAGAGAATGTGATTGCCCTTAGGAGGATCTGGAGAAATGGAAGTGAAAAGCCGGGGAATGGAACCATCCAAGCATGGACTCAGCATTGAGGGCCACCAGCCCCCGCATTAGCTGTCTTGCAGAATTTATGGGGAAATGGCCCATTTCAGTGGCTGCAGCCAGGAGCGTGACTTGAAGGGATTATATAGATTATGAGGAGATGCAGGAAACCTGGAGAAAGTGCCAAGAAGAGGAAGGAGGGAGGGAAGGTGCTCTAAGTTCTGATTTGAGCTTCGTTTTGCATGTTTTCCTCTGACCTGCAGTTATTTAATTTTAAAACCGTCTCTTACATCCAACTATGAAGGGGGAAAAACAACAAACAAACAACAATCAAGGCCTTCCATTTCTGAGCACCTCAGCCATTTAAAAAGCATTTGCATATCCATGTTTACCTACAGCACCTCGAGGACAGCGGGGCGGGATTATTCCTGTTCCTTATTTAACTGGGAACCGAATAAATAGTTCCCATAGCCAGTGATGGACAGAGCAGAGTCACAATTCCTGCCGACAATCCAGGTGTGTTTTCTTCCCCACATCGGAAAGCCTCAGTCCGCTACTCAGTATTTCGTCCAATGCCAATGACTTTTTCTTTCTCAAGAAGGTAGAAATAGAAATATTTTTTATGACCAAGAGGAGAGTTTCTATTACTCTTGGATTAACTACAGAATGGTTTTTATGTAAGTCAGACTAAATAGACGTCTGTTTTTTTACAAACATTCAATCCACGTACACAGAACATTTTCAGTTTGCTTTGAAAGCAAAATACCATGTGTCGTAACTTTACAATGTTTTAAATAAAGTTAGGAATTTGGGTTTATGATGCTGAAAATACCATAAAATCAGAGGGTAGAAGACCAGGAACTGTGTGCGTGTGTGTGTGTGTGTGTGTGTGTGTGTGTGTGTGTCCTTAAAAAAATTCTGCAAGTAGAAGAATCAAAGGTAGACATTTCCACAAGCCAGTTATTGAATCATTGTATTAACAATCTAGGGAAACGAGAAGTAAATTATTAAAGTGTATCTTCCTCGTTGATTTGTAACGCTGTTCTTCAGTCTGTGGATAGTTTTGAAAGCAGAGCAGTTCACCCTAACAAAGCCATTTACTGTATCGGTCCTATACTCTGGCACTCTTTTTCTCTTTATTACTTCATTTTGGAACTTTGATTGCCCTATTTTAGATCTAAGATTGCGCTAACGCTATACTGCAGTCGTATGAGGGGCTTGGTTTTCACTTTGTTCTCAGAACCAGGCCGGCTATAAATTTATCTCTGTGCTTTGAAGAAGCTAACAGTAAATTTTCAAGAGGAAAAATGGTGGTATATATCCCTACAGAGGAAAAGTAATCTCTTAAAAGCAGAATAACCTCCAGGCTACATCCTTTTAAAGAGAGACTTTCAAACAAGGACGCCTTCAACTTTTATATGTGTTCTCTATTTTTCTTCAGGCTTTGTACCTACTTTTCGCTCTGTGTAAGGTTTCTCCGTAATGACCCCGTTCCTCCCCACACCCATTAAATCTGTAATGAAGTCATGCCGTTCCCAATTCTGATGTCATAATAACTTCCAGAGCCACGGCTGAGTAGCACATCCTGGAGAGGGTCTGAGGTTTCATCAGGAAAAGAGGCAGAGAGACCCCAGAGTTGGAATATCCACATAATTGAATCTCTGTTTCATAAATTACCACATACTACAAGGAAAATGAACTTTGTAAAGTTAAATCCAGGGGAGGCTTTCCGTTTGGTTTCCTTGCAGTCAAAGCAGCCTCCAATTCCAGGGCACTGGTTCCATTCAAGTTACAGCAGTCCTTCCCAGGGATGTGGCCACCCTCCCTCATCAACAGATAACAAGAGAGTTTCGAATGAGGAGGTGCTAAAAGAACGGGATGAGCTTGCGTCTCTGTTTCCATGTCTGACGACTTCATCACCTCTCATCTTTATTGTACAGCCGCCTGGAGCTGAATGTTGATGAATGAGGCACGCCTGGCGTCCTCACGTGTCAGACACACGGGCCTGGGGCTCCCGTTCACCGGGAGCTCCCTAGCTCGCCTGGGAGCGACAGAGGGGAATAGATGTGGAGCTTGGGGAAGGCCAGGGAGGGCTGGGGAGAGGTTGAACCCACCATATCATCCATCCTGCCTGTGTCTCCTGAGGTCATGATCAGGTGCTCCTAAGAGCTGCCCTGGGAGGGAGCAGAGAGAGCTCCGCAACTGTGGTGACTGTTGTCAACACAAGTGAGCCAGAAATGGACAGTTCAGTTGGCCAGCCTATGTTTCGGACCTCAGATAGTTCCCAAAAGTGTTTCTTTCGCCATTTCCTTCAGCCTAATTGTCCTCTTTCTCATTTTATGCCCCTGCTAGACCACCGCTCTTGATAAGGAGAGGCAGGTTTTCCGACGAAGACGCAACCAGGATGTGAGGAGCCGGTACAAGGCCCAGCCAGCTCCGCCTGAACTCAACTCGGAATCAGAAGACTACTCCCCGAGCTCATCCGAGACTGTTCGCTCCCCAAACTCGCCCTTTTAATAAGACCCTTTTACTCGAAGTCCTAGCTTAACCCTTTGAGACTCTGAGGTTGTTTTCCAAATTTATGTGAAACAGTTTCATCTGATCTATCTAGCACTCAGTGCTTGAATGGCAGAACAGAAAGTGTGTTTTCTGGTATCTTTGTAGTGATTTCTCTTTGCTGAACGAGATGACCACATGGTGTTTGCGAAGATGGCAACTTGCTGCTAATAGGGTCCTCAAAGGGTTAAGGCTAATTTGCAACTTTTTTAAACATAGAAGCAATGAATGTGTTCGTCAGTCAAACTAGGATCTGCAGTATTGTAATATCGCACGTTAACCCTCTGAGTGCATAGGATTTTATGGAGAACCCCTGGGGAATTTTTCAGGCCTCTGGATGTATACGCACATGCTTCTTGATTTTGCTGCAGATCAAGGATGTTCTTAGATGCTGAGATGTCCAGACAAGAAGGACATCTAGAATGATAGCTTGCTTGTCAATTTTTTGTGGGTTTAGAATATAGCAGGCTTATAACTTAGACATAAGACCTCTCTTTCTTCTTCACAATCCCATTTTGAAAGGGACTTTTTTCACTAGAGGTATGACTGTCCGCGGCCGCGAGTCCTGCATCCCGAGTGGAGGCAACTGGGTCTGTGGCCGACAGCCTGACCCAGGAAAGAGCTGGCGCCCCTCCCCCACATGGCCTCCACATGAAGATGGGCTGACGACGCCCCAGAAATGCTGCTTCCACATCAGTTGCTGCTAGTAACAGCGCAGACCCTCGGAAGTCACCATACTTTGTCTTGTGCGTGTGAGTGAGGGTCTGCCTGCTCGGTATGAGACATCTATAGAAAACAACAACAACAACTGGGGGAAAAGAGCAATAAATTGCCAGGTGCTCTATAGGGCTGGGGTTTCAAACAGAAAGAGGAAACAAGATCCTGTTCCTTTTCTCACCTGCTTTTTGCGCACTGCAGTCTTCAGCGTGAAATCCATATAGAGTACAGAGGGGTGCTGGGGCACAGGGAACTAGAGGCAAGTGCTTTGCAAGGTGGCCAAGGAGAAAGCCCAAGGGAAGGCACACTCCAGAATGTTCTAAAAATGGGTTTTAAGGAAATAAACCATTGGTAAGAGAATTACATGTGCACCTTTAGCTTACTGATGTACAACCTCCCAGGAAGAACAGGATGGAAGACCTAGAAGATGCCCCTGAGAATAAAACTTCTGTTCCCTAAGATGACCTTTTGATATGACTGCCTTTAGCTGTCCAGAGAGACACGTTGTTTTTCTCCCTTTTGGCCAAGTCCTGTCTGAGACCCGTGTTTTCACTCCTGTTACCAAACCTTTCTGCCTAGTCCGGAATCCCCAGTGAATTTCTTCTGGAATGTGTCCAATTTCAGAAAGAGGGCCTGTTGCCTCCGGTGTGTCCTGCGGGGCTTAGAGAAGAGGCTGGCCATGGCGTCTTGGAGGCAAGGTCCGACTCAAATGTCCTGCTAAGGTTTGCTCAGTTCTCTGACCCAGGAGACAACCAGTGAGTGATGTCTCATGAAATTTGCATCTGGACAGCAGAACAGTGCTCACTGTCTCTGTTTTAAATATACTTCGGTATCTGACAGTCTTCAGATTTGTATAGTCAGGTCTTCATTTTTAATACACGTTGGTCTTCAATCACTGTTTTTCACTCTTCAACTCATAAACCTTGGTCTCTATCAATATACATTTTTAAAAATCCCAACATCTCATGGCTTTTGCAACAGAGTTTCCCTGTTTTTTTTGTTTTGTTTTTTTTTTGGTTTTTTTTGGTTTTTTTTTTGCTCTTCCGCATTTTGGTTTGTACTTTTGGTCTATGTTGTCCTGACATGTAAACAGTAGATCATTTATTGAGAGGTTTCCCCGTTTCAGAGAGTTCTGTAATGGTAGCACATAACATCCTGAAGTAGACCAAATCAGCTGGGTTTTTGGCGGGAGGGGGAGGGCAGAACACCAGGGAGGGGGCTGGTGTGTAGGTAGATTTCATGTTGGTAAAACACCTTGAACCGGTCAGAAATTACTGCTTTCTCTCGAACTACGAAGCAAAGCACTGTTCTAAGACTAAGGAGTGGCTCTGTTGCTTGGCCTCAACTTTAAATGTGTGACTATGAAGAATCCTATGGGCAGAGACCTACCTGCCAGTAGCTTGTCACTTTCCTTTCTTTTCGCCGAATTACTGTCTTTCCTGTGGGCATTACGTACATTGCTACAGCATCTATGTACCGAACTTCTAGTGCACGGCTCAGGCCTTTTTCCATCCGAGTCTAGGGAGACCGCAGACCCTATGAAGCTGGGGAGTGTTTCCCAGCACACCGCAGAGGGGCATTCAGCATGGGGATCCCAGCGTATCGTATCGCATCGCTGTAGAATTTGAGTGATCTGTGCTGAATAAACAGTGGAATGTGACCTGTCAAGTAGAAATATCGAGTAATCAGATGGAATGCAATCTTCAGCATTAAGCTATTGAGATTCTGAATGTCAGCGATGTACTCAGAGGGTTAACAGACGAGCACGAGGCATGCTGATTACAGTGGTGTATCCAGACTGCTTTGCTTTTTAGCCAGTGCTTTCCAATTTTTTTCACAACATTCTTGGGATAGTTCAAGTTTGAAATAATTAAGTGGTGGTGTTCTTTAAGGAGTTTCTATAACCAAATTGATCTTATTTTTTATTTCACTTTATCATAGAATAAATATGTACCATTATGGCAGTGTATCTCTGTAATTATCGATTTCATCATTGCCACAGTGTTTCCATATTTTTTCTCTAAGTATTTAATATAGCTCTTATGGTGGTGGCCTGGTGATGGGGACTGTCTTTCCTTTATTGATACATGACCAACCAGATGGTATTTTCAAGGGAATTTTTAGATTCATCATTTCAGTTGGATAGTAGACTTACTAAAGAAGAACTCCTTCATGACTTGCATCGTGTAAATCATCTCTGTAGATGAGAACTGTTCTTATTGATGAACACATTTTTTTTTCTCGACATTGTAGCAGAAATCATTTTCTTCATCATAATCGAAGAATATGTGATTTGCTCCACATCATTAGAAGGAAAACTAAGGTTTCAGTCACTGAAAATGTTTTTACCGTAGCCCTCATCTAACTTACACGTGGTGCATATAAAAATAAGCAGAGAAAACAAAATACAAATAAACTGCTGAAAACACTTGGTGTTTTGTATTCAGTGAGCCCCTCCTGCAACGCTCAGCACCCCCATGGGTGGTGGTTAACAGGCCCGTCAGATATCGTTGAAAGAAAGCAATATATCCATGAATGAAGGCTAAAATTGCAATCCTTTACCCTTTGAGGCATATTTCAGTTGAAAAAAAAAAAAAGAAAAGAAAAATTGGTTTAGCTTAGAGGGTCATGGAGCTACCGTATGACCAAGGCTCGTGCACATTAAATCACCATTGTTTGCCGGCCAACGGCGCCCATTAGACAGCTCTGTTCCCTGCGCTGAAGTGCGATTGTGCTTGAGGGACAGCTTTCCTAATGTTATTGTGTTGCCTGCCGGCCCTTCTCAGGGTAAGGATCTGTCAGCATTTCCATGATAAACTTCTGTTTTCAAAGGTTTTTAATTTGACCATAAAAAGGTGCCCCGGGCTGAAGTTTGCTATATAGGGCCTGTACCAAAGAGCGTGAAGGTTCACTTCCTTCTCTTTTCTGCCCAATTCTCCCTAGAAAAGGGCAGCAGCACAACAAATTTGGTGTGTCCCCTTCTTCACTGTAATTGCGGAACTGTGGAAAGCACCAAGATCCAAGGTGGTAGTTTCAGTGTCATGATTCATTTGGATGTGGGTTTGAAAAAAAACATGAGTGAGTCACCTGGCATATACTGTAGATAGCATATCTTTTCTATAATTTGTAAATTTGTTAATTTTTAAACTGCTACATGATTTTTTCTTTTCTTTTCTTTTTTTTTTTTTTTTGTCCAAAGATCTTTAAGAAACTTGAAGTTGGTCATTTCAAAGGTTAGCCTTTCCTGCGTTTTGTCTGCCATTTCCATTAGGAGTTTGGGAAAAAGCCTCTCAGAATGACCCTTACTTTGCATGTGGTGATAGAGGGTCAGACAAACGCTTCTTTTGGAGATACGGATTTCTTTATTTAATCATCAGGTTTCAGGAAGCCATCCATGTCTGTTGGGAAAAATGGTGATTAAAAGCACTTCCAAAACTAACATTTTTGTCAATTCAGATGTGAAAAGAGCATAAATTATCACACTTTACATGTTTTCTTTTGTTTGTTTAAAGGCAAATAAATCAAGAAAACTTGAAGACACTAAACATTTGATTACTCCAAATGTGCTTTAAAATTGGCTCAATGGTGCTTATACATAACACAGTAACAAATGGGGTTCCTAGGACTGTCAGAAGGAATCTTTAATATGTGTGTAATTACATACTGAGGAGGAGGTGCTTTTAACCCCGTCTTTTATTTTTTAATCATCTCAAATATGCAACCATCCATCCAGTAACATTAAGGGTCGTAAACTGGTGGGAAACAGGAAATTCAATGTAGAGGCTTAGAATGCCTCTGGTTAGGGTGGGCTTTTCTCCACCCTTCGGTTTTGATGTTATTGTTGATGGGCGTCAACACTGAAGCTGCTGTGATCATTTTTCAGTGATCAAGCTTTTAACTGGCAGGTGTTTTGATCATGAGGTTTGCAGTATCTTGCCCTTGGAGACAGGTGAGAAACCTAGATTCCTTCTTTTTCCCTAAAGGAAGAGCGATCTCTGTAATTAAACTATACCTGTAAATTGCCTCAACGTTCTTTTTTGGTCAACCGAAATGAGACCCTTAATGTTGCTTAAATGTAAAATTGTATATTTTTGTCCGTGATATACTTTATTAATTTAAAGTAAATAATAGTTCTAAAAGCCTTCACCGTTGGTATTAAGAGAAAGTAGGATTTTAAAAGTGATGATAAAGATGCTATAATGTCAATTCATTCCAGTCCAATCGAATGTGGTAAGAAAAAGACCTTAAATAGTTCTCTAGGGACAATTTCTCACTTGCCATTGACATTAATCTTCGATGTATGCTCAGAAAAAATAAAAAGAAATTGAAACTGGTCCAAGGTTAGAGTCATATCCTTGATAACTATTTTTTTTTATTTTATTAGGAAATTAATAATAGCCTTTTTCATTCTGGCTGAAAGAAAATTATTAAAGGATTAGTTGAGTGTGAAATTAAATAGTATTTTGCTCATGCATACTAAAAAGATGGGCTAGGTACTTGATGCGTTTAAACAAGTTTCTGAAAGGTTTCAATTTGGTGCAAGGGAAAAAAATTCAATGTTTCCTTTGAAAATACTGAATTTATCAATGGCTGCATGGATCAGATGGCATAGGTTAATCTTTGATTTTCAGAATCTTAATGAAGTAACTTTCAAACAATTTGTATCCACGATTAAAGCTGGAATGAGATCCAATTTTTCCCCTAATCTCTCAGTTTAAACTAATAAATGTAGGTTAATGTGGAATGAAATCATCTGTGATATATTATGTTTATTTATCAACTGAGCTTTTTTGATGTTGCCTGTTTTTATGTAAAACATGTTCTTAAAGTTAATAAAATAATAGTACTTGGTGTATGAACTACTATGTCATACCCTAGCCGCAGCGTCCCCTCCTCGGTTCCCTCTGCCATAATGGAAGAAAATTTCATTTTAGTTCAATTCATAATTGACACATTCAGTCCACGAAGGAACAACCCAGCTGTGTTCTTGGGGCGGGGGGGCATTCTCTCTATGCAAGGCTTTAAAAATTAGTCATGCGCTCCGAGTGGAGCTTTCCCACATGTCCCCCACAGCAGAGTGTATATTTCATGGGCATAATTCAAAAACAACTATTTCAAAAATGTCCCTTTTCATATATTACCTTCCTGCCTGGGCCAGTGACTTGGATAAACACAAAGAAATCAAATACCATTCAGCCCTGTTTTATCCTTCAGCCTATGTGCACAAGCTCTCCAGAGAAGAGTGTTGTTGTATCCACTAACCTGTAATTAGCTGCCATTTTGATAGCAGTTCCCCATTAGGCATTCCACGTGCAATATTGATCTTCAAGAAAACTGCAAAACTGTACAATGGGATCAAGTTCTTTCCTGTGTTAGGTTTTTGATGCCGGGAGACTGAAGAGTCGGCCGGCCACGGTGCCTGGGGGTTCCCTGGGGCCCTGTGAAGGCGCCAGGACCTCTCTGAGCGCTCATAAAGTTCGCCGTCACCTTCCCTGCCGTCCGCAGGCTGCCAGGGGGCTACTGTTGTTTCCCTTTTGTTCCTCTGGGTCCTTTCGGGGCTCTTTGGACACTGCGGTGAAACGACAGCTAAAGTGATTGCTTCCTCAGGACCATTACCTTGTTTTATATGGCTGGCAGCCCCGCCAAAAACCTGCCATCAGAAAAATGGGCCGCCAATGCGGAAGCCTCAAAGAGCAGCAACTTGGGGACTGGAGATGAGAAAGCGGCCACTGGAGGAAACTGGGAAACGAAGGCCTCCCACGACCCCACAAGGGATTGGGAGGTCGGGAGGGAGGGCTTCTGTTCAGATAAGGAGGTTGATGCAAACGGAGATAAAGGCCTAACAAGAAACGGGGAAGGAGGCACCCTGAGACATGTTTTCTAACATCTCTTTACATAGAAGAAAAGCTTTGCTGTATCTTAGAAGATAGCCGGCTCCCCCAGCTCCAGGAGGAGCAGGGAGGGAAGACGAGGAACCCCGCCCAACCAGCTGGACCAGCCAAATCCACGCTGGCCATCAGCGCTGTGACAGATGTCCCTGCCAGCTTGCCTGCACATCCAAATCATTCACTCAGATGTGTCTTGAGTAAGTGCCAACAACATGGAAGGCACTTCGTTTGGGCTTTTAGGAAAGAAAAGGGAAACTCTGCAGTCCGTTTTTATTTTTACTGTGGATCAGAAGACTTCAAAGGCGAGAAAATATCGCCGGCTGGAAGGGTGGCCATTTATCCTGAGGCTCCTGGTCCAGAGGTCAGATAACGTAGACGGACACACCCACCCACGTCCAGTGAGACCTTGTGTTCATGGCAACTTGGATTTTGTCACTTGAAGATGTGTGTTTACCATCTGCCCGTTCACGGGGGACACACCCTGTGGTACTCTTGGCTTTGCTCCTGGCCCCTGAGGTAGAGGGCCTCCCAGAGTCCTCTCTGTCATCTGTAATTAGGATGTGATTTTAAACCCTGTCCTGGACTAATACTGAACTGTGTCCATTTATGCAACAAGCGTTGTCAAGGACCGACTGCAAGTGGTATGTTGTGGGGGCTAAGAGGAGTAAGTCACAATTCCTGTTCGTAAGACTCTCAGGTCTAGTGAGAAATCTTCTACTTTGGACGTCCCTGGATGGGAGAGACTGATTTATCACCCACAGATGGTGGAATACCCATTTGTCAGGGGCGCAGTGTCCCTACCGGCCACGACTGGCCCTCTCAGCATGTGTAGACTGGGGCTGTCTGCAAGCCAACCGTCAGCCACATGCAAATACATTCGTGGCCCTCTCCATTATGATTCATATGTCACCCTTAGAAAACGCTAGAAGGAGGGGAAAAAGGAGGGGGGAGAGAAGAGAGGGAATGAGGGAGGGAAGAAAGGAGGACCTGAAGGCTGTTGAGATCAAAGGTGCCTCAGTCTTACACCTGGTGTCTTATCTTGAGAGTTTAAAAGGAAAAATGATATATTAATGGCTCACAGTGTGCTCCTTGAAACCAGTCTCAGGAGATGGTCTGTAGGAATCACAGAACATACCTTGGCAACATAGCTTTTTTCTCTTCCACATTCTTTAGCCAAGTGAATGGTCCCCTGTGATAGGGTGAGTAATAGTAAGATCTCCTCAGTGGCAACCTCCTTGCATTTCTGTAGGAAGCAGGAGGTGGGGCATTTCCCAAGAATGTTCTAATTCCCATCCTGTGCTGTCCATTCTTTCCTTGACTTCCAGATCCCCTTGGAGGACCCATTCCTTCCCACCTAGAAGAACCTCCATAACTGAATGGAAATTTCAGTCTGAGGGATGCCCCTCCCCCATCTGCCATCAAGAGCAGGTCATCTCCCATCTCCAGCAAGTTCTTATCAGGTCAATCCCTCTGTTGGATCCTAGTTCACGAGGTAAAACCCGTCACTACTGTCTCTGCCATGCTGGAGGTCCTGGGTAGGAAAGAAGCAAATAGAGAGGTACCATCCAGAACAATCAGGGCTGTGATAGAGAAAAACACAGGATGCTTTGGGAGCATCTGTGATGGCAGGATTCAGAGGAGGCTTCCTGGAGAGGACGCCCCCGTTGAGGGTCTGAAGCATAAGTGGGAGTCAGCCAAGAGAAGGAGGAAGATACTCCAAGCCATGAGAACATACACAGAGAACACAGAGGAGCTCAGAAGTGGTAAGACAGAGGCCAAGAGTCTGCCCAGTGAGGCCGGGATACAGCCCAGGGATCCGGGTCTCTGGACCTGCAGCTGTCATGCCAGAGGACAGGCAAGGGGACTGACACATCCCCTCATTGTGTGTGGTAAGTGAACTGAAAAACGAAACAGGTCCCAATGCAGGTCCCCACAACTTGGCTAAGGAGGAAGTAGGACAGGGCAGACGGCCCTTGAGGGCATTAAAGACACTTTCATAAATAATATGGACCCAAATCACCCCCCTTAACAACAATAGCAGAGGGCTACCTCCGTTTGCAGGAAAAGAGCTGGTCACACATTAATCCTGTCCTATAAGGAATAGGATCTCCACCTCATAAAGCTTATCAGCTCATTGCTCACAGGGCAAAATCATTTTTCTCTCCTATGTTGCTCACTTCTGGAAAAAAAAAAAAAAAGAAAAGAAAAGAGAAATTCACTGACCCTGAAAATAGCACTCTCTCTCCTTCTTCCTGGACAAATCCACATTGTCACCTCTCCCTACAGCAGGGTGATAATTAGCGTTCCACCCAAGAGAGGTTTCGTTATTCCATCAGAATTACCTATTAATTTGCTGGATTTTTCTGATTAAGTAGTGAACTTGTCACTGCCGGCACGTGGTTCAGAATGTGAAACACTCCCTCATTTTCAACAGGTAAATCAAGGCCCTAAACAACCCGGAGAATCTCGACATGGTTCCCATTGTTCTCACCATTGTGAACGTTCCGTTTTTTTAATAACATTTTCCAAACCCTCTGGTCCCCTGCCGAGTAAAGCATTTTTGCTTCATCAATAGCTTCTGTTGTTTCTACTTTCCTTATAGAGGAGGGTTAATGCTTTATAAGGTTTCTCAAATTGGAAGACTGAAAATTTTCTGCTCAGGTCAGGAGGGGAGCCTCATTTGCACACTTGTACCCTCCGACTTGCTCAAGGAACTTCTTCCTCGTGGGTTTGTGGGTTCTTCTGACTTGCCTATACCCAGGAGTTCTCCTCTGCAAAAAGGTTGGCAGGTTACGTGTTCCTTAATATTGCTGCTTCTCACCAAAGGAAGCTTCTCACCTTCCTCTCTCAACATGCTTGCACTGAAATATCTGATGAAAATATACCACGGTGGAGAACAGGAAGGAGGCAGATATCACCTAGGCAGCCTGAGTCTCTAGAATGCCCAGATCTGCATTCATAAAAATGGGAAAGTGAAGATCCATGGCCTGGGTGACCAAGTCACTGGAGGATAATTGCTGCAGAGCCTCGGATCTCGTTAGCATCAGCTGAGCAGAGCCTCTCGGACTGGCTCTGAACTGGAGCCCTGTGGGCTGTGCTGGTGCTTACAGGAGCAGGGGATGCCCTTGGGCCCAAGGGGTCACTCCTGTGAGTCACTCAGGATTATCCTACTCAGCTCCAGCCCCAACCTGGCAGCAGGGCTTGCTTTCACGGATATGAGGCAGGCCAGGCTTCACCGGGCCAAACTCTGCCCCCTCGCAGTGCCCAGCTTCTCTAGTAAGTGTTTTGGCCAAAAGAGCCATGCAAGCCCCGATGTGACATAGCTTCCACCTGCTCTCCTTCCCCAGGGGCGATCTGCCCCCGAAATCCATGTGGCTCCCCACCCCCCACCCCCATAAACGCACATGGTTTCCACTTCTCCTTAATGTGGTCCTCAACCCAGACTGGCCTCTGGGCAACTCTGGCTTGGCCTCCACTGTGCCTCTGACAGTCTGGAGACTTGGGAATCATTTCCAAGAAGGTTAGCTTTCACGAGCTGTGCCCCGGTAAGAGAAACAAGTACCATGTCGAGGTAGTCAAAAGCACAGTTGGTGGGGAGGCTGTCTGCTCTTTCCTGCCCGGCGGGGCACGAATATGTCCTGAGAAATGTCCCAACTACAGCCACTCATCACGAACCCCCCGTGTGAGCCAGGGAACCTGTGACAAAGGGGTGGAGCGTTCCCGCTCTGAAGTCTGTCGCACCAGCATTGAGGTTTAGAGCTCCCCGCTTCTGAGCGGCTGGAGTTAGCCGGCTCATCTCCCTGCTCCGGTGGCTCAGGGGTGCGGGGGCCGTTACTAGAGCACCCAGGGGTGCTGTGAACTAGTTCTCCTTAAAGTATGTGTATGTGTGTGTATGGGACGTGTATGGGGTGTATGTGCGTGGTGTGTGTGTATGCATGTGTGTGGTGTGTACATGGGATATGTGCGTATGGGGTGTGTGCGTGCATGTGTACATGCGTGTGTGGTGTCTATGTATGCCTGTATGCATGCATGTGTGTATGTGATATATATGTGAACGCACATCAGTGGCAGATGTGTATGTGTGTATGTGTGTATGTGTGTGTGTGGTGTAGGTGGTGCATATATGTACATGGATGTATACGTGTATGGTATATATGTATATATGTGTGCATGTGTATGCAGTGTGTATGTATGTGTTATGTGAGGTGTATATATGTGGTGTGTATGTATATGTGTGTGGTATATGTGATATATGCATATGTATATGTGATATATACATATGTATATGGTTGCATATATGTGTGGAGTATATGTATGTATATGCATGTGGTATATGTGAGATAAATGTATATGGTTGTATATGTGGTGGTGTATATATATGTATGTGTGTGTGGTATATGTGATATATATGTATATGGTTGCATATGTGGTGGTGTATATGTATGTATATGCATGTGGTGTATGTGATATATATATGATGTACATCTACATATATATGTATATGTGATATGTGTATGGTTGCATATGTGTGTGGTGTATCTGTATGTATGTGTGCAGGTTGTTTGGTGTTTGTATAAATGG
Source organism: Meles meles (assembly GCF_922984935.1). NCBI lineage: Eukaryota > Metazoa > Chordata > Mammalia > Carnivora > Mustelidae > Meles > Meles meles. Next base: position 17,490,863 of record NC_060079.1, on the reverse strand, counting down.
GTGGTACGTGTTGTGTATATATGTCCGTGTGTATCTATGCATGTGGTTTATATGTGGGCACACGCCTGTATGCATGTGGTATGTGTGTATCCATGTGTGTGGCCTGTGTGAATGTGTAGTGTGTGTGCGCTGTGTTGTGTGTGTGTAGGGGGGCGTGGTAACTGAAAAACGTGAGTTCACCTCCTACAGTGCGTCAAGCTTCCCGCTGGGGACAGCTTAATGATCTAAATGTTTGCCATCTTATTATCCCCATAAAGATGATCCTCCTCTCCCACAGTGTCAGTCCTAATTTCTGCTGTAACGGGGGACCGAGCCCCTGGCCGGAGCCGGCCCCCTAGAGCTCTATTTACTCTCCTACGCTGTCTTCCACTTCATCATTTGCCACAAGCACGGGAGGCAGCTGCAGTAACTTTAGATTTGAGTAGTCAGCCTCAAAAGTCTTGCCGTAAATCAGGAAGGCACAATCTGGCACTTGGAAAATGAGTCGCTCTTCTCTTCAATACAAGTTACTATATTTTCCGTCCAGGGTAAGAGTTTCCTGTCTCCCTGCCTTCCCCAGTGCTGATGCTCTTCACAGATATCTGATGTGAAAGGCTGCCTGCTGGCTATTGGCATCTTAAAAATGTTTACATGTGAAATCACCAGACCATTATCTTTCTTCCATGCGAGGCCCAGGTTTAACAATCTGCCAGTTGCCCTCGATATTGACTTTCTTTCTTCCTGCTGGTTTGGCTGACACTAGCATGCCTGCTGGGAAGGCTCACGGGTCTCCGCAGAGCAGAGGGAGCCCACCAGGCCCCCTCTCTGATGATGGGGTCAGGGGAGGGAAAGGGCCATATTTGTAAGTATAAGCAGGGACTCACTTGGTGCAGCAGACGAAAACTTCAGAAGGCAAGGGTGTGAAATTCCCCTTCACCTGAGAAAGCCTAGATTCCTCCATTTGGTCTCAGCTACACCTGAGAAGCTGTGCCTTACAAGAAATGCAGTTTCTGAAAAGTGACGGATCCTAGAAGCCAGATTGCAAAGGGGGTTGGGGAGTGAGAAGCAGGACGGCCACTCTTGTCCCACGGGTGCACCAATCTCCTTGTATTCTGGAGTTGGGCAAATGGCGGCATGCGGAGGGGTGAGTTTGAGATAAGGAAATAAAGCCAGACAAATATAGCTAACTCTTTAGAGAGTGTTGGCTGAAAATAGACAGCCAGAGATTTAAAAAAACAAAATGCGGCTAAAAGGGAATGAGTTAATTGTGTCAACTTTTTTAAAATCCAGAGAAGAATGTATGTATTAAAAAGCTAAGCAGACAGATACATTGAGAGAAAGAAAATGACTATGAAAAAGAGTCTCAACATCATTACTCACTAGGGCAATGCAAATCAAAATATCAATGAGATATGCCCCTCCACACCCAGTGGGATGGCTAAAATTAAAAAGGCAGACACTAACAAGTGTTGGAGAGGATATGAAGAAATTAAACTCCTAATATGTGGCTTGTGGGATTTGAAAATGGTGCATCCACTTTGAAAAATAGCTTGGCAGTTCCTCAGAATGTGAAAGATAGAGTTACCGCAGAACCTGGCAACTCTGCTCCTACATGTTCACACAAAGACCTATACACAAATGTTCACAGAGGCATTATTCATAATTGCCAAAAAATGGACATCATTCAAATGTGATTCACTGATGAACAGATAAACAAAATATGGTTTTGTCTTTTGGTTTTGTTTATGGATATGCAAAATATCCACACAATCAATAGTATTCTGACACAATAGGAGAGGAAGTACTGATTTGCACCACAACACAGATGAGCTTGGAAACATCACATTGAGTGAAAGAAGCTATTTACCAAAGGCTCCCTATTGTAGGAGTCCATTTATATGAAATACCCAGAACAGGTGAATCCAAGGATCCGGGGGAGCTGGTAGTAGGGAGAGACTGCTGGCAGGTATGGGGTTTCTTTGGGAAATGAAAAAGGCATTCTAAAATGATACTGGGGTAAAAGTTGCACAACTCCATGAATATACTAAAACCCCTAAAGTGTACACTTTCATGGGGCGACTCCTATGATATGTGAAGGGAGAGAGAGCTTCCTAAGGCAGCTGCTGATTTGCATGAGGGAATTTCCGCACAACTGGTAGCTCCAGCTCAGTGACGCGGGGGCTCCACTGGTCAGTCTCAGGAGGGCCCAGGGGCAACAGACACGGAAATGCCACTGCACTCAGCTAAAACCATTATATTCTAGAAAAGCTGTTATTTTTTCAAAATTAAGACTTTCTGTATCCCTGTTCTCTTTCTCTCCTGCCTCATCTGCTGCCTATGCCCCTCCCTTCCTCCAACACTCCTTCTTCCACCGGGTCAAGTTCTAGTCATCCTGTAAAACCCACTAGTGCAACTCCATTTGGTGAAGTCTTTGCTAACCACTCCCACCCTCACCCCCAGTAAGTCAACTGGGTCATTTCTGCTTTGAGCACCAGTGTACTAATTCACATTATTTATCATTAAAATTCACCTTGCTCTAGGGCAAGTGTGTGTTTGCGTGCCTGTCTCACCTCTTTGGAAGGCCAGTTCGCCTATCTTCTCTCACCCACGTTTTTCTCTATAGCTCTTAGTACTGCTTCTAAAAAGAATAGGTGCTTACCAAATGTTTGGGAGCAAAAGGATGGAAGGATGGAAGGAAGAAGAATGCCTTGATAAGCAACTAGGTTTTCAGTGAAGGAGAAAACGCTTTCAGATGTTAAAAAGTCCTGTAGCCCCTAAGTGAAATAAGTCAGAGAGAGGAGAACAATTACCATATGATTTAACTTATACGTGAAATCTTTAAAAAACCCAAACAAATGAATAAACAAACAAGCGAACAAACAGAAAGCAGAAACAGACCCATAAATACAAAAAACAAACTGATGGTCCTGAGGGAGGGTGGGAGGGTGGATAAAATGGGTGAAGGGGAGTGGTAGATACAGGCTGCCGGTTATGGAATGAATAACTCGCAGCATAGAAAAGCTAGTCAATGGTATTGTAACAGCTTGACTGGTGGCAGATGGGAGCTCCACTTGTGGTGAGCACAGCAGAATGGATAGCCTTGTCCAATCACTGTTATCCACCAGGAAGGAAGGTAACATTGGTGTCAATTCTACTTCAATTAAAAAAAACAGACTCCAACTTTTGCATTAAAATACATAAAGAAATAACAATTCATGTGCCTACACACTGGTGAACATTCATCAATACTGTCTATTTCTTCCCTACTAATGAATGTTCACCAGTGAGTAGGCACATGAACCTAAGGGTTGTTTATCTTGTTAATCTGAATCTGGCTTTTAATAGCTATGTAGAAAAGATGTTCAAGAAATGCATACAAACCCTGAGACAAAAAAAGTAAAGACAGTCAAGATATTGATTCTCCAACCAACAGACACCATTTCAATGTGCTAATAGCTGCGAAGAAGAACTGGAGTGATCAGTTAACACTAAGGAGAGGTGTTAACTGAATTTTAGCATGTATGGAACTGAAATAGCAGATCAGGAAAAGTTTTTGGGTGACAATTTCCATTGACCCAGGCCCTAACGTAAGATGTTGTTCAGAGTTGATGTTTTCCTCTTGGCAGTTAAAATGATCAAATGTTTGTATCATTAACCCTCGAACTCCCAGATGCCACAAACATAAAAATACTTGAGCCCACAGTGTGGCAGTGAGAAGGTATATCTCCCTAAGGGTAGTGGCTAGATGAGTCACATTTGCCAGGTTTGAGTACCCAAATGTTTTTTGACAAAAGGAATGCATGTTCATTGTTGAAAATTGAACATTATGGGTGAACAAAAAGAAGGGGGAAAATCATCTGTAATTCTACCACTGGAAGATAAGTACTATGAAGACGTCAGCATGTATCCTTCCAATCTTTAAAAAAATAGGATTATCCCATATATACATACATTCAAGACATTTAACTACTATTTTTTGAGCGTTCTGGGTGGAAGAGATGTACACATCAGTAAAACAAGAGCTCCCCTTGAAGCTTCTATTTTACTTGGAGGGGAATATACTATAAACATAATAAGATTATTCATGTATCTCATTGAATTTCAAGCACCATTGGTATCAATTATTATTACCTAATAAAAGACATTAAGTCACTATTCTGTGGGTCAATTTTGTCTGGGCTCAGCTGGGTGGTTCTTCTGATCTCTTCTGAGATGACTCCTCTAATCCACCATCAGCACTCCAGGAACCCCCAGCTCTGCTTTCAGCATTTTTTCTGTCCACTGGGACAGTAGAAGCACCTGAGCCATTTGTCTGTCATCATCCAGCAGGCTAGGCTTGGGGTTGTTCATATGACAGAAGCAGAATTCCAAAAGAGATCAGGCTTCTTGGGGACCAGGCTAAGAAGTGGCCCCTCACTCCTGCCACAGTGTCTCTATCAAAACAAGCTACCATACCAGGCAAGCAGGGAAATAGAGGAACTACAAAATAAAAGGGGGGTATACAAAGAGGGGAATAATCACAACCATTTCTGCAAACAATCCATCACACGTCAACTGTAGCATGCACCATCATCCTATGCATGACTCTAAAAGAGAAAAGTGGGTCTGGTTTAGTGAGTGGAGCATGTGACTCTTGATTTTAGGGATGTGAGTTCAAGCCCCACATCAGGTATAGAGATTACTTGGGAAAATTAAAAAAGAAAAGAGAAAAGCCGCCAGCTAGTTGTAAGACATAGTGACCGTCAGCTGTATCTCCGGATCAGAAATGTTTAACTGTAGAAATCATAATGCATCATAAATCAATGAAAAATGGCAATTAGAAGGTCATAAGTCTATGGGAAAAATATAGAACTGGGAAAAGTAGTTGGGAAAACTGGCAGTGAGGGAGGCAAGGTACAGTTTTAAGTAAGGCAGTCAAGGTCACCCAGAAGGTCTGAGCAAAGATAAGGCCTGAAGCAAGAGTTTGCCTGGTGTGCCCAAGAAATGAGAAGTGTGTTGTGCTGGATCAGGCAAAGGGGAGAGCAGAGAGAGAGGCAATCTGAGAGGTAATAAGAGAAGAGTGAGGTGTGGAGGGCTTTGCAGGCCATTTTATGTGTTGGACTCTGAGTGAGCCAGGAAGCTATGAGCAGAGGAGCTCCATGATGAGTTCTAATGCCTTAGCGGGGTCGCTATGCCACTGTGTTGAGAAGAACTTGTGAGGTATAACAGTGAGAAGACCAGAGGAAAGACCACTGTACCCATCCAGCTGAGAGCCAATGGTGGCTCATACTAGGACAACTGCAGTGACTCTGATGAGATTCAGATTCTGGGTACATTTTGAATGTAGGGGCCAAAGGATTTCCTGAGGGGTTGGATGTGGGCTGTGATGATTAAGGATAACTCCAAAGTTTTGTCCCGAGGAATTGGAAGGAGGGAGTTGCCATTCGCCATGGTAGTGGCTACAGTAAGCTTATTTGGCAAATGGTTGGACATCAGGACTTCATATTTTTTAAAGAGTCGAGATTAACTTTTAAAAAGATTTTATTTATTTATTTGTCAGAGAGAGAGTGTGTGCGTGCGCACATGTGCTCACAAGCAGGGGAGTGGCAAGAAGAGGGAGAAGCAGGCTCCCCATTGAGCAAGAAGCCTGATGTGGGGCTTGATCCCAGGACCCCAGGATCATGACCTGAGCCGAAGACAGATGCTTAACAGACTGAGGCACCCGGGTGTCCTAATTAAGATTATTTTTTGTCGGGGCGCCTGGGTGGCTCAGTGGGTTAAAGCCTCTGCCTTCGGCTCAGGTCATGGTCCGAGGGTCCTGGGATCAAGACCCGCATCAGCCTCTCTGCTCTGCTGGGAGCCTGCCTGCTTCCTCCTCTCTCTGCCTGCCTCTCTGCCTACTTGTGATCTCTGTCTGTCAAATAAAGAAATAAAATCTATTTAAAAAAAAAAAAGATTATTTTTTGTCTATTAAATATCCAAGTGCATTTTAACCATCTTTTCTCAATTAAAATGTTATTATGTCATGCTTGTCATTCAGTATTCTTTAACATCTTTTTAAATAATTATACTATTCTGTGCATGGATATATCATGATCTTTTTAATTATCCCCTATTGATAAACATTTAGGTGCATCTAATATTTTATGAATACAAACAAGGACTCAGTGAATATCCTCACAGCAAAATCTTTGTGCAGATCAACCATTTTCTTAGTATAAATTCCTCAAATTAGAATTGCTGGTATGGAGAGTTTACATTTTTTAATATGTTTTTAATATGTTTAGTATATGTGGTAAAATTTCTCTGTAGAAAAGTACCAATTTGTGTTCCCACCACAAGGAGTGACTGTTTTCTTATACTCATGTGCAGTTTTAACTTCAGAGATTCAGATCAGAGAAAACATTTCCTGAGATAAAAATAATTTTACTCTAAACCTAACAAACATTTATGGAACACCTACTACCTCCCAGATGTATTTTCTGTGCCTGCCCAGGCATAAACTTACCGAATTCTCACAAACTATTAAAGAGCGATTATGAAATGAACCCAGAATTAAAAGGTCAGTAAGTGACAACATCAGGATTCGAACCACTGAAGAGCAGTCACAAACCTAAATGCATCTGGGATCCACTGAGAGTCACAGAACACACTGGTGAGGGGTGAGAGCTACACACACACCAACACACAAAACATCAGAGTGTGAATAATGAGGAGAAGATCAAGACAGGAGAAAAGGCTCATTTTGTGAGCACGGACAAGTAAGTGTTGTTGAACCAGAAAGAAAGGAGCAGCTCAGGGAGCTAAGAACAAAGCCTAACCATTCCCACAAAGAAAAGAAACAAGAGCTTAAAGGCATGTTAGTTCCATTGTCTTTCCACAATCGTATAGAGGAGAAGAAACAGAACAGTTGGCCAGAAAATACACATTATGTTGTGAAAAGAGATGATGATGTTACTCAGGCCATAGACACTAGGTCAATGAGGCTGGGTGATTAAATTGCCAAGGCCTAATCCCCCAGCTGGAAGGATTCCAAGAGGAAGAAGGTGAGTCCATATATGTGAAAATAAAGCATTACCCTTAAAGTAAAGGCATTTCCAGAAGGCCGTCAAAGGGCAAATGGAAACAACAATGTGATAAGACCGATGCTACGTTGCACATGGCCTTGCATTTCACACCTACAAAAAGTTAATAGATTGGGCAAAAGAGTGCTGAGACAAGAGAAATATGCTATTGTCTGGTAAACTTTGAGTCACTCTGAGTGAGGCAGGTAGTGATAATAAAGTCCTCCCACCCCGTCAGACACCTGGAGAGCTTGGTGGTCAGATGCAGGCCAGACCGGCTGAGGACGGGCTCCTGCTGACGGTCCTCAAAGACCAGACCAGCGCAGACATGAGCTCCTCCCGCCTCCATTCTCACAGGACACGAGTTCCTTCTGTGTTGATACAGGGCGACCTTCAGGCCTTGACCTTGTGAGTTCCTTCTTCCTCTCTGGTAGTAACATTCAGCTTTGAATCTCAGGTGTTTAAGTCATCTTACTCCAGCCTAGGGCCTGAGTGGCAATTAGTTGCTGTTGTTTTATTTTAAATTGAAGTGACATTCACATAACACAAAATTATCCACCTGTCAAGATCAAAACCTTCTGCACAGCAAAGGAAACAGTCAACAAAACAAAGAGGCAACCCATGGAATGGGAGAAGATATTTGCAAATGACAGTACAGACAAAAGGTTGATATCCAGGATATATAAAGAACTCCTCAAACTCAACACACACAAAACAGATAATCATATCAAAAAATGGGCAGAGGGTATGAACAGACACACTTCTCCAATGAAGACATACAAATGGCTATCAGACACATGAAAAAATGTTCATCATCACTAGCCATCAGGGAGATTCAAATTAAAACCACATTGAGATACCACCTTACACCAATTAGAATGGCCAAAATTAGCAAGACAGGAAACAACATGTGTTGGAGAGGATGTGGAGAAAGGGGAACCCTCTTACACTGTTGGTGGGAATGCAAGTTGGTGCAGCCAATTGCACTACTGGGTATTTACCCCCAAAATACAGATGTAGTGAAAAGAAGAGCCATCTGTACCCCAATGTTTATAGCAGCAATGGCCACGGTCGCCAAATTATGGAAAGAACCAAGATGCCCTTCAACGGACGAATGGATAAGGAAGATATGGTCCATATACACTATGGAGTATTATGCCTCCATCAGAAAGAATGATACCCAACTTTTGTAGCAACATGGACGGGACTGGAAGAGATTATGCTGAGTGAAATAAGTCAAGCAGAGAGAGCCAATTATCATATGGTTTCACTTATTTCTGGAGCATAACAAATAACATGGAGGACATGGGGAGATGAAGAGGAGAAGGGAGTTGAGGGAAATGGAAGGGGAGATGAACCATGAGAGACTATGGACTCTGAAAACAACCTGAGGGTTTTGAAGGGGTGGGGGGGGGGTTGGGGGAACCAGGTGGTGGGTAATAGGGAGGGCACGTATTGCATGGAGCACTGGGTGTGGTGCAAAAACAATGAATACTGTTATGCTGAAAAGAAATTTAAAAAAAAAGAAAAAGAAAAAAATAATCCACCTGAAAGCGTCCAGTTTGGTGGTAATTAGTACATTCACAGCATTGTACAACCACAACATCTCTCTAGCTCCGAAATGGCCGCTGACTTTCTCTGAGTGTAGTCGCGGCTCTCGTGAGTCCTTGCTAAATGCGTAAGACACATTCATATCCGAATATGTGTTAACTTAATACAGGTGAAAATGCCTGCACTTAGACTGGGAGCCAGGCACTGTTCTCAGCTCTGCTAAAACACACTTGGCATTTGTTCATTCGTTGCTATTATTTTTCAGAGGCTTAAAATTGAGACATGCCTTATAAACGAGGGAGGGAAAGGTAGAACAGAACATCGCTTATAGTTCATTCTTCTTTTTTTTTAAGCATAAGATTAAAAGGAACACCAATCATTTGAATGTTTTCTAGTGTATTCTAAACCCCTGAAAGTAGTGACCATCTTATTTGTCTTCGTGTTCCTAATATCCAGCACAGCAGTGTTCGTGCTGTTAGGTCAATTCACGCCCACACACCTGTGTATACTATACCTGCTCAACATTTCAGGAAAACTCTACTCTCATGTGGTTGGTTTTGTTCTTTGGTTCCGAGATTTTTTTTTCCCCCTTAAAAAATGATATCTCTTACAAAGATGAGTAAAAAGAAATACTACTGGGGGAAAAGTGGGTTTATATCTGGAAAGGACCTGAGAGAATTTTATGCCCTTAATTTGCACGTGAGTCTAGAGAGAAATAAAGTCCTACGAGCTGGAGAGCACACTCCATCTGCCCATGGTAAGCAGAACTCACCTGGGAAATCAAAACCCACGTCTCCCTCCCCACAGAGCTGGGAGGAAGAGGAAGACGAAGAGGAAGAGGAATTCGGTTTGTTGAGTGCAATCCCCGAGCAAGAAAGCCTCATCGGAAACATTCCCACCTGCAAGCATCTCCCTTGACTAGGGGGTTATAATCAACAACCCCGCAGATGCTCTATCACCCATGGCAAAACCGAGGCCAAGTCGGGTCAAGGACGCAGGACTGAGCAAGAGTCCGAGCGCACGCTGCTCCCAGCCCTCCTGCCGGCCGTGTTTCTCCGGTGTGTTCACCCGCTCAGTGTGCTGCGGCAATACCGCAGACTGGGTTACTAACAACAGAAATTTATTTTCTCGAAATAAAAATAAGTAAGTTTATTTTTCAGAAAATGTTATTCTTGGACTTCCTGGAAAGTCCAAATTCAAGTTGCTAGTAGATTGACGCGTGGTGAGAGCTCTCCTCCTGGGTGTCCGCTGGGGACTCACGGGACCTTTCCTCTGCGCATGCTCCTGGAGCAGGGGAGAGGAGAGGGGGGAAGGGAGCACGAGCTGCCTGGGTCTGCTCTCACGAGGACACGAATCCCCTGGGATCGGAGCCCAACTCTATGACCTTATGTCACCTGATTACTCCCTTAAAGGCCCATCTCCAAATGCAGACGTACTGGGGGTCAGGGTTTCAACATGGGGACTGGGGGGAAGAGGGGACACGGATGTTCATTCAGTCTATGACACAGGGTATGCAGTTCATCAGAATAGCCGCTCTGTTTAAAAGCGAGCGAGAGTCCATATTTCAGGCGGCAGAAAGAATGTTTCCCAGTGTAGCGCAGCGGTGCAGTTTCAGTTGTACTCCGGCGCGGGTGGGGGGTGGGGTATCGCTCAACACAATGGGTTTTGTCTGCACTTGGGTTTGGGTTTGATTTTCTTGGCTTTTGCTTTAGTGTTTACCATAGCACCCGTGCATTCGATGGGCCCCCGGCCTTTTGTCCTCATAAAGCAGAGGCACAGAATCCATATCCCTTCAAGGCCCCTTCCACCAAATTTGAAGCCAAATACCAAAGTGTAGACACCAAGTCCAGGCTTGGAAATGTCACAGTGAGATAGCTGTTCCTTGTCCTGCTGAATGCGGCTGCTGATATGAGTAAGGGGACTTCCTGTCCTCCAGGTCAGTGACACCCGGGCCCCACTGGTCAGCGCCAGGGAAGGGACAGAGACAGTGGAGCCTGGAATGCCACTACACTTGGCCATTAGGCAAAGAACTGGCAGCAGGCTTCTGGCTCACAGAAAGACAATCCTGCCCTGACCTTGGCCCTGCCCATTACCCCTCGCCATTGTGGTGGAGGCTTCCAGCGCCATTGTGGGAAGCTGGGATGGTTCTACTTATTTTGGCAAATAAAAATCTGGTAATAAATAATAGGAAATGAAGATGAGAGCTATGTTTATGCTCACATGTATATGCAAAAAGAAACAGAGTAACCCCATCTTCCAGCTGAATGCTTTTTGCCAGGTCATCCTCCCACACCAGAACTATCTGGAATCGACTGCCTCGTTGTCCTAGGAGTCTCTGTCTCTTAAATACTAAGCACACATTTGGAGGGAAAGATCAACAAACGCTCCCTTCGGTGGAGTAACCCTGAGCAACTTCCTCAGAATACTGGATTCATGTCACAAACATTTCCTCACAACCCTGTCCCTGGAGCTGTTTCCACCTCTGGACACAAACTCAGAATGTTACTCCCAGATCCGAAGATGATTTTCAAACAGTGGAATGCCAAATGCATGACTGAATTCAGTCTCTCCTTTCCCCATGGTCTCCTCAACTTTAGAAAGAAAATAAGTCCTTTTCTTAGCCCTTTACAACAATGGTAACATCTTTACACAATGGGAAAACGGTTCTTATGCAGAATTAATCATTCTGACCAAGTATGAAAAGTGCACAATGATGTAAAGCCACTGACTCGAAGACTAGAAATTGAGGAGACATTTTTTTAAAGATTTTATTTATTTATTTGAGGGAGATAGCTGTGTGTGTGTGTGTGTGTGAGAGAGAGAGAGAGCTATCACAAGCAGGGGGGTAGGGACAGAGGGAGAAGCAGACTCCCCACTGAGCAGGGAGCCCAATGTAGAATTCGATCCTAGAACCCAGGGATCATGACCTGAGCTGAAGGCAAATGCTTAACTGACAGAGCCACCCAGGCTCTCAAGGAGATTTCTTTTTTTAAGATTTTTTTTTTTATTTATTTGACAGACAAAGATCACAAATAAGCAGAGAGCCAGGCGGGGGCGGGGCGGGGGGCAGGCTCCCTGCTGAGCAGAAAGCCTGATGCGGGACTCAATCCCAGGACCCTGAGATCATGACCCGAGCCAAAGGCAGCGGCTTAAACCACTGAGCCACCCAGGGGCCCACAAGGGGATACTTTTTATAAAGGACTTTAAAGCAGGGCAGTTAATAAACGGCAGAGCCAGAAGAGTGAGGGTTGAGTACAGGCCGTAAGATCAGGGACTTTACAGTTACATAGACCTGAGTTCAAGGCCAAACTCTGCTACTTACCAGCTGCAAGAACTTGGGAAAATTACTTAAACCCCCAACTTCAGATTCCTCTTTGGTGAAAGGGAGAAAATAATCCCCCCTTGCAAGGCTGTTGAAAATGCAACAAGGTAACGTGATAATTTCCTTAGCCCACAGGGCATGGAGCAATCAGCTGGGAGCTGTCAGAAATAGAAGTGCCGAGGTTCCTGTAGTGATTGGAATAATGTCCCCCTTTGCCTCCCAGAATTTATGTCCACATGGGAACTCTGAATGTGACTTTATTTGGAAAAAGGGTCTGTGCAGATATAATTAAGGCAAGGATCAAGATGAGATTATCCCACATTAAGATAGACCCCAAATCTAATGAGAGTGTCCTTACAAGAGACAGAGAAGAAGACGTAGAAAAACATAGGAAATAAGCCCATGTGAAGATGCAGGCAGAGAATGGAGCGATGTGTGTACAAGCCAAGAAATGTCCAGAATTGCCCCCAGAAGCTGGGAGAAAAACATTGGAGGGATTATTCTTGGGGTGCCTAGGTGACTCAGTTGGGTGTCTGTCCTGGGCTCAGGTCATGATCCTAGGGTTCTGGGATTGAGGCCCAAATCAGGCTTCCTGCTCAGTGGGGAGTCTGCTTCTCCCTCTGCCCCTCCCCCTCCTAGTGCTCTCTCTCTCAAATAAATAAATAAAAATCTTTTTTAAAAAGTTGGGGGGGGGATTATTCCTGTGAGTCTCCAAAAGGAACCAGTCCTGCTGACACCTTAATCTTGGACTTCCAGCCTCCAGAACTCCAAGAGAATACAATTCTATTGTTTTAAGCCTCCAGGTTCCTGGCAATTTGTTACAGCAGCCCTAGGAGACCCAGAGACCTTCATTTAATTGTAGTCTTTAAATACGTACAGGATCCTTGCCATGTACCGACAATTGTTCTAGCTCTGCGGCACAATACAGCAGCCACTAGCCACGTGTGGCGTTTGAGCACTTGAAACGTGGCCAGTGTGGACTGAGCTATGCTCTAAGTGTCAAATACACACTGGATCTCAAAGACTCTATACCACAAGAAAAGTAAAATGTCTTACTAATAAGTTTATATTGACTACATGTTAAAATAATATTTTGAATATGTTGAGTTAAAGGATAATAGTATGGATTATTCATTAAAATGAACTTCATTGGTTTCTTTCACTTTTTAAATGTCTCTACTAGAATATATATATATATATACATATATACATATATATATTTTTTTTTTAAATTATTTGACAGAGACACAGTGAGAAAGGGAACACAAGCAGAGGGAGTTGGAGAGGGAAGAGTAGGCTTCCCGCTGAGCAGGGAGCCTGATGAGGGGCTCGATCCCAGGACCCTGGGATCATGACCTGAGCCGAAGGCAGACACTTAACTGACTGAGACACCCAGGTGTCCCTAGAATATATTTTTAAAATTACACAGGTGACCAAAATCATATGTCTCTTCGACAGTGCTGTTCTAGACATTGGAAATACACCAATGAATAAAATCCCTGCCGTCAGGGGCCTCACATTCTAGCACTTTCCCCTGGGTCAGGACAGTGGGGAGTGATCAGGGAAGAATTCCCTACAGAGTATGTGCTGCACCTGGCAGGGCCTCTGGGACATTTTCTGAGCACCTGCTGCCTTGCGCTCCCAAACCCCCAAGCGGCAGCCCTCAGTAGGGACCATCACCTCATTCCAGGGACCATTCTCCAGTAACAGCCTGAGGACCAGACCCACACCAAGACGTCAGTCACTAACTCAGGTTTCCTTTCTGTTTCCTGCTGGTGGGATGGGTGCCTGGAAGCCTAGTAGGTCCTACCTGCGGCCTCGCTTCAAAACTCTGCGGGGCTTGGTTCTGGCTCAGTCCGGAAAACCTGAGGGCAGAGCGATTTGCCCGTTCGATTTCCTTATTAGTTACATGAAAATTTTAAGAAAGGAAAAGGACAGGTAGGCGTTATGTTTTAGCATTGTTTTGCCAATTGCACTCCAGCATGTATCGGAAAGAAACATTATTCAAACGTGAGGTCATCGAGGATTAAATCATGGGAATATTGTAAGGCAATGACATCACCTACAAATACGGTTTTACTTCTTCCTTTTGGGAAGTGCTTTTTATTTCTGGGGTGCTTTTTTTCCCCTTTCTTGCCTCGTTTTCCTGGCTAGAACCTCCTGTACTCGCTGAATGCAAACCTGGGCCAGGCGCGGGGCTAGTGTTTTACGTGCTTTGTTTCATCAAATTCTCCAAACAACTCTATGAAGTGTCACTATCACCCGTGTTTTATGGATAAGTGAACTTGGCCTTCAAAGAGTTAAAATGACCTACCGAGGTTACCAACCTGGTCAAGTGACCTACTTAGGTGACCTAGTCAGCAACTCAGCCTGGGGATTTGAACCTGCCTCTGTTGGATTCCACAGCCCAGGCTCTTAAATTACACTGGCCAGGTTGCCAAACCAAAGCTTCCTCTGAGCTAGGAGGGAGCGACTCTGGCCCTTCGGGTGGCGACATGGCAGGAGGGCCCAGCTGCCTTGCCAGCTGGGCCTCGGGATTGCCAGGACAGTACGCCAAGCTCCACGATACCGGACCTCGGTGAAAGTGACGTGTTCCGCCCTCTGCAGCCATGGGTCGTGTTCTTCCTGAGGACAAAGAAGGAAGTGGGAGGAGAAGAAAGAAAACCCCACAGAGAGAAGGAGCTGAGGGCAGGTCTGGCTCCCCAAAGGTGTCCGATGCAGTAAGACAAAGGGATGTGGACACACAAAGGGGTTATTCTCTGAGTGGTACTGACTCAGTCCTGGTAGCAGAGGACTGTTGTGAGGTGTTTTGTCCCTAAGAGTTCTAGAGTAGACAATAAATGCCCCCGTAGCTAAATCCTAACCATCATTTCTAGAGTAGGAAAGGTAATTTGTAGGCACCGAGCGTCCACTCTTACACACGAGTCCTTAATCCTTTCAGGAGCCCTGTGGGGTGGGGGGGACGCAGCTTTAGCAAAACACCTTATTTTATTTTATTTTTTTTAAAAAGATCTTATTTGGGGCACCTGGGTGGCTCAGTGGATTAAAGCCTCTGCCTTCCGCTCAGGTAATGATCCCAGGGTCCTGGGATCGAGCCCCACATCGGGCTCTCTGCTCTGCAGGGAGCCTGCTTCCTCCTCTCTCTGCCTGCCTCTCTGCCTAGTTGTGATTTCTCTCTGTCAAATAAATAAAATATTTTTTAAAAAAAGATCTTATTTATTTGACACAGAGAGAACATAGGCAGAGGGAGTAGAAGAGGGAGAAGCAGGTTTTCCACGGAGCAGAGGGCCCAGTACAGGGCTCGATCCCAGAATCCTGGGATCATGACCTGAGCTGAAGGCAAACCGCTTACCGCTTTACTGGCTGAGCCACTCAGGTGTCCCTAATGAGCCATTTTAAAGAAGAGGCAGCCGAGGGTCAGAGACCTTGCTTTCTCATCTGCCGAAGCCACACAGTTACCAAGCAGTAAAGCGAGCTTGCAGACGTCTCCACTCTCACCCTGAGCTTTAAGATTCAGGCCTCTGACTCCCAGAGACAGAGGAAATATCAGCCCTCCCAGTACGATGCAGAGCAGTCGTCTTCAAAGTGAAGAACGCGTCTCTCTCCGACTGCTGCGACCAAATCTTCCCGTTTGGTACCTGCATGTGGATAATTTCAAGGGACTCTATCTCGACTCCTCAACTTGCATGAATTCTCGCTCCTAAAATTAACAGAGAACAAGCCTGTGTTTTCCCTCTGCCATTTCACCTGCCCACTATTCCTTCTTCTATTTTTATAAGAAACACAAAACCAAAAGCAAGCAACCACAACAAAATCGTCCTCTGCCGTGTTGTCCCAGGTTTAAAAACTTCCAGGGCACCAAAGAAAGAACGGGTCGAAACACCATAAACCCCTCTCATCTCATTAAGAAATATGTCCAGTAAAAACTTCTAATTTTATGCTCATTCTTATTTTTTAAAACTTGTGAAATCTTTATTTGGTAATGAACAATTGCTTATTCGTAATCATAATAACATCTCAATCCTGAAGAAAATTTTAAGCCTATAAACTTAAAAATAGACACACATCTGTATTTATCACAGAAACACAAGAAAGGGTATTTGTAAAAGATAAGCACACAAATTTAATGCAGTCTGATGGGTCTTTTTTTTTTTAGGATTTATTTATTTATTTGGGAGAGAGACAGTGAGTGAAGCATGAAAGGGGAGGTCAGAGGTAGAAGCAGACTCCCCGTGGAGCTGGGAACCCTATCTGGGACTCGATCCCGGGACTCCAGGATCATAAACTGAACATAAAACAGTTGCTCAACCAACTGAGCCACCCAGGTGCCCCAGTCTGATGGGTCTTAAAGGGAACTAGAATGGAAATTTGATGCCAAAGAGAAGCGCCTATACTTCTGTTTTTAAATGGATGCTGGGGGTGGGGGGGATTCACTCTTCCAGTTGGGCAGATTTAAAGAGTTCATAACAGTTATAACTTGAATTGTCCAATTTTACAATCTGCCCGAAGTTACCTCCTTTGCACTGAACATAAGCTTATGATCAAAAAAGTCTCCAGATCATTGCCGTAGCCTCTTCCCATTCTCTGAAAACTGGTCATCTATGAAAAATACCTGACTGACTATTAACCACACCCCCCCTACCCTTAGGTATTCTGCAAAGAGAGAGCATGGAGAGAGAAGGGGATGAGTGACCTCATCTTTCCTGAGACCACACTGAAAATTCCCCACCCGCTGGCAAAAAGAGCACCCAAGCGGCTGCTGAGCTGCGCTCTTCCCAGGTGGCTTTGGAGCCTAATCCCTTCCAGGCTGGGAATGCAGCCATTGTGTCCTTGCTTTTTACCATTGTCAGCGACCAGGTTCACTCAGAGCGCCCTGCAAATTATAATGCCTCACAGGTGTATGCAATGGATTCCCCCCTGACTATTTGCAAAGATCTTTGAAGGACCCAAAGCAGAGCGTTCTCTTTATTATTCTACTCCATTAGGCGTGTTTTCTTTTGTTCTCTACAAGCACTGGGCTTTAACTTCTGGAATATTGAATTTCATTTGCTTCTTCTCTCTCCTTCCCCCGGCTACTGAAATCGGTTGCTATCTTCAGCTGCTCACCCCACCCCCTGTTCTTCTCCTGGTCATGGTGAATTTGGATCCGTAAAAGCCTTGTAGCAGCATCAATTATTTTTTTAATAAAAGATAATATTGGTCTTGGCACCAAGGCTTGTCAGAAACGCTCCCTTTCGCTTTCCCTGAATGAACGACTTGCTCCTAATTATAGACCTCTTTTTTCTCGCTTTCTCAGGCTGAGTTCAGCCTGGTGCGAACATCTTTTCGCTGGCCTTTCTGGTTGACGCTCTGGACATGATGCAGAATGATCACGTGTCTGGTCACTTCTTGTCCTCTTCCGAGGACCTGCCAGAAAGACTTGTTTTGATAAACCTGCTGAACCGGGCTCTTAAGTCTACTGTGAGCACAGGGCTCCCAGGTGGCTGGTCACCTTGGATTTTTGGCAGAAGACCCAGGATTTCGCCTGGGACTGAGTTAGGCACCGGCCTGGGCTGGGATATTAGCCGCTCCACATGCCAACAGCACGATCTCGGAGCCAGAACTCCCTGAACCTCCACGTCCCCATTTGGAACTCCAGAAACGTAACTCCTACATCACGAGACTTAACCAAGACAGTGCTTGTCAAATACCCGATTTAGTGCTGAGACCCAGTAAGGGCAAACAAATTGCAGCGCGCGTTCCGAGAGTTTGTCCAGCAGGAAAGCCATGACTTAAGAGGGTTCCTGTTCCATTTAGTGAAAACTATTCATGTAACTCGTTCCTCAACCAGATGCCATGACCTCATATTTCACTAATGTCACTTTTTGTTGTATTTAAAATTCTCAACTGGAAGCCTTTTATATCCCGTTCTCTAACTTGCATAATGAGTTTCTGCGGAACTCGAAAATTAAAGTAGCGTTTGCTTTCTTTTAACTGCGCTAAGCAAAATCATTTGTTTTATTTCTGCAATTTGAGTCTCTCTTTCAAAGGCTCGATTTTTGCCGATTCCCCCTGGGGTTTCCTTTCATCAGCGCATTCCCGGAGTGCCCCCCCCCCCTAGAAATCACAGGACGCACTGGTCATCATGTGCATATTCAATTTTCCAAAAGGCGGCTGAGAAATCTCAGCCTCGGAGATCGGCTCTTCTCAGCTTTCAGCTTTGGTTTCTCTCAGCCTGAGGACCGTTTGGACGCGGGCCTAAGAACATAGTCGCACAATGTCAGAGTATTAGCATTAAGTGGGCGATGCCCCTCTTCCTGCCTCGCGGCCTCATTTAGAAAAACACGAGAAAATAAATCTAATCTCCTCATGGTTCCCTTGCGCTGCACCACAGCCGGAATGTTATATGATTTCAAATTACTTATTAGAAATATTCCTATGGGTATCATGTTGAGGATTACTTTTCCAAGGTTATTATAGTGCCTGTATCGTTAGGAAAATGAGGAGTAATTCTACCTGCTATCTCATTCCAAAGGCTTCCTCTACCTTTGGACAAAAACCAACTTCCAAGTCAAGGAGTGGGACATTTATCTTCTGTTTCACCCTCGCTTCCCATCACATTTCGGATGACAAGCAGAGGGTGGGAAAAAGGGCTTTCTCGAACCATTTGCTTCTAATAATAGAGTGCAGGCTTATCTTTTCTTTCAAAAGAGCTGATGTGACACCCAGAGGGAGCTTAGTGTTAGAAAAGGCCAGTGCCCCAGAGTGGAATTGTTGAAGTTTTGCACTCCTGATCATTTGTGAGTAGAAAAACAAGGAAAATGCTTGTGGAAGGAATTCAGAGCAATGCAATGCAAATATGGGTGCCAGAGGGCAGCAGTCACGGAGACTCCGGATGGGACTCCCTGAGAACCGAATCGCTGAGTGACCTTGAGCAAGTCACTTCACTTGCTTAAGTCCACCGGAAACCGCCTTCCTTGTACCTATCGGGGGTGTGGCTGTGTCACGAATGCATGTGTCAATTATCTGCATTTGGATTTACCTGAGGCAAATCTTTCAAATTCATTGACAGCACTCACCATTTAATTTTCCACAGTTGACAGCTCCCTCATTCTGCAAGAAACACTAACATTTCCATTCCTTACTTTTCTGACATGCAGGTCTCTTGTAGTTCTCGCTTCCTCTATCTCATTGGTGCCAGGAAGCCCCTTGCAACATAAATTACATTGTCATTTTTGCTCCAGGGACATTTGGAAGGGCAGTATATACAGCTTTTCCTAGAACCTTTCAGAGAGCATACAAAAAAGCCCTGTTTTCTGCCCAGGTTTTACTGAGGTATAAACAAAGAGAGGAGATGGGAAAGGGAATCTCTTCCCAGCATCAGACTTCAAAGCAAGTGTCCTTGCTTTGTTGGAAGGGAACATCCACAAAATTTTAAAGCCCTGAATTTGATGAAAAGCACAAACCCAGTTCCAAACCAAATACCAGTGAGTTTTGAATAGACGTCTCTTCTCCTGGTGCAGAAAATGGAAGGCTGACTTCATTTGCATTCACACATTTTTGTCCTTCGAGTTTGAAAGATGTAATTGCTCTCTGGCTATGCAAACACGGCTGATTTTGACCTGTCCAAAACGAATAAATCAAACTTTGAAAAACGTTTGGAGACCCTGAACAGATCAACCACATTTGTTTTACTCTCATGACTAAGTCTCCTCAGCTAAAACAAAGTAAGAACATTATGCAATTATTTAGAGGAAATTTGGGACCTTTGGGACAGTCAATCATATAATTCAGGCGAAAGTGGATTTGGGGCCCTGACATTTGCAGATAATTGTGCAACCCTCAGCTGTGTGAGCTGGTCCTGGGAGAGCTCGCACCTTCGATTTGCCCCTTTTCTCCCATTCTGCTTCACTTTGTGCCTCTTGATTAGCAATAAAATGAATAAATCACATGCAGACCCTGTCTTGGCTCTTGTGAGATATGCTAAGAGAGACAAATACAAAAACTGTAAAATACCAAACTAAAGGTGTCCTCCCCAACCTCATTTCTCATTTAGAAAAAAAAAAAAAAGAAGAAGAGAGACTCGTTCAACAAACATGAGCTTCGAAACTAAGGCTCAGCCCAGATGTTATTAAGTATAAATATTTATAAGACCCATAAAGATCCTGGCTAAGCTCAATTTTGCCTTAATGTGGTAAATGTTTCAAATTCGGCTCTTTCACTGTTTGAAGCCTTTAGAAGGCAGGATACAGTAGAAAACGCATTACTGCTGGCGAGAGCAGGGGAGTTTCTCTTTTATGTTTTATGACCGGTTTTTCATTGGGGGGTATTGCTTTTCTCAGGAATCACTTCTCAAAGCCTGTCTTTTCCAAGAAGCCAGAAGAAGGTATGTTTGTTGTAGTCATGAATTCAAGGGGGCATTGAGTGAGGCCCCCACATGGTGAAACGTGCATCCTCGACACGAACAGGTGGAGGAAAGCCAGGTTCTCTTTGTTCTTTCCCTGTCTTGGTTATTATGAAACATACAGCAAGAGCCTAAAAGCCTCAGCGTAGTCATCCATTCAGTGGGTATGCGCCTATTACAATAAGCAGTGCACAGTTATCTCACGGTTTTAAACCTTGAATTTGGCTAATTAGTGCGTGCTTTTCCACAGAGAAATGTTGAGCCACACTATGAAAATCACTGCTCTGATAACTTTTAGAGGCCTAAGTGAAAGAACTGTGGGCACAGCAAGCTGTGATTCTGTGATGAAACAGATTTAACTCTAGGACGGTTGGGGCTCCGGATTCTTGAACAGGGCTCGATGTATGAAATCATTATTATTTCTCATCCTTTTGTTTTATGGTAAGCAAAATCGTCTGCCCACAAGCCTTGTCCACCTATGAACCATGCAATGCCTAGCGATCTCAAACCCCTTTGGTTAAACACACCGTGTTAAGATCACACATACCCACCTGATGCAAAAAGATTTATTAATAAATAGGAGGATTTATCTGTGGATGGAGATGAAAAGAACCTTGAGTTTCCCCCTTAGAATAAGTCCTAATATGTGAAATAATTCCTGCTTCGTTGGGAAAGTCTTGAGGCTCTTTCAGCCAACGGGGCCCACCCCAGGTCTGGAGCCTATCCCTGCACATGCGGTGACAGGAAGCCTTCCTGTTGCTGAGACTCGGAAATGAAGGCCCATGGTCCTTCCCCAGCAACTGGCTTCCACAGTTTTAGCAAGTTCTCTGGGCATGTCCACACCAGCCCACCCTGTTCCCTATCCCCATTCTCACCTCTCAGCCCTTTTTAGCTCCTCAACTTGGCAATTCATGTTGACCCTGGGTGCGCTGTTCTCCTCCATGGAGGCCTTCATCTGCTGGACACATCTGGCAAGTGCTCCATGGTGCTTACCTGGATTCCCTGATTAATGTAGATGTAAAGATTTTATCAAGGCTCCTGGCGGCTGGACTTCAAGATGTAATCACAAAATCAATCCACATAGACTAACTGGGCAGAGACTCACTAAGAAGACATCCCACAATGTCAGGCACTTAATTAAGGCACTCAGGCTCCCCTGCCCCAGATTGATTCTTTTCTTTGCCTAACAGGTGATACTGCTCCTCAAGGTGGACGTGCCACCAGGGGCTGGAGACCAGCCTGCCTTCAGAGTCTTGCAGTTCATAGGACTACCACCAGGGGACACCTGCGCAACATCCCACTCCCCAGGGAATGGACCCGAGCGTACCCACGAGATCCCTCTTGCAGTGGCAGCCCCCCAGCGACCTTCAAGAGGCAGCTCACGGGATTTGTAACATCTGCTCAGCTGCATTTTGTTTGCTGAGCTCCATGATTCTTCTCTTAGCTTCTACTGAGGCTACGGAGAGGCTCCTCTCTTCCCCTCTGCCTCGCCTCCCACACTGTGCCCGAGTGGACAGTCGGGCAGAGGGATTGTCTGACCCCTGGGCATTCAGCCTGCTGCTCTGGCCTTAGCATCTGGGAACACCGGCCAGGCTGCCTTGCTTGGCATCGACGTTTCCTATTGGAAATTCAGAGACTTCAGACATAGAGGTTATTAACAATGTAAGCACCTTGTGAAAAGTAGCTCAGATCAGAGATTATCAATTTCCTGCGGCTTGACGATACTGAGCTCAGTCTGTGCAGCCATTGCCTGGCCTTGATTCGTCAGGCTCATCTGGCGTGATTTTAGCACATTATCATTTAATTCTGCAAACATTTTCCAGGCATTGTGCTGGGGATATACTTGTCATGCTCCAGTAATTTACGGACTAGTGAGGGAAGAAAGTCAAGTCAACGGGCCATGATAAAACAGGGCATTCTGGCAAGAGCTGAGGGTAAAAGGCTTCCAAAATCAGGCCCTGTCTCACTCAGTCCTGGAGGATGAGTCCCCTCGCCGGCCCTCTGTGGCATCTGAGTAGCTCTGGGCCAGCTCTGGTGCCTGGGCACCTGGCTATAGAGGAGCAGGTCTATTTCCCTGTAGCAGCAAGGGACTGGAAGGCTCCAGAGAAGTTCAGACTGTCATTTATTCATTCAGCATTTTCCAGAGTACTTACTACATGCCAGACAACAAAACCAGTCCAAACTAAGCCAGGCTGGACAGCACTCTTCATCGCATTGGGAGGCTACTGACCCACTGATGCCCACATGAGACACCAAAATCTTGAGTTCAATAGTCAGGTAGAATCCACCCAGTCCTGGGCTGAGAGACAAAGCTTTCTGTTCTTCTTCTCTGGATCTAGGCTCTTGGCCATCCTGGGAGATTGTCTCTGCTGTGGCCAGAATGTGTCTCATCCACAATTCAGTGGTCTAAGAAATACAAATTTTTAGACATTTTTCATAACTTTATTTCTATTTCAAGTTCCTGTTCCCCCTGATGGTCAGAATCAGGTTTTCCATTTATTCTGGATTTCGCCTCCCTATGTTTTCCAGAGTGGCGTTGATGTTCCATGGACTTGGTTATACTGAGTCAGGAGAGATTTAGTCCAGTCTGAGGTGTCAGCTGAGCCTGTCCACATAGCCCCTCAAGTCAAGGCTCTTTCCACCAAGGAGAGACACTGAGATAAGTTCCTCCCACTGGGGCCGCAGCCACCTGCAAACTAGCTCTGCAGTCTTCACTTTCAAGGCTCTGTCCTGGAAAACTATCAGGGCCTCCTCTGAGGCAGCCAACCTGGGACTCTATTCTCATTCCTGGGGAGCATTTTTTTTTTTTTTTTAGAAGCTAGAGGGGGAATCCTTTTCTTTCTTGAGGTTTTTCTCTCCGAGAGATTTCCTGTAACTTTGGGTCTGCTTTGGAGGCATGGAACAATACCTTTATGGGGTTCAGTTTTGAAAAACCAAGGCAGGAGACAGGTTTCCCTTCTACTTTTTTTTTTTTTTAAGAAAATGCTTTATTTCCACTTTATTTCTGTTTTCTGTTGAAGAGTCTGTGGAAGAATAGACTGGAATGGTTCCTACCCGTCCTGTGACCCGAGCAGTGGGAGCCACAGACCAGGCTTCATGGCCAGCAGAACCTCTAGGCGGCAGCCGCGGACAGGCTCAGAGAGCCTGCGCCGTCGGACTAGTCCGTGACCTTGGCTTGAGTAGCAGTAAACCTGGGAGCTGGAACAGTCCATTTGCCCTGAAACTCCTCCTTGGTCCCGGCCTTCTCAGCAGCAGTCTGATCTACCTGCTCTGTCTCTTCCAGATCTCTGTGAAAGCAGACATCAGGCATGACCACGCATGGGTGTTCAAAGGAGACAGTGCCATGCATGCACTAAGCTTTGCCCGCCAGCACCCAGCACAGCAGACCCGCTGCATGAGCTCCCTTCGTGTTGCATGGGATGGCAATGTCTGCAGAGCACAGAGGAGAGTCTGTATCATACAGAGTAGTGGGAGGCAGGCTAACATACAGTGCATGGGATGAGGGGCTGGAGGACAGCCCTGGGATCGGTAGCCACCAGAAATCTCAGCTCCTTGAAAAGGTGGGATCTCATTAGTGAGGGTTTCAGGAGCAAAGCCTCCAGCGATGGGAGCAGATCCCATGGGAGCAGCAAAACTCAGCTCAGCCGGCTGGCCAATATTCCTGGAGGGTGTGACAACTGACATCAGCCAGGTTTTCAATGGCAGCAGTCGCTCAAGCTGCGAGCAGAAACGTCTCCCAGGTTCTCTTCTTATTTATGACGTAGAGGCCATCACTTTTCCTTTTGTAGATGTACTCATCTATTTGGAAGTCAGGGTTGATGCCATCTAAGGGGGACATCCTCCCCTTTCAGTTGCAGGACATCAAGGGATCCGGACGCTGTGAAAGAGACCCTCTACCCAGAAGAACACTGTGCGGACTCCTCTCTGGGTATCGCAAAAGGGTGCACTTGGGGGATGCCATCCGCCTGGCCCTCGGGCAATGCACTGAGGGGACACAGGGAAAGAAGGAGGATTACCAGGAGAGAAATTTTAAAAATCAGTTAATATCTCCGTGAAAGTGTCAAAGATATTATTCTACCACATCAAGGCATTCTTAGTTTTTAATCCCTGCCTAGACCAAGTTCCAAGTTCCCTTTAAGAACAATCTTTCATCTACCAGCTCTGTGTGGCTCCAATGTGCTCTGCAAGAAGGCTGCCTCTGGAATTATTTCCTCTCCTCCAATCCTGTGCCTGTCTCTCTGAGGGTAAGTCTCCCAGCACCGAGGCAAACACAGGGGTGGATTTAATATAGCTTAATGGGAAAGCCTCAGTGCCAGAGAAATTTGGGCTAACCAGATCCCCACACTTCTCTGGGTAAAGCAACCAATCTCTAGACTACAGTCACTTTGGAACGTCACTAGGCAACTATCTCACCACGCACCCTCCCCCCCCAACAATAAAGAGAATTGACTAGTAACAAACCATAGGAGACTCTTTTTTTTTTTTAAGATTTTATTTATTAATTTATTTGACAGAGAGAGAGACAGTGAGAGAAGGAACACAAGCAGGGGCCGTGGAAGAGGTAGAAGCAGGCCTCCTGCTGAGAGAGAGACCGATGTGGGGCTTGATCCCAGGACCCTGAGATCACGACCTGAGCTGAAGGCAGATGCCTAACAACTGAGCCACGCAAACAATAAGAGACTCTTGGATAGAGAACAAACTAAGGGTTGATGGAGGTAGGTGGGTGGGGGATGGGTTGGATGGGGGATGGGCGTTAAGGAGGGCACTTGTGATGAGCACTCGCTGTATGTAAGTGATGAATCACTGAATTCTAATCCAGAAACCAATATTGCACTATATGTTAACTAACTGGAATTTACATAAAAATTTGAAAAATACAAAAACAAAACAAAAGCATTGAGTTGGCTCTGGAAAAAACAAAAATCAAAGCCACAGACAGGCCTGCCCTTAAAGAGTTTAGAGTAGAGGAAGAAAGGACACAGAATGTGTGTTTTGATCTAAGAAAAGGAGCTCAGGTTTGAACATGCACTGTTTTGAGTTAACTTGCAGAAATTTCTGGAACTAAGGATGGAGCCAGTAAGGTATAGATGATAATTCAACACTGACAGGAGACAAGATCATAACAATTAAGAAGAGCTACTACATTGAACACTCTATGTCCCAGGCCACATGATACCCTAATGTCTTCACATGCATTATCTCTTTTAATGAGGTTGCTATTATCATTATCATTATTATTATTATTATTATCCTAAATCAAAAGTGAGAAAACTCTCCAAAGGCTAAAGAACTTGTCCAAGGCCTCGGGGGGCTGACAGGTGGGAATGATAGGAGTCAAGGTCAAGATGAAATGCTCGGAATCCATGGAACCAGGGTGCCACGCCTTTGACCAGACAGTGTTTCCCTTAGGTGTCCCCACCACTCTGTCTGAGGGAAGCAACGCCATCGTTTGTCTTTCGGAGTTTCCCCACCAGCACCTCGCACACCTGGCCTCCAGTTAGCATCTTTGAAGACTGACTTTTTAAGTCTCCTCCTTTGTGAGGTGGCTGTGAAATGTTATCCGAGACATTGAACTTCACTCCACACACTTGCACTGAGTATCTAAAGCAGGCAGGTGTGAGGGTGGGATTCAAAGATAAGTAAGACGTGATTCCGAGCCTCTAGGAATTTCTGATTTGTGTGTGAGGAGGAGGGAGAGAGAGGAAGAGAAAAACAACTCAAACCACCTCCTGCCACAGTGCAGGCCCTGGGAATCTTCTGGGCTCCAGGCCAGGTCGCAGAGACACTATGACCCCGGGAGCAACCTCGGGGAGCCTTGATACAGGACTGACTTCCCCACTAGGCACAGCGGGAGGAATGCCTGGGACCCTTGATAGGTTTAGGAGTACGGAAAATGTTTCTACTTTTCTTTTAAATCGGAAAAACAATGGATAATAGTAATGAACTCAGCCTGGATTATACTTATCTTCTGCCAACACAGGCATTTAAAATTTTTTATCTATTTAATTATTTATTTACTTATTTGTTTATTTGTTTGCTTGCTTGCTTACTGACTTACTTACATGGAGGTAGGAGATCACGAAAGCAAAAATGTCCAGGACCCATGAAAGTCCATTTGCCCTGAAACTCCTTAGGAGTTTCACTTAGGAGTGAGAGATTAGATGCTCTATGCGTGCTGGTGCTGGGTTTACAGGTACTGGATTTTATAAGGTGCTAAAAATTGTCCTTGACTCTGAAACTTGGGGTAACGTTTTATCATCGATTAACATCTCAAGGTCCAAAGTTGATAGGAAAACAAACTTTAAACCATGAAATTTTGTCCTTATAAGACCAGGGGAAAAAAAAAAATCCAAACACTGGCATCCCCTTCCTGGACCCCATATAGCACCCCTGTGTGTCCCCAACCCTAGAATTATTCAGGATCGATTGCTAAGAGCAGGGCCCCATCTCTCTCCCTGCCCTGAGGATGCAAGTGCCAAGAGCAAAAGCCACATTCTGGAAACACATACATAACCCACGCATGCTGCCGGCGACTGAGAAGGGAAGCCACGCCAACCCGCCTGCTTCAGCTCTGCTGCTCATCAGTGGGCACAGGAGGCCCTGCCGGCTACGGGCTGGGGAGTCAGACTGGAGGGGGCACCAGAGCTGGAGTCCAGAGCGGGCGGCCGGTCTCAAGAAGAGGTGACTGTGGAGAGGGGAGTGCAGTCCCTGTGGGGCCACTGGTACCAGAGCTGGTGGGAAAGGCAGGGCGGTCAGTGCAACCCGAGAGCAGGGGTTAGCCCACAGGCGGCCTGTTCCCCAAGCCCCTCAAGGGATGGCTCTGGGTGTTAAGCTTCTTTCAAAGCCCCACAAGGACTTGGAATCAGGGTGAGGGCAGTTAGACGACATCTGTGAAGGGTAAGAAGAGACAGTGACTCATGCTTGCAAATGCTGACTGATTCTACCTCATACCTGAAGCACAAAGTGACATTTCTCGCCCTTTCCCCATATAAATCTTCCCTGTGCTGCATTCTCTGAGGACCTCAAGGCCTGTCAAGGACTTGGCCCCGAGCTCATTGAAACCACAGTAGATTGCCAAGTTTTGCAGATGTTTGCACTGACTGCTTTATGTTTTGCAATATTCTAGAGCTGTTCCCAAGTGATGTTCATCCATTCACCAAGTTAATGCTTAATAAGAATGATCTACAAAGCGTGACAGCTCCAAAAGACGAGGAGAGGGAAAAGCACCTCCAAAGAGAATGGATGGGCAAAATAAATAAATAAATACAGCGCGGTTCCCAATAGCTTGAGGTGCGGAAAAGGGAACTTGAGCAGGAAAAGAAAAGAAGACAATGGGGTTTATTTACGGACACATGGGCATGCTTCTTTTCCTCAGAAGTGCTGTGAGACCCCACCTGGGCCAGGAATGTTCCCGCTGACCCGATGCCTGCGAGGGGAGATGTTGATACAGATGAGCACAGAGGAGCTGTGCCTGAACTTCACCATGTGGGCTCTTACGGAAACATGGATCCGTCAGCGGCAAAGGACGGGTTAGTTCCCAGGGCAAGGAAAGTTTGGCTAACTCTGAAGGAAGCAAAATGAGCCCAAACCTCCAAAACCTGAACTACAATTCCTGCTTTTTAGCCCGCTTTTATCTACAGCATCTCATTTAATGCTAGAAAAATCCTGTGGGCATCCGTATTAGTATCTCTGTGGAAAG
Organism: Meles meles; assembly: GCF_922984935.1. Taxonomy (NCBI): domain Eukaryota; kingdom Metazoa; phylum Chordata; class Mammalia; order Carnivora; family Mustelidae; genus Meles; species Meles meles. The sequence continues at coordinate 17,462,886 of NC_060079.1, read as the reverse complement.
GTAGAGAGTTAAAGGCCAACCGACAACTTAGCAGCAGATCGGGGATTAAAGGACCGGTTTCTTTTCCTTCCCAGCATTTTGTGTGATGTATAAAACACTAAGTATGCTTTATGGCTGTGATGCACCGTATGGGTCACACATCGTGTCTCCCTCCAATCCTCCCCCTTGACATTACAGGAGTGGTGTTATCATCTTCATTCAAAGATGCCAAAATTAACGCTCAGGGAGCAATTATGCAACAGACCTGAGGTCACAATCCATTCGACAAAAAGATGAGGCCTCCATCTTGTGCTAAGCCTGGGCTTTCTCAGATACCAAGCCAAGCAGGTAAAATTGAGAAGAAGGAATTACTAAAAGGTCTCTGTCAAAGTAAGATGTATTTGAAAAAAAAGATTGTTTTTTTAAGGCAAAATAATCATTGGGTGCACTGTGGGTTTTGTTTTTTGGGGGGTTTTTGTTTTGTTTTTTGTTTTTTTGTTTTGTGCTAACAGGCTGAATTCCATGGGGGAACGGGAGAAGAGCCGTAATTGCTTGGAAGGATTGCAGATGTACCCAGACTCATTTTATTAATTAAGCAGGCCTGGATGCTAATTCAGTTGCTATGCACCAGAGCTCCCGGGACATGCACGCAGAAGCGGAACCTTTAAGGAGATTTATATGTAATGCAGGTGGGAATTTTAGAAGAGGAGAGGAGGAATGTGGTTGCACAGCCGTGCTATGCTAAGCACAGAATCCAGTTTCTTAATAGCGTCGGTGGCTAAAGCCACCCCAGTTCTCCACTGGCTGGAGGACATGAGGAGGGACACGGACAACTATAACAGTAAATACAGTATAAATCATCATAGTAAGAAAGCATTTTTAAACAAAAACAATTCTGGACCTACCCTCTTTGTAGGAGCCCAGCCCGCTCAGTGTCCCCCCCCAGCTTGCGATGGGGCCCCAGGGCCCCAGGCAGACTTGCTGTCTCATGGTGGGCACCAGGCTTCTGTTGCCCCAGGTCCCCCCTCCCCTTCATGGCAGCTTCTGTCTCTGAGCCGCCAAGCTGCTGATGCTGCGGAGGCCTGACATCGCCCTCCAGCTGGAGGCTGCCCCGGCTGACCCCGGGCTGCCCTGTCCCTGTCCCGCTCGGGAGACTGGCCTCAGGGGCAATCTTGTCTTTAACACGTGGCCTCCTCTGTGCCAGAGGTCACAGAAGACTGCGCCCAGAGCTCCCCACGTCTACGGAGATTTTAATGAAACAGCTCTCCTATTTATTTGTGTTGCTGCCTCCATTGCCCGGGGCCATGGCACCAGGCCAGGAGCAGGGGGGCTGAGCTTTGGGGGTGGGACTCAGCAGGGACAGGACACTTGCTGTCCAGTCCCTCAGCTCCCGGCCCTGCCGCTCAGCCCGGCATCAATTCTTTATCTTCCCCTCTGTTTCTCCCAAGCACGTCTGAATGCGGGGGTGAATACAGTTTAGCTTGTACCCTGCGACACTCACTAAAGCTAACCAGGTTTCCCCCCAGCGTAGGAGATTCCGCCAGAAGGAGAACAAAGGTCAGTGCGGTCGTGTGGAATCTGATTAACACGAAGCTGCAGAGACACACTCCTGGATTAAATGCTTTCCCCAGCCACCCCAGCCCCTTGGGCAGCAGGAGCTGTTCTCGCTCCCGTGGAATATGGGTCAGTGTGCTTTGCTTGCCCGGTGGGGTGGGTTCAGCGCCCACATTTCAAGTTGGGTTCTCTCCTATCGTTATTTAAAAATGGTGTATGTTCGAGAAGGATGCTATTGCTTGAATTTAAAAGGAAAGGGATTTAAACAAAGTTTATTACATTGGGATAAAGAAGAAAATGTTGCTTTTTTAAAAAATCAGGACTACTAAGGCGTAATGTACAGACCTCCTCTCCAGTATATAGTTGGGAGACAGATACTCACAGTTGGGCATTAACCACGATCGGGTTTCCACTCCTTTCCCCCAAAAGTTTCCCCGTGTCCCTTGGCATACCCACAGCCTATACCCCAGCCCCCACAACCATCAATCTGTTTTCTGTCCTTACAGTTTTACCTTTCCGAGGATGTCATCTGAATGGAATCGTACACTGTATATAGGGATTTGTGTCTGGTTAATTTCACCGAGCACAATGCCTTTGAGGTTCATCCCCCTGGCTCTCTGTACCAACCTTTCATTCCTTTTTACAGCAGAGCAGGGTCCTTTATTTGGAGGCTCTGCAATTTGTACGTACATTCACCAGTAGACAGCTATTTCGGTTGTTTCCAGTTTTTAGCTGCTATGAACACTTGTTTACAAGTCTTTGTGAAAACATACGTTTTCACTTATTTGGGGGTAAATACCTAAGAGTGGGATTGCCGGGCCATTTGGCAAGTATATATAGAGGATTTTTTGGAGCTGAGGGGAGTCTAAGAATGTTGCTTGGGTGGCTTACACAGGGAGTGACATATCAAGGTGATGGATTTTAAGGAGAATTATCTCATCTCTGGGGTCTGTCCTGCCTTCCAAGGCCCGAGGTGAGTCAGTTGACTGCTTTGTTGGGCTGGACACAAGGGACGGGGAAGGTGTCTTTCATTATTATTAGGGGGCTTCACCACTTACAATATTGTGACCTTGGGCAAGTACTGAAGTTCATGGTTCTTTTGTTTCCATTGCCTTAAAATGAGCCATATTGTACTTACTTCAGAGAGACCTAGGAGGGTTTTTTTTTTTTAAAGATTTTTTATTTACTTATTTGACAGAGAGAGATCACAAGTAGGCAGAGAGCCAGGCAGAGAGAGAGGGAAGCAGGCTTGCTGCTGAGCAGAGAGCCTGATGCGGGACTCGATCCCAGGACCCTGAGATCATGACCTGAGCCGAAGGCAGCGGCTTTAACCACTGAGCCACCCAGGCGCCCCCCTAGGAGGGTTTTTTAAAGTAAAGCTTGGAGCGTAATGCCTGTCACCTAGCAAGGACTCAATAAACACCACCTATTTAAAGTCGACGGGGAAATCAGAAGTAGAATTTAAACTGAAAATGATCATAGCAGGGATCATTTGTCATCCTCAGGAGCTCTGGTATTTTGAACCAAGTATGCTTGCCAGATACCACGAAGAACCCATTCATGCATTCAGCACATATCGAGGGCCTGCTGAGTGCCCTGAGAGGAAGACAGGCCCTGTTCCCATCCTTCATATGGAGTTTACAGTCTACTGGGAGAGACAGGCAAATGGAAGGTATGTGTGTCCTTACGACCCAGAATGAGAGCAACGAAAACTGAGAGGACAGGGGAGAGTGTACAGCCTGCAGGGCCTGCCCGCCCTACCCCTCTCCGGGCACAAGGATGACCCTCTACCATTTCTTTCTTTCTTTCTTTTTTTAAGATTTTACTTATTAACTTGAGAGAGAGAGCATGAGAGAGGAGAGGGTCAGAGGGAGAAGCAGACTCCGCACTGAGCAGGGAGCCCCATGTGGGACTCAATCCTGGGACTCCAGGATCATGATCTGAGCTGAAGGCGGCACCCCCCATCCTCCCCCCTCCCCCCCCACCCCGCCCCCAAACTTTACAGTTTCTAACCTCAGCTCAGCGGTTGCCTGTGCTTAAGAGGAAGGGAAGAGCAGCTCCTCCTGCTCTCCTTCACTCCTTTCCCCCTGATTCATTATTCATCAGCAACCATGTGCCCGATGCCCTTTAGAATCAGGCTGCCGTCCTGGGTGCCAGGGCCACGTGCACACAGGAGTAAAACAAGCTTCTCCTGCTAGGGGGCTTACAGCAAAGTTGGGGATGAGACCAGGATGTATGCACAGTGACATCTCGTCTCCCCGCTGCAACCACTCCATGAAAAGGGTCGTGCTAGTTTGATGAGTCCATGGGAGAGAGATTGAAGCACGGTTTCCATCCCTGCTGGCCCAGATTTAGCAACAGGAGGATCCCGTGGGAACTTAAAGTTACGAACTTGCCTCTTTGGCTAAATGTGACCCACAGACGTGGGGGCGCATCTCCTTGGGGTCCCGAGGGAGAAGTTAAAGCCCCTGAGGAGGAGGCGGTAGAGGATGTTAGACCTGTCCCTGACATCAGTCCTGTCCCTGAAGCCAGGTAGTGCTCGCCAGAGACTTCCAGAGGAAACTGAGGGTAAACGAGCCACGGGGCTGCTGTGGAGATGGGGAACATGTCTTGGAAAATAACAACTGTTTCAGAAAATTGGAAAGGTACTAATATGCTGAGAAGCCAGTCCTGATGTGCAGCAACCAGGACCTGCGTGGCAGTCTCAGGGACTAACAGATTGGCCCTTCTCGTGGGTTTCATCCAGGCCCAGCCCAAGGCAGCGACTGGCCAAGTGGTGGCGTTAATGCCACCTGTGTGTTCCCCTTTCGTCCCTGCCTAAGTTTTCAAGTGCACCCACTGAACACCTTCTGAGCGCTAGGCACAGTGCTTGGTCCTGTGGGTAGATGTGGGTTGCATTGGCTTTTCCAGCACCCTCAATTCCCTCAGGTACCTGTTCCTTTCCCCCACCCCCAAATCATGTGATGTTGTGGAGCTATCCATCTCAGGTCCATACTCTCCTAGTTAAGAGATGGCCAAGACATCCAGGCTCCACCATTCTACCCTTTTTTCTGGTGGCCAATATGGGTCATATGATGTGAACTGGACCAGTTAGAGACTCTTCTGCAACCCAGGTATGAAAGCTTGGTTGTGAACTATATATCCTAGAATTTCCTTTCCAGTGTGTTTTTACATACTGGGTGGCCTATAAGAGACATTCTGTTGGGAGATGTGAAGGACAGAAGGGAAGTGGTAGCCATTTTGTAAGATAGACTTACTTTCTCCTAGTTATTCCCTCAAACACTAATTTGGGTGCTGCTAAAAAGGGATTTTACAGATGTAATTAAAGCCCCTGATCAGTTGACTTGAGGTTAGGGACATTATCCCAGGTTGGCCTAACTTAATCAGTTGGGAGTCCTTAAAAGAAGGCTTAGGCCTTCCCTGGACAGTGGCTTGCACTCATGCCTGTGGGTCCTGCGTGCTTCTGAATTCCCCCCTCTATATGCCTGCTCTCTGGATTTCTTATGTGCTTATCCAGCCAATCCCTCGTGATAAATCTCCAAGGATGTGTGTGCGTGTGTGTGTGTGTGTGTGTGTGTCCTATTGATTCTGCTTCCCTGGTTGAACTCTGACCAGTACAACAAAAGACAGGGTTTTATGTTTGGGTTATTATTGCGGTCTGCCTGCTATCCCGTGCATCTGTTTTCTTCTCCTGTTATACTAGGACTTCTGATTTTCAGCTAGTCTCATAGCCATCCTGAGGTTCAAAAGTCAATGGGTAAGTATTGACCCAAGAGAAGTCAGAACAAATAGCCACAGAAAGATTTGTACACTGATATTTGTAGCAGCTTTTTAAAATTATAGCTAAGGATGAGAAAAATCCCAATTGTGCATCAAATAGGAAATGGATAAAAGGACCACGTACATCCATATAATGTGGTATTACTCAGCAATAAAAAGGAACAATTACCATTCCCAAAGCAACATGGAGGAATCTCAAAAGCATTCAAAACCTAAGTGAAAGAAACCAGTCATAGGCCACGTATTTGCAAATCATATATCTGATAAGGAAATTGCATCTGGAATATCTACATAACTCTTACAATGCAAAAATAAAGACATGTAATGTAATGGAAAAGTATGTCCAACAAAATCTGAATAGAGATATCTCCAAAGAAGATACATAAGTGCCAAGAAGCACATAAAAAGATGATTAACAGCAATAGTCATTAGAAAATGCAACTTTAAAGCCATACTGAGATACCATTTTACCCCCACTAAGATGACTAAAATAAAAAGACAATTACAAGTGTAGACAAGGATGCTAAGGAAATGAGTACCTTCCCCAAGGTAGAAAGAGGACCTAGAGTTATCAACAAAGATAGGTAGTGGGGTAGGAGCAGTGACTCTGGAAGAGAAGTCCACAGACAGCTGCTTCAGGTGCTGCTAAGTGGTCAAGGAGGATCCAGACAAGTAAAGAGGGGCATGAACCAACCAGGTCAACCATGTCCCCCAAGATAGCCCTACTGGCTACACTACACCACTATGACTTGCAGGCTTGGGTAAAGGGGTGGGAAGAAGACCTTGAAGAAGTCATAAGAGTGAGGCAAGCTCTTTAGGAAGACCTGGATGTATTTCTGGGTACAAGGGACTGCCCCAGAGAGTGCAGAGCAGTGGGAGGAGGCTGAGAGCCCAGGAGGATGGGGTGGGCTGGATGAGGAGTAGGGCTTATGGTCCTTTCCCCAAGCTACAACCCCTTCTCCTCTTTCTCCAGTCAGAATGAATAACAGACTTCACTCAGGGTATTAGAAAACTTAATTTCTCAGGCCCAAACACTTGGGTATGAAAATAATAATTGTAACTGATTTACTGGAGGCATAACTCATTGGCTATAAACATGAAATGGTTTCTTCTTTCCAGTAACTAGCCCTTGATAAAGTCCATGCTGAACTCTCCCTCCTAACTAAGGACCAGAGGCCCTTAGCACACCAACTTGACCACATCCCATTAGTTTCCATCACTCTTGGTTACTAAAATGTTCAGTGTTGGCATCTAAAATTCAGTCTTCATCATGAAAATGTCTTCATTCTTGAACTGGGGCTATCATTGCTTTGAGAGGAGGAGGCAGTGTGATCTGGCGCTGAGACTCTCCCTTTCCAGTAAGACCTGGCTTTGCCACTGTCATGCCAGAAGGAGACAGTCTCTGCTGGTCGCTATCACGGTGGTACGTGGCCTTGCGCAGCTCAGTCTGGTTCCCTGTGCTCTGCGGGCAGCCTCATCTGAGGTGGTACCCTCCACTTAGGCAGTGGGGGGTCTCTTCTTGGAGAAATGTTCAATTTTTTTTTTTAAACATTTATTTGACAGAGACAGATCACAAGTAGATAGAGAGGCAGGCAGAGAGAGAGAGAGAGGGAAGCAGGCTCCCTGCTGAGCAGAGAGCCCTATGTGGGACTTGATCCCAGGACCCCGAGATCATGACCTGAGCTGAAGGCAGCGGCTTAACCCACTGAGCCACCCAGGCACCCGAGAAATGTTCAGTTTTACCTCCACTCCTGAAAATAGTTCAGCTCCACTAGTAATGCCTATCTTCCACCCATCCTCAGATGTGGTGTCTCATTGACCTTGAAATGTCCTTGGCTCTCACGCCCTGGTAAATGTTGTGCTCCTTCATGGCCATAGAAACTGCTGGGCTCCTCTTCCGTAACCAACGACGCCCAGAGATGTTCACATCCTAACCCAACTGGGGCTCCCTAAGAAGTAGGGGAGCCAGATAAAATAAGCCAAATATCCTAGAAAATTATTCATTCTTCTTCTGAAATTCAAACTGACCCGGGCACTCTGCAGCTTTACTTGCTAAATCTGGCAATTGCTGCAGAAACAAACTCTGAGGTGAAGACTTGCATGCAGAAAGCTCATGGGGGAGTGCACTGGGGATTGACACCTGTGAGGGAATGAAGCCAGCAAAAGGGGGCAGAGAAAGGAGTTGAACTGAGATGCAGTCACAACAAAGACCTCAACCTACCCTCCCAGGAGCTCTGGAGCCAGGCAGATCCTTCAGAATCACGATGCATTGAGGGAAAGGTGGCTGGGGCTTTATACTCCCCAGATGACCCATCAGCAGATGTGGGCTGCCCTGGAAGGTGTGACCTCCGGCAGGGCAGGGCTCCTTAGTACCGTCCAGTCTGGCATGAGAGGCTCAGCTGAGAGCTGTAAGCCGCCAGCCAGTCCAGCATAGAGAAGTTACACCTCTCTGTGGAGTGGAAACCACCTGCCATTGGAACTCACCATACAGAGGTTTCACGTCCATCAAGCCGCAGCTAGAATCTGAATGGTCATAGGGCAAAGGGCAAGAAGCCAAGGTAAGAAGAAGCTACACTGCCCAGACTGGACTATTTTTGTGAGGAAACCTGTGATTTTGTTTGGGCACGACACTCTTACCAGGAATATCGTGGGTATAAAATGCACACAACCGAGTTTAAAAGCTACGAGCCTAAAGTATCTATACAGCTTTATGACTTCAGAGTTAACAGTGGGGCTCCGTGAGCATCCTTCCCCTTTAACGGAGGTGCGTGCGGGGCTCACATGCGCACCCGCCACACGACGCAGGGGCTTTACAATGCAGCAAACATCACGACAGAGCTCACATAGCTAAATACAATCAACAAGTTACAGAACTAAAAAAAAAAAAAAGCTGGAATGAAGCGACGCTTTAAGGCACAGTGGGCCCTGAAGCCCTGTCCTGCGCTCAGTCCTGCACCGTCCCCGCCCGGACCCCCTCCCGCTCGCTCTTTCCCACGGTCCCCGGAGGGCAGGGGCTGACTTCTGACACACCGGACACCGCTTTGGCTGGCTTCAGCGAAGATCTCCGAGGTCAGGCCGCCCCCTCTGGTGTCCTGGAATGCCCCGCTCCGCTTCCTACACCCCTGCTGGCTCGGCAAATTCAGCCACTCACACCCACAGCCGCACCCAGGCCTTGTCATCACCGGGCTGCTCTGCTCTCGCAGACACTCCGCACTCCACCATCCCACTCGCTGGCCACAAACCCTGTTTTTCCAGTGGTCTCCTTCCCTCCCGTCCCCGGGCTGTTCTCCCAGCAAGGCAGGCTGCCCCAGGTCCCTCCCTACACCACAACGCAGCACCTCAGCCGCTCGCATCAGCGTCCTTGCCCCTTTCCCTCCATCCTGCCCACCCAGGGCATCGCACCTGGGGGCTGCTGGAGCAGTGCCCACAAGATGGCGCTGCAGAGTGAGATCACACTCCACCCCCCCCCAACCACCCCCCCCCCCAGCCAAGCCACCCCGCGCCCCGCCACCCCCGCCCCCAACCCCTGGGTTGGCTCTTCTCCCAAAGCTACGCAGTGGCCCTCTTCTTCCAGACAGTTCCCCCTCACTTCTCCAAGAACGTCCCAGTTCCTCCTGCCCTCCTCTCCCCCTCCCTCCAGCCGGTGACCTCACCTGCTCCTTCACAGAATACGGAGGAGGTCCTCAAAGAGAACGCCCTAGCTTTCTGCTGCTTCCTCAAGCTCAGGCACACCTCTCCATTCCCTCCTCTTGGCGCTGGTCTCAGAGGAAGATGCGGCCCTCCCTGTGGAGAGCCCACTTCCATCTGGACTCCCAAACCTTTCTCCTCCCATATCTTTAGTCTCCTGCTACCGTGGTTTCCTCTCTTACCAAATCACTTCCTTTCTGCGGTCTCCATCTGTTTGGATATATAAATATACTCAAGATCCTGCCGGACTTTAAAACGAAATTGCCAAACGACCCTAAAGTTCCAAGAAGAATCCAGCAGGTTCCTGTCCTGTTGGCGCTTAGATGACCTGCGAATGAGGGATGGGTAAAGTTTCCATTTCCACATGCTCCGCCTACAATTCAGTTCTGGGAAATAATGCCTCCTGCCCCAGCCACCTCCCTGCAATGCCTGCATCGTGACCCGTTTCATTCTTAACTGGACCACACTCCAGTTCTTGGCTCTGTAGACTGTTCTCTCCTGGGAGCATCTCCCCCAGGATGCTCTTGCTCAGGTTCTCCCGTGGGCATCTGACACCTTGGTGCTGTAAGCGTTCTTCTCTGTCCTCCTTGCTTCTCTCTCTGTTCATCCTCCTGTGGGTTAATCCCTTCTGAGTAGGCACGTGACTCCCAAAGCATCATCATCTCCAGCCAGCCGTCTCCTGGGACCTCCAACCCAGATTCGGAGCTCCCTCCCAGACTCTCCCCCTGAATTATCTGGGGGGACAGGGTTCCTCAACCCATCACAGCCAGACCCACATGTCTTCTCTAGACAGGTCTGCAGGCTAAGTGTGCGTACCACCATTTACCAATGGACTCATAACCAGAAACCTAAGAAGTGTATTTGATTCTTCTATCTTTTTCCTTCTATATCCAATCTGGACAGAAAACAAGTATACAGGACACCTGGCAACCACCTGACTAAACTTTGAGTTTCTTAAGCAGTATTTGAATGAGTTTGCATCTTAGCACTCATTAGCAGTGTTTGTTCATGTCTTTATTCTTTCTCTCACTGGCTTATCCAGCCACAAACCAGAGCTCAGTGTCTTCTGGGGCCAGTACTCTGCTCAGCATGGCCTGGAGTGGCGTGGGGGGTGGGGAGGGACTGCTAATGGGTACAGGGTTTCTTTTCAGGATAATGAAAATATTCTGAAATTGTAGTGATGCTTGCACAAACCTATACATTTACTGAAAAACATTGCATTGTGTAATGTGTGAATTATACCTCAATTTTTAAATTGGCTTACCTGTGTCTTAATTTTTGAGTTGTAAGAGTTATTTGTATATGCAAGTTCCTTATCGGATGTGTGATTTGATAATAGCTTCTCCCAATCTGTAGGTTGTCTTTTTACTTTCTTGATATTGTTTGCAGCTCTGAATGTTTGAGTTTTGATGTCATCTTCAGTTCTCTATATATCTGTTTATTTATTTATTGTCATCTGTGCTTTTCATGTCTGGAAAACCATTGCCTAATCCAAGGTCATGAAGATTTGCTCCAAAGTTTTCTTTTAAGGTTTTCTAGTTGTAGCTGCTTTTCCATTGAGGCTTATGATTTCATTTATTGTGTGAAGTAGGGATCCAACTTTATTTTTTCCCCCATTGAATTGTCTTGGCATCCTTGCTGAAAATCAATTGACTGTAAATGTATGAATTTATTTTGGGACTATCAATTATATTCCATTACTCTATATATCTATCCTTATGCCAGTACCTCATAGTCTCGATTACTCTTTGTTAAAAGTCTTAAAGTTGGGAAGCATGAATCCTGCAACTTTTTGTTATTTTTCAAGGTCTTTTTGGCTATCCTGGGTAGCTTGAACTTTCATGTGCATTTTAGGATCAGCTTGTCACTTTCTGCAAAGAAGCCAACAGGTCCTAGAAGATAACATAGGAAAAAAGCTACATGACCTTGGGTATGGTAATGAGTTTCTAAATACAACACCAAAGGCATGAAATAAATAATTGGTAAACTGGACTTCACTAAAATTTAAAACTTTTGCTTTGTGAAAGACAGTGTTAAGAGAATGAGAAGACAAGCACAAACTGGGAGAAAATATTTGCAAAAGACACATTTGCTAAAGGACTGTCACCCAAAATATGCAAAGGGCTCTTAAAACTCAACAATAAACAAAAATAGCTCAATTAAAAAATGAGCCAGACACCTTAACAGACACCTTCCCAAAGAAGATACACAGATACAAATAAGCATAGGAAAGGATGCTCCATTTCCTTTCTATGTCACCAGGGAAATACAAATATAAAAAACAGTGAAATATCATTATACATCCATTAGAGGGGCCATAATATGGAGCACTGACAACACCAAATGCTGGCAAATACTTAGAGCAACAGGAACTCTAATCATTGCTGGTATGAATGCAAAATGGTGCAACCATTTTGGAAGACAGTGTGGCAGTTTCTTACAAACTAAACATACTCCCATCAATTAATCCAGCCGTTGTGCTCTTATTGTGTACCCAATGGAGTTGAAAATTTGCATCTACACAAAAATTTGCACATGGATGTTTATAGCAGCTTTTTAATAACCAAAACCTGGAAACACCCAAAAATATCCTTCAGCAGATGAACAGATAAACTGTGGTACATTTAGACAGAACAGTATTATTCAGTGCTAAAAAGAAATGAGCTGTCAAGCCATGAAATGACTGGGAGGAACTTTAAGTACATATTACTAAGTGAAAGGAGCCAATAGGAAAAGGTTACATATTGTATGATTCCATCTATATGACATTCTGGAAAAGGCAAAACGATGGAGACAGTAAAAAGCTCAGTGGTATGGGGTAGAGGTGGGAAGGCATGAATGGGTAGAGAATAGAGGATTTTTAGGGTAGAGGAAATACTCTGTATGATATTGTAATAGTACACACATTATTATCCATTTGTCCAAACCATTGAATGTACAATACCAAGACTGCACTATCATGTTAGCTCTGGATTTTGAGCGATTATGACATATCATCGTAGGATCATCAGTGGTAACAAATGTCCCACTCTGGTGAGGGATGTTGAAAGTGGGGGACTCTAGGAATGTGGGGGGCAGGGAATGAAAAATCTAGGTACCTTCCCCTCAATTTTGCTGTGAACTTAAAACTGCTCTGAAAAATTGTTGTAAAAAAATAAAATACAATAAAAATAAGACGCCACGAGGAGTTCTGTAGGTATTGCTTTACAGCTGTAAATCCATTTTGGGGATATTGCCATCTTCATAATATCAAGCCTTCTAATCCATGAACATCTTTCCATTTATTTAGAACTTTAATTTTTTGTAACAATGTTTTGCAGTTTTCAGTACACATGTATTGTATTATTTTGTTAAATTTATACTTAAGGATTGTTAAATTTACATCTAAGCATGCTGTTATAAATGAAATTGCTGTCTTAATTTCACTTTCAAATTGTTTATTGCTCATGTAGAGGACTGCAACTGATTTTTGCACCTTGACTATTATTATAACAAAAGAGTGTTGGATTTTGACAAGTATTTTATCTGTGTCTATTGAAATGATCATGTGATTTCTGTCCTCTATTCTGTTAATATGATTTACTACATAGATTAATTTTTTATATGTTGAGCCAACCTTGCATCCCCAGAATAAATCCCACTTGGTCATGGTATATAACTTTATGTACATGTTGCTGGATTTGGTTTACTAGTACTTTGTTAGGATTTTTGCATCTGTGTTGAAGAGGGATATTGGTCTGAGTTGATTTTCTTTTTAACTTGTGATGTCTTGGCTGGGTTTGGTATCAGGGTAATTCTGTGACATTCTTGCCCAAATGCATAACTTGAACTCCATCATGAGGATATCGGACATACCTAAATTAAGAACGATTCCACAAAAAAACTGGCCGGCACTCTTCAAAAGCGTGACAGTCGTGAGATAGAAGGGAAGCTTGAAAAAATGGGCCATAGTAAAGGCAACTAAGTTGACATGACAACTAAATGTGAGGTGTACTATTAGATGAGAAACTGGAACACAAAAACTACATTGGGGGCAATTATTGAAGCTTGACACAGGTATATAGATTAGATAATAGAATTGGATCAATGTTATTTTCCTGACATTGGTAGTTGTACTGTTTCCTGTAAAATGTTAACATTTGGGGAATTCTTTTACTAGTTTCCCAACTTTTTTTTATGTCTGAAATTACTACAACATGGGAAGTTAAAAATTAACAAGAAAAAAATTTTTAAGTGTCTGTGTTTGAGGTACCATTGGTTCAGTGAGGGAAAGAAAGTTTGAGACCCAGAGAAGTGTGAGAACCAAGGCCTGGTGTCTAGTATTTCTGGCACCTGTAAGTGACTGAGTAGTTTCTGGAACCCAGAGTGTGGAAGGGGGATGGGACCAAGGGCAGTGAGGATACCCTGAAGACTGTGGGAAGTCATGGTGGGACTGGACAGAGATGCAGTCAGATGAGCTTTTTTGATGGATGATTTGGGAGACCAGCAGGGACAGATAGTAATACAGGAGACAATGGGGAGACTAAGGGATGGGAGTGATAGAAATAGAAAGAAATACAAAGACCCTTATGAACTTGCAAAGAGAAATTATTTTACCCAATGGTGTTATAGTCTCCATGGTTTCATTGTAGATTTTATTGTAGATTAAAAATATATATATATAATATTGGAGGGGCACCTGGGTGGCTCAGTCAGTTAAGTGGCTAAGTCTTGATTTCAGCTCAGGTCATGATCTCAGGGTCATGAGATCAAGCCTCATGTCAGGGTCCATGCTTAGCATGGAGTCTGCTTGTCCCTCTCCCTCCTCCTGCTGGCGTACTCTCTCTTTCTCTCTCAAATAAATAAAAGTCTTTCTTAAAAACATTAAAAAAATGAAAATAAATAAACAAATCTAATACTAGAAAGAAAGAAAGACCATACTGATGTCTGTATCTACAACAATAACAATCTTTGACCCCCAATTCAATCTCAGAGAACTGAGGAGTGTGCTTGGGTAGGAATTAAAATGAATGGACTTTAAATGCAGGGAAGGGAAAGGACTTTCTTCACCATGCTAAAGAGATCTGGCTAACAGATCTGAAGATCCACTCTTGAGGAGCTACAGTTTCTTCCTTTGAGGATGGCGGATTCTCACAATGATCTCCAGGAGAGACTTGCGAAAATTTCTATCAATGGAGAGCTGAGGCAAACTGCATCTGGGTTGTGGTGACCTGGAGGAAAACTATTTTGACCAGAGAACTAAGGAGCTAAAAGAGAATGACAGTCTGTGATGGGAAGAGCAGGATAGGGAGGAAGAGAAGAAGCAGGGTGACCGTTCCCCTTCCAGTCAGTCCCTTGGAGTTCTAGAGACACCAGCCACTTTATTGGGGTCTCTGGTATACTTTTGTTTTGTTTTGTTTTTTAATTTATTTATTTATTTTCAGCATAACAGTACTCATTGTTTTTGTACCACACCCAGTGCTCCATGCAATACGTGCCCTCTCTATTACCCTCCACCTGGTTCCCCAACCTCCCACCCCCCCCCCTTCAAAACCCTCAGGTTGTTTTTCAGAGTCCATAGTCTCTCAGGGTTCATCTCCCCTTCCCATTTCCCTCAACTCCCTTCTCCTCTCCATCTCCCCATGTCCTCCATGTTCTTTGTTATGCTCCACAAATAAGTGAAACCATATGATACTTGACTCGCTCCGCTTGACTTATTTCGTTCAGCATAATCTCTTCCAGTCCCGTCCATGTTGCTACAAAAGTTGGGTATTCATCCTTTTGGATGGAGGCATAATACTCCATCGTGTATATGGACCACATCTTCCTTATCCATTCATCCGTTGAAGGGCATCTTGGTTCTTTCCACAGTTTGGCGACCGTGGCCATTGCTGCAATAAACATCGGGGTACAGATGGCCCTTCTTTTCACTACATCTGTATCTCTGGGGTAAATACTCAGCAGTGCAATTGCAGGGTCTTAGGGAAGCTCTATCTGCCACAGCAACTTCTTTCAAGATATGTCTCCAAAGGTCAAGGAAACAAAAGCGAAAATGAACTTTTGGAACTTCATCAAGATCAAAAGCTTCTGCACAGCAAAGGAAACAGTCAACAAAACAAAGAGGCAACCCACAGAATGGGAGAAGATATTTGCAAATGACAGTACAGACAAAAGGTTGATATCCAGGATATATAAAGAACTCCTCAAACTCAACACATACAAAACAGATAATCATATCAAAAAATGGGCAGAGGATATGAACAGACACTTCTCCAATGAGGACATACAAATGGCTATCAGACATATGAAAAAATGTTCATCATCACTAGCCATCAGGGAGATTCAAATTAAAACCACATTGAGATATCACCTCACACCAATTAGAATGGCCAAAATTAGCAAGACAGGAAACAACGTGTGTTGGAGAGGTTGTGCAGAAAGGGGAACCCTCTTACACTGTTGGTGGGAATGCAAGTTGGTGCAGCCACTTTGGAGAACAGTGTGGAGATTCCTCAAGAAATTAAAAATAGAGCTTCTCTGGTATACTTTTAAAAAAGAAAGGGGAGGGGCGCCTGGGTGACTCAGTGCTTTAAAGCCTCTGCCTTCCACTCAGGTCATGATCCCCGAATCCTGGGATGGAGCTTTGCATTGCTTCGGGCTCTCTGCTCAGCAGGGAGCCTGCTTCCTCCTCTCCCTCTGCCTGCTTCTCTGCCTACTTGTGATCTCTGTCTGTCAAACAAGTAAATAAAATCTTTAAAAAAAAAAAAAAAGGAGGAGGAGGTTTGAAACAAGCTTGCATACATTCTGCCATATTTAGAAATATTTACACCCAAGAATTATTTTTTTCACTAGCATAATTCCAACTGTATCTATTGGGTTGTACCATGTAACATTGAAAGTTGGCAGCGGTGAATTGTGGGTAAATTGGATGCTAATATGGGACTAGAAATAGTCTGGATAGGACACGGAGGGGCTCAGGCAAGAGGAGAGTCTACATGGCTTGTAGGGTGGAGTCCCTGGACCTGGCTCTTGATTGAGCAGAGGCGAAATGAGTCTCTAAGGAAGGGGGGTTCAAAGGGCATGGTTGGCCATACCAAATGCTTCTGCCAGGAGACATGGAAACTGAAAGATAGCCAACAGATGTCTTATTGAGCAGTTCTTGAAGATTCTATTAGTTTCCTGTGGCTGCTATAACAAACGGCCAAAAACTCGATGCCTTAAAATTTATTTTCTTGTAGTTCTGGAGGTCAGACATCCAAAATCAGTCTCTTTGGAGATAGGGACAAAGTGACAGCAGGGCTGGGTCCTCTGGAGGCTCTAGCAGGGAAATGCATCCCTTGCTTCTTCCAGTTTCTAGAGGTTGCTGGGGTTCCATGGCTGGCTGTGAACCTGGCCACTCTGGTGTTGGCTTCCGCGGTCTCAGTGCCTTCTCCTTCGATGTCAGAGTTCCTTCTGTTTCACTCTTATAAGGATACTTATGATTGCATTTATTTTTTTAAAAGATTTTATTTATTTATTTGACACAGAGAGAGAGATCACAATTAGGCAGCAAGGCAGAGAGAGAGAGGAGGAAGCGGCTCCCGGCTGAGCAGAGCCCGATGCGAGGCCTGATCCCAGGACTCTGAGACCATGACCCGAGCCGAAGGCAGAGGCCCAACCCACTGAGCCACCCAGGCGCCCCTCATGATTGTGTTTAGAGTCCATCCAGAGAATCCAGAATAACCTCCCAATCCCAAGATCCTTAGCTTAATCACGTCTTCAAAGTCCCTTTTGCCATGTGAAGTCACATTCACCAGGTCCAGGGATTAGGATGTGGATGTCTTTGGGGGCCATTACTCAGCTTCCCACAAAGACCTTGGTGAGAACAATCCCCTCACAGCCAGGGGTGTAGCAGCAGAATGCAGAGGGGTGATGTTGGCTGGGACCCTGGCTGGATGACTCATTTGAGACTGTGAGGAAGATACACGGGTGAAGGGAACCAACACCTAGGAATGGACTAAAGAACAGTTTACAGAGTTCTGGCACAGGAGCAGAGCTGAAGACGTGAAGATGGACATTGATTATTTGTGAAGAGTGTGATTAACATGAAAATGGGAGCAAAAACCATGGTCACGGTTAAGGAGGAAGGGTCCCAGAACTTTAGCAGTTTAGGCAACACCAAAGCAGTGGAAAGTTGCCCAGCCTTCAGCCTTCTGGGTTAACGAAGAGACTGATGGATGAGTCATGGTCCTGAATGATTCTATCTACCCTAACTGCTAAGATATTCTACTGTCTTCCATGCTCAGTTTCTTAAAGCTATGTACAACTGGAGCATAAAAGGACCAAGAAAATTATGAGGGTTTTCAGGTCTGTGTGTGGTTCCTCTACACAGCCCCAGATACCAGGAAATGGGGCGTGTGCAAGCCTGGGCCCAGAGATGGGATGAGATGACACCCTCTCCTCTGGGCAAAGAAGCTATTAAGTCAAGAAAGAGCTACTTTGAGAATAAAAGCTCACAGCAATGCCACTACACGGGCCAAATCCCTTTCTTTCTCCTTCTGAGTTTCCTTTTCTTCTCTTAATTGGCAAGAGCATGGCAGATGTTGGAAATGCATCTTCTCTGATTTATCAGGAGGAATCACAATAATTTGATGTTGCTGTCCCGGGTCCAGCTTTCCTTGTGCCTTTTAAAACTGAAACAACGCTTGTCTTTTTAGTTTTATATCCTTTCTCTTCTTCCCCAGGCTCATCTCTCTAGTTCTAGTGAAGCTCTTCCGGGGGTTGTGGTTGTTTGCATTATACCTTCTCCTACTTCTCTGTTCTCTACTCTCTTCGCTCCAACCACCCTCCCCCACTCCTCCTCACCGTGCTGGCCTCTATTGCCCCCCATTTTGAGAGGGAGAAGGTGCTCTCCAGTATCTGAAGCAGTGCTCTGACGAGAGCCCCACACATCCCCAGCGGCCTCCGGAGTCCATTCCTGCCCGGGGAAGGAAGCCAGAGGCCAGTCAGGGCTCCTACCTGACACAGAGGAGGCGGAATCCCAGATTCCCAGAAACGCATTTGGGTCTGTCTTTGTGAAAGAAAATGATACTTCTCCAGACAGGTGGTACTATTTTGGGGCACATTTTAATGTGCAATTTCCAGTGCACATTTGACACACAGCTCAGACAGAAATAATCAGGTTAATGTGTGTCTGCACTGTCACGTGGTCAGGCTTGAGGTGAGAACAGATTTACACACCGAAATCAAAAGGAAATAGCGGGAACCGTCTTCTGCTACATTCCATGACAATAAATGGTCGCATGATGGAGGGCTGCCAACACCACTCTCCGCTCCTTTTACTCCCGCCCAGAACGTTCTTCCCTTTGAAAGAAAGTGCGTTTCCAAGGTGCTTGAGTGCATCTGATAAATACAGATTTTTATTAACAGGGGCGCATGTAAACAAAGGCTACGTAAACAGAGAGACGCCTGGCAGCAAGAGAGACGTATGCTCAGTGTCAGGAGATTTTCTTAAAATGAAGTGTAAGGAAGTTTATAGGAATTCTTGAGCAGATGTTTTGGTTCAAGAAGATATCCTGCCTCTCTGATGTCTGCTGCAGAAGATGGTCAAACCAGAGGGCTTGATTTCCATTGCGTCGGGCATTTGTCATTGTGTGTTTTTGTTCAAGGAAAGGTGCTTTTTGATTTCTTTTGTTTGGGGGGGGGGCTAGGATGCTAGAGAAGCAACATATTAGATTCACAGCATGATTTTTTTTTTTTTTTTTTGAAAGTTCAACCTTCAGATGAAAGAATCGTATTGAGGGTTATTTTTTAAGTAAAACTCCGCGGAAAGCCTCCGCCTGTGAACGCATGAAGAAGTAGAAGCTCCCCACATCCAGCCCACGGGGTAATATCCAAAATATGCGTGTGTCACCCTTTGGCTCCCTGAGGTAATGAATCAGTGCAGACTTTGCAAAAGCAGCTGTATTGAGCCTGCGAGTCACCTCGGCCACAGCCTTCAGAGTTGGAGGGAAGAAACTTCGAGATTAAAGGGCAGCATTTTCCCCTCTGAAATGGAATAATTGTGATATGGGATTTGCTTTTTTCCCCGACGTTTTGAAGAAAAACAATGTTCTTCCTGCTGTGATGAATTTATTCAGGAGGTTTGAAAGGAAAGCCGAGTCCCAAGAGGAGGAGGACCCTGAGTCAAGAGGGTGAAGGCTGGGTTTTCAGCACATGTGTTCTCATTTATCAAGGGGCGGTGCTCGGTGTGAAGGGGGAAAATACCCAGGGTGAAAAGATTCAAGGGGATCAAATTATTTTTCCATTTGTCTCAGAAGGAAAGGAAGAGAGGAAATAAAAGAGGGAAGGAAAATCATTTCATTATGTGGTAATCAAATGCAACGTGGGCTGGTCAGCGAGTGGCAACTTTATTTTTCAGAGAGGCTCGCTCTAGGGTGTCCTGAACCTCCCAGGGTGAGGCTCTGCCTGTGGAATTTGAAAACAGCGGGAGCACAAGAACAGAAGTTGCAGGGATGTCTACACTTGTCATCTCTCACATGACCTCTGGGCTACGGTCCTTCCTCGCCCCACCTGGATGAATCAGTTCGAGGGGGAAGCGGGAAAGGAAAACTGAGTTGAGCATTTACTGCAAGCGAGGCATTGCGCATGCGTTTTCTCCCCCATGATAAACCTGCAAAGTAGACACTATTGTCCCTAGTATAGAGGTGAGCAAAAAGTTTCAGGACCTTTGAGCCTTGTCCAAAGGGCCACTGCTAGGAAGGGAGTGGACCTATCCCCTATCAGAGCCAAGCTCTTTTTAGGTATTCCTCACCGCCCTCCTGACAGGTGTCCCTGGCATGGGAGCTGCCGGACTGAAGGTCCCTTTTGGCATCACAAGATAAAGATCCAAACGATGTAACACACCACGCTTGCTGCTGGTCAGTTGCTTTGCCTGCTTTAGGGCACAACTGTGGTGTGAAAATCCCGGGTCCTGAAGCTATTCAGTTTTCCTGATCCCGCACCCTTCTCATGAGTGCAGCACCCTAACATAGGGAATTCAGTCCCACATCCCCCGAAGGCCTTTCTCTCAGATCCTCGCACAGAGCGAGGGCCACTCATGAAATTCCTGCTAGCTGCCACGGCCTTCCAGAATTCCTCAGGAGGGTCATAGATCAGGCTTCACCTCGACCTTGCGCCCTGGGCTCAGGAGAGATGTGCTCTGTACTCAGGCTTCCCAGAGCTGTGGGGAGAGAGGGCTAAAGTGGTCTGGAAGCTGAGGTTTTTGCAGATTTTTGAAACACAAGTCTCCTCCTTTTCTTTTAAGTTTAAATGTGGGCCTATTGTTTTCTCCTGATAATAATAAACAGGGTAGAGAAAGAGAAAGACACGGGGGAAAGAGGAGGAGAGGGCAGGTGGCAGTCGTGTCAAGCAAAACCATCTAAACTCAGTTCCAAAGAGGTGTAGACGCAGTTCTATGGCGTTTCCACAGCGTGGGCTCTTCTCTCTGTGGGAGTGAGGGCGAGCAGGTCAGATACCAGGAGGCCCCATCAGGGGGAGCAAACATGCCCTCACAGGCCAGTTCCAGCCTCTGCCAAGTGGCCAGCTCTGCTGATAGGTGTGGTTGGGTTTGATTTTGAAAAGAAATCCAGAGAGTCCAGAAATGCGATCACTAAGGGACTGGGGAGATGAGATTCTTAGTGTGAAGGCTCAGGGCCTGTGGTCCTTCCCGTTGTGCGGGAGCCCAGGCTGAGGCCTCTCGTCACAAATGTGATTACCCTGTCCCTCCTACCCAGCCAGGGAAGAAGAAAGTGACTTCTGTTCATAGGACCGCTATAGTCAGGAGGTGTCGCTGGCCTATTGCAAATGGCCACAAGCCACAGGCTTACTTGGTCTAAATCTTTCTCCTTGAAGTAACAGAAATAAACTTTTGGGGGGCTCCTGGGTGGCTCAGTGGGTTAAGCCGCTGCCTTCGGCTCAGGTCATGATCTCAGGGTCCTGAGATCGAGTCCCACATCGGGCTCTCTCTGCTCAGCGGCGAGCCTGCTTCCCTCTCTCTCTCTCTGCCTGCCTCTCTGTCTACTTGTGATCTCTCTCTGTCAAATAAATAAATTAAAAAAAAAAAGAAAGAAACTTTTGGGAAAAAAGATGTAATGAGCGTAACAGCTTGTGACTTGACTTCAGTGCCAGTGAGCCTAGGTGGCACGTGGGGACTGTGCTGTCGGGTCAGGGGTGATCTCTGCAGACTTACAGAGACAGACAGGACAGCCCACCTCCGTTCAAAGACAGACTCTCTCCCAAGGAGGACAGTGTGTGAATTGCCTGACAATACAATGGGCCTCAGGGAACTAAAGCTGCTCCAGGCCAGGGGAAAATCAAAATGCAGTAGAACACATGCATCCAGGCGTCAGGATGATGGAACACAACACCAATTCCATACACGAAAAACAAGGTAGCTCCGGAAGGAGACAGACCCAAGTGCAAATCCATAGCCTCAGTCACCTTACTGTTTAGGGACCTCCTGAATTTCAGCCAGTGGTTCCCCATCTATGAAGATGGAAAGAGTAGCCCCTGCCTCTGGGGACTGATGTACGGATTAAATGAGACAACATATATGATTACTTCAATAGTCAGTTACCTAGCAATTATTAATGTTTATGCAGATAAAAATCAATGGAGAGGGGTGCCTGGGTGGCTCAGTGGGTTAAAGCCTCTGCCTTCGGCTCAGGTCATAATCCCAGGGTTCTGGGATCGAGGCCAGCATCAGGCTCTCTGCTCAGCGGGGAGCCTGCTTCCTCCTCTCTCTCTCTGCCTGCCTCTCCCCCTACTTGAGATCTCTGTCTGAAAGAACTAAATAAATAAAATAGCAAACAAACAAATAAATCTCAAATAAATAAATCTTTCTCTGATCTTAAATAAATAAAAAATCTTTAAAAAAAATTCTCTTAAAGACAAAAAATCAAGGAAGATTTATAAAGGTAACAGCCTTGCCCAGAGTCAGTCAGCAGAAAGTCAGGGATTTGAGCCTATGTCTATTGTGGTAGGGGGGTTCCAAGATGGCACCAATGATTCCTACCTCCTGGAGGTTACATCCTGGCTAATCTCCTCACGCACCGTATCCACAGGTACAGCAGAAGTTACAGTATGTCATAAGATGAAATTGTAAGAGACTGGGGCTCAGAGTAGAGTGGTGGTTGCTGGGAGAGGGTGGAGGAAATGGGGAGATGTTCATCAAAGGCTATAATGTTTCACTTATACAAGATGAAGGAATTCTGGAGATCTAATGAACAGCCTGTTGCCTGTAGTTAACAATACTATATTGTATATTGAAATTGACTAAGAGAATGTATCTTAGGTATTCTTACCACACATACACACAAAGTAACTATGTGAAGTATTGTCAATTATCTTGATTGTGGTGATTATTTTACAGTATTTACACATATCAAAATATCAGTTTGTACACCTTAAATACAAACAATTTTAATTTGTCAAAATACTTTCGTAAAGCTGAGAAGAAGAGACTGTGGCTTCCATCTTGGCTCTGTCTTGGTTGCTCTCTCTAGGGGGAAGCCAGCTGCCATGTCCTGAGGGTGCTCAGGGAGGGAGCCCCACATGGTGGTAAGATGGTCATGGCCAGCAAGAAGCTGGAGCCTTCCAGCAGCTACTTAAATGACCTTCATATTTTATTTTAGCCAGTCTCAGCCAATAGCTTGCCTGAAACCCAGCAGATCTCCTCCCAATTCCTATTCCACAGAAACTGCGAGAGAATAAAATATAAGATTTGGGGTAATTCATAGCATAGTATTAGATTAGTACATCTGTCTTTACATTACACCTTTCAATATGATTTTCATTTATTTATTTTTTCAATGAACGTTAACTGAGTACCTGATACATGCCAGGATTTGAGTTAGGGGATCCAAAAAGACAGAATCTCTAGAGGGCTTGCAGGCAGCATGGGTAGGAGTGAGAAAGGAAGACTTTTTTTTTTTTTTAAGACTTTATTTATTTATTTGAGAGAGAGAGAGAGAGAACATGAGCTGGGAGGAGGCGCAAAGGGAGAAACAGACTCCCACTGAGCAAGGAGCCAGACACTAAGCAGGAAGCCCTACTTGGGGCTAGATCCCAGGAACCTGAGATCATAATCTGAGTCAAAGGCAGATACTTAACTGACTGAGACACTCAGGCGCCCCAAAGAAGACTTATAAAAGACAACTGAAAGAAAACCTAAAATGAGGAGTGGGGGTAGCTGTGGGCATGGAGGGCACTTCTGGAGAGAGGAAGCTGATGAGGGGGTCAGGGACAGAGCGAATCAGAGCCATTAGGTATGAGGGTGGGGGAGAGATGAGTCTGAAGAGATCTACTCTTGTACCCCAAATATGTTAAACCATCCAGCCCCACAGCTGCCTGGAACAACAGATGCTGGCTGGAACACAAGGGGCTAATTCTTGTCACGTTTCCAGGAGATGAACAGAGAAACACCACATAGAGAGGCTGTAATGATGTCTTGGGGCTGCAGTAATAACGTACCACAGACTTGGGGGCCTTAAACAATGGGGGTTTACTGTCTTGCAATTCTGGAAGCCCCAAGTCTGAGATCAACCCGTCAGCGGGTTGGTTCCTTCTGAGAGCCATGAGGGAGAATCTATTGCATGCCTCTTGCCTAGTTTCCGGTGGTTTGCTCACAATCTTTGGCTTTGGCTTGTAGAAACATCGCTCTGATCTCTGCCTTCATCTTCACGTGGCTTTCTACCTGTGTCTGTCTGTGTCCAGATTTCCTCTTTCTAGAAGAACACCAGTGATATTGGATTAGAGCACCTTTTTTTTTTTTTTTTTTTTTTTTGCTAATGATCTTATCTTAACCTGATTACCTCTGTAAAGACTATTTCCCAATAGGGTCACTTGCTGAAGTACCAGGAGTTGGGACTCCAACATACCCTTTTTTGGGGGAGGGGGTGCCCACAATTTAACCCATAAGAGGGGACACTGCAGGTTACAAGAGTTAGTTGATGGACATCTTTTAGAACTGACCCAGAAGTCCACGAATAATTATACAGTTCCCAGATGGCTTTTACAACTCACCCTGGGCCGTTAAGGAGGTTGAAAACTAAGCAATTGCACTGGTATTAGGTTAAGAAGACAACCTATTCCTTTCCTGTTGGGGCAGGCAAGAAAACTACCCACCTTAAGTGCCGTGGGAGTAGTTTTCCTCAGTAGTAAATTCATTTGCTAAAAGAGCCCCAACAAAATACAATAGACTGTGTGACTTAAACAACAGAAATCTATTTTCTCCCAGTTCTGGAGGCTAGAAGTCCAAGATCAAGGTGCTGGCAGGCCTGGTTTCTCCTGAGGCCTTTCTCCTTGGCTTGCAAAAAGCTGCCTTCTTACTGTGTCCTCACATGGCCTTCCTTCTGCGTGAACATATGACTAGCTCTAGTTTTCACCTTGTAAGGACGACAGTCCTGTTGGATTAAGGTTAGCACTAACAGGCTCATTTTTAACTCAGTTATCTCTTTAAAGACCTAATCTCCAAATATGGATACATTAGATGCTAGGGCTCGGGACGTTAACCTAGGAACTTTGGGCGGACACAATTCAAACTCTAACTAGTAGCTATAGAGAAGGTCACTGTTCTGACTTACAGGAACAAGCCAGTAGTTTTAAGTTTGGTCTTTAAGATGAGCAGATGAATAGCTTTTCCTTGGGGAGGCTATGGGGAGGCTTCTGGAAGGATCTCTCTGAAATCCAGTCCATCCCCGAATATCTCCTGCTCCTTTAAAGTCCTGCCACGGCCCAGACCCTCACCTTTCAGTGTGTGGATCCCTTCCCTTCTCCCAGGTTCTGCCATCCATCCTTGGTCTGCGGGGATGGCTCTCAGAAGGCTGCTCTCCCCCCAACCTTTCAGCGGAGTGGCTGCCAGCCCCTGGGGGCCCAGCAAAGAGGACTTCTGTTTCGACTCTTCATTTTCTCACATTTTCCCTTTAAACCTAGTCTGTCTTATATCTCTCTTTCTTATTTTTGTTTCTAACCCCCTCTGTTCCTCTTCAATGTAATTTTAAAGTGAAAACACATGGCTACAAAACCAGGTCTCTCCATTTACTCAGCTGCACCTACTTATTCAATTTAAACTGGAAGGCTAGTTTACAAACTTTCAAAAATAAGTCCTGGGCCAATGTGGAGAACTGTATAAACACAGGTCTAATTTCATTTCTACTTGTTTCGATCCCCCCCCACCCCCCTTGCAAATAGCCTTCCTAGTATAAAAGTCAGAACATATGCACGCACACACACATACACACTTTTTCCTTCTGGAAGTTCCTCCTTGATTTCTAATTCTGTAACAAAATAAACAGGTCTTGAACAGAAAATGGGAGTTTTTAAGAGACGGTTTCCAGCAAACTGTCAATTAACGTTAGTGACATCATTCAACACAATATCAGTTTAAAGGGCTTTGGGATAGAGTGTTTGATTGTTAGAAAAATGACTAACCGAGTAAGTGAATTCTGCCTTCTCTCCATGAAAGACACACATGCACTCGTTTTTCTGTTAATCCTAATCTTTTTTCACTTTTGGAAGGAAAAGGAAGGCAGCTTTGGAAAATAG
This sequence comes from Meles meles, assembly GCF_922984935.1. Taxonomy (NCBI): domain Eukaryota; kingdom Metazoa; phylum Chordata; class Mammalia; order Carnivora; family Mustelidae; genus Meles; species Meles meles. Next base: position 17,437,344 of record NC_060079.1, on the reverse strand, counting down.
GGCAAAGAACCAGATTTCTTGTAGTCCTGCTGTTCTTATTTTGGTACAAGGGAACCAAAATAAGAAAATTGACCCTCAAATACTCTGGAAATAGATTCACGTTGTTTTACCTTAAAATGGTCGATAGTATGGCCATAGAAGTTCCTTATTTGACCCCATCCAACCATACCATATTGATTATACCTTTCTGAAACATAAAGAATGATCAAGAAGAGTCAAACCGAAGTAGAATGTTTTATTCATCTCCCACTTGTACGGTTCAAGGCCACACATTTTTCACACAGTGTCTTATGTGGCCCTCACAAAGACCCTGTGGAAGAACTTTCTCCCAAGACCGCTTTCGCAGATAAGTGGTAGAAGATTCAAAATCGTGTCTTGCAAAAGTATAGACAATGCATGTCACTCAACCGGGAGGGATACACAAGTCTGGGGTTTTGTCATGTTCTCAAGTGTCACAAAATGACCCTCCATAAAGTAATATTCTTGGTATGGAATGAATAGTGTCCTCCCAAAATTCCTGTGCTGAAGCCCTAACCACCAGCCCCTCAGAATGTGACTTTATTTGGAGATAGAGCCTGTAAGGAGGTAATGAGGTATGAGTCTTAAGGTAAATGAAGTCATAAGAGTGGGGCCCTAATCCAGTAGGACTGGTGTCCTTATAGGAATAAGAAGAGACAGCAGAGATCCCCCACCCCTACCCCACTTCTGAGCACAAGAGAGAGAAGATACAGCAAGAAGGTAGCCATCTCCAGCCAGAAAGAGAAGCCTCACCAGAAAGCATCCTCGAGGCTCCTAGCTTCCAGAACTTAAAAAAATTATTTTCTGTTGTTTAAACTACCCAGTCTGTGGTATTTTTTATGACAGCCTGAGCAGACTAACACAATTTTATTGGTGAATCTTGGTTGGACACTGCTTCCCTAATTTTATCCCATTTAGGGAACCAAACTCTTGTCCTTAATGGTTTCATAAATTTCTCTCTGTGCAGAGACCCCTATAATAAAACCTGGAGAACTTCTTAAATTTAGGACTTTATGGAAGAAAGCAATGGTAAGACCCATGCTTGGAAATGAAAACCATAATTGCACATTGTGAAAAGTACTGTTTCTTGCCTGATTGAAAAATTGGTGAAACCCTTCACGGGTGCGACTTAGAGAATTACTCCAATGAGACTTGAGTCCTGCCCCTCTTGACTCTCTGTGAGGGTTCCCCACTCTTGTCCCAGTCCAGCCCATACCCAAGGGCATGCCTATACATCAGAATGTTCTTGCAGGAAAATCTGATCCATAGATGTGTTATTATTAGGGTACATTTTCAGGATATCATCGTATCAACATTGTCTCTAAGGAAATTTCCTCCTTGCTGTATTTTCAGCAAAACCCTTGAAACAATATCCACAGTTTCCTTCTCTGTCAGACTCTGGTGATTCCTGCTCTTGCCACTTGATATTCTGCTTTACTTCGCCAGGTCTCCAGCACAAGAACAACTCCTCACTGCAGTCCCCCAGAAAGCAGGACTCCTATCTGAGCCAAAGCCCTCCTTGTGTGATATCATTTCACATCCCTCCAGCTGCATTCAGGAGTATTTTTTTTTTAAAAGCCACTGCATGCCCATTCTTCCATGGGCCACCCCCTGATGAAGTCCAGAAAGATAGCTATTCATTATTAATCCTGACTGCTTTCCAAACAGCTGTGGAAAATGTAGGCCAAGTCTACGGATGCTTAGTCTTTGAGTGTTTTCCTTTCCCTGGTCCTGTAAGGACCTTCTCTTCTCTAGCTCTGGGTTTGGTAACAATCAGAAATAAAAACAAGCACGAGACGGTCGGAAGTAACACAACGGCAAATACAATACCTAAGAATCTTCTTGTGAGTTCATTACATTTAAGGTTTTTTGCCTAAGGAAATCTTAGCATGTGCAAGAGATGGCAAACAGAAGCCTGAACTTTGCTTTTTTTTTTTTTCCAACTAACAATCAAAATGGAATTGGGGATGTGGTGGAGTGTGGTATGGTTTCAGTGACAGAGGTGTGGAGAGAGAGACTGTGCTCCCTGGCAATTCTGAAGGCTCACTGATCCCGGGATAACTGTCCACTGAGACTCATCACCTTTTCTCATCTGATCAGCCACCTTAAACAAAGTCCCCAGAAAATAAATTTTGTGTTTATATTGTTTATCGGCTTTCTTTCTTTTTATTCATTTACTTTTTTTAAAGAAAGGAGCAAAAGCAAGATTTTTTTTTTAAGAGAGATTTTATTTATTTATTTGTCAGAAAGGGAGAGAGAGTACAGTAGGGGGAGTAGCAGGCAGAGGGAGAAGCAGACTCCCTGCTGAGCAGGCAGCCTGACACGGGACTTGATCCCAAGCCCCCGAGATCATGACCCAAACCCAAGGCAGATGTTTAACTGACTGAGCCACCCAAACAAACTTTAATGTTATTCTTTTTGCTTCTCTATACACTGGAGGGGAGACAGTGGGTCTGTAGCCCGAGGTGAGGGATTAGGGATATTCATATCTCCAGGCAGGGAATGGCTTCTGCAGATGAGGGAGAAGTGGCTGGTCTCTTTGTTTTTGGTGATTCATTGTGTTTCCTGCTTTAGAAGATTCATATTTTTCACCAATTTTGTAAGATTCTCAATGACTATCTCTTTGAATATTGCTTTCCTCCCATTCGTTGGAACTTCAGCTGGACATGTAGAACTTCTAAATCTATCTTAGATGTTTCTGCATCTTTTATCTCTTTGCTTTCTATTTTGCATTCTAGTTGATTTCCTCAGAGCTAAATTTCAGGTCACTAATTCTTTCTTTAGCTGAGTCTAATCTGCAGTGTAACCTGTCCATTAAGCTTTATATTTCACTAAGTGGATTTTTCTTTCCTTGAAGTTTGATTTTTTTTTTTTTCCCTGAAACCAGCTTGGTCTTTTGGATAGTGTGTTTTTCATATTCATTCTCCTTTCCCCTTTGGGTCAGAAAAATAACCATAAGAAATTCAGGATATAAAACACATATTAAAATGTACAGAACATTTAAACTATTTTGATTTTGACACTTCCAATATCCGTGACACTTAGGTTGTAATTCTTCTGATGATTGATTCTTGTTCTGGTGGCATGTTTCCTTAGTATGTGTGTGTGTGTGTATGTTTATATTCCATGCAAACTTCACCATAGGAAGTTGGTGCAGACTCAGAGTCTGTTTGTCCATTTCTCCAGGAGTGATTTGGATTTATTTTTTGGTGCACACAGAAATACCAACCTGTGTCCTCTTTGTGTGTGCTTTCTTTTTAAGATTTATTTATTTGTTTGAGAGGGGGACAGGGGGAGAGGAAAAGTGAGTCTAAAGCAGATTTCCTACCAAGCCCAGAGCCCAACACAGGGCTCAATCTCCTCACCCCAAGATCACAACCTGACCTGAAACCAAGAGTCAGATGCTCAACTGACTGTGACACCCAGGTGCCCTGAGGACCTCTTTGAATGGAAGAATTGGCTCTGGGCTTTCAACATCACACAGGTAGTGGGCAGGGTTGTGATTATGAACTGTCCATGAAGACATTTTTCCCTCCCTACACAGAGCCAAGGCGAGACAGAAAAATTCCTTGGCTTTTGGTTGTTGTTGTTGTTGTTTTATTTTTATTTTTTTTCCTGGGCATTTTAAGACCAGCCTTCCACTTTAAGAATTGGAATTCTGGCTTTATGGGAGAGTAACTCTGGTCTAGCTCTTCACTGTGATGGGTCCAGGCCTTATCTTTTGTTCCCCAGGGGCCTTAAAAACTGGGAATTTGCAAATGACTTTTGGGTCATTTGTAGAATTTACCTCTCTGGATTCATGACTCAGCTTTGTTTTTGGCTTCTGGTGACCTCCCTAGGGTTTTTGTCAACTACAGTATTTTCATAAGTTTTGTAGCGCAATGGTGTTTAAATAGCTAAGCCTCCATATTGCTAAAATAGAATCTAAAGGGTTTGCTCTGATTTTTGCCAATTTTTAAAATTTCTATTTGCTCTTTTGATTCTGTACCTTTCTTTATCAAATAAAAGTGTAATTTACCCAGTTTTCTCAAAGAGTTACCCCAATATTTCTGTGCCAATAGCTCACATGCCTTTTCATTTACTTACATAGCTTTTAGTTTTCCCCTCTAAATTTGTGCCAGTTTTCTCCTTAGAAATTTAGGTCTGGATTTCTCATTCTACTATATGAGGAACAACTGGATCTCATTTCCAAACATTGGCCACTTCCTCACTTCCTTTTACATTATGAAGAAATCTGGCAAGGATAATGCAACAACCATTTGCATTTTTCTTTGACACTATCTGTGGACCAAACATCAGTGCCATTATAAAATCTGGATTCTACTTCCAAAAATCAATATAGATACTCACGATCTCCTGACCTTGTAGATGGCCGTTGGAAGTCCTCAGAAACAGGAAATTTGGGGTTTGTTTTGACCTCCCTCATTTTCAATTTATAAATAAGCATTTGGGACTCACTTTTAGATGAGCCGATTATGGACTCCCTTGTCAAACGAGGTAGGGAGGTGGTATTCTACAAATTAACGGTGAGGTTTTTGTTGTTGAGGAACATCGTGTAAGCAACAGATGCTGTCCAAGGAAAATGGGGACTCCTGCTACTGGGGGAACAGCGCTAGGTTTGTTCTCCTTTAAGGGGCAGAGCTACGGGTATGGTTGGAAGTTTCAGTGAGGTAGATTTATTTTTTATAACGAGAAGAGGAAAACATTCCAGATCTCTCCGATCAAGGAGCCAGAGCTCTGTGCTCCCCATCCCTTACAGGACCGGATAGGAGGCAGTGACAAGGATGAAAACAGACTTTATAACGGGAAACACAGGGCTTGTTTCCAGCTGTATTATCACAGATTAGTGAAATTTAAGCATTAGGAAACAAAAAACTTCCCACCACAACATAGGCAGTCACGTTCTGTGACATTCATTTTGGAGTCCCTAAAGGAAACCCACATGCTCAGAGTTGGGGGGATGGCAGAGACTCAACTGCCTGAATCCAAAGTGTCATGGGATGCTCCTCAAATTCTGAGGGGCTAAGGTGGGCCCTGCACAATGTCTGCTTCCAGAATCATCCACATCGGAACCACCTCCCTCAGCTGCGTGTGTGTAGCAGGTCAGCGCCTGAGGAACACCAGGCTTTCCCTGTATGTTTCTCCGAGGGTGGGAGTCACTACTCTCTTCCCATACATCCCCTTGCGGCTAAAATCCCCACCTGTCAGGCCCCAGCTTCCTGCCACCGGTCTGCCAGGAAGGCTGCCCTGGCCCCACCCCCACACGGATCCCTGCTCTGTGTTCCCCGTGCTCCTCCCACCACTGTCCTGAAGTAGTGATGGCAGTATCTTCTGGCTTCCAGCTTTCCAGCTTCCCAGCTTCCTGTGCGGTAGTTAAGGACAGGGTTACTGGAACTCTGATTGGTGTAATACCAACTTTCCAGAATTTTCATTCTGAAGTTACACTCATTTATACCTTGACACCCAATTATGTAAAATAAAGGCACTGACTTTCCATTTCAGGTTCAACAAAGGTGCTCCTGTGTAGAAAATGCTCTGATCACATCCTTCCTCAGTGTCAAATGCTTTCCAAAAGATCTCTCTTTAATTCCCACCTTTCCTTCTGATTATTAGCTTGTTCATCCCCTCAACGCAGTTTTGGATTCCAGCATACTTCATGAGGCTGGAGAATCACTTAGAATGAGGGTGGGGTGAAAAGGCTCCATGAAGCAAACAGGTGGAGGCTACGGGGAGGGGATTAAGAGTCAGGAAGGGAGGGGGAAGGGGGGGAATAGAATGTGGAGGGGAGGAGAGGGGAAAGGAAGGGAAGGGGGGAAGGAGTTTCTAGGCTCACAGTCTTCACCGGGAGCCACACACACAGCCAGCCCTCTCCCAGAGGCGGGTTCCTTCCCTTCCCCACCTTTCACCCCTGCCACTCTGTTTTCCTTCTCAGCTGAAGCCGTCCCCCGGGGCCTGATCTCTCCTGCCTAGGAACATTTATTTTAGCCTGGACCTCTTCCCTGATCCTCCTACATGAAGAAAGCTGTTGGGAAGGACCTCAGGCCTGGGCCCTAGACCTCTCTTGGCAGGAGTAGAGACTAAGGATTAATTTAGAGTATAATTATTTAGCTACGAGAGCACTAGCTTGGATTTGGCTTATTTAAAAATAAAATAGCCCTACCATCGCTCTTTGACATATTCATGACACTCTCTGACACTCCACGACGTAACACTACGGAATGAGAGCTGTGTTGTCATTTGGCCTGTTTTGCCATCACGTTTCCAGCAGTGAAACTTGATATGGAACCGGTGAGTGACCTCTTAGTTTCCCCACTGAACCGACACCCACCGCGGGTTTTACTTATGCTCTGAACCCAGGACCTTGCATGAAAGTTGGCAAATGGTAGAGACTTAAAACTGTTGTCACTATAAGGGCCTACTTAGCCAGAGAGAGCCATTTTGTTGTTTATGCAGTAAACTTAGATTGACCCTGCCCCCACCCCCCCGAGAGGAACTCACTTAGAAACAAGTCTGGGAAACCAGTAAAATATGGATGACCAGCCCCTGATAACAGAGCCCATATACCAGGACGTGTCAGGTCAGGGGGAGGTAACAGAGCCCAGAATGCAAGCACGAGTCAGGCCAGGTGGAGACATCTAATCAGCAAAGCGTAGGTACTATCTCCCTGACCACCAAAGAATGTGGGCCCTGCCTTTTGGGCACCAATTCTGACCAGAGTGATAGGCTAGTTCAAATAGCTACTGTAGGATGAATTGTAATTCAATGGCCACCTGTGTGTGGCCAGGCCCAACCACATGGCCTTTGCTCTATAAAAGTTAGTCTGTGAGGCAGGGAGGGGTCGCCTCTTTACAAGAGATGGTCCTGGCCGGTCAGTTTGATTCTTGATGCTTGGCGCGAAATAAAGCTTTGCTTGACCTTCGCTTTGTATCAGTCTCGCTCCTTTGACCATGGACCCAACAGTCACATGAATGAATCAACGGATGAAAGGGCGGCCTTCACTCCCGGCGAAGATACCAGCGAAGCTTCTAGACCTTCACGAGAGATCATGGTCCCCATTTCTTATATTCACGATTTTCAAAATCACCGGATGTGCCCTCACCACTACGTTGGGGGAGCACGACCTCAGGCCCTGGTCCGGGAGGTTCTGGGCCAGGCAGGACTGAACTTTGCAGTGTGCCAGTGAGGATGAGATTTCCAGAAGGCCAAAAACCTCAGTCCCGCTGAGTTAGTGCTTCCAAGGGTGACCCCTCATCGAGCTGCTTTCCCATTCAATCCTTGGACTTTACCCACTACCATCATAGAGAAAGCCAAAGAAAAATGGCATTTGCCCATGCTCCTGAAAAGGCAGAGCTCATATGATTACTGGAGCCTTGACTTCTCAGTGTCTCGCACTGAAAGATGACTTAATTTCAAAATTTATGATGAGGCATCCCCTATGTGTGTGCCTGTGTCTCTGGGCCTCGGGTCTGTTATATGAAAATAGGCTGATAAGGTTTCCTTACATGGCCATTGCTGGGAGGGGAAGAAATAACACACTGAGGTGACCCAATGGTGCGGAGCCCCTGGCAGGCACTCCGTAGGAATATCTTCGTGGATTTCTGCTGATGCTTCTCCCCTTCTGCTTCTGGCTGGCCCTGCCTGAAAGCTCACCACGAAGTTATGTTCAGTCACAGCGCCGGCGGCGACAACCCTCCTGGTTAGCCTGCTTTTTCTTCCTGGTTCCTATTGTTCTCTGTGTAAATCCCTGTGGTGTGGGCCTGTGCTTTGCGCCTGTTACCAGCCTCACCCTCAGGCCTCGCTCTTTGAACCACTCCAGCTCTCTGAGGAAGCCATTGGTCTCCCATTTCCTCACACAACACACAACAAAACACAGCAAGAGCAATAAACCAGCACACCCACAGTCTCCTGCCACCACCACGTCCAGTGCCTGGCAGGGCCACCCATTGCGCTGAGGACACCACCTCACAGCCTCCCATCCTCCCCCCACCCCCCACCCCAAACAGCCGGTGCCTTGCAGGCGACCTGCCTTCCCACTTTCACTTTGGGCTTAGCCTCTGGGGAATGTTCCTTTTGTGCCAACTCAGCAGATGCATTTCTACGAGAGCTTTTGTATTTGACCCAACGTTCTCGTTGTTCCAATTTGGAAAGGCGGTTATGGGCATCTGGCTTGTCCCACGGCTTGAAACAGAGGAGGCTTTCTGACACTTCCATAAAACACTTTTCTGCTTTAATTCCCTGGAGCTGGATTTTTGCTTGTAAGAAGCCTGGCTGATGGGGAAGAGACTCCTTCTCCAAGGCTTCTGGGGGCTCTTTCTCTTGCAGGTGACCCTGGGACAGAAGTGAGGGCAGAATTTATCAACGGAGCCAGGATTTGGAGGCTCACATCCCTTGCCCCGGCTCTGCACCTCTCAGGACTGGATTGGGGGACAGTGCAGACCGGGCGGGACCCCATCCGAGCGGCAGGGGATTTTGGATGAACCGTTTGTTCTCTTTGGGCAGGGTTGAGCCAGTGGCTTGCTGCTGTGTCTGATAGACAGAAATTTGGGTCTAAGTGCTGTTTAATCATCCAGCAGAGAGAGTTTGCTTTGGCTTAATTCTGGGCAGAGGATGGTACCCCTTGCCCTCTGTACCTTTGGCCTCTGGGCCTTGGAACTGCTGTTCCTGGATTTTTTTCATTTTCTTTTCTTTCTTTCTTTTTTAAAGATTTCATATATTTATTTGTCAGAGAGAGAGAATGCACAAGCAGGGGGAGCAGCAGGCACAGGGAGAAACGGGCTCCCCACTGAGCAGGAAGCCTGAGGCGGGACTTGATCCAGGGACCCTGGGGTCTTGAGCTGAGCTGAAAGCAGACTCTTAACCCACTGAGCCACCCAGATATCCTGCCTCTGTTTTGACTTCTGTGTCTGCTCTGTTTCTGAGGGCAAATGTCAGCTCTTAAATCAGGTGTTTGGGGATTTCAGGAAATAGCATTTCAGAAACATTCTGGATACCAACTTCATTTGATCAAGAAGGACATGAACAATGATTGTTTACTGTTTCCTTAATTTCATTCGAAAGGAAGTGTTTAGCGCACACCAAGGCATAGTCTCGGAGTAGGAAGGTTTGAGTGACTTCAGCTGGAGGACAAATCCCTTCCCCAGATTTTATTTGTCTGATTTCACTTTAGACCAAAGGTTTCTTTGTCCTGGGACTTTAGAGCAGGATTGGGGAGTGCTGGTTTTTTTCATGGGGTATTTCCAGGCCTACCTCCCTCTTTGGCCCTCTGGGGGACTGGCTACGTTGCCCGCTGCTGGTGACACTGGCAGTATGTACCCAGGGCCTCCCTCATCCCAAACTCTTTGCCTTCTGCAGGCCCTAGCAGAGGATGGCCAGCCTCTCTCCAGCCTGCCCCATTCCTGGCTGTTCTGGGGGTTGGATGGCGGGCAGGGGAGCAGGGTGGGAACCTTGTCACCTTTACTGCATGGATGGCTGACTGAGGCAGGGGTCGTGACCTCTCTGGCCACCAGCTTCCTTGTGAGGCAAAGCGGGGGGTGGGGGGATCTCTTGGGGCCACGGTCTGTCCCCCCAGCCCTCCCCAGGCATGGAGAACTCAACCTTTCCCGAGGCTACCTGGGAAGTGCTGGCTCAGACGTGTCTAGCCGGAGCCCCTGGGCCTGCCACAGCCACGGCCCGCTCTGCCCTCAGAGCAGTTCCCGTGGGAATCTTGCCACCAAAGGAGAGGATAGTCTGTCCAGAGGCAGCCAAGCTTCTAACCGCAGCTTTCCCTACCAGGGTTTTCGCTCCAGAAGCGAACAGGGAAAACATGTCATTACCCAAGAGAATCATTGCTCAGAGAAGGCCTGGCTAAGAACCTGAATCTCCCAGGGGTGTTGAGTGGCTTCTTGTTTTTGTTTTCGTACTGACCAAGAAGGGGCATTATGAAAACAGACCAATGAGCCAGAATGTAACCAAACAAAATCTCTTGTTTCTTACCAGGTGCTAAACAGAGCTGAAATCCAAATTTATGTCTGCATGGGGTGTTGGGAAGCTGCCCCCTCAACCGCTTCTGTGGAGGGCTCAGATTCCATCCAAAAAGGTCCACAGTCCCTGCCTCCCCTATGAGTTCTGCTCCTGTCATGCAAGCCCTTGACTTGGTGTCTGGGGCTTCCTCGTCCGGTAGTAACGCCTCACAGTTCTGTAACACTTCTTGAGCAGCAAAGCATACAATCGCGCAAAGGCTCTATTTATCATACGCCTGAAAGGCCTGGTCTCAGGAACTTTCAGTCACCTGCCCAAGGTCAGGCACCTGCCCAAGGTCACAGAGCTTGGACTCAGACCCAAGCCTCCGAATCCCAAGTCTATTATTTTTTTCCCACACATGACCCATGCATTTACTTGTTCATTGGTTTATTAATTCATTCAATCAACATTTTCTTTTCTTTTCTTTATTTATTTGACAGAGAGAGAGAAAGAGAGAGATCACAAGGAGGCAGAGAGGCAGGCAGAGAGAGGGGGGTGGGGAGCAGGCTCCCTGCTGAGCAGAGACCACCCCCCCCCCCCGACGTGGGGCTCGATCCCAGGACCCTGAGATCATGACCTGAACTGAAGGCAGAGGCTTAACCCACTGAGCCACCCAGGTGCCCCTCAATCAACATTTTCAAGGGCCTAGCATGTAGGTTCACAGTCCAGTTGGAAAGACAGACACATAAATGACAGTGACAATACAGTTTTGTGCTCAATGTCCAGGAGAGCAAGAGGAAAAATCTGCCAGTCGAGCTGTCTTGTAGTTAGGGAAGATGTGTGTCAGTGAGCAGTGAGAAGACAGGGAGATGGGTGCAAAAGGAGACGTGTGTGTAAGCAATCCTGTGCGTAGAGATGGGCACCACCTGTGAGGGGAAGGGGACGTCCCTGAGGAGAAGGCATTGGAACCAAGGCTGTCACTGGAAGAAAAACAGTGCCCGTCAAGACAGGGCAGCCAAGATGGCAGACGTGCAGACCCCAGGAGAAAGAGGCTGCTGCGGGGCGCCTGGCTGGCTCAGTTGTTAAGCGTCTGCCTTCTGCTTAGGTCATGGGATCGAGTCCTGATTTGGGCTTCCTGCTCTGCGGGGAGCCTGCTTCTCCCTCTCCTACTCCCCCTACTTGTGTTCCCTCTCCTCTGTGTCTCTCTCTGTCAGATTAAATAAATAAAATTAAAAAAAAAAAAAAAAGAGGCCGCTGCTGGAGGTGGTCACCGGCTCTGACTTTGGGACAAGCTTATGTCTGACAAGTATGGAGTGGTCACGAGAGTCAGTGTGAAACAGGGCACATTTTTAACTTTTTAAAGACACTTTTTTACTCACCTATAACACACTTGGAGAAGTACACAAGTGATTACTGAACATACAGCTCCATGAATATTCACAAAGAGAATGCCCCAGGGTAGCACACCCAGCTCACCAGAGACAACCTAAAGCCCCAAGATAGGACTACGGCCCCCCAGGCTCCCCCTTCCAGGCCCTTACCGGTTACAATCTCCGACTGAGAGTAATCCCCGTTCTGATTTGTAACAGCCTGTGCCAGCTTCACCGGGTGTGGTACTTTGTGTAAACTCCGGTATGTACTTTTTGTGTCTGGAATTTTCTAGTCAACATCTATGTTTGGTTATTAGGAACAAAGTTGCTAAGGGCATTTCCCTGCCCACCAGGATCTTGTTGAATGGAAAAAACAGGCATTTCATTTGGGTCTTTACATAGACATGGGATTTCTGGGTCCTACTATAGGCTGGGAAGAGGTTTAGTTTTACTACCAAATGTAGACTGTGTCCCATCTTTTTCAGCAGAGCTAGGGAGCTGGGGGCAGGGGGCTATATTAGTCAAGGGTGCTTTCATTTGCTCTCAAACACCAAAAATTCAGCTTTGATCAATTAGGGCAGGTGAAGGGGGGATGTTTCTTGGTCATTGAGTAAAGCAGGGGTCCAGAATTGGGTCACCTATTAGAATGAGGGCAATTTAGGGGCTTGTGGGCTGTGGATAATGGACGAGTGCACATAATCTTTCATTCTCATGGATTTATCCTCACCTATTGACAATAGGCTTTCTCTGTGTGATGGAGAACATGGTTGCTAGCAGTCACTGGTTTCTCAGTGACAGATTAGTGACACCAGAGGAGAAGACTTCTCTCCCTCACTTCACCATATCCAAATTTCAAGGAAGGCTCTGGTCAGTCAACCCTTGTCCAATCACTGAAGTCACCAGAATGGAGGTGATATGGACAGACGTGAATCCAGGAGGTCCCAAGGATTGGGGTCCAGTAAGCCACATTACAGGAAAGGGAGGAAAAGCACCCCTTCCCGACCAGTGCAGAGAAGACAAATAGGAGGGCACCTGGATGGTTCAGTGGGTTAAGCCTCTGCCTTGGGCTCAGGTTATGAAATCTGATTGTCAAAAACAACTTGTAGGGGATGCCTGGGTGGCTCAGTTGGTTAAGCTGCTGCCTTCGGCTCAGGTCATGATCCTAAGGTCCTGGGATCGAGTCCCGCATTCGGCTCCTTGCTCAGCGAGGAGCCTGCTCCCCTCTCTGTCTCTGCCTGCCACTCTGTCTGTTTGTGTGCTCTCTCTCTCTCTCTCTGACAAATAAATAATAAAAATCTTAAAATTTAAAAAAAAAACACAACTTGTAGTGTAGATGCTATTATATCCATTTTAATTGATGAGGGAACTTGAAGTTTACTTCCGGAGTGAGAAGCCCCATTATTGGATCATGCTCTTCAGGGCTCGAACTGACCAGAACACCAGGAGCAGTTCTTATCCCAAATCATGTCAGCTCCCCCCTTTTTTCCCCAACTGGATGAATGTGAGTAAAAAGCAGTAGTTTAAAAATTTATTCCTTCTTTTATAGCTAAGGGAATTGCTATAATCAGTGATTCCTTGAGGCCGGATGGAAAAAGCCCACAACGGTGGTGATGACTAGAGCATATGCTCTCTGGAAGGACCACAGAGCAGGGCAGGAGAGGGCAGTCCCAAGTAGTGGGGAGAAGTATCGCATCCCAGCCAACTTTATCACTTTTATCTGGGGATCTGGTATTTATCTGTTACGTTCAGCAAATCTGCATTTATTGACAAACTATGTGAACCCAACAGTGTACTAAGGCTGCGAGATAAAAGGGTGCAATTGCCCAGGAGGCTCACAGCCGCCAGGGAGGAGAGACAAGTAAGCCATGACCACACACCGCTCAGTGCTGTGAGAGGGACATACCAGGCTTGAGGAAGCTAACGCAGCAGGCAGGGAAAGCCTCACGGAGAAGGGAGCACATGAGCTGAATCTGCAACAATAGGTAGAAGTATTATGATGTTGTAATTTACTTGAAAATATCCACGATAGCCATTGTGATAGTATTCGCTAATTGATACGACATACTTTTTTTCTTTTTAAGATTTTATTTATTTATTTGAGAGAGAGCATGAGAGGGGAGAAGGTCAGAGGGAGAAGCAGACTCCCCATGGAGCTGGGAGCCCGATGTAGGACTCGATCCCGGGATTCCAAGATGATGAACTGAGCTGAAGACAGTTGCTTAACCAACTGAGCCACCCAGGTGCCCTGATACTGCATTCTAAGGGGTGGTCAGTTGCTTTGATCAGAGATTCACGCCCCAGATCATTTAATCAGCAAGGTCTCAATATACGTCAGGGCCTAGAGCTCCAACTTCCTTGTTCCAAAGGAAACCAAAAGCTTTTATTAAGTTAGGATAGTGAAGGCCAAGAACTGCTTTTCAGTGGGGGAAATTTTTGCCACCTTAATTAGCGTAAGAGATGTTACAAATGGTCTCTCATTGATGACATTGGTGGTAGTTAATATGTGTGGATTCAATATGCACTGGCTACGGTATTTTAGAGACCTTTCCTACCTCTTCACAAGCAGGTGTAAGAATCCACTGAAGACATTAGTCTATACCCTTACTTTGGATGCCTGAAGCTGATACCCAAATGATTGGAGTGGAGGAGTCTGATGGCATCACAAGACTGATAGGATCCTGCTCCTAGAATGTTGACACAAATGGTTGTCAGATCATCTCAAAAGTCGCTGGAATTCACCACCCAGAACTCTAGGCTTGGTTTTGTACTTGACTGCTAACGAATGTTTGTGAAAGGGGCCCTTGGGTGGTGCTGTCGGTTGAGCACGTGACTCGTGATCTCCCCTCAGGTCTGGATCTCGGGGTCATGAGTTCAAGCCCCACACTGGGCTCCACACTGGTGAAAAGCTATGTCCACATGTGGCAGAATTTGGTCCCGAAAACGATTTGCATCATAATATGGTGTGCATGTGCGGTTTGGGTTCTACCTTTCCCTGCCAAAAGACTGACTAGGACCTAATTGATTTAGGTCGATTTACAACAAGTTCAACCAGATAGTAAAGGCAATGAAGTGCTCTCTGGGTGGGAGAGCAGTAGGGCCCAAGACACAGGGAAGCTCTCAGGGACTTGGAAATAGGTGGGTGCCCCTGAGGTACAGGACGCCAGAGAGGGATAATGAGAATGTTTCCTTCCTGAAGAACTTCTGTGCTCAGTTACTGAGTTGGGATTTCATCCCTCACATTAGTGATGTTGAAAACGTGCCCAAGGATGACCCACAGTGGAATCGCCTGGGAGGGACGGGGCCTGGGTTCCACTCTTAAAAATAAGCTCCCCAGACAATCTCCGCACGTCCCACCCCGCCCCACCAGAGTTTAAGAATATAGAAAGCCAGTGCTAGGGTGCTCAGCAGTGGGATGACTGGGTATGTGACTGGGTGGTGGTGAACCAGAGCCACCAGCAGCAGGGGGTTGACTGGAGACTCCGCTACTGGTCAGGTTTTGGTGACAGTTCAGGTGATGGTTCTAGAAGCAGGGAGTTGGTTTAAAGAGCCACCGGTAGCCAGCCTGACTGAGTGACTGATGGGCTGCCAGAAGGCCGGTTTGAGGGAGGTGGCTGGGCTTATGATGACTGACAGATGTCTGGCCGGGGGACAGGGTGGAGAGTGATAGGAGCAAGCCTTTCTTAGGCTGCTGTTGGTTGTCCTTTTGGTCTGGAGTACGCAGATGGAAGCTTGCTTGCAGTTCTGTCACTCCCTGGGCTGGCTGGGCTGCTACCCCACTGCCCGCGCCAAACCAGTCAAATTGAGCCCCCTCAGCAACCCCCCTCCCCACCACCCCTGCTGGCAGCTGCTCTGCTCCTGCAGGTTGCTCAGTCCCTGCCCGTGTCATGCCTGGTCCACGACAAATTCTAGAAAGCACGGATCAATTGAGAACAGCATTATTTGATAATATTCATGTAATGAGCAAATATACCCTTCACCATCACCTGCATTTAGTTCCTTTTAAATAAAATAAAAATAATCCAAAAAGTGGATTATGTGGAAGAAACAACTGGGCTGTTTCCCTCTGGTCACTGTTGCCCCAAATCCCTGCCAGATGGTCAAGCAGAGAGGCTCAGGTTCCAGCAAATTACAGAACCTCATTAGGACTCTTGTTCATGTTTTGAGATGCCGTAGGCCCTTATATGAGGTGATGCTGATCTCCTAAACTTGTATGACAACATAATGAATGCATGTTAGTGAAGTGTCCAATGAAATGTGAAACAATCAGTGAATTCTTTGCATATTTTATTTTTCTTTTTTTGATTTCCAACTCACACACATCTGGCATATTTTACATCTTTGCAATAAAACATGGTTACAATAGCTTAAGGAATTTATATATCCAAAATATTTCACCATGATCTCAAGATGAAATGAACTTGTCTTCCAGATGTTCAGTATCCTTCCAATTCTAAGCTACAAACTCAAGATATTGCTTACAGCCTGGTGATGAATAACTTAATCATTACGCTGATCCCCCAGAATTTCAGAATATCATAAATACAAACAACAATGAAGAAGGAATTCAGTGCTAAAACTTACTAATACAAGGTGGATGACAAATAAGTAATCACGTCAATAAATAATGATATGTTTCTGGTGCAAAGTGCCAATACAAAGAACCCATTATCTTGTTGTATCTTTTTAAATAAATGACTGCAAGTGAGTATAAATTCTGAGAAAATTACATTCCTGGAACATGCCTCATAGCCCTACCGACACAATATGTACATCTATGACGATACAGCCACCAAATATACAAAGAAGAAACATGAATAAAGTGTATATACCCCTGGGTGTATAACTTGATCAGTACAAGGTATGGAAAATCATTTGATACCCATCATTTTATATCATAAAAGATGAAGTGCCTTAGGCTAAGAATGTGGCTTTAGGTGAGAATTGCACAAGAACCTAAAAGAATAACCTGTTATTGTTATAATAAAGCCCGACTCGTTGTTAAAGAAACTAAGCTATTTGAGAACCAAGGAGAAAAAAACCCAAAAACCCAAAAAACAAAAAACAGAACCAAAAATAGTTAGCATCAGATTCTCCTCCCCTAATGTACACACACTAAGCCAGCAGGATGACTCTGGAAGAGATGTCCAGGAGTTGGGAAGTCATTACTATGGAACTAATGATCGTGACTCCTATTTATACAATAAAAACCAAGACCTCATCCCTAAGCCCCCTTTCTGCTGTGTCTTCAAATTATGAAGGGTAGGGCTGAATTTTCTTTGTATAAAGTAGCAAAAATGGCAAATAATGGCTTAGTATCCAAATGCTTTATGAGCAAATTTCACTTAGAAGGGATGAATTTAGATTAAAAAGTGCAAACCATATTTGGAGAGAATGTCAAAAATTACTGATTGAGCCCAAATTCAACCCTTTCATACAAGCTGTGTCCTTGGACAGATCTTTCTGTTTCATAGTGTGAATGCACCTGTTCCATCAAGACATCAGGATTAAAGAACATGCAAGTTGTAACTCCACAATAAAATTAAGAAACGTTTTGTTCTTTATACAAGGTTTTACTTTTACAAAAGTATCCCTTTAAATAAGATGCATCTGATGTACAAAGTATCAAACGTGTTTTTTTTTTTTTTCTCAGCTTGAAAAGAGGCTGGAAATGGGATGCAGGTTAGGTTCAAAGCTTAAACTTTGTAACAACTGGACACAAGGTTCCTCAGAATTGTCAAAAGTCTCTTGTGACGCGTCCTACTACCTTTTCTCAATAAACAACAATATATGAAATAATTACCAAAACATCTCCTAATTCATATAATTTACATGATATAAGCTTGCTTGGTAGCAGCTGGTGTTCAGTCGTGAAAAAACACACAAAGGAAAATGGCTGCTGACCACCATGTACAGCTATTGCTGGGTGTGATGGAATGTACAAACGGAGGTCGATGTAGACGAGTTTCTTCCACCAGAGATATTGCCTTTCTGCGCAGCACTTGTGCTCTCAGCTTTGACTTGGCTTTTGGCTCTTCATTAGTCTTCAGTATCTGTTCTGATGCTCATAATGCCACCGATTAAAATCTATATTAAAAGCTACGATGCTACCAGAAGCCATGCCAGTGATCAGCGTCCTGGAAGAGCAGAGACGGTAGTTAAGAGTGAGGTGAGCTCCTTGATGGGGTTGCTCCTTTCTACTAGACCCTATCACCATCTCTGAGTTCCCCTTGGGTCTTAGTTTTGGGGCCGTCGGCACGGGATTACAATTTATTCGCTCAGACCCGGGCTGCCAGACGGAGCATTGTTTAGTTTTGGCTCAGCCGGCTCACCGGATAAGTATTTTTCCGGGAAGCAGCCTCAGTGTGTGTATATCAGTTCCGTGCACGTGCTTCTGCTTCAGGGACAGTGTAAGACACAAAAATAACTGCAATTAGGGATGAGATTAACATAGAAATAGAAACCTGACCAGTGTCTATCTTCACTCCTCTTTGGAGACACCGACCCTCTCCTGATGCCTAGTGAATAAGGCCTCTCTTGCCCTCCTCACCCCTCCAGAAGTCAGTCACTTCCTTCTCCTGACATGCCGTCCCTGCCACCCTCATATACAATTACTATGATTATCTGAGCTGCTAGGGGGTCAGTAATTAGTGCTTACTCTATGATGATAGCGAATGTTTGCAGCATGAATACACGCGTTGAGTAAGAATGTCAGGGAGAGCCCTGAAACTACTGAAAACACAACTGCAATTACTTTATTTCAAATACTTTAGAAACACTCAGGTATCCACACCTAATTACACAACAAAGTGCTCCCATTTACTCATGAATAGGGACTGCAGCATTTTGGAACACTGCTTTTTTTAAGTTTTTCTTTAAAGACAGGCTAGGCTGCATATCAAAAATAGCCCTTTCCCAAAGGGGTACTGCATTTTCTTGATGACTTCAGTAGCATTTTACTAGATTGTGTAGGTGCTTTGTTAAGTTTGTGATATAGCCTTACTGTTTATAGTATTTTGAAACCCGTATCTTTATAAAGAATATACATATAGTTAAAAAAAGTTGGTTATTAAGTTTTTCTTATTTCTGATAAATATACAGAAAAAAAGAAGAAATTACATGCCCCGTTAAGATTATAGAGTTTAAAATTGTTTAAATCTAGAAATTTTAGGCTTCATATTCCAAGTATCCTTTTCCCTTTACAGTAAACCTCAAGGTGAGTTTTAGGGATTAGTAAAATCCTGTTGCCAACCGAGGGAAAATGGAAAATTTTATTAATTGCTTAACTCTCACCTCAATTCTTTCCAAAAAAAAAAAAAAAAAAGGTTGTAGTGTTTCCGGGAAATATATAAACTGTAACAAAAGAACATAAATGAGGAATATGTGCATAAGAAAGTGGGGGCGGGGATGGTTTCAGTAACAGGTGTTTGTAGCTTTTCAAACAGAGGTCAGTTCTGGGGGCATTGCTAGCTACAAGCACGTCTCAACCTGAAACACACCTGAGCAGAGAAGCATGAATCTCGTGACCTGAGCAGAGAAGCATGAATCTCGTTTTCAGAACGGAAGCTGGGGGGCCTGTCTGAGACGGGGTGAGGATCTTAGAACAGAGTTGGTGGGAATAATTCTGTTTTGGGCAGTGTGCATGTGCCCGTTCGTGCTCTGAACCATGTCTTCCTTTCTTGTCTCCACCCACCACCCCTTCTGACTCTCTTCCTCTGTTTCCTTCTGACCAGATCCTTTCTTACGGCACTGCCTCCCCTCCTCCACGTACCCTTTTCGGTGCTAGTCTTTCTTCCATCTGGGTGCTGGGATCTTATTCACAGCACCGGTCACCCTTGGTAGAATGTAAAGGACTTTCAGGGACAGTCCTGATGGGGCTCACCTCTGGTCATGGGACAAGTCCATCGCTCTAATGCCGGCATCACACCCAGGGTAAATGTACAGCTGCTTGAAGTCACAGGCCTGCCAGACCTCCACCACACCGTTGTCGCCCCCGGTCACCAGGTTCTGGCCATCGCTGCTCAGGAGAATGGCCTTCGGAAAAGGCAGAGAAACAACAGTTTCTCTCAGTTTTTCCCAGATGGTCAATGTTCATGACTGAAAAGCCCTCGATCCAGTTCCCTTGTAATTATTATCTACTTTTAGCCATTTGTTCAAGTTGCCTGAAGTCCAGTCCACAAAATTTCCAATGTGGAATTCATCAGGGTTCTTACATAAACAAAGGGTCTTATTAAAACCAATTACGGTTACAAAATAACAGAGGTCCCAGAGAGAATATTATCAATCTAATTCAGGAAGAACTTGAGAATTAAGTAACATGATGTTTTGTTAAGTCCTGAACATTAACAATGTCAAGACTTTCAGAACAAATGGCAGAAGCATATTTCAAAACAGCTTCTAATAACGATAAAGCAACCATCACAATTCATTTCTGAGTGAACGGCAGTCTGGAACATGTAATTGTGGTCTGGGGCCCTAAAGGTAAGATTCTTTGACAACCAACTCACTTTTAATGTCAGGGGTGCAGCGCTGTTTATAAAGGAGCCGAAGAAAAATCTCCTTAGGGGTCTGACCTCTAATCAAACAAAAGCTACCATCTTTAAAACCTAATTCACTGAGTTAACTACTTGGGATTAAATGCACTTTGGGTTTATTCAAAGCACTCATCTGCATGAACTTACATGCTTTTAAAACCAGCACACGTTTGGGGCACCTGGGTGGCTCAGATGGTTGAGCTTCTGCCTTCAGCTCAGGTGGTGATCTCAGGGTAGCCCCTTCCTCCCTCCATCCCCTCGCTCAGCGGGAATCTGCTTCTCTCTCTCCTTCACCCCTCCACCCTGTCCATGCTCTTTCTCTCAAATAAATAAATAATATCTTAAAAAACAAACCAGCACACACTTATTTATCTGGATACCTGAGAAATTCTATTATGAATTGTTTAATGTAAGAAGGTCGAGCAATCTCGCAGTTTCAGTCCCCGTTTAGCACTGAATATGAAGGTTTACCCTGGTTGAATCGTTGATCTCCATCTGAGCCAGAAGTTTCCCGTTAATGCTGAAATTGCTGAATCGCCCTCGTTCATAGTATATGATACAGTGGCCTTCGCTAGAAACGGAAATCAAGCGCGGGAACAAGCAGTTTTCTGGACCTTCAAGGGCTCGCAGCAAATCTCCAGTGATGGTGTGGACAAGGCAAGGGCCCTCTGCAGAAGGAAGAAACCCATGGCCACAGTCACTCGTGACAGGTCACGTAGGAGCGCTCACTAACCCACAAACCCTACCCGGCTGTGCACACTCTAATTTGCCGCAAGGCAGAAAGGAAAAGAGGTGAGGCTGGCGGAAGCCAAGCACGGATGGTATATTTAAACAGATCATAGATGCGACTGATGAATTGTTGGGCACTACATCTGAAACTAATGATGTACTACAGGTTAATTGAATTAAAAAAATATCTATATATGAAAACAAACAAACAACAACAATAACAACAACAAAACCCAGACTGAATACAGGGAGCTCTTAACACACACAGCTCCTTCCAACTTTTCATCTAGGGAAACACTTGGTCTTCTCCTTCATGAGACAGTGTTCATAAAAAAGGATGTGATAAGAGAAGACTGTGTGTCCCGAAGTTTTCTTTTTTAGTTTCTGTTTTTGGGAGTTTTCTTTTTTAGTTATGTTTCTCAAAAGTTTAGGAGAATGACCAAAACAACTGCTAATTTTCTTGAGTATCACCAAAACTTCAGCATTGTACCATATAAATACATTGCTATCAAATGAATTTTACCTTCTCCATAATCCATACACAAAATGTAAAAGGAAAAATTAAGATACTTAATTAAGTAATTCAGACAACAGAAACACGTTTTGTTTGTAAATATAAACAGTGAGGCAAGAGTATAAAAGTAGGCGGGGAGTGACTTATTTTGCTCTGATTTCTCCCCTCTCGATAGAAATTGTGTTGATAAGATAAAAATTTCACTAGGCAAGTTGACAGAAATAACTGGTTTATATAGTTTGGTTTTACCCACCCGCCAGCCAACAAAACCACCTCACAAACACAGTTAATGCATTCCATGTATAATGCTAAATTTTTTCCTGATTACCAAAAGAAAATTCGGAGAAAAAGAAAATAGCAATCACCTCTAATATCACCTATTGCCTTTAGAAAACCAATTTTTTCCCTATACCTACTATGTGTCTTTGTTTTCTTTTCCTTTTCACTTTACAGGATAGAATAATATTACACATATTGTTGCTCTTTCCTTTTTTGATTAAAAAGACATTTATTGAAAATATCCTATGTGTCCACAGGGTCATTTACTCTTAGATACAAAAGTGAACAAACACAGTCTCTAACCTTCAGGCATCATATCCATTTTCCAAAAAGCAGCCAGGATAAGCTCCTAAAAACCAAATCTGATCATCGCATCCCTTTGCTTAAAAAAACTTCAGCGGCTTCCCACTACACCCCGAATAAAATACACATGGCAAATCCACCGGCCCGCCCGCCAGCCTTCTCTCTCCTAGCTCTGCTGCCACAAGTATCCACTCAGCCCCTCTGGTATTCTTGCCGTTTCTCCTGAGCCCCAGGCTCCTTCCTGCCCCAGAGCCTCACCACGGAGAACTGGGCGTCTGATCCAGGATGGGAATCCGAGTCTCCTGACTTTTCTTGAAACAACACTTTTTCCACAAAAAGTCAAGCCCCCCAAGTAATCATGTTTCCTTTCCCACCAACCTCAATACAGCCCCGGGCATTAGGAAGGAAGGGGCTCTGGAGGGAGGTGGGTCCAAGGTTATGTCTGAGAAGGAACCTGACGCCCCCAGGACTCCCACTGGCTCACGGATACCTTCCCCCACCTTTTATATGTTCTTTTTAATGGCCACATTGTAGGGATGTGCTGCCGTTTAGTTTACCAGTGTCCTGGCTAGAATGCTGGTGACCACAAGTACCACATAAAATTCTATGTATATTCCATATTAGTACTAGTAAATATTAATAAGAAAACAAAACAGTTACAAGGAACCCAAGGATTCCATTGTCTGTAGAGAGCCTCCCAAAGGCAATAAATCATAAATCACGGTTCGCTTGAGAAAACAGTACCGTTTTAAAAGACCTAAAATGAAGGAAATGCCTTCTGACCTTTAGCACCACTGATAACAAGTCCAAGTTCAGCACAGACAGAAACACAGACAACTTCATGGTCATGGCCTGTGAGGACAGCTCTGGGTGCAGGATAGTCACCTGCAAGGAAACAGGAGCAGTGGGTTAGCACAGACCGATGCCAGAAACAAAGGGCTACACCATTAAATCAAACATTTAAAAATCATTAATGTTTATTAAGAGCATTTACTAGCTGTGTGACCATGAGCCAGTGGCTTAAGCTCTCTGTTTTCTCACCTGGAAACTACTAACTACTACAGTAACCCTACAACATGGGTCATTCAGGTGACTTGAGTAAGTTAACAGATATGTTGTAACAACATCATGACACACAGCTATCCTGCTTTTCCTACTGTTACGAAACAGACACCAAACCTGCCACAGCATTTATATGCATTATCTCATTTAATTATGGCAAAGGTCACATGAGACAGGTACTGTTATTATCTTTATTTTATAGTGTAGAAACCAAGGCTTTGCAAGGTTATTCAACCTGACAAATTCATATAGCTAGCAAGTGTTGGAATTGAACCCAGAACTATCTAATTTTGAAACTCATGCTCTTACCCATTTAAAAATGTTCCCTACAATCTCCAACAAAATAGGCTGAGGAGCTTTGATTTTGAGGGGAGAGGAAGGTAGTGAAGGAAAGAAGAGATGATCATCTTAAGTTTCCACTTGACTTAATATTAAATCGAAGCTAGCCAACAAGTCCAGCTCTGTTACATGACGTAAGCATTTTCACTGCCAAGTGCTTTCACAATCATTAAGTAAATGATTTTTAAGTGACAGGCATTCTTCTAAGCAGGCTCGGAGCTGGAAGTGTAAAGAGGTGTAAGGCATAACATGGAACTCTTAAGAACTCATCAAACAACCATGGCCTTCCCCAGGCTTCCCACCGGACAATGCCAAGTGTGAGGAAGAACAGATTATGTGCACAGAGAGAGCAGGGATCAAAAGACCTCCGCATAAAGAGCATCAGAATGTCTGGTGAGTAACCTGCACAAAGACAGTGTGAGAAGGATCAGCAAAGTTGAGAGGGCGGCACGCCCAACATTATCTTACTGGGTCAGACCGTTTGGAGAAGCCCATCTGGAAGAGAAATGAGGGGTCTCTACAGACTTGGGTGCAGACTTGTGAAGGAAAAGGAAACAATGGCAAGTCACAGAGGCACTGTGCAAGGCGAATGGGCTAATGGTGCCAACCTGTGTAGGGTTCTTGGTGGTTCCTTTGGTAGGTGGGAAAAGAAAGCCCGTGGTTGGCCGTCCTGGGTGTATGTGAGGACCTTTAAAAGACTCACTGCAGTGAAATTCTGCTGAAGGTGGGGTGATCAGAAAGGAGGATGTAAAACACTTGGTAACAGTACAGTTTGGACCTGACCCACTCAATGAAATTCAACAAATTATTTATCAGTGCCTTGTAATACCCCACTATTCTTGTAATACCCCACTATTTCCATTTTGCATTAATATCACGCTTATTAATGTCTTATGTTGCCTATTTCTGTTTTTATTTGTAAACAGTTCCAGCTGACTCATATTGTCTGACATTGGTTTATACAGATGTGTGGTTTAGTTGACTCTACAGTATCAGCTTAGCAAGCACGAGGAAGTAATACACATAAACACGCCTCTGTGCATATTTACAAATAATTATTTCATCTTCAATGGATTATATTGACCATCACTTTTTCTCCTTGAAAAGGCACGTTGGAACTTGGTCTTCTAACTGCAACTCTTCCAGAATTCTTGGTATTCCTCAAGCTAGGGTCTGTGTACCCTGGGCTCTGTGGATGTTTTCTTCGGAATGAAAAGTTCCATGGAAAATTTTAAATTCCAGATTTATACTTTGATGATTTTCTAAACATATTTGTTAACCGATTATTAAAGATGAGATCTCTCTTTGTTGTCAAAAATTTATGCTGTGGCGATTTAAAATTGACATATGCTTTAAAAATTAAGATGAACTAATTAATTCAGTGTTTCTCAAACTTGTTTATGGGGTCCAAGAATACATTCCTCAGAGTCAGAGAGTTTTTTTGTGGGGGTGGGGGAGGTTAATGACTACTTTGTTCTCCTTAAAAGGGATCAGTGTAATATTGAAGTCTGAGGAACATTTTTGTAGATTAATTTTTTTCCTCTGAGGCGACAAATTCTTTTTGCTTTGGTAGCTTCCACAAAGCTACCTGACCTTCCTTTGTTTTCAGAAACAAGTATTTAAAAATCAGTTACATAACACATTAAACATTTATAACATATGTATAAAATTAAAAGAATAGAATAGATTCAGTTGTACTCACCTCCTAGTTTAAGAAATATAAAACATTGCCAGTAACTTTGGTGCTCTTTCTTGTATCTTGGACTTATGCCTTTATACACACACACACACACACACACACACGAGATTTTATTTATTTGACAGAGAGAGAGGGACAGCGAGTGAGGGAGAGAACACAAGCAGGGTGAGTGGAAGAGGGAGAAGCAGGCTTCCCGCCAAGCAAGGAGCCGGATATGGGCTTGATCCCAGGACCCTGAGATCATGATCTGAGCTGAAGGCTCGCTTAACAACTGAGTCACCCAGGCACTCCTATTCATACTTTTTTGAGAGAGAGAGTGAGAGTGTGCATGATGAGCTGGGGCTGGGAGAAGCAGAGGGACAGGAGAGAGTGAATCTCAAACAGGCTCCATATTCATCACGGAGCAGCATGGGGCTCCATCTCATGACCCTGAGATCAGACCTAAGCTGAAACCAAAATTAAGACGCTTAACTGACTGAGCCACCCAGGCGCCCCAGACATGTGCCTTTAAAAAAAAAAGTTCTGTATTTTTCTCTTTTGTTCATTCTGCTTCACCTGGTCGTTGAGTTTGTGATCTTTTTAAATAGTGCTTGCTTGCTTGCATGCTGGTCCATTTTTCCCTGTCAATTATATTCTGGATGGGGTGCCCCCCACTCCCAATTCTTGTCTCTCAGAGAGCCACCCTGAGCTTTGGGGTTGACACTGCTCTGAGCTGCCTCCTGGGCTGTGATGCCTGGGCCTCACTGTGGAGGCAGCGGGGGGGGGGGGGGGGGGGGGCGGCGGGGAGTGAATGTTCATAACAGTGCCTGTCTCCTGGATAGCCCCTCCCTTGGCACTAATGTGACCCGCAGCACCGAGCGGCTGCAGGGGCGCTACAGTTCTATGCCCCACAGTGGCCGGAGGGAAGGCAATAATACATCTGGGGAAATTCTGGAGGAAAAGAGCATAACTAAGACAACTATCCTGCAAAGCACACAATGGGCTTCCCTCTGGTTTGCCAATACCTCCTCCTCCAGACCCACCCATCTTCATCTCTGCAGGAATCGCTCAGTTTTATGTGAGCTTTCTCAGACCTGTCAGTTTCCATTTTGCTTTGGGGCATCTCTCTGATGGAGTATGGGAGAGGAGGATAGCAACCCGAGTGAGTGTGTCGTCTTCTTCTAAGTTTACGTATAGAGCTATAATGTGTTTGAATATTGGCAAACTATCCAATTATATTGGGCAGCAGTCCCAGGTTTGTCTGAAACGTATTTATAAAATTACGCTTCAAAGATGCCTTGCATTCCCCGGTAAAATGAGAATTAAGATTTTCTCTGTAATACCATCCTTAATTTTTCCAAGTGATTATTTTATGTTGGAGAGGCTGGTGAGCTGAAAAGTCCTGAAATTACATGCTTAATGAAATTTACACAAAGTAGAGTTGTCTAAACTTTTCCCTTATAGGCTACAGAAAAAAGTAGAAAGCGATCTTGTTCTCTTGCAGGGAACTGAAAAACATGTATAAAACGATTCCTTATGCATGTAATCTATTTTCCATTAGGAAATAAGGTTTTCAAAGGCTTGCATCCGATTTAGAAAGTTAAATTTTTTTTTTTTTTCATTACAGTCTCCCCAGAGCATCTGAATGAACTGTGGAACTTAACTACTAGGGGCCATTGTTTTGGGCCCTGAAAACCAATGTTTCCCTCTTTAAACTAGAAGAAAGTAAATAACATGTTATTCAGGGGTTTCTGAGTTGGGAAACCTGCAGCAGGGGGAAAGCACATTTCCCGGCCAGGGACATTTCATTGCCAGGGACAGATGTCACACACCCCAACAATCATTCAGAATCTCAGGAATATTCTGTCACTGTCACATCACAGTTGATGGATGTAGCTGGGGGTTAAAGGGCCCGTGCACAAGGAGGTGCAGGTGAGCCCCCCCAGGATCACAGCGCTGTCACCCTTGTCCCCCCTCATCTCCTCGACACAGGAGCTCTCCCTGTGAAGGCATTACCATGTGTGATAGAGAACAAACACACCCGATTTTGAGGTTGCTTAGAGGCAAGCATTTGGAAACTCCAAGTATAAAAGGCTTATTATAAACAGATCCCATCTAATTTTTAAGCAAAAGTCATTTCAATATTTTCAAAATGGATGGATGATGAAAACAGTACGAAGATATTAGATGTTGTTATTCACGTGGCACTGACGAGAACTAGGTCAGTGAGATGGTCTCTGCTTTCAGAGAAATGATCAAAGTAAAGATACTCATGGTTCTTATTATTTTAAACCTTATTTGTGGGACTACTAATACGCAGGGGGAAGCTTTGGTCCTTCTGAATTAAGAGTTAAACAAAAACAGCCGAGTTTCTACAATTTGTGACCCTCAGCGCAGTTCTGCTGGAGTCAGAGGATGAACGTCTCGATGATGGATGACATTCAGATTTTATCTGCCACCTTTGTTAGCTCTTGGCAGAATCCCCATGGAAGGTATTTTCATTCATGTTTATACCTACATAAAAACAGGATGGCTTGAAATCCCCAAATACATATTTTAGTCAGTACTCCAATTTCAAGATTTATTTTTAAAAAACTGTTAGACAATTGTTATGGTAGCTCAGAAGAATTGTGTCTGTGAGCAATCCCTTATGGAGACTGTGTCCTCAGCCACTTGTGGAGGTCTGGCCCAAGCACCAAGAAAGCCTGGGCCCACATTTTCCACAGGTCACAGGTGACCCACATAAAAACATCCTAGGGTTGGAAAATGCCCTCTGATGTGGTTTCATTTTATCGTATACTCCCAGAGTACCCACTGAAAAACAGAAGATAGCTATTCATTCACTCTAAGTTCTTTTTCTCTGGGAGAGAAGACACTGACCACCTTTGAGCATGGCCGCAGCAGCACAAATCTCTTCCCTTGAAGTCCTGAGCCTGGATCTAGGTCAAGGACATTACTGTCCTGCCATTACCTTCCCCAAACAGTCAACCATATAATCCAAGGAAGCACAGCTTTGCATGATGCCCCGAGACACCTCCAACCCTCCCGGTGTGGATCTGAAGTTCTCTGATCACGGAAACGTATTAGTTGACTCCTGTGTTGTTCTATATTGCTTTTGACTCAAGCCAAAGAGCCTTGCAGCCTCAGTTCCATAAAGGGAGGAAAGGCATTGACCAAGAAGGCATTCAGCCCCCTTCTTAATCAGGAATCCTATAAAGTCTCCTAATGCCAGGCTGAGGGTATGCGAGGCTGAGAAAAGGATGTTATATTACAGACATCATTTTTGAAAGTCCTAGGAGTTAGGCATTGTTCACATGTTACTATGTTCCCTCTGATACATTTCATAAGCCCTAGATAAGATCCCTTGGTCTGGGAAGTGACGCAAACATACATCTGTGTTAAAAATATCTGTGGGTTGTTCTTTGTCCAGGCTTTCATCTGGTACGATACCACCGGTGAGCGGTGGTCACGGAGCTGGGCACCAGGACAGCCATAGTACGAGAAGGCTGGATGCAAACAAAGAGATGGGCAGGATTTGGCAGATGTTTAGTGACAGGCTGTGGCTGGCAGGACGGTCAGTGTCCAGAGCTGAAGCTCACACAGTGGGAGCCTGGGGAAGGGACATGTGCACAGCTGGAGTCTCCTTTTCAATGGGCTTTTCGTTTCATAGTTTGCATGACGCTCATACGAGAGCTAGAAGACTTATTTTTAAAAAGTGAAATTGAAAAGGCATAATCATGTCTTATTCATAGCACTCGATGAATATCTGTAGATGTTATCTGAAAAGGCGAGAAGTAAATTCTCTTCCAAAGTTTCCTATGGCTAGGATTTTAAAAATGTCCTATGTATGTATCAGCAGACTCTCTACCAACCACCTTATGTCTGGTATAAACATTAAAACCAAATTAAAACACACTTTAAAAGCAAATTGGATTTTGAGCTGAGGTCCTAGTGTATTTTAAGTGTCTGCTGAAGAGACAACAATGTTGACTTGCCCCTCTTGTGACTATCTTGTTGGAAGCTACAGCACGTAATGAGAAATGTCAAGTCCCAAGATCAATGAAATTTTGGGCTCCAGGGATTCAACAGGAATAGCATTGATCCTTTTAAAGAACACCAGTCAGAGATGGGTTGTAATATATTGCAAAGAGGGGCTCAGGAGGATAAGCGGCCAAGTCCAAGATACCTACCTGACAAAAAATTCAATCAGCTTTTAGCACAAATTGCCTGCTCTGCTCTCCTTTCTTTCATGCAGTAGGCTGCTTCCAATTAAAGTGCGCAAATTAATTTTTATCACTTCCAAATTAGTTTCAGAATTTGTGCAAAAGAGTGTTTCAGATGAAAGCATCTGTCCCTCACATCTCTGTGATTCTGTTATCTATTCAGGGACCTATTTAAATCTCCAAGAAAATTTTCTAATGTCAAAGTCCCAAGTTTGAAAGAGTAACACTGGATAATAGCATTATAAAATATATTCATAGAACAACTGTAATTCAACTGAAACCTAGCTAGGTAGCACCTGCTTATTTCTTTTATGGTCTGAAACTCTTTTTAATGATCTTCCTCTAAATATTCATCGTCTTTGTAGTGAATCCATTAAAAATATACAAATAATTAGGAAAAGACTTTCTGAGATGTCTGAATTAGCCACAATAATATATTTGACTCAAAGAAACCCTAAACACTTTCTGCATCTACCTAAAAAAATCTACAAACATTACTTGGATTTTTCCTCTGTGGTACTAATAGAGCTCTCCATTAAAAAAGAATAATGACAGTGCAAAAGAGACATAAATGTATTAGAGAGCCACTTGAATTAATCTTGAGAAAGTGATTAAGTGAATCCTATCATTTCATGTTGTGCTGAATAAATATGATTCAGCCTCTGACATACAAAGAAATTCAATGTCCACACCAAGACCAAACCCCTGAGTTCTAACGGCTACTGGCATGTTGTGTTTCACACTAGGACTTCCCCCTTCAAGTCTAGGTTAATATATACAACCCTCAAAACCTAAGGGCATTGTGCCGCACACTTTAATATGAATTTAGATATAACCAGCTTTTTGGTCTTGAGTAGCAATGCATTAAAGATAGAAAACACATACAGCCTGATTCTCTGACCTGTGAATTGGTAGCTAGAATAGATTAAACTGGGACAGAAAAAAAAATCTTTTTCTTTCATGTTGTGAGTTTTCTGATGGCAAGGACTATGTCTATGTCAACACCCATG
The DNA here is from genome assembly GCF_922984935.1 of Meles meles. Lineage (NCBI taxonomy): Eukaryota > Metazoa > Chordata > Mammalia > Carnivora > Mustelidae > Meles > Meles meles. Next base: position 17,407,349 of record NC_060079.1, on the reverse strand, counting down.
GCTGATCTCTGATGTGACAGTCAATTCAGTGTGTGCTGTGCCTGCTTTTACAAAAAAAAAAAAAAAAAAAAAAAGTGAATTGATGAATATATGTGGTCTCTCTCATCATGCGTATGTGTGTTACCAGGTTGGCTATTTTAACAGATTCGGTGAGACATGAATCAGTCAAGTCTATCAAATACTGGATATGACTAATGATTAACTTTTTACTATTATAATTATCCATATGGTAAAAAGCTGACATGTTTTTAATGTAATTATTATTTTGTACCCAGGATGTAAGATCAAACATTTTGCAGTATGATTCCAAACATCATCTGACAGCAATTTATGATTCATGTGACAAGAACTCAATATGTTCAGTACATTCAAGCAGACAAAGCAGTTTGGTGATTAGTGTAATACTAGGCCAGAGACTCTGACTATCCAGCTTTCCCAGTGGCTAAGATAGGACCAGCACCCAGCAGGCCTTCAAAGCATGTTTGCTGCTTGCCTAACACTTCAGGTGATCATCCTGTTTATTCTAGAAGAGCATTTTTCCCCCTTAAATTAAGGATGATGGATGAAATAAAGCCATATGACGTAAGTCCATATTAAATGTCCAAAACTCTTGATAGGGTGGGTTTTACAAAGTCATTTGGGGTCATAATGATGACAATAGTTTTGACCAAAAATAAATTCTTACAGGGGCGCCTGGGTGGCTCAGTGGTTTGAGCCGCTGCCTTCGGCTCGGGTCATGATCTCGGGGTCCTGGGATCGAGTCCCGCATCGGGCTCTCTGCTCGGCGGGGAGCCTGCTTCCCTCTCACTCTCTCTGCCTGCCTCTCTGCCTACTTGTATCTCTCTCTGTCAAATAAATAAATAAAATCTTTAAAAAAAAATAAATTCTTACAAATGGAGGCAACAGTAAAAGATATGCATCAATAATATTCTTAATTTCTTAAGGATAATCTTATCTTATTGAAAGCTTAAATAAAATCCTGCATTTAACAAATATAATATTCATGATTTTGTTCTTAAGGGTCAATATAAACATTTTTATTTATATAGCTCCTGTTGTAAGGAACCTTATCCACTCTAAGTATTACTACATTTAATTTTTCTTGATAACTGACAGACTAAAGCAACCATCATTAATCATCTTCTCATTTTAAAGATCATCAGAAAAATCACACAAATTAAGTAGCTAATGCAATTACTATAATTTAACATGTAAAAAAAATTCTTTACCTCAGAGCAGTATGATATATAAAATATCTTATCTCAGCTACCAGATGGTAGCTTTCAAGAAATGAATCCTCTTTTTGGGAATATCACTTCCATCATTTCTGAGTGCCAGTTTGAAGATGTTAGTTAATGAGATTTAAAGTACTACTCTGTTTCTTTAAAAAAAAAAAAAACAACTGTTATCTAAAAACTTCTAAGTTTTATCAGTATAGATAGAAGATACTACACAGACCTGTAGCTTAATTAAGCTTTTCTAATGAATACTACACTACTACAGAAATGAAGATTTGTAGTATGCAAAAATAAATTTAGGTGAAATACAGCTGATAATGTACCATGCTTGAGAATAAAAAGCCATCCATGGTAGATCAAGGGTCTTATACACGCATGCATACGCACACTAGAATTCTGCTAAAAATGAAGTCTCTGGGTTCTTATTTTTAAGGGTGTAGCTTTAGAAAAGAATAAATAAGGAGGTTGACTTTTTAGTAGTTAGAGTATGATATTTGTTATAATGTGGATTTGGTAGCTAACTATTTGAGCTGGCTGGAAATCAAGCAACACTGAATATTTTCTTCCCTTAAACCAGTATCATACCTTAGCTCACAACTTAGAGCAGAGGCTGATGTGCATAACGCACACCCGTTCTCTTACTCAGTGTCTACGCTAAGAGCCGTTACTCCACGATGCACCTCGAGGTTCTTCATCTGCTGGTCTGCAGCTCCAGCTACGGGCAGCAAGCGTGAAACCTTGCGTGGTATTTGGTCTCATCTCCCACTAGTTCATCTCCCACTATCTATCTATCTATCTCTCTATCTACCTATCTATATATTTCATTTCATTTTTTCTCTACTATGATAGGGGCTTTGTTCCTTTCAGTCGAAAGCCATTTCCTCTTTTTGCAATATTCCTGTCAAAACGCATAAGAGCGGGGGTGGGTGGGACTTGAAGGACAGACAGATGTACACCTGGGCTTCCATCATCAGCATTCTCACAGGCTGGAAGGAACAGAGCAGGGGTGGCAGCCTCCAACCAGGAAAGACAGCATCTTGACCATTTGTCATCTACTCTCACAATATTTCAGTGGCAGACACACAGCATCCCTAGAAAACGCTTATTGCTGTCTTGTCATAAATAGGACCCAAACTCACAATTCAGTTTGTTTCGGAAGTACTGTGTAAGCTGTGACCAATGTATGAATTATAAGTAGAACTGCCCTGGTTTATAGGTACTCACCATTATCAGCACCTTACAGACACCATACTCTATTTCATAGGACATATTTGCATTGAAACTATTGAAAGCTTGGTAATTAATAATAGCGATTATTTCTATTTAACAATGTTGAAAATCCTATTATGTGTGTCACTATGCCAGGAACCAGAGATTTAAAATGGAAAGTGAGAGACTCATGATTCATTTTAGTGTTTCCTCAGAACAACAGTTCCAAAGAATAATTTTTAACTGTACTGCCATGAGCAAAAGATATCATGGAAAAACATGTTTGAGAAATTGGGGTTTGATCAAATTTCAATAGATATGTTTATGTAAGTAAGACTTTCAGAACTTACCTAGAGAGTAAGAGTAAATGCAGTGTTTTCTAAAATTATTTTACTCTATTTTTTTTCCCTACAGGATATCTTGGGAACACTGATGAATAAAAAAAATACTTAGGAATCATTACAAGCAAAGCAACTGTCTTACTCAGTTTTTGCCATCCCATTGCCTAGTTTGAAGGGAGTACTCAATCATTGTTAAATGAATACACGGAGATACTAGCCGTGTGGTAGAAAGTAATAAGTGTCCTCACTGAGACACAGATTAAAACCTTTAGGAATTCAGAGGAGGGAGAGAATATATTCATTTGAGAGAAATTATACGAAGTTTAATGGACTAGGTAATACTGAAGGAAATTTCTGAAGGATAGAGACATTTGGACATTGGGGGAGGGCTGCCAACGAAAGGGTCAACGTGAGGAGAACTGGGACTTTCCCCAAGTTGAAGGTTACAGGAATTGCTCTTTTTTTACTTTGACCATAGCGACATTCTAGCAAAGATTTTTTGCCACTTAAAGCTTTCAGATTTTAAAATCCTTACAACCCTAGGAAAACCTGTTAGAAAAATTTTAAAAAGCAAAGTATGTTTAAAGAAACTTGTAGTCTGATGGGACACTTCTAGACAAATACTCACTGCTATTAGGGTTGTCTCCTATGATATGGTGTCTCCCACTCCAGTACCAGAGAAGCAGGGTAGCATCTCGAGACCCAGACACAATGTAGCAGTCCCCACCTATGTAGGACTCAGACCTGGCCAAGCACGTGACCACATCCCAGTGGCCAAACACGATCTGAGTTAATTTCCCTGAAACACAGAAACACTAGGTTTAATTCATTTTGCCATTTTTCTTTAAATGGTAATAAGCTTAACTTTATTTTACTAAATTTGTGAAAAGTGAATCTGTAAACATGAAAATTTATAAGCTAATTCAAATCCAGCCACGGATGCTTTCCTGAATTTCTTCTGAGAAATGATACAAGAATGTTCCTTGGGATTTTTAAGGACATGACTTAGAAAACAACACAATCATGATTTTCATTCTTCAGGAGTTGGGCCAGACTAAGGGGAGGTTTAAGGTCCTTTACTGGACTTGGTTTGGGGAAGAGACAATAGTCCCATTTGTCCTATGAAATCAGGAATCATGCAAAGGTTTGGAATGGATAGAATTATAATGAGTTACTTACAATGTGAACACTTAATTTGAATCTTGGCACTCAAGATGAAAATGCCTACATTATTATTTAAGCCCTGGGTATAACAATAGGCATTTTGAAGAGAATAAGGTATTTCGTGGTTAACCTTACCTGTTTCTGTAGAGTAAACTCTGAAGCTCTTGTCCCAGAATCCACAGATGAGGATATAGCGATTATCTGCCGTGACCACAAAACAATGTGCGTTGATTTGTATACTCTGATCAACAAGGTCCGTGATCTGCCTTTTGTTCACACCAGAGTTATTGGCTAGACAGACACAGAAAAAAGAATTTAAAGGAGGATTCCACAGGAGATTCATCAAGGTATATTTTTGTGCTTCTTTTACCTAGAAATGGGTTTTTAAGGTTATAAGATTATTAACATTTTAACGTTCCCCCATGAGGAACAGAAGCTTAATTTTTAGTAGCTGTGGAAATTTATGAACCCTCTTACATATCTAAAAGTTGTCAGAAATTTCAGTTCTTTCTCCCCCAAGAAATAAAAACAATATGCAGACTTCAGATAATGAATTGAAAATAAAAATATTTAAATGCCGTGAATTCTATCCACGTTCACTACACACAAGTTCATTAGTGTCCAACAAGTTCTGTAATTAGGAGGAAGAAATATTGTGTGAAGTATGGTATATAAGGAAAAAAAAAAGTCTTACTATTTGCCCCAATCTGTCATTTTCTGATGGCATTTACAATTCATGTGGAAAAAAGAGGGGAGAGGTTTGAGCAAGGGATGTTGTTATGTGGGCAGCCCCACAGGGAGCTTTAGGTCAGCAGCTTTAAAGACCTGGATTGTCAACAAACAGAAGGCCTTTCCAGAATGGGCTGGCAGGGGAGTGGAGGAATAGGAAAGATGGGAGAGGGATTGGGGAGGAAGGAGACAGGCAGAGACTCCGGTGGATAGCACTGGGATTGAATCTGAACAAAGCCAGGAGCTCGGAGACACCGTCTGATTTCCCTAGTGCCTGTCTGCATGCCAGCCTGTCCCGTTCCCTGCGCTGTCCTTTCAGGCTAAGTCCCTGGGCTGAATTCTTAAGCAGGAGATGCAGACGGACACCCACACTCTCTCACGCCAATTAGACTGAAGTGCTACTATTTGTAGAGTCCCACTAATGCTATAATAATAACAACGACTAGGGAGGTTAGCCAAAAAAATTATACGGATAAAGGTAGCAAAGAAAAGGAAAATCAAAGGTCCTGAGTCACTTGAAAACTACATAATTGGTCCTTAATTAATTAATGTGATACTGTTGATGTCTATTGGACAGAAGAATAGCTGGACTAGACTAAAAATATTCCCAGTCCTGCATCTTGCCTTCCCCGAGACATGTAAATGTTGTTTTGTGTAGGGGTGTAAGTAACTAACTCAAATGACTGCCTTTTAGCTTACTTCTGAGTTCAAAGACGAAGGGCAAATTAAGAAATATAAAAAAGTATATACCATAATTGGATATGCCTTTATACTTTTTTATGCCATTTTCTATTTTTTTTTCTAATTTAGTTCCCTACATGATCCCATGAAAAAGGCAGGAGAAATATCCTGATCAGTCATTTTGCGGATAGGAAATTGAGGCCTAGGAAAATGAAGGGGTTTGTTCTGGATTATCTGCTTGTGATTTAAAAATATTTCCATTATCTGTTGTAAAGAGTTACAGTTCCTAAGTTTGCAATTCACATGAAATCTTTAATTAAAAAACCTGGTCCTATTGAAAGGAGATTTCTAGAAAAGATGTCTTTCATGTTGGTTCTCTTTAATGATTTTTTTTTGAGTCCTTACATATTTTAAGTATTTAAATAATATACAGTTATTAAAGAATAGTTTAGGCTGAAAGAAAGGACTGTTTAGAATGATTTTGCTTGTTTGGAATGAACTTAAATGACCTTAAATGAACTTAAACTTACTTAAACTTAAATGACCTCCCCAAAAATCAAGAAAATGCCGGATAGCATATTATGCTTTACGCAGCTCCTATGGTAATTCAGTATTATTTACACATTAATTTGATGGCAGAAAAATTGTCATTAAACTACCTTTTGTGATAAAAAAACTACATAGGAATCGGTGGACAGTCAATATTCATGAAAATGTATTTTTTTGTTAACGTACCAATCAGGGGGTCCATTTCAATGGGAAGATGATGAGCTTGATCCAAGGAGTATCCTGGAGCTCCTCTGAGGCCTAAAGATTAAACAGAAGGAGAAAACTAGCACAAAAGTCTGAGAGAGACGGAACGTCCTAATAAGCAGTGTTTTATGATGACTGTAGAAAAGGTGTACTGCTTAAAAATTATTTGGCAAATAGTTGTAAGAATGATGGTCATAAAAAACATCCTTGTAGATAGTCTCAAAAGAAATCATCAAAACAGGGACTGCTAGCTTCCATGGAAAGAATGTTCCTATCCTAACAAGAAAAAGCCACACAGAATATGAGACCATAACATTTCTTGAACCCAACAAAGAGCTAAAATTTCTGGGCAACGAATAAGCTTGAAATCTATGAGGCTGTGCCTGCAAGCGGGGGCAGGCGTGAGCACAGCGGGGCTCACCTGAGCCAGGGCCAGAGGGGAAGATGGGGCTTCCATCTTCTTTCACTAGATGGCAAGTCAACTGAAGGTTAAAACACGGAGCCAAACCCAAGACCTTAAGCTCAGGAGAAGCTGCTATCAGAGGATTAATATTTAGGGCTTGATTGAGTTCATTAGTCATAATATTTTTACATGTGGTTATATAACATGTATGATACTTTTGAACATGCTAAAGAAAAAAATTAATCCTTTATAGTTGTTTTTCTCAATGCAAAATATTTCTAGAGGCTGACTTCTGTGAATAATAAAGTTATATTTTTTTCTTAAGATGTTTGCTGCATCTTTCAGATTAAATGGAATTAGTTATACCTCATGTTGATAGTATCACCAACAAACATAAGTGCATTTAGAAACTCTTAGATTAAGCTAGGATTTACATGATACTGTTTTTCAGAGCGATACAAAAGTTAGGAGTATAGAAAAATTTAGATTAATTTACCATGGCTTATCCATTTAGTCCTAGAGATAGTGAGAGTCCTGAGGTTTCTGAGAAAATCATAAGGGGTGAATCTGACCAACTAAATCATTTGGTCATGTCAACTTTTGTCCTGGTTAGGTAAGTATCAATATGTCTAATTTTGATAATAGAATCCTATCACTTCGAGTTGCCAGCTGGAACTCTTGGGAACGAGTTTAAAGAAAACACACACACGGAATCACTGAACAATTTAGATTTTGTCATTTCTCAAAGAGTCTCAGCTCCTCAAGGAGGGAGACGGTGTCTGTCTTGTTCATTGCTGTACTCCCGGTGTGAATGGCTATTTGACACATAGTGGCCATTCAAATATTTGCCAAATAAATTAGTGAAATGGAAGAAAGAGGATTTGAAACCATTATCTAGGAAATCCAGATTTCAACTCACTTTTGTTTAATATAGCATAAAAGTGTTTTTTTTTTTCTTTTTTTCCTGTGGGGCAGGCATAGAGTAGGGTGGGGGGCGGAATTATTTGTAGACCTGCTTTAATTCATCGAATATTATTGAACTCTTAACCCCCAGCCCAGCATTCTGTGAGGCCCCAACACAGAACAGCCGTGAACAAGACTTAAGATAAGACTCCCCTCGTCAGGTCTGGCAGTGATCTGCTCTGCCGCTGTCTGTAGATCTGGCATACGGCTAGACCCCAGCACACTTACCTTACCTTAACTGCAGCTTTAAGAGCCCTCTAGCAAGTGACGCACTTGGACACACGTACCTACTGTGTTGTGCCACCGATTCACGGCAAACAGTCGGCTGCAGGTCACGGTCACCACCGCCGGGATGGTCAGGTGGGGCAGCGTGTTGGCTGCCACGTGGGTCACCGGAGAATTTGATGGGAACTTCAGCACCATGATCACATCCTGTTGCATCTGATCTTTAAACATGAGTGGACTCTGTGGAAGGAAACACTGTTGAATAGAAAGGGAAGAGAGCAGAAGAAAACAGAAGGGATAACACAGTTAGTGAAAGCTCTGGGGAGACGGAGGTTAACACAGACGAGGCTAAGCATGAGCAGCGAGCAAAGCAACCCCAACTTCCATCCTGTGAGGATGGCACAGGGAAAGGGGCAAAGGCTCTCCCTGTGCAGCCGCTGACAGGGGACACCAGATCACCAAGGACCAGCCTCAGTTTAAGCCTCGTGAGGCAGCGGGGTGAGACGGGAGCTCACAGACTGGTCTCATGATGCAGCAGCATTATTCAGGGCGGTGAAAACATCAGTTTAGTGGAAAAATTAGTTAAGTCAGTGACTGACACTGTTTACAGGAAAGATAACATGAATGAATTGATACTTTCATTTTTTACCTGGTTGATCTGGGGACATGACTCCAACCTAAGTTAACTAAAATACACGAGCCCTCCCTGTCAGAGCTTTGCCCGAGTCTCGGCTGTGGCAATACTGACTGGTTGTGGTTGATGCCTTGTTTCTAGACTGTGCGCTTCCTGAGGGCTACCCCCTTTCCTTCCCTCAGTCTTTGCTTTCAAACCTCTAGCATGTGACTCCACAGACACTATAAATGTTACTGTTCCAGCAACTATAAAACACCATAAATACTACCACACCAACACAAAATGGGGAGGCTGCAGCTAGCCATTCTGTCACGTTCGTAACTGTTCTGTAACTATTTTCTACACGTAGGAATCGTCTGCTCCACGAGCTTAGAAGAGCTAGGTCTCCTTTATGAGCAGTTCCATGCTAATTTAGTCTCTCACAATTTTCCCCAGGAAAGCAATGAATCCTGCCTGGCACTTCTCCAGGATAAGTATTTTTATTATTATTATTAAACAGAGACGACTAACATGGGAATAAAACTCTTGTGCCAAAGCATTTCATAAAATAAAGTGTTAGAGATATTCTCTTGGACAGTTTATTAAAAATACTTCATCTAAGGCTTGGGGTTCCAAGGCCACATCCCCACGTCTACACCGTGACTGCGTGTTCATATGGAACGGTGTGCTTGGTGTCAACCTCTCTGCTTCATCACACGCAAGGACCAATTTCAATCACAAGAGTTCATTAGTGATTAATCAAGGGGGATGAAGCTGTTGGCGCCATTGTAAAGAGAAAAAAAACGTGTTTTCAAACAAACACATTTATTTGTTTCACTAGGAGTTTGACTATTGATTCCTTGACAGTCCCCTCTGTGTTGTCGGCGCTTAGCGTCATGCCCGACACACAGAAGGAACTCGATACGAATTTGTTTCTTAACAAATAAAAATAAATGAAAAAATAAATGAAAGGTCTCAACATTACTTCCGCCACAAAATAACAGCTTATAAATTTGTTTGCACATACACTGTGGACCATACTTCAGAGCTCTTTACTGCAAAATTAAGGTACTTGCTGCTTTGATAATTGCCTAGAAAAATGGATGAACTTTAATTCATTTTGCAAACATGTTCCTTTGCCTTCAAGCGTTTTTCACTTCAGTAAAAAGAAAATCAGTGAAAAACCACAGCTTAAAAAATAAATTCCTTCTAAAGAAGTTTCTCAGGAAAAAAAATTCACCGTCTTCAAATTAAAGAGGGAAATGTTGTACAATTTGCTAATAAAATGAAAAAGGACGGTTTTTTTACGAAAATGAGCTTTTAAAATTCAGATTAAAATGAAAAGAATATTACCCTTTCCCTTGGAAACTGGGAATAAAAGTTTTCATACGCGGAGCTAGCGGAGATGATGACGCCAGCTAACATTTACTGAGAACGTACTGCACACCAGGTGCTGGTCTAAGTGCTCTATGGTCTTAAGTCATGAAATTCTCAGGGCAGATGGTATTTTTGCTTTCATGTAACAGATGCTGCAACATAAACGGAGAGGTTAAACACCTTGCCCAAGTCATTCCCTAGCTAGAGGCAGAGCTGGTGTTTGACCCGAGTGGCTCTGGAGCCACTTGTTCTTAACTCTCCTGTCCTGGCGAATTACCTCTGTATTTCTGTCCTCTTCTTAAAATGAGCTACTCCCCCTAGCCCACCTTGCCCCAGAAGATTAAGTTGGGTCAAATCATACTGCGTTGATATTATATTTTCATCCTACTTTATAAATCATATCTGATTCTGGAGCCTGTATGTGTCTGAATGAGTTTATGCAGGGGCATACAGAGTCAGAGAAGACCGTGATTTTTGCAAACCCCAAACTGGGCAAGCATAGCAGGACTTAAAGGTAAGAACCACACTCCCCTCTGTTTCTCCACAGGGTATCGGCATCCACTTAGCCTGAAGAGTTTAACCAGTAAATCAAGAAGCCTCTAAAAATGCTGCTGAAATGACGATTTTATTTGACGTGTTCCCAGGTACAGAAAAAGCAAAAAACTTTCTGTTCAGGCGGCTCTGTCTTACCAGGTGCATGGCAGAGCTCCGAGGCGGATGTGGTTCGATAAGCAACTGAGAGGGCGTCTGTCCAAAGTTCTGTATCTGTGCCTCCATGGCCTGCAGGGGAAGGAGAGTGACTGTCATAATCAATATGCATCAACGAGAGAGGTCATCACACTCCCTGCCAATGCAAGTGGATCCCAAGTCAGCCATGAAAGACGTCCAGAAAATTCACCGGGTGCTCTTCTCTCAGAGTGCAAAATCACCCACGTGTTAGCATGCCGTAGATGAGCTTTGCTTTCTCTTTCCAAACATGCTTCCGTTAACCAAGTGGCTATTCTTATGTAGAAGTCGGGGTTAAACGTGGGAGGGTTAGACAGTGAAGGCATGCGGCTGAAGCCAAACAACACTTCTCACACTCAATACACCACGTGTACCTTCAGAAAGTCCTGTGTAAGGAGGAATGTATGGGGATCTCTAATGAAATAAGCTTCTGGGATCTTGGGGGAAAAGAATGATACATAAAGTCCACCAGTGATACGAAAGAAAATTCAGGAAATCGCATGTTCCAGTCAATACAGAGGGTAATCATTAAGATGCTGTATAATGATTGATTAATGCTGGCCAAATTTTCAGTACAAAAAAATATGTTTTAGCATGTTATACTGTTTTAAGATCAATGCTGAAGTATTATCTAATGTCTATATGGTATGAATTCACATGTCTCAAAAATTCCTTGAAATTTTACAGCCCAAAGAAGAAATAATTCTTTGGGCATCTTGAGCTAGGAAATATTTTATTAAAGCCTGTGCAGGTGAGAAATATTAATGAGATTTTATGGCTTCCAATGAAAAAAAATAACTTTGGATCTCAAGCTATCTGGACTGCATAATATGCCTTTCTCTGTGTGGATGTCAAAGACACAATCTTACAGGAGATTTATGTATGTCTTCTATATATTAATCCCACAGGCAAAAAAATTTCAATATATTAAGTTAGACTCGCAGAAATATTTTTCCAAAATACTGTTAGCGTGTAATTTAAGTCAACAAGGAGAAGCACAATATTTACAATGGTCATTACTCTGTTACCATGCTAATTTTCCCCCTAAAATTGTGTGCAATTTGGTTGCACATAAAAGTGAAATATGAAACTCATTGCTGAGTGCTTAGGAATGCAGGTAAGGTGGTAGATGGCTCTCGACGCCGCGCTGCCACTAATCGCATCAGTATCTACAAATCTCATTTATAAAGTACTTAAATTTAACAATCCGTCTGCCTATGCTGCATTTCAAGAAAATGTTTATCAATAAAAATGTGAATTTTCAAATTTATTAGCAATATTAAACATGAATGCATCATTATCTGCCATATTTTAGCAATTGCACAAATGGGGCTTTGGTTCTTTTATTTGCAGAGGCAATTGGATGAATTATTAAATCTCTTTAAGTGCTGTCCAATTTTAATGTGTCCATTTATTTGCATGGTGTCCACTCACACGCAAAGTGTGACTATTTAAGTAAATCGCATTCACATAGGTACCATCGTACTTTATCTCCCCAGTGCAAGATTTACGATTATAAAAGAGGGAAGAGACCATTTCTGGTTAGGTTCATATCATGAAAAATAAACTCTTGAGAATTACCTGGAAGAAAAAAAAAAGGTAATTTCATTGTTAAAGTTGCCCTGGCCAGAGACTTCACAAAACATGAATAGCTGAAGTTACTCTAACAATAGGTCCTCTGGCTTGTGTTCAGACTCCTCCAGAAAGTGGACTGGGGTGGGGTGGGGAGACTAGGGGTAAAATTAAACACAGTTTAGTCTCTAGGTCAGCGCCTGTACTTAGTAGGTAGCCTTTAATGGCCACAGAAAGACTGAATCCACAAACATGCTCTGTTTGACTTGATTTTTGTTCTGAAAGGCAAGTATTAAATCTATATCAGAAAATCTCTGGCGACTCACCTATTTTCCAGAAATTGGAACAGTTCTCTTCAGTGGGCTTACCTCCGGTCCTCTTTGGACTGAGGCAGAGTACACGCATGTATTTATTTTAAACTGGTTCTCATATGACATTAGGGTAAACATTAAGCTGTGATCAAGTTAATATTGTGATTTCTGCCCTCTCATTAAGACAGTCTATTTCCTGCACTTACCGTTTATTTATTCTTTAAACACTAAACTGAATCCCTCTTCCTCGTGATCCACCTCACATGCCTTCATGACCTAAAAGTTCTTATTCCAATGGTTACCTTTTGGCTCTCTTGTAATCCTGTCTACCAGTAATCCCTTAACCTCTGATTTAAAAATACACAGATCTTTCTGATCTTGAAAAAGCACACTGCCTCCTCTAAGGTCTTCTTGGCACTACCAACACTCTTGAACGAGGAGTGAGCACCCACGGATTTTCTTAACTTCTCCCCGTCCCATGTTTTCTGTCTTCTCCCACCTTTAGAAAGTCATTAATATCTTCTTTCTGTTAAGAGGGATATACTCTGTATGGGAGGGGGCCCAGGGATATTATACACAGGCCATTCTGTGATCTATGAAGCATAGCAGCTGAGTGGTTGTTCTGAGAATGACTCCCGGTGTAGGAAAAAATGCCTCCCTTCCATGTGAACCTTGGGGCAGGTTTCTAAATCCTTCCCAGACTCCCTAAATCATAGTGAATATCCTCCATATTCTCATTGCACTTTTCTCCCTTTACCATGAAATTCAGTGCACAGCTCTTTACATAGGTCTGTTTGCTCAGACTGTTGATCTTTGCAGGTCAAGGCTGTGACTTAGTCCTAACAGAGTCCGAAAACAGTCGCTGAATATGGAAGTGGGGCAACAGTGGGACATTTGTGCAAAACTGAAAGGTAGCACAGAAAAGGAAAAGCACAGTAGTAGAGAAAACATCAGAGTGCTTTACTTTTACAATTCAATACCACAAGAACGTTGTTAAATGCTTCTATCCCACTGTGTCGAGTGATAAAAAAATCAGATACCAGCCTGCCCTCAAGAAGTTTTCAGACCATGAAGACATAAGATGAGTGAGTAATCAGGGCACACAGCAGATAGAGGACCATGGCAATAGAGGGTAGAGGGTAGAGCAGGGCTGTTAGGAAAGGGGCTTCCAGAAAAGGGACATGAGCTGAGGTCTGAATATTAAGTCAGAATTGGCTTAAAAAGGCAAAAAAAGACAATTGGAAATAGCATTTTAAAAAAATACAACATATTTCTATTTTTCTCTACACTGTTCTGTGTGTGTCGAAGAGACTTAATGCTAGCTTTATTTATTCATAAAATATTTACTTATTGAGCACCTACTGTGTACTGGGTACCATTTTAGATACTTGTGATATTCACCAAAGAAAACAGAGATTCGGGCTCTTGGGGAGGTTAACACTGTAGCCAGGACAGCACAGGAACTTATATTCAGCCTGAAGTCACGAGCCAGCAGTCCTTGGGCTACAATCAGCTCACAGGTATGGTTTCTATTTGAGCCAACATTTATAGGTCAGAACATTTCATACAATAAATTGGATTTTTTTGGCTTCTCTCAAAAAAACCCAGAAGAGGTAGATCATCAGCATTCCTGCACAGCAACACCTGTCTCATACCAAGGCACAGGGGCCCTTTTGTAATGCCCACCGCTCACAGGACCCAGGCACGCATGCCTCCTGGCCCGCTTCACTGGTTTATTCTCTGTCTGACTCCTCTTTAGCATCAGTTAATCCTCTTAAAATCTACTACCAAAATGTTAATTTGTATTACAAGGAAGCTATCGCTTTAGACCTACAGTAGTCCTGCCCTCTTCCTCCGGGTGTACGGTCCAAGACTCCAAAGAATGCCTGAAACTGGATGGTCCTGAACCCTATGTACACTGTTTTTTTCCTAGACAGACACACCTGTGATAAAGTTTAATGAATAAATTGTGCATAGTGAGAGATTAACAGCAGTAAGTACTGATAAAATAGAACAATGATAATACACTGTAATAAAAGTTATGTGAATGTGATCTCTCTCTCTCAAAATACCTTATGGTACTGGGCTCACCCTTCTCCTTAGGATGATGATGTGAGGTGGTATATTGCCTTTCTGATGAGTGGGCACCTGGGTGGCTCAGTTAAGTGTCAGTTAAGACACTTAGTTAAGTGTCTGCCTTTGGCTCGGGTCAGGATATCAGGGTCCTGGGTTCGAGCCCTGCTTTGGGCTCCCTGCTCGGTGGAGAGTCTGCTTTTCTCTCTCCCTCTGCCCCATGTACCCCCACCCTGCTCGTGCCCTCTCAAATCAATAAAATCTTCTTAAAAAATGATTAACTGATGAGATTACCCGAGGTAATGGGGTAGGCACTGCAACCTAACATCAAGCTACTGCTGACCTTCTGAGGCTAGGTCAGAATCACTGGTTCTAGAACATGGCTGACCTCGGGTCACTGAATTCGTGGAAAGCGAAAGAGTGACTATGGGGAGCCTCCTGCTCTGCACTTCCCACTGAAGCAAGAAAGAACTGATAGTGTATGTGTGAGCCCATGACTTTCTTTCTTTTTTTTTTTTAAGATTTTATTTATTTATTTGACAGACAGAGATCACAGGTAGCCAGAGAGGCAGCCAGAGAGAGAGGAGGGGAAGCAGGCTCCCCGCTGAGCAGAGAGCCCGATGCGGGGCTCGATCCCAGGACCCTGGGACCATGACCTGGGCCGAAGGCAGAGGCTTAAACCCACTGAGCCACCCAGGCGCCCCAGCCCATGACTTTCATAACGTGTTTGACAGAAGAGCAAAACTTGGGATGTAAGTCTGTCCATCTAGCTTCATCGAATCTCAGACGTTATCTATTGTGAGAAGCATCATTAATTTATATACTATTAAGATGTAGAAAAATGTTACTAATTAAACTATGATCCACTATTCATTGTAAGACACCCTGCAATTTAGAGTGCTGAGACGTGGCAATGACAAGCATCTCAGAGTCAGTAAGTGATCCTAACTTTTTACATATAATGAACAGCGGCAGAATTCTTACACGTCATATAAATCTAGCATGGATAATAGGCTTAAAACAGCAGATTTTTCAAAACAAATGTGCCGGACAAAATCTTTGGCGTTTTACAAATAGGAAAGACCATGTATTGGCGGGGCAACCCTTGAGTGGGATAACATGAACATACGGATGTGCTTATACTTAGATAATATTCTTTCTTTGGCCTTTATAATCGCTGAACGTGGCATCTTAGACTGGGTATGTGTGCAGACTTTAACTCATTGTGTGTGTGTTTTCTCCCCTTTAACCAGAACTCAGATCAAGACAGAGAGAGCTTTGGCATGGACCTGGAAATTTCCACATCTTGAGCTGGGTGCTGTTTACATGGGAGTACCCCTAAGTGATGATACTGGCCTCCGGCCACTCACTCCACTGCAACTTTTCCCGTGCTTCCCCTCTCCTAAGTTAAACGCTATTTTGATGATAATTAAATTGCACCATCGAAATGATCATCATTTTTTTTTCAACTTCTGATAAGTAGAATCATCCAGTACCTATTTTCATGTCTGTCCTTTTTTTTATATATATATTTTATCCATTTATTTGACAGAGAGAGAGAGAGAGAGATCACAAGCAGGCAGAGAGGCAGGCAGAGGGAGCGGGAGAAGCAGGCTCTCCGCTGAGCAGAGAGCCTGATGCGGGGCTCAATCCCAGGACCCTGAGACCATGACCCAAGCCGAAGGCAGAGGCTTAACCCACTGAGCCACCCAGGCACCCCCATGTCTGTCCTTTTTTGATCAACATGTCTGTGAATTCATCCCTGTTGTTCTGTGTATCAATGTTTTGTCTTTGTTGTAGCCATTAGAGTGTCCCATTTATCTATCTACCACAATAGATCAATTCTGTCCATGGATATTTGGGCTGGTAACAGTTTCAGGTTATCATGAATAAAGTAGCTTAGAAAATTCTTGCACGTGTTTTTCGATGGAGGTGAGCAGTCATTTTTGCTGGATGCATAACCTAGGTATTGGGTTGCCAATGTAGAGGGTAGGAATATTTTGTTTTATGGCCGAGTTGCTCTCCACAGTGATTATACTGTGTATTTATTGGTATAAGTATCTGTGAATGCAGGATGCAGTGATCAAAGCTATAAATAGTGATAATTCAGACTATGTGATCTTTGAGGGTACTGATAACCTGAAACCCTAACCTATCAAACTCAATTTTATCTCAGAAAATAATCATATAAGGAAATCCACTTAATTTCCTCCTGGAGTTGTTTGGATAGGAATGATAAGTAAATTAGTTTTTTAAGTTTTATATTTTAGTTGTTATATGGATTCTTACTTATTCTTATAAAAACGATTTGGTTCAATACTGAGCAGTTACCATGTGCTTAGCATTTATTTTTCTGCCCAGCTAAGACTCATCAAAAACCAGTAGGTCATAAAATTAGGGGAAAAAAAGCTTCTTTTTTTTTGCCCCCACACTTTGGAAGGACTTCTAAAATATGAAAAATTTTAGGGGTAAGCAAGAAGTAGAGAAAAATGTGACCTAAGTTATGAATTGCAGCACAAAATAAGTAAAGCAGAACAGGACTTTCACATTTAATTACACACATAGGACACATAATTCAGTTTTACCTGCTTATATGTAATACAAAGCTCCCATTAGGGAAAGTTCCTATTAGGGATAGTTTCCTGTTTTTCCCCTCCCTACCTTCTAGTTAGGCCCGCTTTGTGAAATCCTCCAGGACCCACCTACCAAGTTACAAAATTACCCACATTTTCATCAAGCTCTCCTTTTTTTTCTCACTTATTTTCAACAAGCTCTCTCTCAGTCTTACGCTACTCAAAGGTCAGGGCCAAGGGTACAGCTGCATCATCTATGTCCTGCACAGAGGTGCCCAGTTGGGGGGCAAATGAAGGACAGAATATACTTCAAATGTCAAAGGAAGGAGCACCTTTTATTATTCCTCTTTTAATGAGGGTTTCTTTTTTAATTTGCACAAAGGAGCCATCTGTGTTAGCCACGGCCGCAACACACACCTCACTCCTTCGACCTGCTGCACCTCTTGCTTAATTGCTTTTATCTCCTTCTCGCCTTCCCTCCCGGCCAAAAAAAAATGCTACCTCCTCTATAAATACAGATACACAGCTGGGATTAAATCCTCAGAAGAGGAAGTAAATATGCTGTGGTTAATACGCATTATGTGTATCCTGTTAATATGAAGGTTTTCATAGCCAGGGTACAATTATATATGGTGACGGATAAGTGGTAGTTCAGAATGATGTTCAAATTACTGATAAATTCAAAATATTCTAAAAGAAAGGTATTATTACATAGGTGAATAAGCATGCTTTCTCCCTCCCCTTGTGTTTATTAGTTATCTAGAGTACACCTTCTCTGGTCTCCAAGAGATAAAAACTTCGGTTAAACTTGTCTTTTCCATAATGCAATAACTTTAACCTAGATACATTTTTCTCCTGTAGAATTTTTACAACTTCTAGTCTTTTTTGTAAATGTAATTTAGTATTGTCTTTCTGATGAAGTGTCATAAGGTCTAAGTGATGAGAAAGACAGTGTGAGGAAGTTAATAAGGTAAAACTGTCAAATGACCTAGTTTATCCATTTTGCTTGGTCTGTGTCATCTTTTAAATTGTTTTCCAGGAAAGTCAGCATTTTATAAAGTACGACAGGTTGTGCTACCCACATGGCAAATATCAGACTATGCTGAAATTACTAGTTAATTACTGATAATTTTCAGAAAATAAAAAATAGCAAAAGTGATTCCTTGGGGACAAAGAAAAGGATTTTCTAAAAATTTCCTTAGGATTGTATTAGCTCATTTTATAGCTCGTACTTAGCATGATTTTATTTTAATGCTTTAAAGTGCATATTCTTTTTTTTTTAAACCAGAAAATACACCTTTGACATACAATTAAAAATATATATGTGATTTATATCATCTTTCTCTGCTACCTCCAGTTCTACCAATTCTATACCAAATAGGAAAAAGAAATGGAATTTTGAGAAGTCTGAAATGATAAAAGAAAAGATTACTTAATGGCAGACTGTATTTTAACTGATATGCTTTTGCTTCTGGTTTATTGTTATAATAAAATAAGATCATATAAAGCATTACTTTTTAATGCTAGAAAAACAGGAGCAAAATAAATCAAGAAAATAATATCTACACTTTATTATTTCTTGCTTTACAAACATTAAACTATATAAAAAATTAAAAATGCTATTTTATATTCAACTGCTTCTAATTTGTCATAGAAACTACACAATAGAAGAACAAACGTGTTTCCTTTTGTTTTAATAATCAGCTGCATTAAGGCTAAGTCTATATGAGCAAAATTATTAGAATATTTCAGCAAGTACTTAATAACTCAAGTAAAAAAGAGAACCACATTTGCTGTAACTATCAGACTATGTTAGGCCATATTGAGGGAGAGGATTCTGGTTGTTCATTTACATGCCTCAGTGTTTGGTTTTATTCTTTTAGTATAAACCTAAAAGAAATAAAGAGGAGAATTATCCTCTTGCCGAGTCCTATTTCTGCCTTGGACTGAGAGTTATAATGATAATATTACATATCTCACTTAACAAATGAACATGAACAGTGAAGGTGAAGAGCAAGCACCATGTCCTCTGGATAAAAAAAAAAAAATGCTCTGTCCCGAACAGTTTTTCTTCAAATTAGGTCAGTGCCATTGGTGGCAAGCTCACTTAATTTTTATGTTTAAAGATAAGTATAAGTCAACTTAGGTAGGAAAAGTACATGTATTTTCATGTGGCAGGTAGTGGCTGTTCCACCCTGGATGCCTTAAATAAATTTGCCTAACGCTGTGACTAACTCAGGGGGAACACAGTAGTGAGGATCATCTTCCTTGCCCCGGGCAGATTGGCCTCCAGAGACTGCATCCTTGCTACTCTCTTGCTCCTCTATCTTCCCAATCTTTTTGGCTGATGAGAGCATAGGGCAGGAAATAGGAAGAGGACGCAAAACTGATCCTATGGTCCTTCCTTGCTGGGTCCCAGTTTGGCAGTGGCTGGGTTGCAGGCCACAGCTCCACATTGTGGAGTCAACTGGGGCTCCATTTCATGACCATGAGGATCATGACCTGAGCCAAAACCAAGAGATGGACGCCTAACCGACTGAGCCACCCAGGTACCCATTGGGTTGACCATTAAGTAATACCTAGGTAAAGGACTCAACCCAGAAATGCTTATGGAATGTGAGAAGAACCAGTACAATGTTCCTGCTTAATTCTCCCTGGTTGAATCAATGTATATAAAGAAACTCAATGCTCGCTGATTCGGGAAATGGAAGTTGGGGTAAGGTGGTGGTGGAGGAGGAGGAACGAGAGACAAGTCATAGAACCGGTGACGACCTTTCCTCCCCATACAAAATAAGTTCACTTGGTGTGTCTGATCATGGAAAGGAAATAATGAAAGTAATAAAAGTTGAGAAGATTTGCCTGGAAGTGGAATGACATCAAGACAAAGGTTTACCAGGTGGTGGTATAAACATTACAAAATGAAATCATATACTTTTATTAGGCTAAATTCAGATTAAAAAAATAGTATTACATGTATTTGGCAGAACAAAGTGATCTTCTTTGATCTTGACATAAATGGGAAACAGTAATTTAGATATACTGTATTGAGATTTCAAATTGCTTTAAATAGGATCATTATCAATATGTTTAAAACCTTTAAAAATAAGCTCCCAACATCTAACTGAAATGCTTAGGTATTTAGATTGAGTAATATCTACTTCAACAAATTGAAGCATGCAGTATGTTTTGAATAATTGTTAATTTATGCTAAGGTAACAACTGTGTAATATAACTGAAATCTATGTTAATAGAAGATAAGGAAATCCCTTCCAGCTATTTCTATTACAAACAGCAGGCTGCAATTTTCACCCTTCTTCCTTGTGTAAAATATGACTTTAGATGCTTGTGAAAGCATTTGCTGTTAATTTCTGAAAATCAATAATTAGCACTTCTCAACACTACGCAATAAAAATGACACAAAGACGAGAAAAAGCACATCTCACATAAATGACACACATTCCACTTGGACTAGCTGCATTATTTATGCTTTCCTAGTGGACGATTGATGACCATGGACTAGCTAAGGACTGCAGTAATTACAAGGGGAAAAGATAAACCTAAATTAAAGATTTATTCACTCATCAAAATTAAATGTGTGTCATTAATTTTCTTGATACTAATTTCTATATAGAAACTTCTTTATTCAATGAGTTTTTGCAATGCAAGTCTCATTGCTGTGAGTGAGGAACACAACACACCAACAGACACATCTGAAAATACACTCTTGTTAGTTTTAGGGATCATAACATTTTTCTTGTTCCCAAACGATTCTTTAAGTTAAAAGGATACCTAATGTGTTTTTCTACTCCCATAGTTTAAAATATAGGGGTTTTCTTCCTATTTAATTTTACTCTATTATATTATATTATTTCATTTTTCTTTCTTTTTTATTTTGGCATTTGAATTTGCTGACATTTTTAACTCAGTAAAACTTCCAGTAATTATAGGGAGAAAATGAAGATGGTTTTAAGAAATCTTTATCAGCCATTTTTTTGATCATTTGTTGCAATCACATCTCAGAATAAATGCCCAGGAGAAAATCCGTGAACATCCCCCGCGTGAAAACAATCAGGCACCATGGCCTTATAAATGGGCAACATTGTGCTACAACCCACTCAAGTGATCCACAAGGCGGGTGTTGCTATCCCTTGTCAGACAGAAGGAAGGAGTCAGATACCGGGGAAGGAAAAGACAAGGGATAACAAATTCACAGAAGGAATAAGCAATGACCAGACGGCCATCAGTGTCGTCGCTACAAATACCTTCGTTTACATCACTAGGATGAAAAGTAGACTAATTTTTTCCTTATAAATTTTATGAGTTCATCTTCTAGAAAAGCCAGCACTGTAACTGTTTTGGTTAAAGACACGTCTGTCTTGTGGTTCTTGACAGCCTTATCATGTCAGGTTTCTGTAGTAGCAGGAATGGTTCAGCAAGAAAATAAAGTAAAAACTGAAGGAATCTATCCTACTTCCTTTGGGCATGTTCTCACTAAAGCAGATCCAAAGGAATGCTTTGCTATCCCCGTCAGAGCAAAGAAAGAGATAAACGCAGAAAATATAATCTAAGAAGACCAAGAAATATTAGTAACAAAAAATTAGACTAAAAATGCCACACTTTTATAACTACTGGTAATATTAAAATTTAGTGTTTAGTGTTTTAATATTTCCAGCATAGATAAAATGTGTATATATGCATTAATAAATAAATATTGCATGGCCCATATGTTCTAATAGTGTGCCAGCAAAATAGCCTTTTGTGGTAGGCTTTTGTATAAACCTCCCACTGTCGAAGAGAAATCATTTAAGTCATTTTTCAGTTTGGCAGTATCGACTGCACATATGCTGATACAGAGAAACGAATTAGTAAAACAAAAGTTCTTCCAAGACACTTCATTTAATTATGCTTTTAGGTAATAATAGCCAATATCCGTGTAGTGCTTTATGGTTTACAAAGTGTTTTCCCCTATCTTTTCTGATATGATCCTCAAATACAGACTTAGGTATCATTTCTGCTATCATTTTCTAGGTGGGAAAACCAAGGTGCGTAAAAGTGACTCACTTACTGTTTCATATTGTAACGACTGGCTGTGATAAAACCTATTATTTGACTTCCACCTTCCTATCATCTTTTATTGCCTCTTACATACCATATAATCATACTTTAGGGCAGACAGTCTTGAGTAAGTATATCCATGATCGGAAGAGTGATCCATTTTAGAAACACTTTTAGAATGAAATGTTTTTCACTCATTATAAGAGTATAGTATACAAAAAAAGAATGTGACATTTAATTTGTAATCTCTACTAACCAACTATTGACTATACCATAATCCCCTAGTGACTTTGGAATTCTTAAGACTGACAAAACAAGTTTTTCTGGAAAGTGGTTAAAATAAACAATGAATAAAATGGCTGAGAAAGAGCTTTCTTTCTTCCTTCCTTTCTTTCTTTCTTTCTTTCTTTCTTTCTTTCTTTCTTTCTTTCTTTCTTTCTTTCTTTCTTTTGAGAAAGAGCATGGGCAAGTGAGGGGAGGGTCAGAGGGAGAGAGAGAATCTGAAGCAGGTTCCACACCCAGCGCTGAGCCCGACTGGGGCTCCATACCCTGAGATCATGATCTGAGCCAAAATCAAGAATTGAACACTTAGCCAACTGAGCCACCCAGGCATCTCACTGAGAAAGATTTCTTAAAACCATCTTAAAATTTCCCTTATAATTCCTGGAAGTTTTACTGAGTTGAGAGTTTTAAGAAATTCAAAAGCACAAACAAAATAGAAAAACCTTACAGGTTAAATTAGTGCAATGGGAATACACATCAGGTGTCCCTCATTTTTAAGAATCATTTTGAAAGTAAGAAGAATATCACCTCTAAAACTAGTATTAGAAAATACTGTTTTTTAAAAATTCCTAGAAATTAATGGGATTAAAGCAACCCTGATTTGAGAATCAGGAGATTCTGACCCAAAGCTGACTCTGGTGCTACATAGACAGGTGTCCTTGGAAAAATTATTTAACTAGAGTGTTGGCCTAGATTAATAGTTTTTAACTGAGGATGTATATGAAATGCCTGGAAAGATTTTTGTCTTTCAAAATAAACCTGCTTGAACCCTCTCCTTGGATATCCTGAGATGCCTATGGGATGGGGAGATGGACAGTGGATACCGAGTTAGATGGGGTTAGATGGATATGGCAGGTATAACTGAAAATAGTCAAGGGGTTGGGGATATAGAAGAAATTCAGTCAAAAGCTTGAAACTCTGTGATAGGTACATGGAAGTTCATCACACCATTCTCTCTCTTTTTACAGGAGAGGCAGAAAAGCTTTCCAGATCTTCTTATACACCTTTAGTAGGCAATGCTTCTTAAACTTTAATGTCTCAGACAAGTCCCTGGGGATCTCCTTAAATGCATGTTCTGATTTATTAGGTTGGTTATTATATTAGTCTGAAGTTCTCCCAAGTCCCAGGTGATGGCATTACTATTGGTTTCTGGACCATATTTGAGTAGAAAAGAATTAGAACACCATGGGACCAGATAATCACTAACTAGAATATTCTATTTCCTCAGTAGGTCATAGGATGGATGGAGTTTCGTGGTCAACATTCGGTAAGTAAAAATATAAAGCAAATCACATCATTTTTATTAATATGTAAAATTAATTTTACATAGAGCTTACAATTACTGCTCAAATAGTTGAGCTCATCTGTGAAACAATGTGTCTAGAAGATTATGATGTAAGCCAAGACTTAAGACAATTTAAATAATATCTAATATCCAACAGATCTAGTGTTTACATATTAAGAAGAGCTTTGTACCAGAACTGTTCTGTCATGTTTCCACCCAGAGGCTGTCATGATAAAGTTTATTATCAGTTACTGCTTTACAAGTATAAAATAAGTTAAGCTGTCATATTTTTCTCAGGCAAAGATCCTAAGCTGTCAAAGAATGTCAATTTTAAATCTGACATAGAGAAGAAAATTATCTGTTATTCTGACCTCTAATTTCTTGACATTTTAATGCCATAATTGCTGTGGTTAGTGCTGCTTCATGAGTTCACCTGTCAAGGAAGAATGAATCAATAACCTTAAGCCATTTCTCAAATTTTAGCGCTGACTTCAAAGCTCAAAGTTATACGCAGATTATAGGAGATACATATATTTTTTTCACAAGAGACATATTGATATTCATATATTAAGTATTTATTATTTAAATCAGTGTTTAATTTAAGCATCAAAAAAATCACCTTTCTTAGGCTAGTTGGAGTTCAGTATAAGATAACTATAACCTTCCTTAGGTTTTATCTAAAAGAAATGTAATGATCTTAGTATTTAAAAGATACAAAGACAAACATTATCAAATAAAGGAAATTCATTAAGCTAGATAAGAGGGCTAACATTTTGAACACTGCTTTTTTCCAAGAGTTTGTGTCCAACCATTTAGATAGGTATCAACTTTCACAATTCATGGTACCATAGCACAGTCCTCTGGGATCTCAACAGTGATGTTTTCATAAAAGGTGCTGTGCCGGGCGCCTGGGTGGCTCAGTGGGTTGAGCCGCTGCCTTCGGCTCGGGTGGTGATCTCAGGGTCCTGGGATGGAGTCCCACATCGGGCTCTCTGCTCGGCGGGGAGCCTGCTTCCCTCTCTCTCTCTCTCTGTCTGCCTCTCTGCCTACTTGTGATCTCTCTCTCTCTCGCTGTCAAATAAACAAATAAAATCTTTTAAAAAAAAAAAAAAAGGTGCTGTGCCCCCCCCAAAGGGCCCCCTCACTGGGAAAATGTATATGTTAAGGGGATGTAAATGGCTACCAAATAATGAATATATTGCACTTCATTCCACACTATCTACATTATCTACAGAGTTCTATTGGGTGACAGGAGATGCTAAACACTTTTCAGGTTGGCAAACATATGTCATGTATTATTCCTTCTTTATAGAGAGATCACTTGACGTAGAGGGAGATCAAAGATCTTGGCCAACACTAGACAGTTTACAGATTTTAGGTGGGTTCCCATCTATGTGGATTCTTAAATGATAGTAAAGTACCTTTTTTTCCCCCACAGAATCTCAGTTTTAATTACTAATATGGTAAGAAGGGAGAGTTATATCTCACTCAGAGTGAGTGCAGGACGTTTTTGAGAATATGTTAGGTTTCTGGGGTAGAGGAGATAAGTCTGGGGAGTGGGGAGAAGGACAGTTAACTCATGTCCCTTGTTACCATTTAATCTGCTGTGGCTACAATGTAATAAGCATTTCTTAGCGGTATTAAGGAGATAAAGTATCTTCCTAAGCAGTCTTGCGTTGACAAAGGTCCATATGGTCAGAGCAAATGTCTCTCTGTGCTGGTGTGTGCTTGGGGCTCTGTTGGCTGGCCAAAGAAAGGCGACCGTGTTCCAGGTACGTGCTCCCTAAGGGAGTATTCTGAGAACGGATATCAGAGTTTTTGGGTCACGGAGGCAGGTGAGGAGCTGGGGTAGAAGGACCTATCTGTCACAGAATGCCTCGGAAGTTTCTCTAGTGTAACCTCCATATTCAGCAATTATGTGCTCAGAATAAGAATGCTAGAACGAGAGAATCCTGAACTCAGGCCGCCTTGTGCTTGGCAACTGGCCTCACTATGAGGAAATCAGGAGCAGTAACATATTGTTCAGACCATCTTTATAATAAACAAACATCAAGGCTGAACCACTCCCATCCAATAAAAACTTTTTTAACATTGTACATTTTCATGTAGTATTTCATTGGGAAGTCCTATAATTTGATAAGTAAGGCCCATGCAAAGCAATGGTATGAAATTTTACAGAAGCA
Organism: Meles meles; assembly: GCF_922984935.1. NCBI lineage: Eukaryota > Metazoa > Chordata > Mammalia > Carnivora > Mustelidae > Meles > Meles meles. The sequence goes on along the minus strand of NC_060079.1, from coordinate 17,381,593 downwards.
GCTATTTTCATAGAATTCAAATAATAAACACAATATCTATGTAAAGAAAGTCTCAATTCTAATTCCATTTTCTTTGTATTCCCATTTATCATTTTACTGACTCTCATATAAATATTAAAAACCTGCATATGTCTGTCAACTGTAATGCTGTCTTGCACTTTCATTACATACAGTATGCTTAAAAATTATATTTTCCCTGAGAGGATTAATTGCAACTTTCTTTACAAGGACAGAACTCTATATTGGATAAAAATGTATGATCAGCTATTCAGGAGTAAAAAGGTTTATGGTATTTAAAAGTAAAAAACCAATTTGGAGGTGGTCTTGGGACAAAAGGATAAGCTTACTCCAATTGTTTTTTTTTTTTTTTTTTTTTTTTCTGATTCTAAAGGTATTGGTTTTAAAAGGAGAATATAATTTGTAAGGTGTTTACAGAACCGGGCAAAGGTGTATTGTGAAAAAAGTAATTAATCTCAGAATTATCTTCTATAAAATAATCTGATTATAGTTTGGTACAGGGGTTACTAAATCAGGTAAATGTAATGGTTCGCAGAGAAAATCCCTTTTTTCACCCATGAATTTCATAATATCTGTCTTTTCTCTCATTCATTCATTCTGCATCTCTGTTCCCTTCTTCCAGCTTCAGGCACAATCCATTTCCTCACACGCACAACATGATATAACACTGCACCTAATGACATGCTAACAATGTGTTCTCTGACTATTTGGCCCTAAGAGTCCAATGAGCACCGATCTCAAGTCTCTCTCCTCTCTTCTTCCCTGCTTGGAGCCATACAAATGGAGCCATTTTGTTTTTGGAGAGATATGAAAGAAATAAGTTTATGGATGTAGATTTTTCTTGTAGAGCTTTACTTCCCAAATCTTCAAGTTTTCCACTTCTAAAATTAAAAGTAAAAAAATAAAACAAGCATTCCACTGCTGGGAAATGTAGACACGATTGCTTGTTTTGCACACAGCAGATGGCCATATCAGGGGATGTGGCTTCCTAGCAGCGACACTTACCCAGCAGCTGTTGCTCCTTTAGTCTTTCACCTATCTGAAGTAATTTTGTGCAGTGTGGAAGTGATTTAAGTAATATTTAATATGAATATTTTCACTAAAAATACTTATGCACATAGTAGAGCACATAATTCTCAACTGTTAGCTATAAACTTTCAGGATAAGAACATACAGGAATAAAAATACTCTACCCTCATCTATTTTATTGATGTATTTTGGAGAACATTCTGGAATAAAATACTATACCCTCATCTATTTTATCAGTGCATTTTTTGAGCATTCTGTCTGGAAGTCTGTAATTTTGTTTTTATTAAGAAAATACATACTAGCAGCTTATTTTAATGTGAACAATTCTTATTCAAATATTCAACTAGGTTTCATTAATAACATGCACAGAGCATTAAGCATTTTAATGAAGATGCTGAAATAAAACAAGTAAAATAGGAATATTGAAGTGCATTACATGTGTCTATAATTCAAAAGAGAAGAACACAGTGGTCTCATTACTTGGTTTTGACATATAATATTCATTTTCCTACATTTGTCAAAATCCTGAAATTTAAGTTTTATAAAAATTTGTGTTGAAAGGAAATTTATAGAGAAAGAGATGGAAAGCCAAATTTGTGTCTGAGAGATGACAGAAACTTTTGGAATAATATGGAACTTAACACCTACCTCCCTGAGCACAGGGTCAGTGATGCTATCCAGGTTCACAGAGCCTTCATAGGTTAAGTAGTGAAAAACGTTCAGAGCACGGACGGCTTCCGGTCCTCGCTGTTTGTAGCCAAATATAAGGTCAATCCACTGATGGAGTTGGCAAGAAACAAATTCACTTTCCAGGGCCTGCAATGAACGAGTCAAGAAAGATATAAGAGACTGTACAAACTTAGCAAATCTCCCTTTTTCTTGATTTCAAATACTCTTTTTAAAGAAGTACCATATGCTCTTTGCATTACATATATTACATATATATTTTATCTGCATGTATTAGATGTCCAGTTCCTAGAAATGGTAAAATAATACAACCCAGACCCGAATGAAAATTTTCTCTTCCAAAATGCTTAACTTTTTTGTGGCTCCATTATGTATAGGACACGATTTTTAACATTAAATAGATTTCTTAAAAAGACACATTCATGTTTACAACAAAACTAACTTGAAGTACCTGTTTTAATTTTACAGTAATTTCATTTCTCATTTTTAAATAATTTCATTAGAAACTTTGATATACATTTATTTTCCTGCCTAAAGTCTTCAAATGTAATGCTAACACTACTAAAAGGGGATGCCTTCTCTTGGCTACAAATGAACTCTTGCTTTTCCACAGCCTAGGAATCACTGGGCAATTTTACATGTTGGCTACCTAGTAGGAAATGAATGCAAATTTCTGACAGTCAATGACCAGACTAAGCTTCCATAAAGAGTCAGAAAAAAAAGAAGTCCTTTTCATTGCCTAAGAAACATCATAAGCTTCCTGGAGGTATCCTGACGTGTGGGCATGGAGTTCTGTTCATACCTGTGACATGAGCAGTGTCGATCACTTTATGGCTGTCTATGCCTCTCACTTACTGCATCCACTTGTCATCAATTTCTTTTTTTTTTTTAAAAGATTTTATTTATTTGACAGACAGAGATCACAGGTAGGCAGAGAGGCAGCCAGAGAGAGAGGAAGGGAAGCAGGCTCCCTGCTGAGCAGAAAGCCCGATGCGGGGCTTGATCCCAGGACCCTGGGATCATGACCTGAGCCGAAGGCAGAGGCTTTAACCCACTGAGCCACCCAGGTGCCCCATTGTCATCAATTTCTTATTGAATTTAAGAGCACACTCATTTCAGCAACATGAACAAAAGCTATAGAGATAGCTTCTTAAATTTCAACTAAGTGTAGCATATTAAGCAATTTTCTAAATTACAGCTGTAACTAAATATGTGAATGAAGTCATTCTCTGGCTTCATGACCCTGATTTCTAAGGCACTGACACCAATTTGGAATAACTTAATTAATAAATGATGTCTTAAATCAGCCCTCTGATAATTTCATTTGATTTTTTAATCTACAAAATGTCTGAATGATACTTTGTAACTTTTCCTGTGATCACATTTTAATAGTAATTTTATTTCCCTCAACTTCTTGATTGACTTCTTTCAAAAGTTTTGGTATTTTACTTATACCAAATACTGTGGATGTTTCTCATTCAGAAATATAACAGACTTTATTAAAGGTAGCTTCTGTACTAAAACTAAACATAATTCTATATTCTCCATCTTAGTGGTATTGATATAACAGTTCAGACTAGAACATAGGGAAGAAGACTAAAATATAAGAACGAGGTTGGTTAAAATTCTATATCTGTTATGTCAATACTGTTGATTTGGTCAATGTGTACAAATGATTCTATACATGCAGTGTAACTAGTTGATAAAGAAAAAAAATCAGTCTAATTATCTAGTAATGTTTTCAGTCTTCGGTACAATAAATGAAAGGACAAAAACAAAAAAAATTACGGAGTAGCTATTGTCCAAATGTATTCATGGGAATTCAAAATAGTGAAGTCAGATATGCTACTTAAAGAAGATTTTAGGGGCACCTGGGTGGCTCAGTCGGTTGGGTGACCGACTCTTGGTTTTGGCTCAGGCCATGATCTCATGGGTTGTGAGATCTAGCCCTGCCAAGGGCGACCTGTTCACCAAGGACCTGGCTTGAAGATTCTCTCCCTTCACCCCTCTCCCCACTTGTTTCTTCCAAATACATAAATAAATCTTAAAAACATAAATAAAGGATGATTTTACCAACACCATCACATAATCAGTTAAGCAGCAACCATTTCAAATAAATTTTATTGGTACCACTAGACATATTTGGAAAGTATTGATGAAACTTAATATTGTTCTGTTACAGTAAAATAATTATTGACTAAAAGGCCAAATGTAGCTGTGAGAGGTAGAGGGAATAATGATTTTCACTAATTTGAATTTTAAAAATCGATTTGTTCTCTTTTATCTCCATCTGCTACTTTCACTTCCCTTCTCCACCAGGAGCAGTATCTGTAATACGTTTGATGTTTCTCCTTTTGTTTGCCTGTGTTTTTATAAAATATTACTCCTTATATGTATGTATACATGTACGAGGTTATAGATTTCACTTAGTTTCTTACTGTTTCCATGTAGCATTGCTTTTAAAGATTGGCCCAGGTCCCTGTGTGTATACGAAGTTCATTGTGCACAGAGCTGCCCCCAGCAATGAGCACTAGACTGTCTCTAACTCCCTCAGACACAATGCTGAGATGAATGTCCTCTCTTGCATCTCATTTTGGATCTTGGTGAGAATTTCTTTGGCACTCATCATCTGGAGTATGACTGCTGTGTCACTGTAGTGGATGTGTACAGACTTAAGGACCCAGCAGTCGGTAGGGCTCAGCTCCTCTTCAGGATGGCTGCCCCCGCCTCCACTCCCTCCAGCAGTGCATTATAAGGTTTTTATATGTCCACACCCCCATCAACTCTTAGTATTATCCAGGTCTCTAATTTAGCCACTGTAAGAGATATGAAACAGTATCTCATTGTTTTAATTTGCAGTTCTCTGATTAATACAGCCATTTGGCCTTCCTCTTCTGTAAACTTTTTGTTCACATCCTTTGCTTATCATTTTATGGAGGGTCCTGTCTTCGTGTTGTTACTTTGCAGAAGTTCTTTATATATTTTAGGTAATAATTGCTTGTTGGTTTAAAACATCGCAAATACATCCTCCAAATGTCACATGTCTATGAACTTTATCCATGTTGTTCTTTGTTAAATAGAAATTCTTAATTTTGAGTTAATCAATTTTTTTTCTCCTTATTTTTATGTTCTTGGGATTTTGTTCTGAAATTACAAAGATAACTTTCTATAATTTTGATGTATTGGCTTTACATTTATGGTTTAACTCTCCAAATCTTGATCTTTAGTAGACCTAGAGTCTACTTTCATTCATATGTGGTATTAAATAGGGATCCAGTTTTATTTTTGTTTATGTTGAAGTCAGTTTTTCCAGTACCGTCTATTAAACAAACACACCTTTCCTCAGTGGTATATGATGCCATCTTTAGTGTGTGTATATTTGAAACAAAGATATAAAACTGCTAGGGTTTACAGATGTGATAATCTACCTAGAAAAAGCAATACAATCAGCAGCCAAATTATTAGAACTAATACAAGGGTTGCAAAGTACCTTTTTCTTTCTTTCTCTCCTTTCTTCCGTCCCTCTTTCCTTCCTTCCTTTCTCTTTTATCCATCTATCCATCCATCCGGATATGTATGAGTCTCTAGGTCTTTCCACTCTTTTTATTTCTTTTATCTTAGTTATCTTTATTTCTCAGGTATCTTTACATTTGGTGGATTTCTTTTTTTTTTTTTTCTTTTCAGTCAATGCAGCTATTTCTGGGCCTTTATTCTTCCCTATAACTTTTATAATAAGTGTACATAGGTACATCATCATTGTTTTTGGGAATCCAATAAACTTATGGATTAATTTGGGAAAACTGATATTAGGTTTTTCCCATCCAAGGTCCTAGAATGTCTCTCTACTAATACAGATTATTTTCTATGTTAAAAATTAGTATTTTCTTGGGATGCCTGGGTGGTTCAGTTATTAAGCGTCTGTCTTCGGCTCAGGTCATGATCCCAGCATCCTGGAATGGAGCTCTACATCAGGCTCCCTGTATGGTAGGAAGCCTGCTTCTCCCTCTCCTACTCCCCCAGCTGTGTTCCCTCTCTCACTGTCTCTCTCTCTGAAAAATAAATAAATCAATCTTTTAGAAAATTAGTATTTTCTCCATAAACGATGTGGGAATTCTTGGTTAAGTTAATTCCCAGACAGTCCATAAATTTTGATGTGATTATAACATTTCTAAAATTACATTTCATATTTGGTTACTAATGATGTAAAAAAAATGTCATTGAGGGGCGCCTGGGTGGCTCAGTGAGTTAAAGCCTCTGCCTTCGGCTCAGGTCATGATCCCAGGGTCCTGGGATTGAGCCCCGCATCCGGCTCTCTGCTCCACAGGGAGCCTGCTTCCTCCTCTCTCTCTGCCTGCCTCTCTGCCTAGTTGTGATTTTTCTCTGTCAAATAAATATTTAAAAAAAAAATGTCATTGATTTCTTTAAGGAGATTTTGCTTCTGGCAAGTCTTATTAGTTATAATGACAATTTCTTTATTTTTTTCTTAAAGAATTGTTCTTAACTTTGACGACTACATTAAACAATAGTGGTGATATGAAGCATCTTTGTCTTTTTCCTAATCTTAACAATAAGTCTTTTTGTAACACATATATATACACCCAAATTCCATACATGTTATGCACACACACACTATATATATACACACTCACAAATATTTTATATATATACATGTATGTGTATATATATGTACATATGTATGTATGTATAATTGTACACACATATATATGTATATGTATATATATATAAAATTTGGGGGTTAGATAATATTTAACTACTTTTGGAATCAAGATCACACTAGCCTCATGGATGGCTTGCCATGTTTTCTGCAACTACTTTCTAAGAAATGACTTTATTATCTC